>NC_092765.1:25368022-26568022 GCF_047496795.1 Chiloscyllium punctatum | reverse complement strand
CCAAACCCTTGACCACTTCCAACTAGAAGGACAAGGGCAGCAGATAAATTGGAACACCACCAACTGCAAATTTCCTTCCAAGCCACTCCCACTGCTAACTTGGAAATATATCAGTGTTCTTTCAGTGTTGCTCAGTCAAAGTCTGAGAAGTCCCTCTCTAATGGCATTGTGAATTAACCCTTAGCAGGTGGACAGCAGCAATTCAAGAAGGCAGCTCACAATCACCACCTCTTCAAGGGTAACTAGGGACAGGCAATAAATGCTGACCAGTCAATGATGCTCACATCCCACAAGTGACTGAAAGAAACGATGCACATGAAGTGGTAGATTTAAAATGAATGGTGGCTCAGAGACTAAGAGGCAGCAGAGGAAAGATGGTGCTGCTTACCTTAGTGAAGCACAGAATGTTATTGACCTTCTTAGAGCGCTGCTTCAAACACAAGGCACTGAGCCAAGCTGCTATCTCTTCCCAAGCTGTTTGGTGGTGTGGGCCTCTTTCTGTGCTCTGCTGGAAAAAGGAAAGACCTTTTCTTGTCTCACAATCCTCCAGGAAGGGGAGAGCAGGGCTTGGCTTTCTTCTGTGACACCTGGTGAGAGTTCAGTGGTGAGCAGCAGCTCTCTGTCCTGGCTTGCAGGGTTGAAAGTGGAGTCCTGCTGGGATTTAAATAGAAAGCCAGAGATGTGGAAAATGGAAGATTGCAGAAGTGGTGAGAACTTTAATCTCACTTGCCATAAGATTCACTGAACAACATGCCCAACATCTCATCGCACAATTAATGAGGTGACAAACAGGAGGTTGGAAATAATGGTGGAAATAATACCATGAAACTCATTCACCACCAGACTTTAACTGTAAGTGGGAAAACTCCCTGTGCTTTCTTTCATCTCTACATCAACATTCCTTGACTTTCATTTCTAACAGGTGAGCAAAGACACTTATTCTGAATGCCTGCAGTAAACAAACAGGTTCTGATGAATTCATCTAGCTACAGTTGCAACTCTTGACGCCTTGCCTGTGCAAGCAAAATGAGATATTTATTTCAATAGATGACTAAAATACTGCTTCCATTTAGAAAGCACATTAGAGGAAATGTTTTAAAGTATATCATGTTATGACTTACTTTTGGAATGACTATTATGCAGAAAAAGCCAAGTGCCTTAGAAGAATTTCCACCTCTCTATGATGGGATTCCAATCTGAACTCTGTCTTGAGCAGATAGGTAAGTAAATTAATCTTCTCCTTACATAATTAAATTTGGCAATAAACCTAATGTTAATTCTAATTCTTGAGGAAATTTCAGTGTAAATCCTGAAAACTTCAATTTTTTTGTGTAAATGTCGGATCGCTCTGGGGCTAAAATAAGGCTATAATCACTTGAAATTATAAATATAAACCACAAATCAGAAACTAGATTTTGTGGGTGCAAAAGTTGGCCAGCATGCAAAAAAGGTGCAGTGTGTGACAGACTGCTGACTCAGCCTTCCAATGCAAGCAGCATGCAAACTTTATGCTACCAGTTCACTTACACATTTTCATGCACAATCAGCACTGTATGTGCTATTGAATAGTTATGCGCCTAAAGAGAGGGCACTAAATTGTGGCAGGCTAGCATGAGGTAAAGTTATCATGCAGGGCTTAAAGCCACATGGCAGGTGTGCTTTGACTGATGCAGCTTTGTCAAAAATTGACCTAGGAAAGGCACAAGTGTGGCACTGTAACATTGAGAATGGGCTCCAAGGTCTCCGACACAGCACTTGGAGACAGAGCAGGAGGCATTGAAGAGGAGAGAGAGATCCTCTATCTATGGGTAAGAGGAGGCCTTTGGGACTGAAAGCACAAAGGCAGCAAAAGCAGATAACCATCATGGTCAGTGTGTAACTGGAGGACATGGTTACAGTGCCATAAGAAGTCCAATGACCTCACAAGGTTGATCAAGTTCATCTTCAAAGGTCATATCTTACCAATGGAACTACTGCTCTCACACATCACTGATTCGACTATCCCCTTCACCCACCCAATCCAATCACCAACAACTGTAATTCATATATCACATCCATAAATCACTTCAGACTTAACTGCACATATTGACAGCAATTCAATCAAATCAGGCACATTCTCCATACTACTCACCCAAGCACACTCTCCTCCTCTTCTCACAGGCCAAAGTGGTACACAAGTGTAGACTATAGCACCTCAACAGCAGACAGCTGACATGACCTCATGTCCTCACCCTGATAGAGGAGACAATGCTCTCCACCATTGGGATGGCCATGACTCAGGTCATGGCCAGCAGCAAAGCTAAAACCAATTAAAGTGACATTCTGATCATATCTGATTTCCCCTCTCACATCCCAATCTCCTCTTATCCCTACTTCATTTACATTGTGTTCAGTTCTGGTCACCCTACTATAGGAAAGATACAGAGGCTTTGGAGAGGGTGCAATGAAGGTTTACCAGGATGCTGCCTGGACTGGAGGGCTTGCCTTATGAAGAAAGGTTGAATAAGCTCGGACTTTTCTCTCTGGAGAGAAGGAGGAAGAGAGGAGACCTGATCGAGGTATACAAGATAATGAGAGGAATAGATAGGGCCAATAATTAGAGACTTTTCCCCAGGGCAGGATTGACTGGTACGAAGGGTCATAGTTTTAAGATATGAAAGGAAAGGTATAGAGGGGACATCAGAGGTAGGTTCTTTACTCAGACAGTTGTGAATGCATGGAATGCGTTGCCAGCGGCGGTGGTGGAAGCAGAGTCATTAGGGAGATTTAAGCGACTGCTGGATATGCACATGGATAGCAGTGAGTTGAGGGATGCATGGGTTAAGTTATTATATTTTACATTAGGGTTAATTCTCAGCACAACATTGTGGGCCTAAGGGCCTGTTCTTTGCTGTACTTTTCTATGTTCTATGTTCTATAAGCTGTAGATAGTTTAAACATACACTTACTTATCCACGCCTCCTCTCCCTGCAACCTTTTTATACTTTTCCTTGTGATAATACACCTGAACTGTAACCCAGCTGACAGCAGTGCAGGAACAAAAAATGGAGGAAGAAGAAGGCGCAGGTAAAGGAAATACTTTACACACTGTCACACTTGCAACAATTGCTGTAGATACTGGCAAGGCCTATACTCTATGGGAGAGCTTAGAGATAGAATTTGCACAAGATGTGGGTGGCTTGTTGTCAGGATATAAACACTGGAGGATGCCATTGCATTAAAGTGGCAGCGGGCTTGCATGAAGACTTTGATGGGGTGAGCTTTGTTGTGATAGCATTTGAAGAGAGAATGTGCTAACTAGCAAGCAACCAGGATGTAGAACACGTGACCAGTGTAGGAATTATAACTCTTTTCTCGTGATAATAGTACCTCCACTTTAAAACTGAACCAACTCACTGAGCATTCTTTAACCTGTCTTCAAATAAATAGAATTTCTGTTTGGGGTACCAGATCTGGTATGAAATTGGTTAGTGTGTGTCAAGCCATCATAGAAAGATAGTAGACTGATGGGTAAGCACTCAACAATGTCTGATGCATTGATGGGCATGCCAAAAAGGTTGCAATTACTATCAAGGAGCATCCAAGTGTCCAACACCTAGTTCATGGTTTGATGCAGAGCTTGGAGCCCACCCTTCCCATCATGAGAACAGCGACCAACTCCATTGGCTCCAGACCCAACTATGATGCAGGGTTTGGGGATTAATGTAATAGCTTTCACTGCAGCACAAGCTGAAGCCGCCCACTGTCTGAGAGCTGCAGTAGAAGCTCAGACTGAAGTCATACAAGCTCAGCTTGTTACCCTGCAAGTTCTGACTGCTGTCATTATTTCTGCATATATCAGTGCTCTAACGGGATTGTAGGATCTCACAGCAGATCAGTCGGATCACTGAGGTGCTGCCTTGGAGTGTGACAGTGGTTCAGTGGAGAATGTGGGACTCTGCTGTTCTCTCTCAGCGTGACAGTATCTGTCCTTCCACCACTGCTTCGCTGCCAGTGCTCTTGCTTGCTGCCACCCATATTGAGGACAAGAACTTTCTACATCATCCACAAGATCCTCTGGAGTCTCTCTCACTGAGCATCAGCTGTCTGCTACCAAAATAGCTGGAGTCATTAGATAACATTGCAGAAACTCAGAAGCAGGTCAAAGCACGCGATAAACATGGCAGAAAGGGAATGCACGGGAGTTTTACATGGAATACTGGATAGTTTGATTTATGAGGTCGGTTTGGAATTCTAATGATTTTTATTTCCCCATTTGCTGTCAAGAGGATCCTCTGATGGGCAGCAACACAGGGACGGTGATTGACTGGTTATGAATGGAAGTACTAGAGCTCAGGAGAAATTGCAGAATCTCACAAAAGCATAGCAAAATTTAGATTACTTACAGTGTGGAAACAGGCCCTTCGGCCCAACAAGTCCACACCGCCCTGCCGAAGCGCAACCCACCCATACCCCTACATCTACCCCTTACCTACACTACAGGCAATTTAGGATGGTCAATTCACCTGACCTGCACATCTTTGGACTGTGGGAGGAAACCCACGCAGACACGGGGAGAACGTGCAAACTCCACACAGTCAGTTGCCTGAGGCAGGAGTTGAACCCGGGTCTCTGGCGCTGTGAGGCAGCAGTGCTAACCACTGTGCCACCGTGCCGCCCACTACTGAAGGTGTTTGGAATTTTAGCGTTTGGCACCATTTAATAGTCACATTGTTATGAATAATGTGACTCACTTCAGCACTCACTCCAACAATCCTACCTGGTTCAACTGCACAACAACTATTTGCAACCTGTTTGAACTCAAATCAATAATATGTATCTTTTGCACCAGCATTAATTTTCTGAAGATTACTGATGTGAGCAGATACACTCTCAATGCAGATTTGCATTTGTAGCATCACTCTCTCTCTCTCTCTCTTTCATTCCTGAAGATGTTTTTATATCATAGCACTGGGTCAGTGACCGTGCCTTTACATCCGGCTCAGAAGCCTGTCTGTTCAAGTCTCAGTCCAAAACCCTGAGCATATAATTCACACTGGCACTCCAATGTAGCTTAGTGGGAATGCTGCACAGTCACTCAAGCTGCCTCTCGGGAAGAGAAGATAACCCAAGGTTCCATCTTCGCTCTAAGACACAGTCAGCTTCTATTGTACTGTTCTAAGAGCAAAGTTAATCTGATGTCCTGGTCATTATCTGTCTCTGCACCAACATCATTAAAGTAAATGACCTGATCATTATGTTATGGTTGCAGACGATGATCGCAAATCAGATTCCAGAGTGAAACCTGGCCTGATAGATTGTAACTTTTAATTTTGTTATTTGTTGCTGTGATGGTTAGTCACTGGAAATTCTCAAAGGATGCTGTCAATGAAGTTTTATTAGAAGAATATCAAGGTTTATTCGACATAAAAAGAAAGAAAAGTTAACTATAATATCAAGAGCTATTTGAAACAGCCTTATTACAAATAACAGAAATAGAAATTCAATACTTTTACCCTCAACAACTTTACAGATACTCAAACCTCAGTGAAAGATCACCCTGTCAGCAATTTAAAGTCCCTTGTTCAGTTGACCTGATTGCAATGATTTCCTAGAGATTTCTTCTTACTGGCTTCACAACACTTTCAGGCAAACAGATAAGGTTTTTCATATCACCAGCTTCCAGAAATTTTCTATTTCTGGATATTTTTCTCTTAACCCCATTAGATTTTCCCTAAGCTCCTACATTTTGGAGACTGTGAAACTAAAAGCAACATTTCACTCTGACTAAAAATGACAAACTACCTGACCTTCAGGTTGGTTCTGTCTTTCTGTGTTATGAAACACGTTGTTGCCTGGCAATTGCCCATTTTATTTGCTTGGTTCTATCTTTGTTTCTGATGGACTGAACTATTCACCTCATGGATGGATTTTTTTTTAAAACTTCCACACAAACCTACAAAACTCACATAACTCAAAAATAACACTAGAACTATGTCCTTCACTTCTTAATATCGAAATACAAATCAAATTTAAAAGTTATGCGTTATTTTGCCATGTTAGAAACCACATTTTTTTAGTAATAATAATTTATCAAATAGTCATTGCAATGATATTATTACTAGTGAGTTTTGAGAAGATTTGGAGCTCAGGTTGAGGTTCTGGATGTAAGTTTGCTCGCTGAGCTGGAAGGTTCATTTTCAGATGTTTCGTCACCATACTAGGTAACATCTTCAGTGAGCCTCCGGATGAAGCAAACAGAGACACGCACGAGAATTTCTAGAAGCATGGCATTCCAACCGGAACTCTATCAACAAACACATTGACTTGGACCCAATTTACCACCCCGGAGGAAAAGAACAGGAAAGGACATCACCACAGAAAGTGACATCACCAACCCAAAGAAACCCAAACATATAACTAGAAAGCAGGAATCAGCAGCAGTACTTCGTCCAGAGGCTCACTGAAGATGTTACCTAGTATGAACATAGAACATAGAAAAGTACAGCACAGAACAGGCCCTTAGGCCCTTGATCTTGTGCCGAGGTTTAATCCTAATGTAAAATATAATAACTTAACCTACGCACCCCTCAACTCACTGCTCTCCATGTGCATATCCAGCAGTTGCTTAAATATCCCTGATGACTCTGCTTCCACCACAACCACTGGCAATGCATTCCATAACTCTCTGCGTAAAGAACCTACCTCTAACATCTTCTCTATACCTTTCTCCTATTATCTTAAAACTATGACCCCTGAGGAAAAGTTCTGGCTATTGATTCTCATGGTGACAAAACGTCAGCGAGCAAATCTACATCCAGATCTTGTTATTGTATGTTTGACTTTGCTTTACACAAATTGACTATTGCATATCCTATATTGCATTAATGACCATATCTCAAAGCCATAAGTATTTAATGATAGAAAATTATTTTGGAATATTCTGAGGTTGTGCAAGACACAATGTAAAGTGCAAATCTTTCATACTAAGTGAGGCAATGGTATAGGGGTATTGTCATTGGGCTAATAATACAGAGACCCAAGACTAATGCTCTGGGAGTATGAGTTCAAATCTTGCCACAGCAGATAAATCTTGAATTCAAAGCTAATCTAACCATGAAACCATTGAGCTAAAGCTGTGAGGCAGCAGTGCTAACCACTGAGCTACTGTGCTGCCCTTTGGACTGCAGATGTTAAGAAAACAACTCAACACCATTTACCCAAGGGCAATTATGGATGGGCAATTAATAATGGCCTTGCCAGTGATACCTATATCCCACAATGTTTTTTAAATCCCCAGAAGTAGCTACATTTGCACTGTTACTGTCTTAAATTCAGTTAAAATGCGGAGGTGCCAGTGTTGGACTGGGGTGTGCCAAGTTAAAAATTATACAACACTAGGTTATTGTCCAACGGGTTTATTTGGAAGCACTAGTTTTTGGAGTGCTCCTAAAGTTTGTGCTTTCAAATAAGCCCATTGGATTATAAACTGGTGTTGTGTGATTTTTAACTGAAATTTAATTAGCAGCTTTAGCAAGACTACACTAAAAGGGTTTAAATCTTGTGTTGCCATGATGAGTGGCTCTAAGTGCCATTGTATGCTGTATGAATTCATCCTCAGAAACAAGCAATCATTCTTTCAGATTCAAATATCATCAGATTTTCCATGAAATTGATTGAAATCCATCATTAGTTGTTGTTACAATGTTCAGAGAGCTACGATTGAATTTGGAGGGGTTATTGTTTCTGATTATAGTCCCACTCGTCCACTGGTCATAAAAATATATTAACTTTAATCAGTTTAGTTGTATGGCTAATTATAAAGACCTCAGACTGTGTCAGGTTCAGTTTTAAGAACAAGTCCACCAGATTACTTCAATCAACAACAAATAACTGGTCTTTTATATAAAACAAAATTACTCAAACAACAATGCAAAGATTAGTGAAAGTTTGGATCATGCAAACACACATATACCAGTGTTTTAAATACATGCTAGAAGAAACTGAGGATTGCAGATGTTGGAGAGTCAGTCCGAGGAGCAGAAGCAATGTTTGGGCATAAGGGCTTATGCCTGAAGTGTCAACTCGGGCATAAGCCTGACAGGCTGTGCTTTTTCCTGTGCTACACTTTTCGACTTTTAAATACATGCACCGCAGAGACACACACAATAAAAACAAAACAAGAAAAAGAAAACTTACCAGAGTTATAAAATTTTTTTGGCAAAGTAATAACTAAATTTATGAAAAAGAAATACATTATTGATTTTCCTGTAAGTTGTTCTGATTCTGCAGCTATTCTGCACATACAAGAAAGGTCACTGGGGAGGACTTCCTGGAACAGCTGTGGCTGAGTGATTTCCCTCTGCTTCACATGGTGGGGCAGATTCCAAGGAAAACCTTTTCAGGAATTCCAACCATGCAGCAACAAAGACTTTTAGTGGGTTTTCAACTTAGCTGAGAGGAGTGGCAGGAAAATAGTGAGAGAGCAATGGACTGCTGCTTCCCAGAGAGGTTGCAAATTCTCTCTCACTGAGTTCAAAAATGCAATAGCCTTGTCCTGCTCACAAAACTGGGCCGTCTTGCCTGTTTCTGAATGCTTTGCAGAATGTGTAATTCCATTCAAGCTCCCTGTGCCTCACAGGGTGGCACAGTGGCTAACATTGTTGCCTCACAGGGCCAGTGGCTCAGGTTCAATTCCAGCAACTGTCTGTGTGGAGTTTACACATTCTCCCTGTGTCTCCATGGGTTTGCTGTGGGTTCCTTCCACAGCCCAAAAATATGGAGGCTTGGTGGATGAGGCATAGGAAATGCAGGGTTACAGAAATTGGGTTACGGAGTGGATGTGGATGGGATGCTCTTTTGAGGGTCGATGTGACTGTATGGTCTAAATGGCCTGCTTCCACGTTGCAGGGATTCGATGAGGTTAAACGTTGCTTCTGCTCTATTCTGTGCCTTTCCTTAGCAAAGTGGTCTTTGTTTAGAAGTTCAAAACATACTTGTAGTCTATTTCCAATCTTGATCAGATTAAAAATTATCCACTTACCTTTCAAAGCTCTTTGTGCTGGAGATGCTGGTCAGGAGTCTCTTGTTATGAGTCTGTCTAAGATTCAACAAATGCTGCAGTGAAGAAAAGCTTCATGGAAGCCACAACCCATTTTGCAGTAGGCCGTGTGCTGTATTCTGTGACTTACACATCCCACAGTACAGCCAGGCACTCTGACAGCGCCTGGGAAAGACTAACTATGGATAGTAAGAGTGGAGTTAGCATGTCAGTTAGGTGAAAAGGCTAGGGTGCCGGCTGGCTGAGGGATATAGGGCACATGCAAGAAAGAAGTTCCAGGAACTTGTTCCAATGACAGTGAAGCAATGCTGATAGAGTTCCAAGTCAGGGTGATGTGTGGTTTGGAGGGGAATTTGCAGTTGATGGTGTTCTCTGGATCTGCTGCTGTTGTCCTTCTAACAGTGATAGTGGTTCCTGGCTGGCAAAGTGCTGTCAAGGGAGTCTTGGTGAATAGATAGTATACATAGCTGTCACTGAGTAGGTGAAGGGTGTAGGGCATCAGGTGGGTGAGGGGTGTATGGCATCAGGTGGGTGAGGGGTGTCAGACACCAGGTGGGTGAAGGGTTGTAGGCAACAGGTGGGTGAGGGGTGTAGGGCACCAGGTGGGTGAGGGGTGTAGGGCACCAGGTGGGTGAGGGGTGTAGGGCATCAGGTGGGTGAGGGGTGTAGGGCACTATGTGGGTGAGGAGCGTCAGGCACCAGGTGGGTGAGGGATGTCAGGCACCAGGTGGGTAAAGGGCATAGGGCACCAGGTGGGTGAGGAGTGTAGGATGCCAGGTGGGTGAGGGATGTAGTGTGCCACATGGGTGGGTACCAAGTGGGTAAGTTCAGGTCTGACAGGTGCGATAAGGTATCCATTCGGAGGCAGGAAATCAGGGCAGCCGGAGGAGGTTTGTCAGGTCCAGACCGGCTGATGGTGGCAGCGTCACGGCGAAGATAAGTTTCTGGCAAGGTTGTGTGGGAGTCAGTTGAATTAGGTTGGATCAGGAGGGTTCTCGGCAGGAGTTGGCTGTTAAGGATCTGGAGGTATAAGAGATCCAAGGTGATGTAGCAGATTGGAGAAGGGGGATCAGTAATAAGTTGGAGATTTCAGTTCAATAGTTATCGAGGTATTAGAGCATGCTTTAAATCCTTTAATCTTTCTTGGTGAACAATTAAGTTTAGGTGAGTCTGAACTCTGACTTTAATGGACGCTTTCAGAGGGATTCCTTATGGTCCTGATGCACAACTCCATTCCATGGTACTCTAACAATTGTTTGGCCATTGGAATATCTGGACCATTATTTGGATCACATCTGTTCTTTACAAGGGAGAGGATAGTGGATTTTGATCAGAAGCTTTCCCTTCTGAATTCTATCCTCAGGTGTGGTAAAGCAACAAGTGACACATTGAGGCAAAGTTCAACAAAGTGAGATAATTTATTCAGTTTGCTTTATCATTGATGTTGACCTATCCTCAAACTTCATATCCCTATGATAGTTGCATTGGACCCCCCTGCTATATTTTGGTGAAATTAATAATGTTGCTTCCTTAGCCTGTCAATTAAAACATGTTTTTAAATTTTTTTCACATTATGTGATTGTCACTGGCTGGGCCACTATTTTTTGTCTCCAGTTAATTGTCCTTAGGAAGTTGGTGGTGAGCTTCCCTCTTAACCACTGATAGCCACATGGTGAACATACACCTCTGACACATGGAAGAGGGGAGTTCCGCGGGACCTTGTTCCAATGACAGTGAAGGAGTGCTGATAAAATTCCAAGTCAGGTTGATGTGTGGTTTGGAGGGGAATTTGCAGTTGATGGTGTTCCCATTAACTGCTGTTGTCCTTCTAACAGTGACAATGGTTCCTGGCTGTCAAGAGGAAGTCAGGACTGCAGATGCTGGAGATCAGAGCTGAAAATGTGTTGCTGGAAAAGCGCAGCAGGTCAGGCAGCATTCCTGAAGAAGGGCTCATGCCCGAAACGTCGATTCTCCTGCTCCTTGGATGCTGCCTGACCTGCTGCGCTTTTCCAGCAACACATTTTCAGCCCTGGCTGTCAAGATGCTGTCAAGGGAGTCTTAGTGAATAGATAAATATACACTGCTGTCACTGTGCTTCAATGGTAAATGTACTGAAATTGAAAATGGTGTATAGATGCCAGTTGAGCAGGTTGCTTTGTCCAGGATACTGCCAAACTTAAAATGTCGTTGCAGCAGCAATTGTCCAGGCAAGTACAGAGTATTCCATCATATTCCTGACCATATAGATGCTGGACAGTTTTTTGGATAGTCAGCAGCTCAGTTACTCTTATTTTAAAAAATTTGTTCATAGCATGTGAGTACCACTTACTATGCCAGCATCTATTGTACATTCCTAATCACCCAGGCAGCAGTAAAGTGTCAACCACATTGATGTGAATGTGGAGTCACATGTGGCCCAGCTCAGCTAAGGAAAGCAGAACTTCTTCCTTCAAGGACATAGAGTCATACAGCACAGAAACAGACCTTTCGGTCCAACTTGTCTGCACTGACAAGACATCCTAACCTGACTGAGTGCCATTTGTCAGTATTTCGCCCAATTCCCTCTGAACCCTTCCTATTCATATACCAATCCGGATGCCTTTTGAATGTTGTAATTGTACCTGCCTCCACCACTTCTCTGGCAGCACATTCCATACATGTACCACCCTCTGAATAAAAAATTAACCCCATTTAGAGAACTAGATGGATTTTTTCCAACAATTGACAATAGTTATTATTGTTAGCTCAGCTTTATATTCCAGATTTTTGTTAAATTCAAATTTAACTGTCTACCATGGTGTGCTTTGAATCCATGACACTAGAACATAGCCCTGAGGATCTGGGTTGCTAGTCCAGTGAGATTACTGCTACATCAGTACACTGCCTCCCCTCCCCTTTCCCTTTCAGAATCCATATGTCCTGACCTCCTCTTGCAGACACAGTATTGAGACAGATTGTGTAGTTCAGTTACCATCCACTTTGGTGTTAATTGATTTACAAGCTGTTGAATAATCTTCATGTACAGCCATATCTAGGAATAATTTTTTAGCTTTATATATGTAGACTATTTGGATTGTCCCCTGATATTCAAGTCTACATCACCTGAAAGCTAAAGTTATGAGTACTGAGGGAATGATCCACATATATGTTCACTAAATATGGGTGTATTGAACAGATCAACTATAATTGGGCTTTATTCAACACAATCATTGAGGAAGTTTAACCATTACGTACCTAGATTCAAAAACAAATATGGACTGGTATAAATCGGCTCCTGATGATTGGTGATCTCTTTGATGGTTGAAAATAGCTGAACAGTAAGTTACTTCATTCACATCATTAAAATATGAGATTGACTTTTATTTTAAATTGACTTTAATTTTAAATCTCAAAAATGTAATATACTTGGGAAGAACTTTACAGCAAATACTACACTAATGCTGCTGATATACATGTTCATACATTTCTCAGTGTGAAACCTTTTATCAGGCAGCGTCTTTCATACTTAAAATTGCATTTTAAAGGGCATCATACTGCCATTCAAGAGAACACTAAAATGTTAGTGTTGCAATCATCATCGATATAAAATGAGCTCTGCTGTCAATGTATGCCACTAGACTCTGACGCAGTACTTGGCAAACCTTGTATAACATTAAACATAAGACTGGTAGCAAATGTTAATAGCCTGTTCCATATCACTTTGTAGGCAAGGTTTATTTTGTTCTCATCATGAAACTTTGCACGGAAAGTATATCTAATATGTCATTACAGCCAATTAGTTTAGCATTCATTTTACATTGGATTAACAAAAAAATGTTGCCTCAGACATAATAACAGTCCATTTGAACAATTAACTACGCTGCACTAACATTTAAGTTACAGGTTATATGCTGTTTTGTTATGTCTCACAATCAGTATATCAATATATGTTTGTGAGACTTGTTCTCATTATGTCATAGCATGTGACCTGAGAGTATAAAGGTCTCTATCTTACCCTGGAGATCACTTGAAGCATGACATGCTACAAGGAGCATAGTTTTCTTTTATAACCTAATCACTTGCTTATGGCCCAAATATTTATGTGCCTGTAGGTACATTGTTGGTACATAATAGTGAGCTGTGGTCTGTGGATTTTTCAATATCGTGGGACATAATATAAAAAATTGCTGCAACAAGTAAAATACCCTGTTGGAGACAAATGCATATCATATGCTGGCAATGTAGTCATTCCCTGGCACCTTCATGACTTGCTGCCAGCCAAGTTCTGATGAAGGGTCACTGAACTCGAACCATTAACTCAGTTTTTCTCTCCATAGATGCTACCAGACCTGCTGAGTTTCTCCAACACTTTCTGTTTTTGTTTCAGATCTCCAGTATCTGCAGTTCTTTGTTTTATAGTATAGCTGCCAGGCAAATTGTCTTCCAATAATCTATTTATCTCTGGATTTGGCAAGCTTGAAATTACTCCACTATTACAAGGACTGTTCACTCTTGAAGCAAACTTTCACCAGTGGCAACTCTAATAATCTATCTCATGAGTCCTTTCATCATCTCACCAGAATTTAACTTGCAACCCTATGGATAAACTTGCATTTTCCCCACTTCTCTGAGCATTCGGTGTCTTTGATGATGCTAACTTCTCTCTATAGCTGTCTGAAACAGTCAATGGTGACCGTTCTTTTGAAACAAACACTTGACATATATCCTGATCAACAGCAGACCATATTCCCTTTATATGAATACAACCAATCTTTGTATGCTTGAACTTCCTTCAGTAGTTCTTGTCATAAATAGGACCTGCAGAAGGTTCCTTTCAGGACAGTCCTTCAGCTCCCTTCTACCTGTGAAACCAAAGCCTACACATGGCCCTCAGGATGACCAGCCTCTTCTTCCAGGGCAACAGTGCCAGCTACAGTGCAGACTTCTTCCATCCCAGATGTGGATGCTGGGACTGAATTGACACATAGGAGAAGGGAAAGGAAGAAATAAATACTGAGAGCACATAAGTCGCCACGGGTATTATATCATTATAAAGTTTCTTGAACTTTTGTAATTGTGTGCTCATTTGCACTCTTAAAATGTTTGCTCTAGTGTCTTTGTCATTGCTGGATCTGGTGATTTCGCACCACTGTAAGAGATAAGCTGCCTCTTCAGACATCCCAAGGATGAATTAATTTGTAATGGCCAAGCATCACCCACCTCTCAAAGGTTACTGGCGTCTTGACTGTAGATAGCATCAGATCCTCAAACTGTAACTGAGACTAAAAGCAATGTATGGATTGTGCATCTACATATGGATTGTGTTCACATCCACCTTGTGAACAATAGCACAGAATAAGTGATGAATCTTCACATCTTAGGACAGAAAGATGTACTGTACCTGTAAGCTTTTCAAGGGAGCTCATTGATGCACTTTTCAACAGACTGCAGAAGATTGCCGCATGTTCCCATTCTGTCCACATCTGAGACCATCCTCCTTGGTTGTCTCTGGTTGTGAAGGGCAAAGCAGGTCATAGCTGGGCAATAATGCAAGGTCCTGATTGAATACTTTAGGCATTGAAACCTCCGTGAGAAGTCCAGGGGTGTGTTGCATTATGGCCTTGTTGGAAATGTGGCCAACATTTTATCTCTGTTCTGTGTCAGTCTGAGGGTTTCATTAATTGTTGTGAGCCAGGTTTTTAGGGACAAAGCTAAAAATCACACAACACCAGGTTACAGCCAACAGGTTTATTTGGAAGCACTAGCTTTCAAACTGCTGTTACTTCAACAGCTACCCGATGAAGGGGTGGCACTTCAAAAGCTAGTGATTCCAAATAAACCTGTTGTACTATACCCTAGTGTTGTGTGATTGTTAACTTTGTCCACCCCAGCCCAACACCGGCATCGTCATATCATGTTTGTAGGGGATAGACCTTGTCTTCCAGCAGCCATCTCCATATGGCCTGAGGAGCTTGGAAAGAGGCAGGACCATGTGAGTTCTTCAGCAACCCAGGATATTTGGCAAAGTTCTCCAAAATCTGACAATGATAATAGATAATAGATCATAGATCATAGAGAATTTGAACATTGATGGAGTGATAACCTTCTCTGTTGACAAACTCTGCAGGTTGGGTGATGGGTTGCTCATTAAGCAATGTGGGTGCAGTCTAAAGTGCCCGGTAGGATTGCCAGTGATGGTGGAGAATCCCACTTACCAGATTACTTGACTGTCCTTGACAGAGGGAAGGATATAAACTGGTGGGATCTGTAAAAGTAACATTAGTGACATCCTAGGTACATGTGTGTGTGGAGAATTGGAAGAGGCCACAAAGGTGTCCTGTTGCTCCTTAAAACGTGCTGGTTGCATAAAAATTCAGAGCGTTTATTATTTGAAGGCCATTGGGATGGGATTGCAACCCAGACCTTCATATGCAAGACCTGCTCCAGAAAATCACCAGTTTGATGCTAATGGCCTGGGCCATCTTTGGTCTGCATCTGGACTGGATTTCCAAGATTTGTGGAAAATCTGGTAATTCTCCTCCAACTTCTTGGGGAGGATCTTCACCTGCTACAGTTTGCTCTCTAGAGAATGCAGCAACTGCTGGAGCTTCCTGCTTTTGCTGACAATGTTGCAATTGCTCACTCCTTCTATGCTGTCGTCATCTGTGCAGCAAGGCCAAAAGGAATCCTCCATCAACTGGAATGCCCTCATCAGGTGCATGAGTCAATAATCTGTGGGGAATGTCAAAAAAAAAACAGGATTTTGGAATTTATGAGCCCTCATAATAATCACAGTGAAACATCATATTGTATTCCAGTATCAGCTATGAAAAGTAATTCTGAAATGATGAACCCAGGTGACACTTTGACGTTAGCATCAGAATAGATTTGCTTATGTGACGTGACAAAGAGGCAATTAGTGCAAACATTGTAATGGTCATGATTGCTTGGTGCCATAATTTTTAATGTTCATTCTTGCAAAAAAAAAATGATGTGCTAATAAATTACAATTTGATGGCAGCTGGGTGGCATTATTGAATCACTGGATGCTTGATTAATGTAATTTTTTTGGTAATAACACAGCCTCAAAGTCAACTAATTCCACTTCATCCCAAAGACAGACATAACTTACTCTGCCCACTCTGCTTGTAGTTATAGCCATTGTGCATTATTATTACTGGGTAGTTACTTTGAATTGAAAATGTCAAGGTTTCAGCTTCATGTCCTCTTGAGGGACCTGCAGACTCTACCTGTGATGCAGACAGGTTCCATTCTTCATATTCTCCTTTGTACTGCTTTTCCTGTCTCATTGATGAACTTTTGGCCCCCTTTACTTCCATTCATCCGCTTTACAGAATCAATAATGTCCCTAATTTACTCCTGAGACCATGGCTTTGTGAGCTGCCATGTCCTTGTTGGACTTAACGCATTGAGGGCAGAGTGCTTATCCCTTATGCCACCTCACCCTCCATTCCCACCGACCCCATCCCCCCACAGATCCCTGTTCCCCTCTATGTTGTATGAGATCCACCCTTTGATCTTGAACTATTACCGTTCAATGTTATGATTTCCTCAGTGACCCAACTTCATGAACATCAACTCGAGATGTGAGATTCCTACTTTCCCCAGATGTCCACAGAATGGTCCCTACTACCTTGAACTAAAAGCGCAGCAGGCCAGGCAGCATCTGAGGAGCAGGAGAATCGACGTTTCAGGCATAAGCACTTCTTCAGGAATGAGGCTGGTGTGCCAAGCGGGCTGAGATAAAAAGTAAGGGGAGGGGAATTTGGGGGAGGGGCGCTGGGAATACGATAGGTGGAAGGAGGTGAGGGTGAGGCTGATAGGCCGGAGAGGGGGTAGGGGCGGAGAGGTCGGGAAGAAGATTGCAGGTCAAGTGAGCGGTGCTGAATCCAGGGGTTGGGACTGAGATAAGGTGGGGGGAGGGCAAATGAGGAAGCTGGAGAAATCTACATTCATCCCATGTGGTTGGAGGGTTCCTAGGCGGAAGATGAGGCGCTCTTCCTCCAGGCGTCGTGTGGCCAGGGTCTGGTAATGGAGGAGGCCAAGGACCTGCATGTCCTTGGCAGAGTGGGAGGGGGAGCTAAAGTGTTCAGCCATGGGGGCAGTTGGGTTGGTTGGTGCGGGTGTCCCAGAGGTGTTCTCTGAAATGTTCCACAAGTAGGCGGCCTGTCTCCCCAGTGTAGAGGAGACCACTTCAGGTGCAGCGAATACAGTAAATGATGTGTGTGGAGGTGCATGTGAATTTGCGACAGATATGGAAGGATCTATTGGGGCCTTGGAGGGAGATGAAGGGGGAGGTTTGGGCGCAAGTTTTGCATTTCTTGCGGTTGTAGGGGAAGGTGCCGGTTGGTGAGGGGTGTGGACCTGACGATAGAGTTGCAAAGGGAGTGGTCTCTCTGGAACGCTGATAGGAGTGGGAAGGGAAATATATCCCTGATGGTGGGGTCTGTTTGGAGGTGGCGGAAATGACGGAGGATAATACGATATATCCGGAGGTTGGTGGGGTGGAAGGTGAGGACCAGTGGGGTTCTGTCCTGGTGATGATTGGAGGGGTGGGGTTCAAGGGCAGAGGTGCGGGAAGTGGAGGAGATGCGGTGGAGAGCATCGTCAACCCCATCGGAGGGGAAATTGTGGTCTTTGAAGAAGGAGGCCATCTGGGTTGTTCGGTAGTGGAATTGGTCCTCCTGGGAGCAGATGCAGCGAAGGCGAAGGAATTGGAAATATGGGATGGCATTTTTACAGGGGGCAGGGTGGGAGGAGGTGTAATCTAGGTAGCTGTGGGTGTCGGTCGGTTTGTAGTAAATGTCTGTGTTGAGTTGGTCGCCCGAGATAGTAATGGAGAGGTCTAGGAAGGGGAGGGGGGAGTCTGAGACGGTCCAGGTAAATTTGAGGTCGGGGTGGAAGGTGTCAGTAAAGTGGATGAACTGTTCAACCTCCTCGTGGGAGCATGAGGTAGCGCCAATACAATCATCGATGTAGCAGAGGAAAAGGTGGGGTATGGTGCCAGTGTAGCTGCGCAAGATGGACTGTTCCACATTTCCGATGAAGAGGCAGGCATAGCTGGGGCCCGTGCGAGTGCCCATGGCTACTCCTTTGGTTTGTATACGGTTGCCCATGGCGACTCCTTTGGTTTGGAATGCGGGTGCCCATGGCTACTCCTTAGTAGCATCGTATCATCCTCCGTCATTTCCGCCACCTCCAAACAGACATCACCGTCAGGGATATATTTCCCTTCCCACTCCTATCAGCGTTCCAGGGAGACCACTCCCTCTGCGACTCCCTCGTCAGGTCCACACCCCCCCACCAACCCAACCTCCACTCCCGGCACCTTCCCCTGCAACTGCAAGAAGTGCAAAACTTGCGCCCACACCTCCCCCCTCACCTCCCTCCAAGGCCCCAATGGATCCTTCCATATTCGTCACAAATTCACCTGCACCTCCACACACATCATTTACTGTATCCGCTGCACGCAATGTGGTCTCCTCTACATTGGGGAGACAGGCCGCCTACTTGCGGAACATTTCAGGGAACACCTCTGGGACACCCGGACCAACCAACCCAACCGCCCCGTGGCTGAACACTTTAGCTCCCCCTCCCACTCCACCAAGGACATGCAGGTCCCTGGCCTCCTCCATTGCCAGACCCTGGCCACATGACGCCTGGAGGAAGAGTGCCTCATCCTCCGCCTAGGAACCCTCCAACCACACGGGAATTATGTAGATTTCTCCAGCTTCCTCATTTCCCCTCCCCCCCACCTTATCTCAGTCCGAATCCCCGGATTCAGCACTGCTCACTTGACCTGCAATCTTCTTCCTGACTTCTCCGCCCACACCCCCCTCTCCGGCCTATCAGCCTCACCCTCACCTCCTTCCACCTATCGTATTCCCAGCGCCCCTCCCCCAAATTCCCCTGCCCCTAATTTTTATCTCAGCCCACTTGGCACACCAGCCTCATTCCTGAAGAAGGGCTTATGCCCAAAACGTCGATTCTCCTGCTCCTCGTATGCTGCCTGGCCTGCTGCGCTTTTCCAGCACCACACTTTTCAACTCTGGTCTCCAGCATCTGCAGTCCTCACTTTCTCCTCCGGGTGTTTGACTGACCAAGGCCACACACTGGACTGGAATTGGATGAGATCCTTGGCTGATTACTAAGGTACCTCCTGACTGATATTGACCCCACTAAGGACTGCTTTCTTTTGGCTTTCAGATGTGGCTGTTATGGTTAAGAACAGGCAGTATGTTTGTCTCATGGGCGCTTGCACATGTCGTATGTTTGACATTGACATAGCATAGTGCTGAACGGTAATATGTCCATCCCTTAACTGTTCAGTGATTGGACTTTGAAAAGGTGCGTGTCTATCCCTCTGCCCTTAAAGACACGCAAGCCACAAAAGAGCTTATGTCCAATACAAATGCAGGGCAGAAAGGCTGACAGCCAGTAAGTTAGCACTGAACAGCTTGTGGTCCGAAAGGCAATGCAAACCCCAGAGGCTGCCCCCTCCAAGTCAGTGTGTGAGCACTATGAAAGTAAGAGCATCCTGTGTAAGTACATATGTCCCTGTACAGAAAGTGACCTGATAGACGTTTGCAAGTCAGGTTCCCCTGAGCTCCAGAACGAAGCCCTGATGTGCTGTATGGTAGGAGAGGTAGTCTGAAGGCAGCCATGATGGTTTGGTGAAGCTGGTGTTTTGGCGATGCCCATTTGCACGGACAAAGGGTGAAAGATGAATGTGTTCATGGAGCAAGGAGGGACATGTTGGTGAAAACAGAATTGTCTGAAGGGCCAGAGAAGTGAGCAGTGAGCTGCTGCTCTGACTTCTATCCCAGAATTTGAAGCCATCAAGGTTATAGAGTCTTAGAGATGTACAGCATGGAAACAGACCCTTCAGTCCAACTCACCCATGCTGACCAGATATCCCAACCTAATCTAGTCCCATTTGACAGCACTTGGTCCACATTCCTTTAAACTATTCCTATTCATATACCCATCCAGATGCCTTTTAAATGCTGCAATTGTACCAGCCTCCACCACTTCCTCTGGCAGCTCATTCCATACATGCACCACCCTCTGTGTGAAAATGTTGCCCCTTAGGTCTTTTTTATATCTTTCCCCTCTCACCCTCAAACTATGCCGTCTAGTTCTGGACACCCTACCCCAGGGAAAATACTTTGTTTATTTATCCTATCCATGCCCATCATGATTTTATAAACCTCTATAAGGTCACCCTTCAGCTTCCGATGCACCAGGGAATATAGCCCCAGCCAATTTAGCCTCTCCCTATAGCTCAAATCCTCCAACTCTGGTAACATCCTTGCAAGTCTTTTCTGAACCCTTTAAAGTTTCAAAACATCCTTCCAATAGGAAGGAGACCAGAATTGCACGCAATACTCCAAAAGTGGCCAAACGAACATCCTGTATAGCCACAACATGACCTCCCAACTCCTAGATTCAATACTCTGACCAATAAAGGAAAACATACCAAAGTCTTCTTAACTATCCTACCTGCAACTCTACTTCCTGGGGAAGGAGGGGAGGATTGGGAGTTGAATAGAAATGAGACAAGTTTAGCAAATAATGAGATGCAAACACATGAAAATAACATAGTTGCTGCTCATTAGCAAGATTTAGAACTCGTTGTGTACACCCTAAGAGGGAAGCATTGGCAATGTTTCTCTTGACATCAAGAATCTGACCTTTTTGTTTTCAATTTATTTTCTTAACCTCCTTGTCGCTGCCCACACCCTTCAAACATACAGATAATTCAGCTGCCTGCTTTTGCAACAAACTTGAGACCAGAGATGAGGGAACCTTTTCTCTTTCCTGGCAATATATATGGAATTAACTAAATCCTGGAGTCAGCATCCACAAAACATTAAAATGCAAAAAAGATGTTTTTGGATATATTGCACAGATCATTTCTGTTGGATTAATGGCTGCCCTTATTCGTTTCATTGTAGAAACTACTTTACAATGGATTTGCAGACTTTTCTTCTTCAGAGTGGAATTCAAAAGAATGGTTTGAGAAGAACCCCATTCTATAGCAAGGATATCTAAATGGGAGAAATCCAAAGATGATTGTGTGTCAATGGCTAAGTAATCATCAAATACCGTCTGTCAACTCAATTTAAAAAAATGGTCACATGATGGAAACAAGAAGTGGAGGCTTATCGGGGTCTGAGCAATGCAGGCCAAGTCAAGATTTGAGACAAAATGGAAAGAGGAGTTCTTCGAGGCCTGTTCCAACATTGGGCACATCTCGTTACATCTTTGATGTTGCTGAGCAGCAAGGTGAGTTTTTAATAAGACAACAGTGAGTTCCCAATTCAATGGAATTCCGTTTCATTCAGAGCCTCATGAATGCTGAAAGTCAGCTCATTATTATTTAGCTTCCTGCTTTATCAAATGCGGCAAACAAGTTGGACATTGAGAATTCTCAGTATAGAAATCCAAGCAGGTACCTGCTGACTCCAGCTGCCACTTATTCTGAAAGACCTCCATATTGGACAGTGGGCACCAACATCTCAGGGCATGCACCATGGGCAACAGCCATGTGAGAATCAAAGCCCACTCACTTCAATAATTTCACTCCGAGACAAGATCTGAATCAGTAGTGTCTTTTATTTTACACTTGCAAGTGGGTGTGATGTCCAGTGTCTATAAGGCAGAGGACATACACACCAAATTCAATTCATACACAACATTTATATGATTTGATTTCTTTTGTTTTACACTGCTCCTCCCCTGTTTACATCTTCCACTTCCCTAAGACCGGCCCCCATTAACCCTGTTTATCTCTTGCCTTATCCGGCCTTGTCTGTGACAAAATGCTTATTTCTGGCCTCACAAGGCTGTTTGACCTCATCCTGCTGTATATGCTGTTAGGCATATTCTTTTTTCATCATTATCTACCCCCTCCATCTGTGCCTTTCCCAAGGCTGTTCTGATCCCTATGACCCTTTTAATTGGGGTTTGTTCCTCTGTCTCTGTAAAAGTGGGAAACAGACGTTTATACGTACTGTTTGTACAGGCGTATCTAGCTTAACTTCATCCCCTCACAACATCTTATCTACTTGCCCGTAATGTCTACCATTGTTTTGCAGTCACATTTCATTCTGACATACAATTTTAGCTAATACAAAAACAATTATATATTTCCTCCACATCGTTTCCATTCTTGTTGACTCAGCTCGTGGCTAAAACAATTACACACTGGTGTGAGTTTATTTTACTTTATAAAATGGAATTGCAGAATTGCAGAAGTAACATTAATTTACCTATATCCCACAATTTCCCCCTTTTCTTTTAATTACCATTTGTTATCTTCTGCATTTTTCTTTTAGGGGCACCTGTTTCATCAAGGCTGTTTCAATCAGTCTTTGGGTGAGCCCTCGTATACAGGGTATGATACAACAGCCAATGGCCACCAATACCCTGACTACTACTATCAGGGAAGTAAGGATAGAAACCACCACCCCATTCTACCTTCCAAACCAGGACTCAAGCCATCCTGTGAGAGATGTGTCTGCTCCTGGATTCTCAGCCAATTCCTCTGCTAAGGTAGTCAATCCCCTTAAGGCCCGAGTAATTGAACCATCAGGTGCAGTGTTATTAGGAATAAAGGTACAACAGCTTCCTCCTAACATCACACACACACCCCCTTTTTCTGCTAAAATCATATCAAGGGCCATTCTGTTTTCCCATGCCATCCTACTTGTCGCATCAAGCTGGTCTGATATTCCTTTAACCGCATCTCTTGTATAATTTATAAATCGCTGTTGGTTATAGAAAATGTAATTTATCCAATCTACATTTTTATTAATTGTTACCCACCAGAAGAGAGCTGACTCAAAGCCTGCTGCAATCTGGTTACGAGCCTTAAATTCATCAGGTACCCGCCTAGGGACTCCTACCGAATCGAGATAAATCCTGTCATCGAAAGAAGTGTCTAACAGTAATCTCTTACCCCTTCCCTTTTTCCCTCCTATCTTTTCCTTCTCAAATGCCAGGGTAAATGGAATTGCCAATTGTACAATTGCACATATCCCTCTCCAATCTGGAGGTAGTATGAGTCTCAATATGTTGCCTCCACAGTACCACCACAGATCCACTCGGGGAACCTTCAGTGCTGAGTAGTTCCCTCCCTTCTCCATTTCGGTAACAGTCTTAATCTCTGTACATAACTTCAGCTCCCCCAAATCTTTCGACCGACTTGTACCTCGTCTACGCATACACGATGTGTGATTTCCAACTGCAGTGGAAAATAGGGGGGACCTTTTGCATCTTTCTTCTCCAAGGGAGGGAACATCAGAGATAGGGAGGTACAATTCCTATCATTCCATGCAGTCTCATCCTGATACAGGGCTATCAAACATTTCATGCCCTTCCTGTCTCGCTTCCACCCGAGCGGAAAGGGAACCACCTGGGCCACTGGCCGACCGGAGGCACGTGCATAGCAATTGCTCTTGTTCAGACTTTTTACAGTATACTTTACCCATTCAACCCAGGCATTTGCATCCCCATACCCAGTTTCTATTTCAATGGTCTGCTTCAAGTCCTTTACCTCTATAAATTTTACTACTTTAGGATCAGCGGGAGGGGTGAAAGATTGTATCTTATTACCCAGTAGTTCTACCCATTTTCCCCGTCCTGCACTAATTCGAAAACAATAGCCCAAGAAATCCTTCCCATTTGCTTTCATTTCTATCCCAAACGTTTCATTTAATTGTACCTCATAGGTGCTCCCCCCCAGGATTGTTTCGTGCCATGTGGTTTTCCTTATTGTCAGGTATATTGGGTTACACTTTTTATCAGGACAATCGCGAGCTGGTCGGAAGGGGGCCCGGTGTACTGTGACAAGGCCATTATACTAAGTACCATCCCCAAGGCCATCCCTATAGGACTTAAGATGTATCTCAGAGCTGCGGTAATGTCTCTGATTATCTACATCCCCACAATTTACTAAGCTGCATACATCAGTGTCTATTACTTGTGGATTATCAGATTCAGGAACTGTTAATAATACATATGAAAATGATATTTGACGAAATCCCAATACTAAAAGGGCTAGCATCATAACTCCAGCAGCATTCCCAGTATTCTAAACATCATGCTGAATCACAAAAAGACTTAATATACAATCTTACAGAAATAATCCTGCGCTCGCGTCGCCATTGTATTATTAGTTACTCAAAGTCTCTTTAGTCTGAGTTTCAGCGGATCTTGCGTTGATTCGGCTGTCCAGACTTCTTCCTCAACTGGAGATTCCACTGGCCCTTTGATCCGAGTGTAGTGAGTCCAGCCTTTCCCCACCATCCTTATTGCCGTTTCGGTAGTCAAAAGAGCCTGGTACGGCCCTTCCCAGTCCGGCTGCAATTTAGTCTCTGTCCATGATTTTACTAAGATTCAATCACCTGGCCGGATGGGATGAACGGTGAATTCAAGGGGTGGAGTCTGTGCCAATAAACCCTGTTTCCTGAGGAAAAACAGAGGAGGACAAGCCCAGTATATATTTCTTTAAAAACAAGTCTTCAGTTTCGGGAATTGGCAATTCTCCATTCGTTCCCAAGTAAGGTAATCCAAATAAGATTTCATAGGGGGATAGTCCCAAGTCTTTCCTTGGGACTGTTCGTACTCGCAAGAGAGCTAGAGGTAAACATTTGGTCCAAGGGAGTCTGGTTCCTATTATCAATTTAGAGAGCTGTCGTTTGAGTGTTTGGTTCATTCTCTCAACCCTTCCCGATGATGGCGGGTGCCATGGAGGATGGAACTCCCAGGAAATTCCCAACCCTTTCATTACCCCCTGTAACACTTTAGAGGTAAAGTGAGTTCTTTGGTCGGAATCTATACGATTCACTAGCCCATATTGGGGAATTATGTGCTCCAATATTGTTTTAGACACTCCACTCGCAGTGGCAGTAGCTAGGGGGTATGCCTCAACCCAACCAGATAAATGATCTACTATGACTAGCATATATTTTAGTCTCCCTACCCTGGGGAGTTCAGTATAATCTACTTGTATACTCTGGAAAGGTCTCAATCCTGGGTCCCCTCCTCCTGGGGTCTGTTTTCTCAAGACTTTCTTATTTACCTTTCTGCATATGATACATCCCTCACATATTTGTTTTGCAATTGTATATAAGCTTGTACTCCCCAATGGCTGCCTTGGTGTAGGACAGCCATAATCTCTCGCATCATCATTTTGTTTAACATTCTCCTTCCATCAGGTAACCTCCAATACCCATCTGCTGTTTTTACAGCCACTAAATCTCTCAATTCTTTTTCTTCGCTTTCAGTAAATATAGGAGCTTCCCTAGGACCTGAGACAGTAGGTATTAGGGAATGAATCACCACTTCTTGTGGGTTCAGGGCGGCTTCCCTAGCCACTTCATCGGCTAATCTATTTCCCCTAACCTCTGGTTCATTTCCTTTCTGATGACCATTTACATGCACTACTGCTATTTCTCGGGGGAGTAATAGGGATTCCAAGACCCGTTTAATCAATTCTTCATGTACTAATTCCTTCCCCCACCTCTGGGTTAATACTCCCAAAGCCGCTCCCTTATCCATGGTAGCAAAGAGGTGGAAAGGTTTATCTAGAGAAGGTCAGGCTAACACGGGGGCATGGATCAGATCTCTTTTGCTTCATCATCCCAACTTAGACATTTTGGTTCCCCCTCTAATAGTTTGAGATATAATTTCTTAGTCTTCTGTGCATAGGAATCAATCCACAATCTGCAACAACCCGTGAGACCCAAAAATTTGTGTAACTCCCGTTTAGTGCTGGGCAGCGGCATTCCCACTATTCCCTCTATCCGTTCCGGGCTTATCTTTCGCTTTCCCTCACTAACTAAATGTCCCAAGTATTTCACTTCTTGCTCCACATATTGTGGTTTGTTTTTAGATACCCTCAGTCCCTACTGGCCCAGGAAATTCAATAATTTGTTAGTGGCTTCTACTACTCTTTCTCTTCTTTTTCCTGTTACTAAGAGGTCGTCTACATACTGCAACAGGGTAGTCCCCTTGGGGCTGCTAAGTTTCTCCAATATTTGTTCTAACATCTGTCCAAATAAATCCGGGGATTCCGTAAACCCCTGGGGGAGCACAGTACACCGGTATTGCTGTTTCTGTCCTGTCTTAGGGTCTTCCCACTCAAAGGCAAACAAATTCCTACCTTCCTCTGCCAAGGGACAAGCCCAAAAGGCATCCTTTAAATCTATCACACTAAACCATTTGTGGTCATGAGGGATCTCACTTAATAAGGTATAGGGGTTTGGCACCACTGGGTGCCTGATCTGTACTATTCAATTTAATGTTCTCAAATCCTGCACCAATCGATAAGTTCCATCGGATTTCCGCACTGGTAGAATTGGGGTATTATAAGGAGACATACATGGCTCCAACAATCCATCTCTAATCAGTCCTTCAATTACTGGCTGTAGTCCTCGTTTACCTTCTATGGAAATGGGATATTGTCGCTCACAGACAACGTCCCCTTTTCCTTTTTTAAAAATTTACTTCAAGGGGAGGGATCTGTAGTTTTCCACGATTCTCTTCCCTAGCCCATACCATAGGGTTTATCTCTCTCTCCACATCCTCTGCCAACATTGCCATTTGTACAACTAATTCTTTTTCCTGAATTCCAATCCCCAGTTCTAAGAGGATAATTAAGTCTCTCCCTAGTAAGTTACTTCCTATATCAGGGATATACAACAGTTCCCCTGTGACCCTATCCTTAGGACCTTCTATCATCATTGGTTCAAATACTGGAACAGTAAAGCCTTCCCCTTTTACCCCCGAAACAGTAATTGACCGTGTTGACATTCCTACTTTCTTTGGTTTAATATTCAGCGATGACCATGCTGCCCCCGTATCTACTAGGAAGACTACCTCTTCGCTACAGGGTCCCACCTTCAGGTTTATCAAAGGTTCCTGGTGGGCCCCCAAGGGCAGGAACCCCTGACACCCCTATTCTTCATCAAAATTCATAAGCGGAATTGCCCTCTCTTCCCTTTTCAGAGCAGGACATTCCCGCTTAAAGTGCCCTATCTTTCCGCAATAATAGCATCCTGCCTGTGGAGACCTCCAGCTCTGCCCCTGTCGCTCGAACCCTCTATCAAACACTCCCCCTTGTCCTCTCTGTCGGACATGCTGCCACCCGCCATTCCGGTTGCTCGCTATTGGTTCCATTCTTTTCTTAACTACCTCATCAACCGTAGCTACCATCATTTTCACCTTCTGTTTTTGTCTCTCATCCTCTCTCTTTACAAACACTTTCTGTGCCTCTCTTAATAATTCATCTAATGGCTTTTCACTCCACCCTTCTATCCTCTGTATCTTTCTCTGTATGTCTGGCCATGCCTTTGTCACAAAATGTACTTTCAAAAGACCATGTGCCACTGGGTCCTCAGGGTTCATTCCAGAATATTTCCACATTGAGTCTCTTAATCTCTGCAAAAAAGAGCTAAAGGAGTCTCATCTTTCTCCTGTCTAACTTCAAAGACTTTAGTCAAATTCTGTGACTTCGGAACTGCCTCTCTTATTCCTTTTAGAACCAGGTCTTTCAATTCCCTCATTCCTTCTTAATACTCTGGGTTTTGATCTTCCCACTGGGGGTTTCTGAGGGGAAACTTCACCTCTCCCTGTCCAGCATCCCCATCTCCAATGGGGTGTTCCCTGTCCCATATTTTAATGGCTGCTCCCCGTATAAGTCCCCTTTCTTCCCCAGTAAATAGTATATTCAAAATAGACATTAACTCAGCCCAGGTATACAGACTGGGCCCCAAATATTGATCAATTTGTTCAGACAACCCTACCGGATCCTCAACCAGGACCTTCATTTCTTTTTTAAATGTTCTGACCTCCCCACTGCTGAGGGGGACACTTACAAACCCAATCTCTTTATCCCCTATTGGTACCTCCCGAAGGGGATAAGTCATTACATTCTTCCTCTTTTTCTTTTTTTAAAGAAATATTGCAATATTTCTAGCTCCCCATAACTTCAAACACCAATTCATCAATTCATGCTTGACTAACTTTAAAGCCTATTCCAAACTTGTAAATATATTTATATATTTACGTTCATTTATTCAGTATTTAATATTCAAAATGTAAAATGCATACAGTTCTCAATTTTGAAATCCACTGTAATCACCCAGTTTCAGTCCCTTAATTTAAATCCAAAATTAGTTTTCTTAAGTAGTGCTGACCAATCATTGCTCAATTACAATACTATAGGTCGTGAAATAATCAGAGCTGCCTTAAAAGAATTTGTCTATTCTAGTTAAAAAAAAACTTCTAATGCATGAACAATGGCCGAATCCAAGGTCACAGATATTAACCACAGAATTTTGTTTTTACTACAATCTAATGTTGAACTGAAACTTCAACTGTCCTCCATAAATCGCTTTTATGTAAAGATAAAAGAGATTAGTTAGAAACTGATAGTAAGGCAGTCATGACCTGTAAGAAGAACAGGAGGTATCATTCTTTTTTTTCATAATCTCTATAGAATCCTTAACCTTAAAGGAAATCATGTTAAGTTTCCATAATAAAAATCAGATTCAAAACAGTCCCGGAACTCAAGCTCCAGGGAATAAAACACAAACATTCAATCACCAACAAACAAATGTGTTAAACTTTCTACCAGCTGTACAGTTCTTTTCATTCTCTCTCTCTCTCTCTCTCTCTCTCACTCATTGACAAATAAATTCAGATATTTACAAACCCAGTCTTTGTCTGACCTGTATTTTGGCTAGAAGAGGCGGGACGAAGAATGGATTCCTTAGTCCATACGAAGCAACAATATTTAATCATCTTTTTCCCTTGTACAAGTATTATTTTGCCAATTCCACAACATCCTGCCCAAAGGACTTTCTGGAGGTATGTTGTAAGGGACCCTGCCTCCATTTCCATTGCCTTTTCCTTCTTTTGTTTTCCCGGAGGCTTTTTCCTTACCCACGGCACAACCCATATTGAGTTCCTTCGTTCGTCCCTTATTAACTACTAAAACTCAATTCCGGCCACCAAGGCAATACTTAAAAGTCAGGTCTCTACCTTGGTCTGTGCACAGAGTTGCCTGGCCCCTTTGTGCCGTATTTTCTATCGACCTCTTTTCACTGTCTGATTCAGGTGTCTCTCTTGAGGGATTCATACCAGTCGCCCAAGGGAGCAGACCAAACCCGGGACACGAGACTGCTCCTCAATGGGGAACGGGATGCGTCTTCCCAGTGTCCAAGGCCAGCCACTCCCCCTGGCGATGGAAGAAAATCCCAGACGAGCCCCCAATTGTGAGAATCAAAGCCCACTCACTTCAATAATTTCAGTCCGAGACAAGATCTGAATCAGTAGTGTCATTTATTTTACACTTGCAAGTGGGTGTGATGTCCAGTGTCTATAAGGCAGAGGACATACACACCAAATTCAATTCATACACAACATTTATATGATTTGATTTCTTTTGTTTTACACTGCTCCTCCCCTGTTTACATCTTCCACTTCCCTAAGACCAGCTCCCATTAACCCTGTTTATCTCTTGCCTTATCCGGCCTTGTCTGTGACAAAATGCTTATTTCTGGCCTCACAAGGCTATTTGACCTCATCCTGCTGTAGGTCATTGTTAGGCATATTCTTTCTTCATCATTATCTACCCCTTTCATCTGTGCCTTTCCCAAGGCCGTTCTGATCCCTATGACCCTTTTAATTGGGGTTTGTTCCTCTGTCTCTGTAAAAGTGGGAAACAGATGTTTATATGTACTGTTTGTACAGGCGTATCTAGCTTAACTTCATCCCCTCACAACATCTTATCTACTTGCCCGTAATGTCTACCATTGTTTTGCAGTCACATTTCATTCTGACATACAATTTTAGCTAATACAAAAACAATTATATATTTCCTCCACATCGTTTCCATTCTTGTTGACTCAGCTCATGGCTAAAACAATTACACACTGGTGTAAGTTTATTTTACTTTATAAAATGGAATTGCAGAATTGCAGAAGTAACATTAATTTACCTATATCCCACAGCTATATGCACCCCACACCTACGGACATTGGCATCCAACATTTTCCAGCCTTTAAGAACGTGGTTGGGACATTTCTGATCCACTTCCAAGACAGTCCTGTACTTCAATGCTACACTTCAAGCAGAAACAGCAACTATCATTGCAATGCTGCAACAAGGACATTGTGTGTTCAGATACACACACCCGGCTCATCTGATTTGATTTGATTTGATTTATTATTGTCACATGAATTGAGATGCAGTGAAAAGTGTTGTTTTGCGTGCTATCCAGGTGAATCATATCTTGCAAAAGTACAACAGAGCAATAGAACAGAAAGCAGAGTGTACTGTTACAGCTACAGAGAAAATGCAGAGAAAGATCAACTCTAGTACATGAAAGGTCTGTTATTGTTCAATCAGTTACCCACTGTTTCTGTACCGAAGCAGGAGTGTCTATTGAATGTAGGCTTGCATTTAATCACAAAACTAAATTCAGTAGTATGCAAACTCCATGTGTCATATAATACATGCAAATAAACATTTTCAAAAGCTGAATTAGAATCTGGTTTGGTATAGAATTGATGGTTATGTGGATAAGTATGGCCATAGCTGATAAATTACCCTATGGATTACCATTCTTTCTGTGCTGTTGGGAATATGATGATAATCATGAGAACAACAGGCTGGATTTGATTAATGAAAATATTAAAGATAGATATAAATTGAGAGAAAATTTGACAAAACCTTCCTCAGGTGATCAAACAAGTTGGGTCATTTCTATGAAAAGGAAACTTGTACATCACTCATGGAAGGAGCAAGTTTGATACGTAAAACCACCTTTTCTTATAATAAATTTCCTTATGATCTCAAGCCTTCAATCTTTTTTAAAAACTAAGCAAAAATAAGAGCATTTCTATAAGATATGTTTATGGTCCCAATCAAGCAAAGCAATTTAACGTTTACTATCTCTGCCTGAGCTAATTAATCTCAGCAAGAGCAGTGAATACCCCTGCAGCTCTTGATTAGTTTGAGAAACATTAGCCAGCAATCTCATTCCTAATTAGAATCTAAGGAAGTCTCCTCAAAGGAATCCATGTCAATTAGATGTTGAGTAATGGTAAGAAATATTTGCCTTGAGGGGCTGTTGTGGCTAGTGGTAGAATCCATACCTCTGACCTAGGAAGCCTGGATTTAAGTCCCAGCTGTTCCAGAAGTGTGTAATAACATCTACGGGTAAAGTACTGGATGACTGGAGATTGGCTAATGTTGTTTCTTTGTTTAAAAAGGAATGTTAGGAGAAACCTGGGACCTATACACCTATGAATCTGACTTCGGTGGTGGGTAAGTTGCCGGAGGTCATTCTGAAAGAAAGGATTTAAATGCATCTGGAGAGGCAAGGAATAAATAGGGATAGTCAGCATGGTTTAATGTAAGGGAAATCATGTCTCACAAACTTAATTGAGTTTTTTGAGGAAGTAAGCCAGAAGATAGATGAGGGCAGAGCAGTAGACATTGTTTGCTCAGTCTTTAGTAAAGCCTTTGACAAGGTTCTGCATGGTAGACTAACTAGTAAAGTTAGTTGAGATTCAGGGTGAGCCTGCAAATTGAGTACAAAATAGGCTTAACAGCAGGAGACAGAGAGTGATGATGGAGCGTTCTATTTTAGACAGAAGACCTATTACCAATGTGTTCCACAGGGATCAGTGCTGCATCCACCTTTGTTTATTATTTATATGAATGATTTGGAAGAGAATATCGAAGGCATGGTTACTAAGTTTGCAGACGACACCAAATTTGATGGTATAGTGCACAGTGAAGAAGGTTATCTAAAACTACCAAGACATCTTGATCAGTTGGGTCAACAGGCTGACAATTGGCAGATGGAGTTTAATTTGGATAAATGTGAGGTATTACATTTTGGTAAAAAAAAGGGCAGGACTTATACAATTAAAAGGAGAGCTTTAGGTAGTGTTGTAAAACAGAGAAACCTAGGGGTTCAGGTACACAATCTTCTGAAGTTTGTGTCACATGTCGACAGGGTGGTTAAGAAGGCATTTAGCATGCTTGCCTTCATTACTCAGACCTTTGAGTATTGGAGTTGGTGTGTCCTGTTGAGGTTGTATAGGACATGGTGAGATCTCTTCTGGAGTACTATGTGGATTTCTGGTCACCCTATCATAGGAGTGATATTATTAAATTGGAGAGGGTTCAAAAAGGATGTTGCCCAGATGGAGAGTTTGAATTATGAAGAGAGATTGGGATATTTTTTGCCAGGAAGGGAGGAGGTTGAGGGGTGACTTTACGATGTTTATAAAATCTTGATGAGAGTAGATAAGGTGAGTGCCAGATATCTTTTTGAATTCAAGACCAGAGGGCATTTTTTAAGGTGAGAGGAGAAAGATTTTAAAAAGACGTGAGGGGCAACATTTTTACACAGAGAGTTGTTCATGTGTGGAATGAACCTCCAGAGGAAGTGGTGGAGGTGGGTGCAGTTACAACATTTAAAAGACATTTAGAGAAGTACATGGATAAGAAAGGGTTGGAGGGGTATAGTCCAACCACAGGTAGGTGGGATTAGTTTAGTTTGGGATTATGATCATCATGGACTGGTTGGACCCAAGGATCTGTTTCTATGTTATATGACTATATGACACTGAACTGGTTTATTTAAAATGTACAGAAGTGTTTGTCTTCAGTGTTTCCTGACTTTGTTCTCACATGAGTGATCAACCACTATTTGGGATGGTTTGAGTTTGTTTGACTATTTTAAAATGCATGTATTTTATAAAATATTTTCACAGGATGTGGACATCATTGGCTGTATTTATTATCCATCTCTCTTGGCTCTTGAGGATGAGGTGGTAGCCACTTACTTGAACTTTGTAAGCCACATGTTATAGTTACATGTGTAATGCTGTTGGAGGGAGTTCCAGAGTTTTAAACTAGTGACATTTTCAGATCCAATATAGAAACAGCAGAAGATATAGTTCGGAATCAGGCTGGTATCTGGCTTGGACATCAAGGGTCTGTTTCCCTGCTGTATATCTCCATGACTCCATGACACTAAATGCTGGCCACGCCACTGATACCCACATCCTTGTAATGCGTCTTGTAGATATCACTATTGGCACTGTGCGTTGGTGGTGATAGGAGTGAAAGTTGAAGAAGATAAATGGGGTGCCAATCGAGTAGGCTATGTTGTTCTGGACGGTGTTGAGTTTCTTGGAGATGCACTGATCTTGGTGAATGATGAGTATTTCATCATATTCATGGCCTGCACCATGTAGATTATGAGAGACTTTGGGAGTCAGCAGGTGAATTATTTTCCACAGAATTCCAAGTCTCTGATCTGCTTAGGACGCACGGTATTTATATGACTGATTCAGAGCAGTTTCTGGTTAATGTTGATAATAATGGTGGAGTAATGAGATGCATGCTTTATTTAGAGTTATTTGTAAGTAGGTTAGAGTGGTTTGCAGATGAGATGCTAATGAGTAAATTTTAATATTTTGCTATATCTACTGAGCATAAGAAAATCCCTATCTTCCCATGGCAATTTAACTTCACACCCATTGGATTAAGGAATATTTGATCCTCTTTTTATGAGAAACAAAGTTCATCAGACTGGGATATCAGCTGACAGAAAGAATTTTGAAAGGCCAACAGCATCATGTTTTAAAAGGGAAATATGAAAGAGCTATCACTGAATCCATAAGGTCTGATGTACGAGAGAAATAATTAGAAGATATCTTATGTAGGTCAAATGTGATGATCTCCTGACATGTTGAAACACAGAGCTTCTCTTACTTAGCATGATTACAGGAGGGTAAATTGTACTGTTTGAGTTAAATGAGTTAAATCATAACTGCCATTCTATATGCTCTTTTCTTTATTCAATCCAAGGATGTGGGTGTCTCTGGCAAGGCCAGTATTTAGAGTCATATAGCCACAGAGTCATAGAGGTGTACAGAATGAAAACAAACCCTTCAGTCCAACCCATTCATGCCATCCAGATATCCTAAATTAATCTAGTCCCATTTGCCAGCACTTGGCCCATATCCCTCAAAATACTTCCTATTCATGCATCCATCCAGATGTCTTTTCAATGTTGCAATTGTACTAGCTGCCACCACTTCCTCCGGCAGCTCATTCCATACATGCACCACTCTCTGCGTGAATAAGTTGCCCCTTAGCTCCCTTTTATATCTTTCCCCTCTCACCCTAAACCTATGCCCTCTAGTTCTGGACTCCCCCACCCCAGGGAAAGCACCTTGTTAATTTACCCTATTTTATTGCCCAGAGGGCAGTTAAGAGCCAACCACATTGCTGTGGGTCTGGAGTCACACATAGGCCGCACCAGGTAAGGATGGCAGTTTCCTCCCCTAAAGGACATTAATGAACAAGATAGTCTTTTACAATAATTAACAGCAGTGCCATGGTCATCCTGAGTTTAAATTTCAGATTTTTAAAAATGTTAATTCAAATAACACCACCTGCTGTGGTGAAACTCACACCAGGTAATGGGAGCTTTACCTGAATTGCTTGATGAGTAGACTAATGATAGTACTACTAGGCCAACCCTGCACCTTACAATGAAATAAAGAAATGTACCCTTCAGTTTATTGCCTAATGATGGTGAAGAATATATTTGATGTTCTATATCTCTAAAACTGGAATGGATTCTTTTCAGAATTATTCCCGACATCTTTTTCGTTGGAACAAAGGAACAGGAGTAGGCCATTCAGCCCTCGAACCTGTCCTGCCATTCAATGAGATCATGACTGATTTGTGGCCTTCCTGCATATACCTGCCTTTGACCCATATTCCTTAATATCTTTACTTCACAAAGAATGATCTATCTCAGATTTAAAATTAACAACTGGCCAACCACCAGCTTATCCTCATGCTTCCTAGCATTCCATATTTTTGGCCCTCTTGTGGCACAGTGGTAGTGTCCGTACCCCCAAACCAAAAGGCCTGGATTCAAGTCCCACCAGCTCCAGCAATGTGTAATAACATCTCTGAACAGCTTGATTAGCAAAGTAAGTTAAATTTTAAAAATTGGTATAATATTTTCATGTATTGAAAATATGTGGGTGATAACAATTTCTATTATAAAGTGCACTTGAAGAAATAGTAACTAACTTTTCCTTTGTACAATATCTGATTTTAAAAATAAGATTTGTGGCAGTCCCTAAACTTGATTTTACTTGAAGTTTTTAAAATAATGCATAAATCTTTTTTATTGCTACTTTCAGGATGTTCTGTACTTCTTGTGGCTAAAATTGCATGCAGGAGGGTTTAAACAAAGGGCCGAACCATAGAGTTCATGCTATTCTTGCAGTAAATTAAAACAAATAATAACTTTTGGATATTGAATTTTTTTCAGTGTCTTTGAAGGATTAAAGATGTGATTCAGTCTTTGGAACATTTTCTTTGAATATGTGGAAGAAATCATTGTGAGACTGAGTTAAAATAACATATTAACAGATATTTAAAATACTTTGACACATATTAGCCTCTTTTTCATGACATGATTATTCCAAAATTCTTTGATTGGAATTTGATCTCATTTTTATATAAAGTTATGCACAAATTCCTTCCCGTTGAATGACATGAGCAGAGTAATTTTTTGTGGGCAGGCTTTGCTGAGCTTCTTAATTTAATCTTTATTAAAATTTTAATAAATCTATCTGTATGTTTTCACTGTGTGTGTATCTGAGTGAGAAAGGTTCATTCTAAGGAGTCTTGAGAATTGTAATCTAATGCTTGAGGCATAATGGAAGAACTCAAAGCCAAGGAACTGTCTTTGAATGTTATTGTTCCATAAAGGAGATTATTGCTTTTGTTCCTGAAGACATTACCATTTACAAACTTGTTTCTTTTCAAAGTTTAATGTTTCATTTGGCACAGTAAAGAAGAATTGTTGTAATGTTTGCAAATACTGCTGTCGGCAGTAACTTATTTCACAGCTCTAAGTGCTATTTGGTATACTTATCTGTGATTTATAACATAAATCCCACTTCTTAATGCTGGATTTTAAACAGTAATGATTTAATTCATTCGTTTAGGAAAAGCTCATGTAGGGACCCATAAATTAGGTGCCTTGTTTCATTTTACAAATGATACTTTTTTCAACAATGTTGTTTACAGACTCCAAGAAAGTTAAATAGAAAATGGTTAGACACATGAAATTATATCTTTCCATTCTTCATGCATATAATATAATGAATACAGCAAAGGCATGACTCTCTGAATGTTATTCTTGCCCTCCTAGCATCTTTCAGTTTTCATTTTAGCACTCCGAAAAGCAAAAGGTGGCGCAGGTGGCCAACATCTTGTACATAGAATGTAAAAACAGTCACAGGCAGAGAAAGTAAAGGGTTAAAACATGCAAACGGACAAAAGAGCAAATCAGTGAAGAAAGGGAGGGCAAATCCTCATGAGGGGAAATAATAAACTTAAGGAATGAAACCAAGATAGTCAAATGACAGACAAAAATAGAAATTGCTGGAAAAGCTCAGCAAGTCTGGTAGCATCTGTGGGGAGAAATCAGAGTTAGAGAAATCAGAGATGTTCTGAAGAAGGGTCACTTGACCTGAAACATTAACTCTGATTTCTCTCCATAAGTGCTGCCAGACCTGCCGAGCTTTTCCAGCAATTTCCATTTTTGTCTCTGATTTACAGCATCCACAGTTCTTTCAGTTTTTATTTTCTATAATATTGCTAAGAGGTGAAAGAATAGTGTGGGAGAATGATTTACGAAGGAAAGAGTCAGGAAGATGCAGAATGGCTTAATATATGAGAACTGGATGGTCTGACTGCAAAAAATAGGAGAGACCTATATGAATTGGCCCACATTAGCTTTTCATTGTGAAGTTTTTTTGTTATCTTGAAACTTTCAGTGTGGGTGCAAAATTAAAACTTCCGTACTTGAAAGCAAAGCAAACTATACAAAAATATCTTTTCTGAATCTGTTGAATTTATTTGGACAAAGATGTGTGTACAACCAGGTGCATACATTTCATTTATTTTCCCACTTGGAAAACTAACTTGCTATTATGAAAGTCTTTATCTTCACATACACTTTTTGCCCTTTGGGGAACAGTGGGAAGAGTTAACAGGCTGATCAGCAATGCATTAAGATGCATTTATGTGCGCATATCTAACAGCCAATTAATCTTGAGGAATGAGATTTTAAGCTGGTGTTTCTGGCTCAGATGCAGGGGTGTTACCTACTGAGTCACAAGATTTTCATGAACGCATTAATGTTAAAGTACATATTGAAAATTACCCAAAACTTCTTTAGGTCCTAGTTACTTATGGCATTTAACACCATCAGTATTATCTGTCTGTGATATATTGTAAAGAATCCAGTCATCTATTTGTTTTTGGGACTTTGACCCATTTATAAAACAGTTTTTATATAAAACGGGCTAACTGGGGAAGCCCCTTGATTAGCTTGAGTTTATGCATGCTAGCTCACTTGCATTCAAATTCTCCAATTGGATCGAGACTGAAACATTTTTCAAGAAAACATAATTCAGGACAAAATTAATTGTCACTTGGGCTATTGTGGATTAATTAAGGAAAGCCAGCATGGATTTGTTCAGGGCAGATTATATGTAGCTAACTTGCTGATTCTTTTTGATAACTTAATTCTGTTGATGTGTCATACATGGACTACCAGAAGGCATTTGCTAAAGTTAACACACAATAGGCTTGTGGCAAAAGTATAGCTGAAAGAAATAGTCCAGTTCTAGAAGGTAAACAAGGGTAGGACATATACAATTAAAAGTGGGGCCTATGGAAAAGAGAGACCTAGGGATTCAGGTTGCAATTCTTTGAAGTTTGCATCATATAAAAGCAGGATGGTTAAGAAGGTGTTTACCACGCTTGCTTTCATTGCTCAGACCTTTGAGTAAAGGAGTTGGGACGTCAGGTTGAGGTTGTACAGGATGTTGGTGAGCCCCCTTTTGAAGTATTGTGTCTACCGGGTTCTGGTGACCTGTTTGGGAAGGATATTATTAAGCTGGAGAGGATACAGAAGAGAATTAACAGGATGCTGCCAGGATTGGAGGGTTTGAATTATAAGCAGAGGGTGGATATGCTGGGACATCTTTCCACTGGAGCATAGGAGATTGAGAGGTAACCTTATAGAGGTTTATAAAATCATAAGGGGTATAGATAAGGTGAATGGCAGGTGTCTTTTCCCTAGAGTTGGGGATTTCATGATGAAGTGGCATATTTATAAGGTGGGAGGAGAAAGATTTTAAAAAGATATGAGGGACAACTTTTTTACACAGAGAGTGGTCATGTGTGGAATGAACTTCCAGAGGAAGTGGTAGATGCAGGTACAGTTACCTGCAACACTGATAAATTTAAAAGACATTTGGATAAGTACAAGAATAAGAAATGTTTGGAGGGATATGGGCTGAGTGCAGGCAGGTGGGACTAGTTTAGTTTGGGATTATGATTGGCATGGACTGGTTGGACCAAAGGATCTGTTTCTGTTGTGTATGACTCTACGGACTCTACGACTCTATGTGAAGCCATTTGGGAGTGTAGAAATGAATCATAAGATTCATCCTCGGGATGAGTAACTTCAGCAACATAATTAGATTGGTGAAGTTGGACTTGAGTTTTCTTTGAGGAGAGAAAGTTGAATGAAGATTTGATAAGAGTATTTAAAGTCTTGAGATGTCTGGACAGGGTAGAGAGGGGAAAACTGTTCCCATTCAATGAAGAGGTGAGAACAAGTAGACACTCTTTTTTTTTATCCAATCAGTGGTTACAATCTGTAATGAACTACCTTTGGTATGGTGAAAGAGATTATTCAATCAAGGAAATAAAGAGGGAATTGTATAATGATCTATAAATAGAGAATGTGCAGAACCACATTCTCAGGAGGGCAGAGCAGGAAGTGGCACTACATAAATTGGTCTTGTGGAGGGCCAGCATAAAGGTGAATGCTTTCCTTTTTGTGGTAGCAATTCTGTGATTTTCATATAGCACACCAATGGTGTATGGAGGTAGTGGACTAATCATTTCCATTCTCTAACTCTCTCTGTGACTAACTTTTCCTTCTATAGATTCAAAAATGGTTGTTTTTTTTTCAATTATTTCCTCTCTTGGTCTATCCTGAGATGTGCTGAATTGTAATCCTATTCAAACTCATGAATTACATTTACCTTTTCAAATACTGACTGATCTGCTTCACATTGCTCACACTTTCAGCTCTATTTCTGCAGAAAACACAAGCTTGTTTCTGTAGATAAATGAAACAAGTTGCCTCCATATTTCATTATTGCTTCTCTAGCACCTGCTAGGTGTACAATATTTTAAATATGTTTTGATTTGCACTCTTCATTTATTCCGCACTGTGCTGATAGATGATAAAAATGGAAATAGAAAATAGAGCAAACATTGTACCCGAAATGTTTAAAGATTGAGTAGCTAGATAAGGTGAATATACAATGCCTCTGAAGTGTGATTGCAAAGTTCATTTTGTATTTGAAAAGTCTAAATACTGGGAAGTAAATATTCATATCAATAGATGATTTATTCTGTGCAAGATGTCAGTACACTGAAGGCAAGTATCTCTGATTTAATGGTGTCAGTGAGCAGAAGAACACTTGAGCAATGTAATATTATTATGTCATTAAGTTCTGAGAATTGTATCAGCTAGATTTTACATCACCTCCTTCTCAAGAACAATTAAGGATTGGTAATAAATACTGGCCAAGCCAGCAAAGCCCATATCCCCAAAATTGTAAAATAAAATTAAAGAGTCCTGTAAATGTCAGCTTCCACCCTGTTTAATTAATAGCAGTATGGTATGGAAAACACACTTGAGTTCATCGGGCTTGCTTTTCCACATGTAGGTATTAATTTTTTGTGCACGGCAAGATGACAATGCAGCGTTGCAGGAAACTGGTCATTTGGGATCTGAATAAACAGCACAAACAACCGAGAAATGAATCGAGCTACTCCGGAGTGGGATGGGAAAATTGAGTGGTAAATTTAATGATTTAAATCATAAATAATGTTGTTTATTCCCTCATGCGGTGAAGAGCAGCAGTAGGCTGGGGAGATTGAGCTGCATTGACTGTTCCACAGTATTTGCATTTTTGAAGTGGATGGTATTGTTTGATTAATTAAAGGTGAAATTGCGTCAAATATATTAGAATGGGATATCAATCAATACTGATCATAGATTAGAGTAACTAATAAAATTGATAGTAGAGGAACATCCATCATCATTAATCTAGGGATATTACAAATTTCATTCGTGCAAATATTGTGTTTGGCTGTCATTTGATATAAGTTAACTAAGATATTTGTGCTTGAATACAGTCAGAGGTAGCAGAATGAGAACTAGATTGTCTGCACCTCATAGTCATACAGCATGGAAACAGACCCCTCAGTCCAACTCATCCATACCGACCAGGTTTCCCAAACTAAACTCGTCCCATTTGGCCCATATCCCTCTAAACCTCTCCTATTCATGTACTTGTCCAAATGTTTTTTTAAATATTGTAACTGTATCTGCATCTATCACTTCCTCTGGTAGTTCATTCCACAGATGCACCACTCTGTGAGGTGAAAATGTTGCCCCTCAGGTTCCTTTTAAGTCCTTCCCCTCTCACCTTAAACCTATCCCTTCTGGTTTTGAATTATCTATGAATATTTGCTATTCACCTTATCTTATGTCCTTCTTGAATTTATAAACCTTTATAGGGTCACCTCTCAATCTCCAATCTCCTTATAACTCAAATCTTCCAATCCCAGTAACATCTTTTAAAATGTTTTCTGCACCATCACCAATTTAATAATATCCTTCCTGAAGCAGTATGACTAAAACTGTAAGCAGTACTCCAAAAGTGGCCTCACTAATGCCCTGGATAGTCCCAACTCCTATACTCAATGTTCTGAACAATGAAGGCAAGCATGCTAAACATCATCTACCCCACCCTGTCTACCTGTGACGCCACTTTCAAGGAACTATGCACCTGCACTCCTTGGTCTCTTTGTTCAGCAATAGTCCCCAGGTGCCTATCAGTAACTGTATAAGTCTTGCTCTGATTTATCATACCAAAATGTAACAACTCACGTTTATCTGAATTAACTCCTTCTGACACTTCTTGGGCCATTGGCCTATCTGAACAAGATCACATTGAACTGTTAGATAATTTGTTTCACTGTCTACTATACCACCAATTTTGGTGTCATCCACAAAATTACTAGCCGTGCCTCCTATATTTTCATCCAAAATATTTATTAGAATTAGGTCCAACAGTGGACCGAGCACCAATCCCTGCAGAACACCTCTGGGCACAGACCTCCAGTCCGGAAAACAACCCTCTACCTCAACTCTCTATCTCCTACCCTCAAGCCAATTTTGTATCCAGTTGGCAAGCTCTCCCTGGATCCCAGTGATCTAATTTTACTAACCAGTCTACCATACAGTACCTTGTCAAAGGCCTAGCTAAAGTCCATGTAGACAATGTCCACCATTCTGCCCTCATCTATCTTCTTTGTCACGTCCTCAGAAAACTCAAACAAGTTTGTGGGACATGATTTCTTGTGAATAATTTGATCAATTGGTTTCCTTGAATGTTGTACAAGGGGGTCAGAGTCAAATTTTTAAAATGTTATCAGATCAGCAATGATCTGACTGAACAGCAGAGCAGATTCAATAGGCTGAATGCCCTAATTCTACTCCATGGTCTTATGTCAAACAGGGTTTAAAAATGAAAGGGATTACTGTTTCCTGGCATAGTAAGTGGAGGACCCAAGTGAGTGGATGGATAATGAGGAAGAAAAGGAGATGGGAGTGAAACGAGAGATGGAGAATGGAAGAGAGAAGAGGACTATGGGGAAGGTGAAGGGGTTAGTCAGAGTGAATAGAAGCTGAGGGAAAGAGTGGGGGTAAATGACAGAATGGTAGGGAAGAAGAAAATGTTTGAGGAGAATAAGTGGAATGGAGGAAAAAGGTATTGGACTGCGAAGATAAATGGAGTGAGGATGGGGACATTAGGAGAGATGGAGGTTGAGAAGTGAAGGGGAATGATGATGTTTATAGGGAAAGTAGTGATGGATGGAAAGATGATGAGAGTTATTCGGGAAAATGTAGAAACTGGGTGAAATCCAGAAAGGGTTAATAGAAAGGAAAACTCAGAGGAGGCATGAAAGATAAATCAGGAAAGGAAGAGAGAGGGAGAGGAAAATTAGTAAATTAGTGGACGAAGGACAAGGAAATGGGATTACATAAGAGAGGTAAGTGGATGAGTAATGAGGAAGAAAAGGAGATGGGAGAGGTGCACAACAATGCAAGCGAGGGTAACCTCTCAGGTAAAGACACACTCCTGAGTGTCAGACATGCTGAGATCTGTAAGTTCTGTTTTGTAATTGAGTTGTTCACAACTCCCAAATATGGAAAGTGTCAGTCACCATTTAGATCGTTTCGTGGGCAACATATTGAAATAGTTGTTGAGCCAGAGGTCTGCAATGTCCAAATATTAAAGGCGTCATGAAGGTGGATTAATAGCCTTGGTATGTATTCTGACAAATCAAATGAAATTAATACTGAGAGTCTTCAGCATGTTTATGTTTCACAGCTTGGGTGAGTTCAATCATTTAATGTTAGGAAGATCTGACTTTAGCTAATGAGTTCCACATGTGACCATTACTGTGTCTTTCAGACATAATACTTTCCAATCCTCTGCCTACTCACCAGGAGTAATATTTTACATTTGTTCTTGGGCTGTGGACATGCCTGACAAGGACAGCATTTAATACCCATCCTTAATTGCCCTTGAGAAGGTGATGGCGAGCAAACTTCTCAAGCTGCTGCAGTCCATGTAGTGTAGTTCTACCCACAATGCTATTAGTGTTGGAAGTCCACTATTGTGACTCAACAACGATAAAAGAACACTGATGTGGTTTCAAGTCAGTATAATATATGATTTTAAAGGAGCTTGCAGCTGGTGGGCTTCCCATATTTCAGCTGTCCTTCTCCTTCTAGTCATTAGAGGTTGTGAGTTTAGAAAGTCCTTCCGAAGAAGTCCTGGTAAGATGCTGCAATGCATCTTGCAGATGGTGCACACTGCTTCCACTGTATAACACTGGTGGAGGGAATGAATATTGAAGGTGTTGAATGGGGTGTCAATCAAGCAAGCTGCTTTTACCTGAACAGTGATAACTTCTTGATTATTATAGGAGCTGCACTCATCCAGGTCTCCAAAAACTGCAAGCATCTTCCTTTTTACTAGTAAAAATCTAGCCAGTAGAAAACCTTCATCTCGATTCCCACTGGCTTCAATTTTATTAAGATTCCTTGTTTTCACACTTGGTCAAATACAGGCTTGATGTCAAGGGCAGTCACTCTCTCCTCATCTCTTGTGTCAGCTTTTTTTCAATCCTTGTCTGAACCAAGGCTGTCACAAGTTCTGGAGCCAAGTGACCCGGCAGAATACAAACTGAGCACGAGTGAATCGATTCTGATGAATACGTCTAACTTAGTCAATTACACCTTGCATCATCTGGCGAATGATTGAGAGCAGACTGATGGGGTGATAATTGGTCGTCTTGGTTTTACTCTGCTTTTTGTAGACATGATATATTTAGGAAACTTTCCTCCCTGTCAGGTGGATTCCATTGTTGTAGCTGTGCTGAAATAGTTTAGCTTGCAGCTAGTTCCAGAGTAAAAACAATGACTGCAGATGCTGGAAACCAGATTCTGGAGTAGAGTGGTGCTGGAAAAGCACAGCAGTTCAGGCAGCATCCGAGGAGCAGGAAAATCAACGTTTCGGACAAAAGCCCTTCATCAGGAATACAGACAGAGTGCCTGAAGGGTGGAGAGATAAGACCATAAGACCATAAGACATAGGAGTGGAAGTAAGGCCATTCGGCCCATCGAGTCCACTCCGCCATTCAATCATGGCTGATGCGCATTTCAGCTCCACTTACCACCGTTCTCCCCATCGCCCTTAATTCCTCTAGACAACAAGAACCTATCAATCTCGGCCTTGAAGACATTTAGCGTCCCGGCTTCCACTGCACTCCGTGGCAATGAATTCCACAGGCCCACCACTCTCTGGCTGAAGAAATGTCTCCGCATTTCTGTTCTGAAATGACCCCCTCTAATTCTAAGGCTGTGTCCACAGGTCCTAGTCTCCTCGTCTAACGGAAACAATTTCCTAGCATCCACCTTTTCCAAGCCATGTATTATTTTGTACGTCTCTATTAAGTCTCCCCTTAATCTTCTAAACTCCAACGAATACAATCCCAGTATCCTCAGCCGTTCCTCATATGCTAGACCTGTCATTCCAGGGATCATCCGTGTGAATCTCCGCTGGACATGTTCCAGTGCCAGTATGTCCTTCCTGAGGTGTGGGGACCAAAACTGGACACAGTACTCCAAATGGGGCCTAACCAGAGCTTTATAAAGTCTTAGTAGTACATCTCTGCTTTTATATTCCAACCCTCTTGAGATAAGAGACAACATTGCATTCGCTTTCAAAGATAAATGAGAGGAGGGTGGGGGTGGGGAGATAGTAGCATAGAGTACAATAGGTGAGTGGGAGTGTGATGAAGGTGATAGGTCAGGGAGGAGGGTGGAGTGGATAGGTGCAATAGAAGATAGGCAGGTAGGACAGGTCATGGGGACAGTGCTGAGCTGGAAGTTTGGAACTGGGGTGAGGTGGGGGAAGGGGAAATGAGGAAACTGGTGAAATCCACATTGATGCCCTGGGGTTGAAGTGTTCCGAGGTGGAAGATGAGGCGTCCTTCCTCCAGGCGTCGAGTGGTGAGGGAGTGGTGGTGAAGGAGGCCCAGGACCTCCATGTCCTCGGCAGAGTGGGAGGGGGAGTTGAAATGTTGGGCCACAGGGCGGTGTGGTTGATTGGTGCGGGTGTCCCGGAGATGTTCCCTAAAGTGCTCTGCTAGGAGGCGCCCAGTCTCCCCAATGTAGAGGAGACCGCATCGGGAGCAACGGATAAAATAAATGATATTGGTGCATGTGCAGGTAAAACTTTGATGGATGTGGAAGGCTCCTTTAGGGCCTTGGATGGAGGTGAAGGAGAAGGTGTGGGTGCAGGTTTTGCAATTTGCAATTGGAAGGTACCAGGACGGGAGGGTGGGTTGTTGGGGGGCATGGACCTGACCAGGTAGTCACAGAGGGAATGGTCTTTGTGGAAGTGGAAAGGGGTGGGGAGGGAAAATATCCCTGGTGGTAGAATCCGTTTGGAGGTGGCGGAAATGTCAGCGGATGATTTGGTTTATGCGAAGGTTGGTAGGGTGGAAGGTGAGCATCAGGGGAGTTCTGTCCTTGTTACGGTTGGAGGGGTGGGGTCTGAGGGCGGAGGTGTGGGATGTGGACGAGATGAGTTGGAGGGCATCTTTAACCACATGGGAAGGGAAATTGCGGTCTCTAAAGGAGGAGGCCATCTGGTGTGTTCTGTGGTGGAACTAGTCCTCCTGGGAGCAGATACGGCAGAGGCGGAGGAATTGGGAATATGGGATGGCATTTTTGCAGGAGGTAGGATAGGATTAGGTGCAATCCATGTCGCTGTGGGAGTCGGTGGGTTTGTAAAACAGTGTCGGTGTCAAGTCAGTCGTCATTAATGGAGATGGAGAGGTCCAGGAAGGGGAGGGAGGTGTCAGAGATGGTCCTGGTAAATTTAAGGTCAGGGTGGAATGTGTTGGTGAAGTTGATGAATTGCTCACCCTCCTCGCGGGAGCACAAGGTGGCGCCAATGTAGTCATCAGTGTAGCGGAGGGAGAGGTGGGAGTGGTGCTGGTGTAACTATGGAAGATGGACTGTTCTATGGAGCCAACACAGAGACAGGCATAGCTAGGGCTCATACGGGTGCTCATGGCTACCCCTTTGGTCTGGAGGAAGTGGGAGGATTCGAAGGAGAAATTGTTAAGGGTGAGGACCAGTTCGGCCAAACGAATGAGAGTGTCGGTGGAAGGGTACTGTTGGGGACACCAGGAGAGGGAAAAATGGAGGGCTTAGAGGCCCTGGTCATGGCGGATGGAGGTGTAGAGAAATTGGACATCCATGGTGAAGATGAGGCATTGGGGGCTGGGGAAACAGAAGTCTTGGAGGAGGTGGAGGGCGTGGGTGGTGTCTTGAACATATGTGGGGAGTTCCTGGATTGGGGGGATAGGACAGTGTCGAGGTAGGTAGAGATGAGTTCAGTGGGGCAGGAGCATGCTGAGACAATGGGTCGGCCAGGGTGGTCAGGCTTGTGGATCTTGGGAAGGAGGTAGAACTGGGCAGTGTAGGGTTCCCGGACTATGAGGTTGGAAGCTGTGGGTGGGAGATCTCCTAAGGTGATGACGTTCTGTATGGTCTGGGAGATGATGGCTTGGTGATGAGGGATGGGGGTCATGGTCGAGGGGGCGGTAGGAGGAGGTGTCTTCAAGTTGGCATCTGGCTTCAGTGATGTAGAGGTCAGTGCGCCAAACTACCACTGCACCCCCTTTATCTGCTGGCTTGATGGTGAGGTTGGGATTGGAGCAGAAGGAGTGGAGGGCAGTGCGTTGTGAGGGTGAGCAGTTGGAGTGGGGGAGGGGGTAGAAAGTTTGAGGCGGTTAATGTCCCGGCGACAGTTGGAAATGAAGAGTTCAAGGGCTGGTAATAGGCCAGAACGGGGTGTCGAGTTGGATGGAGTGTGTTTCCAGCACCACTCTAATCCAGCTAGTTCCAGAGCTTAAGTCTTCAGGAGTACAGGTGAACTGTTATAGATCATAGAATCATACAGGACAGGAACAGATCCTTTGGTTCAACCAATCCATGCCGACCATAATCCCAAACTAATGTAGTCCCACCTGCCTGTGCTTGGCCTCCAAATATTTCTTATTCATGTACTTATGCAAATGTCTTTTAAATGTTGTAACCGTACATATCCACCACTTCATCTGGAATATTATTCCACACATGAAACACTGTTTTTAAAAAAATTACCCTCATTTTTAAAAAGTCTTTCAAGTCTTACCTTAAAAATATATCCTCTCGTCTTGAAATTCCTCACCCTCGGGGGAAAAAAGCACGCCATTCACCTTATCTATATCCATCATTGTTTTATAAACATCTATAATGCCACCTCTCAACCCCCTATGTGCCACTGAAAAAGTCCCAGACCATCCTTATAACTCAAACCCTACATTCTTGGTAACATCCTGGTAAATCTCTTCTGAACACTCCCCAGCTTAATAATAGCTTTTCTGAAACAGGGAGACCAGAACTGTACACAGTTCTCCAGAAGAGGCTTTACCAATGTCCTGTACAATCTCAACATAACACTCCAACTCTTATACTCAAAGGTCTGAGCAATGAAAGTAAGCATGCTAAATGACTTCTTAAACACCCTATCTATAAGTTATGCAAACTTCAAAGATTTATATATCTGAACTCTCAAGACTCTCTGTTCTACAACATCACCCAAGGCTCTCCTTTTAATTGTAGAAGTCCAGCCTTTGTTTATTTTACCAAAATGCATTCTCACATTTATCCAAATTAAACTCCACTTGCCACTCTTCAGCTCATTGACCCAATTGATCAAGATCTCTTTGTAATCTTAAATAACCTTCTTTAGTGTCCACATACTGTTGTCATCCACATACTTACTAATCATGCTTACGATATTCTCATCTATATCATTTATATAAATGACAAACAAAAGTGGACCCAACACCGATCTGTGTGGAATACTGTTGGTCACAGGCCTCCAGTCTGAAAAACAACTCTTCTTCACCACCTTCTGTCTCCTGCCATTAAGCCAATTTTGTATCCAATTGGCAAGCTCAACCTGATGTAGGTTTGCTTGCTAAGCTGCAAGTTTCATTTCCAGATGTTTCGCTACCCTACTAGGTAACATCTTCAGCGGGTCTCAGGCGAAGCAATGCTGAAAATTCCTGCTTTCTGTTTATATGTTTGGGTTTCTTTGGGTTGGTGATGTTATTTCCTGTGGTGAAGTCACTTCCTTTTCCTTTTCTCACGAGGTGGTAGATGGGGTCTAACTCGATGTGTTTATTGATAGAGTTCCGGTTGGAATTCCATGCTTATAGGAGTTCTCGTGTGTGTCTTTGTTTGGCTTGTCCTAGGATGGATGTGTTGTCCCAGTCGAAGTGGTGTCCTTCCTCATCCGTATGTGAGGATACTAGTGAGAGAGGTTCATGTCTTTTTGAGGCTAGTTGGTGTTCATGTATCCCTTCTCACATGGTCAACGATGCCCTCCAGCGCATCTCCTCCATTTCCCACATCTCTGCCCTCCAACCCTCCAATCACAACAAGGACAGAACCCTACTGGTCCTCACCTTCCACCCCACCAGCCACTGGATACATCGCATCATTCTCCATTTGTGCCACCTACAAACAGACCCAAACATCAGGGATATATTTCCCTCCCCACCCCATGTGCATTCCGGAGAAACCATTCCCCCTGCGACTCCCTTGTTAGGTTCATGCCTCCCATCAACCCACCCTCCACTCCCAGCACCTTCCCCTGCCACCGTAAGAAGTGTGAAACCTGAGCCCACACCTCACCTCTTACCTCCATCCAAGGCCCGAAAGCATCCTTCCACATTCGACAGAAATTTACCTGTATTTCCACACACTTCATCTACTGTGTCTATTGCTCCCGATGTGGTCTTCTCTATACTGGGGAGATAGGGTGCCAACTTGTGGATCGCTTCAGAGAACATCTCTGGAACACATGCATGAAAGAACCCACCACCCAGTGGCCAAACATTACCATTCCCCTCTCACTCCGCTAAGGACATGTAGATCCTGGGCCTCCTCCACTGCCAAACCCTAACCACCTGACGCTTGGTGAAAGAATGCCTCAGCTTCTGCCTTGGGACCCTCCAACCAAGATCAATGTGGAATCAATGTGGATTTCACTGGTTTTCTCATTTTTCCTCCCCCCACCTTAACCCAGATCCGACCTTCCAACTCGGCACTGCCCTCTTGAACTGTCCTACCTGTCCATCTTCCTTCCCACCTATCTGTTCCATCCTTGTCTCCGACATATCACCTTCACCTCCACCTTCATCTATCCCATTCCCAGCTACCTTCCTCCCAGTCCCATCCCCCTCTCATTTTATCTCATAGCCCCCTTGGACCACAAGTCTCATTCCTGATGAAGGGCTTATGATGGAAATGTCGAATCTCCTGCTCCTCGGATGCTGCCTGACCGGCTGTAATTTTCAAGCACCACACTCTGCGACTGTTGGTTGACAAAACCAGGATTCGTAGATCTCCAATGTACACAAGGATACTGCTAAGCCAGGTAAAACTGTGTAGCTTAACAAACACAATATCTGTCAGCTTTCCCAGTGCTTGTCCAACTGGAGTCATGTGACACATTAGCATGTGGGTTGAAGGCTTACCTGCGAAGTAGGAAACTTCCAAACACAGACATATTTTTCCTGGATTTGTACAGAACCTGGATAACTGGTCAATTATCTACAGTGCCCTGTAGATCTGCAAATCTATCTCACTCAAGTATCAGATTACAAAGTCTGCCATAATGAGTTCACTGGTTGCTGAACTGTCATCACTAGGCAAATTATCTGTCAGTCACCTTGGCCTTAAGCACACTACACTCCCTTTCTTCAGACTGGATATACCCTCAAGTACTGTTAGGCTGGAAGTTCTAAGATTTTAATCAAACAGTTGTGAAAGATGGCAATCTAGTTCCAAGCCAGGATGGTGTTTAGCTTGGAGGGTGATTGATTGTAAACTTTTAAATTGTTAAATGTGGGTGGTGGTAAACCTAGCACTATAATAGCCAGTGAAGTATGAATAGAAATTAACAAGCAAAATATTTTGCAGTAACTACACTACTTCTGTTATTCCTGTTATGGGTAGGAACAAGGTATTCATTTCGCAATGTGTTAATGAAGGGAATAAATCTAATCGATTCTAATGTCTTCATCTTGCCGTGACTCCACAACATTTTTGTTTAACAAATGATAATTCTTCACTTTGTGGTTCATGTAGTAACTCCACAAACAGTTTTCTTCTCTGTAATTTACAACTACTAATGTTCTAGGAGTGGGCACATTTAGAATTTGCAATTTCTGCATGTATGGTTTCATTAGTTGGTTCTTGACTAGGAAGTGAAATAGGTAATTTCTTATTTTTAACCAAGGAATTTACTTGAAGAGAAGTGATGATGGGGTTAGTGTTTCTGTTAAGTATAAAATGTGGATGTACTTTTCCAGATTTTGCAAAAGTAGGAACTGAATTTTGGTTCTAGTTTGTCATTTAGTGAGAAGTTGCTGAGGAAAATTCTGAGAGAAGTTGCCTCACTCACCACATCTGAGAAGGGGATTGCAGAGGATCTGGTGCTCAGTAGGAGGAAGAGCCTCCAAAAAAAAAGGGCAATAGCAAGAAGCAACTGAAAGGAATTCTGGGTGAAGAATTTTGGGAATGACCATTTTGGACAGGGCTGTGAGGTCAAAGTGCAGGCTTTGCTGAGCACCAGGCTTTACTGAGGAGACAGAGCAGCATTAAGGTAGATCAGGTAAGATCTTTCCTTTTCTTTTAATCCAATGGTTACTAGAGGGGTAGTAATGGCAGTTCATGGAGTGGTCAGCCCTCCTTTGAGATGTGGGTGATCAGAGAAAAGTCCAATGTCCCTGATGGCTGTGTCCACAAGAAGTATGTTCACCTGCAGCTCTTCTCAGAATGCATAGTTTGGAAGAGGGTGCAAAAGAGTTCTACCAGGATGTTGCTTGGATTGGAGTGTATTACTATAAGGAGAGGTTAGACAAAATTTGATTGCTTTCACTGGGCATCGGAGGCTGAAGGGAAACTTAACTGAAGTGTGTAAGATAATGAGAGGCATAGACAGAGTGAATAGTTGAAATCTTTCTCTCAGGACAGCAATGTCAATTACTAGGGGGAATAGGTTTAAGTGAGAAGGGGAATGTTTAAAGGAGATATGTGAGGCAGATTTTTTACACAGAGGGTGGTTCCAGTGGAGGTGGTAGAAGCAGATATAACAGGAAAGTTTATGAGGCATTTGGACAGGCACGTGACAGGTACGGACCATGTACGAGTAGATGAGATTAGTCTAGAAGGGCATTATGGTCAGCACAGACATGGTGGGCCAAACAGCCCATTCCTGTGCTATGCTGTTCCATGTTCTCCTTCCTACTCCTCTTTGACTTATGATTCCACACAGTCATTGTCTCGTACCTTCCCACCACCGCTCTCCTCCCTCAACTCCACCAAATGAACACTATTAATCTCTAGCACTCAACCTGAACATCAATCATTGGTACATTGGAATCTAGTGCAATCTTATCCTTCCCCATTTGTTCACATATGTCATTTTCAGTAAAGATGTTTTGATAATAATTATGAGTAGGTGTCAAGGCATTATTTTTCTTTTCCATCCTAACCAAAGCATTAAACATATAAAGATTAAGACACTATTAAAAATGATAATAGAGGAGCTCGTTAATCATAAGTCATCCTGGGCATAGTTTTGCATTAATTGGATTTTCCACTGAAATATTTCAGCAAAATTAATTTTACATTAAGGTTTCAGCAGCTTCAGATTCTGCAAAATATCTGTAAGGATAATATTTTCTGCTTTCCAATTAAGTCAAATGAGCTTCAAGTCATCAGTCACAACCATTGCCGCATACTGCATGCCTCTACCAGGCTGTTTTCAGCCATGGGCATGGAAAATTGCATAGTTACCCATTCTGCCACTTTCCCAACCACCTATAAGGTTGTGAAGATTTCCTGAAGGCTTTGATAATTATTTGAATTTGAGAATTAATAATTCTAGAATAAGATTTAATGGAAGAGTTCACTTGCCATGAAAATCACTGCTAATTCCATTAATTTACAGGTTAGGGGAAAACTGAATGTAGAAGCTTGAAATTAGAATTCATAAGGGACAGTACTTTAGAATTATTGATGAATCTTTGTCATTTTTATTACAGTCTAAGGAAGATTTACCTTTGGATAATACTGTTTAAATATTAGCAGAACCCAGAAAGACTCATAAAAAGATCCTGAGAGAAGACCAACACTGTTTCTAGAAGGCGACAGAGTCTAACCAATTTATATGATATGGACACTGTAGAGAGGCATGTGACAAACCAACATCAAGAATAAACCAAACAGTTGGTGCTTAAAATCGATGACCACATAGTGAGACAATTAGGGCTCATTGGTATCGGCAATATTCAACTATCATTAAGGAATGCTACCTTTGTAAAACTGTAGGTTAATTACAGAAGATTTGCAGAAGGAAGATACAATTTCAGTGTGGAGGAAGTACAGGTGGTAGACTACACATAGGATATCCATCCCTATTGGAAATTATACTTTCATTTAACAAAGTACGTCAATTGGAGAATATATCGAAGGCATTCCTACGGGAACTAACTAATTCGGATAAGTTTGGATATGAAATTGTCTAAGGCAATGCATAGCCTGTTGTTTTTATGCTTGCTACAGGAGCAAATGTTACTGTCTTATCAAACCAGTTACTCAGATGCAAATAGGATTGTTGTCAGTAGCATTGAATTGCTGTAAGTATACTTACACTGGAACACACATAAGAAAGTTGGCAGTGCATTCATTTTTGACAATCACTTTTGAGCCTCTGTTCACATCTCAGCCTCAATCTCTTCAGAAGAGTTGGAGGAGGTCAATGACATCCAGAGAACAACTGATCCAGAAACTGTCGGGTGATTGGTCCAGGAATATAACCGTCTTGACCAACCAATCAGGAGACAAATGGGAGAAGACATATTTGGCCTTCCAAGACTCAGGTCGAACACAAACAAAGGAAAGCACCAAATGAAATCATTTATTTCATCATAAGAGAGTAACATAAAAGAATTCAGGTACTTCACAATAATACCAATCGTTTGTCTTCTATAACAGAACAGTCTGTGCTAAAAAAGTGAGTGTACTGAGTGAGAAACAACCTTTCAGTAAGATGACTGAGAGTCTGAAAAAGAATTACTTTAGCTATCAAGCAACCACACTGGGCAACTGAAGATATCCTGCTTGACCAACAACTTAAGGGGCGTAAGCTGCATATGGCTCCTTCAAATCAGACCAATATTAACAATCCAGCAAAGAAAAGAAAACTGTCTCACCTAAACATTCACAATACTTAATAAAAGTCTTCCTCTTTCAATTGTAAAGCAAATGCCTGCTCCAGAAATCCAGTTTACACCAAGGAAGAAAGTATTTATTTCAGCAATGCAACTGTCTTCCAATAAGGAAATTTAAGAAATTATGTACACCAGATAAGGTAACGGAGTGATTAGCAGTGTTTGCAAAGAATGCTACATTCTCTGAAGGATATCTGAGAGCTAAAAGATTCTCCAGGGCAAAAATGATCTACTGATCAGAGTCAGAGTCAACAGTGCTCAAATGAAAGACCTACCATTCTTCCAGACCTGAACAAAATGTGTACTAAGAGAATTGTGGAAAATTTAGACTGTCCTCATTAGTGAAGTCAGAGATTTGGGGGAGAAATGGGTAAAGGTAACATAGTTATATACATGATTATACAATTGCTTAATGATGGGGATACATACTTGGGCATGGATGGGAAGGGAATGTTGAGACCATCACTTATTTTTCTTATTTTGGTTGGAACTGTGGCTTAAGGAGATTTGAACTTTGAACAACTTCTTTAAAAAAAGAGGAGAGAACAAAAGACAAACATTTGCTGTTCGGAACTGGCCTGGAAAGATAATGCAAGTTAATTACTGCTGTAAGGAAACTGTAGATGAACTGGAACTGTGCTGTGCTCAGGAACTGGCAGCTGGTTGCATTTTGAATTTGTCATTCAAAGGAGGAATGGTGCTAGCCAACCAAACATAGAGAATGTTGAAAAAAGATGTGTTAACTGGCTCTGGCTGGGTTTTGGAAACTTCTGGACTAGGGTTGGTTTTGTTTTTTGCTCTCTCTAGTTATTGTCCAGTTATTGACATGTTGAAAGTTCTGAGAAAATAATCCCAGTCTGTAAGAAATCAGTACAAGTCTCCAGAGATCCGCAGAATTTATTTGCATCGAGGGGTAACTTTGGAATTCGAGTAAGATATACAGCCTTACATATCGGTAATGCATTATTGAAAGATTTCATGAAGGCATGGTATTCATAATTGAAACAGTTATTTAACTGGCAAATTATGATTTTTTATTTTATTTTTCAATTCGTCCCTTAACTGTGTCTGTCTGTTGGTGTTTGTGGGTGTTTAGATCAAAGAAATCAGGCTTACATCATAGAAATTAATTAAATTACTATGTTGTTTAACTGTGTTCTACTAAAGTTACATTATTGATAATAATTTTTTTTGTTTAAGTTGTCTAATTAGACTTGATGTCTAATATCATTTATAAATGTCTATCATTTATAAATCATTTATAAATATCATTTATAAATATCATATAAATGTCTAATATCATTTATTTAAAGTCTAGGTCAAAACAATCGAGCAATTTGGAGGGCCATTGAATGTTTTAATGTCACTGTTATGAATCCAGTGATATTGAAGTTAATTTGGTTTGGTTTGCTATCCCTGTATTGCAACAATAATGGTTTGGAATGGATTATTGTGGACAGTACATTGGCTCCACCCAATCTACTGATGTCACAAGCAGTCTATGGATGGAACCAAAGAGTTCGACACTTGGCGTCACAGGGAATTGTTTGTACTGGTTAAGTAAGATTTTAGTAATTATGCCTGACTAAATGTATGTATTATTATCATACAATAAACCTTGTCAGCTAGGAATAATGCTTCTTCTGTAGATACTCCATGGTCTTATCTTATTTTTAATTCAATCACGGGATGAGGGTGTCATTAATTGCCCAGAGGTGTCTGGGGCCATGTCTAGGCCATACCAGGCATGGATGGCAGTTTCCTTCTCTAAAGGACATTAGTGGATCAGATGGGGTTTTTTTTTCCTGACAATGGTCATTGATTAGTCTCATAATTTTATTGAATTCAAATTCAATTATTAGGATTTGAATCCACGTACCCAGAAATATTACCTGGCTTTCTGCATTAGCAGTTTAGCACTAATACCGCTAGGCCACTGCCTCCCCTCTTCTCTCCCACTGTACACTGGATCGTCCCGGGGCAAAGGGGGATTGCTAGCACCAAGCTACCTCAAATTATGCTTACCTAGTATTACATACTGGTAGAGGGGGTAGATACGAGAAGGTCCCAGGAGCAGTCATCTGGGAAAATACCTCATTCAGGAGTGTGTTTTGTGACCAACTAAACTACCTATAAACCAGGGCTGGAATTATATTTCCAGATTGACCTTCATAGTAAATCCCTCCCATCCACACACCTATACCCATAATGTTCCAATCGATACATGTCTCAGTCACCCATTTCCCAATCTGAAGGTATTATTATAAAGTCCGGGATCAGCTAAACTTGCTGTGTTATTGTGACATATCTTATTAAAGACGCAGATAATAGCTTTCCCGTTCGTGCTAAAGTTTAACACTACAAAATGCCGCATTTTTTGCAGCAGTGCAAGACCTTGCTGTGGCTTAAGGCACTTTAGTATTGGTCAATGAAATCTCCACCCGTGAGCTTCAACTGGAAATGTCGTGTAAGACAACTCGTCTATGCCGCAACTCCTGTGAATCAGCGTGATCGAGCCGCAGGGTTCAAGAGCATCTCCTCCATTCATTGATACAGCATGGACATCCTGCTGGAAGACTCAGTTCGGGGGAGTACACCAAAACCACGCAGGAGCCGGGGGGGGCGGGGTCGGTGGGATAGCTCCATACTAACTTTTCCCTTCACTCCAGGAAATGGGGAGCTAGAGTGTCAGTCTGTTTTACAGTCAGAGGGTGCAGACAAAGCCCATATCGAATTTGTGTTCATAAACTGAAGGCACCGGTTGCGGCGTATGTTCTGGATGTGTTCGTTCCACCCCTGCGAATGGAATGGGCGCGCTCTCCCTGTTTCAATCAGCCCAGCTGTGAAGTGTTACATTGTTGCATTGTGCTTCTGAACTGTGTCCATTTCACATCGTCCTCACATTAGGACATGCTTCATATAAGACAGCTAAGGTACAGGCAACACTGCGTTTGATCGTTTAACAAGGTAAAGAACAGCGCTTGAAATATATACCTGGACGTATAATCTCCAGTGTGGAAAATAACGGTTTTATTTTCGTGAGCACTGACAATCGGAGCTTAAACTGGACAGCAATTGTTATGTGTCGCGATTTTCTCTGCAGCCTTTATAATTTAACAGATCGCGCTAATTTACTTGCGATGACCTTGAGTGCCAGTTATTCTTGGTGTCTCCGTGTATTTGTGTAGCACATCATGCTGGTTCACCTTTAACTACTTTCAGTGAGATTGAACGCGGTTTAAGTAGATTTGCATATAGTTTAAAGAGTCGTGATCTGAACTTATACTATACATTGGATGAATGTACGATGCTAGAAGTTGAATTATTTGAGGTATTTCGCTACCGGGGGGGGGGGGGGGGGGTGAAGTTATTAATCCACGATTTGTGATTGAACGAAGATGATCTTGGTTGTTTTAACATGGAACAATTACCATATTTCTAATTCCAGCACGAAGTGGATTCTTCCTTAGAACAACTTAGTTTTCCCCCATACCATCTCTCACTTCTGATCTGGTAAGCCGAAATTCAATTGCTATGAAACGAGTGTTGTCTTTCTGTGGTTATTTGCATTGCTGGGGATTTGCAGGGATAAATCTCTGTGTATAGCCCGTTAATCAGGCAGCGGTAAATCCCTTGCTCATAGCGAGTGAGCTTGAGCCGCTGCTGTTTCTGGTTCAGTTTTACGCTGATTTAATAGATGCAATTCTATTATAAAAGTCTCATTTTATTGTGCTCGCTGTGGATACAAAGAAGGATTATTTGCGCATTTTGGCAAAATAAAATAAGGTCAACTGGATGTTATTCATTTGATTCGGGTTTTCCTAACTGAAAGAAACCTCGGGTGTGTCATTTTTGAGCTATTTTCTATGAATTTGGGCATGCAAAATATTCACTTTGATTTAGTATTTATGTTTAAAGTAGAAATTAATATTGTTCGGTTTCCATTGTCTTGCTGCAAGAATAAGTGACCTCTGCATAAGTTAGGGTTGCATTTTATACTGCTAGATTCAAGTTGATGGAAAATGGTTTTGGGTGCACATCAATGTAACTTTTAACGATAAAGAGCAGCAAAGCCTTTGAGGTGTGAGTTCCAATGCAAGAATCTGTTTAGCACCGGTTGAGCTCCCAGTGGTGTGCAATTTAACTTGGGATTTTGACAACGCTCATCAATGGTTAGATGAAATCCAACATGTTCTCCTGTGCCAGTTCTGTTGCTGCAATCTACTAATCAATTTCCAAGCAACCAACTACCTCTAGTCTCAATATATTAGTTCACATATTCCTCCTGTTAGAGCAATGTGAAATTTGGGTCGCTGAAAATTTTGCCCAGTTTAATATTCCCAGGCCAATATTTAGATCCAGAAGTTCATCTGATTTGAGGACTTACCTCTACCCTAGGTAATTTGTCACAAAGAGCAACATATCTGTCTGTCTTCAAACTGTTCTTGTGGTGCTGTATGTTGTCAGGTGTCCTTATACTCTACACTGCATAATTTTGATATTGAGTTCTCATTTATGAACTTTTATTCATTAATGCATTGCAAATAAAACTTGCATTTATGTAGCACCTATAACTTGGAAACAATGTTCCAAGTCCTTGTACATGTATAATTGATATTCTCACAGCACAGAATTTCTAAGTAGCAAAGTCGATCAGTTCTGCTGCATTTTCACTTTCACTGGAATGAATCAATGACATTTTAAAATATCACTTTTTTTTGGCTTTGCATTGGTACAAATGACTTCCTGATTTTTAAGCAGGCTATCTAAGTGATGCAGGAATAAAGATATATCTTCGGCATCTGGAAAAACAAACCTTGGGTATTGACAATCAATTTCCATCCACTCCCCCAGGCAATCATAGGATGTTTGCCTTCCCTTTTAGTCGGGGAAAGACATATGTCTGTACATAGTTTGGTAACCACACATATGGATAGCTCTACTATGAACAAAATAATTTGATAATGTGAGTTTGGAGAACCAGTTTACACACATTCCAATTAGTAACTAACTACTTAGATAATGAATTTAACAAATTAACTTATTCTCAGTGTAAATTTCAAGAACCGGATTCAGTGAAAATAGATTGAAATAGAAGATCATTTGAAGTGAATTTAAAAGCTATAATCTAATCGGATTTTGCCTTCCTTTATTTGATCTCAAAGAACCTTTAAGGTACATTGTTTTTGATGCATTGATGATGCTTGAGAAATGCTTAGTGACATTGAGCATACATATATTTTTAATGATGTTTATCATCACGATTCATTGCGTTTTTATATTGAGAATAATTAATACCCAGGAGCGATTACAAGGCAACAATCGAAGTGGGGTTCACATGACAACAAACCATAAGAGCTCAGTTCAAGTGGTTCATAACCACAGCCTTGAATTACTCCCAGGTCTGTTTGTTTTTAATAGCATACTGTACAGTAGTATTGCATTTTGGCTCCATTTACTTGGGTGTGATTGCTAGTTCTATTTGGTACTCAAATAGTGCACTTCATGTGGCTAATGTATGAGCTTAGCTGCACAAAGTATTAATGGTTTCAATGTGATCACTGCAAATTTTTGAAGTGGCAATTTGCAGTTAATTACTGAGAAATAATATAAGAATTATATATCAAAAAGCATCGAGTCACCTGTAGAAAAATACCATTCTACTAAATGTAACATTTAACTTCCTACACGTAATCTTGGCTTAAATTCATTGTCTTGGCTGTTTATTCTTGCAGCAGGCTTGCAGCACAAATTAATCATTTAGCTCCTTCCTGTTTCTGAAAGAATGATATTGCATCTCCGCTAATTCAACTCTTTATTTGTATATGTGGTGAATGTTGGTTCACTGCTCAATGGAGTGATAATTTGTGGACAATTAATAATGTGTATGTTTGAGTTATTGCTGACATTGCTAGTCTACTTTAGCATATACAGACGAAACTAAAATTTAGGAATCATTTGTCTCCCACAACAAACATGAGAAGAGAGCTAGCCTCCCACTGGCTAATCACAGCGTTTGATGTTCTTGGGAGTGGTAATCAGGTGTTGGTATGGACAGTCTAAGGGAGGATCACATTTGTTCCTGTATTTTCCACAGATTCTGGCTTATCAAAGCTGCGATATAAGTGTGGATTAAAATGGAGCTCAGTTTGTACATAACAGATTTTTTAGTTAAAATGGGTCAGCCTAACAGTAGGGCAGTCTCTGCATTGGATCCAAAATAGTTTCCAAAAAATTCTTCTTTCAAATATTTTAATGAAAGAAAAAGACTTGTTACCAGATAAGGGCTCTGTCCATTCCATCTGTTAAATCTGTCAAACACATTCCAAATGTGGTATACGTACAAATGATGAATATTAATCTGCTCTCTGGTGACATTCAGTTGGTTTTTAATACAGAAATTTGCACGTAGTCTCTGATGTGGACAAACCTCAGCCACAATGTCCTGTCAGTGAGAATCTGCAAGAATTTTACTATGTAACTGAAAATAGTCTACACTTCTCACAAATATGAAAGATCGACTTTTATTCTGTGGAAACATTCTTCATTTCAGTGAGGGTTCATGTTTACACATGTTAAAATCCTTAAAGAGTCCAGAATCCTGTGTGATTGGTAATGATATTTATTGTGTTGTAGCAATATGGAACTGGTGGGATAAGTGTTTGTATCAAAACATCCCATTAACTAGGAAACAATAATATTACAGGCAATCAAATATGGTGGAGACCCAGTAAACCAGATTTCCATCCTTTTGATTGTATAATGTGTGTTTCCAGTGATCTGCAGGGCAGGTTTGCACTTGAATCAGATGAGTATTTGATTGCAATATGAAAATATGTAATGGGTAGAAGAGCACTGCAGTTGTTTCATAACATGCCCTCCATTTCTTTCTAGTCCTTGCGCTGGCAATATTTAATTCCAACTTATGCTTATGTGAGGTGAACAATCAGGACTATTTAGTTGTACATGGAAATAGATTTGATGTTAACAATTTTTGAAGCCTTTTTTTATTGCATAGTTTTGGTTTCTTGATTAAGATTCTTGTGATCCGTCATGTCAACCAGTATCAGTCTTTATTTTGCCTTTCCTGGCCTCCAGGCAGGGATGTGACAACCCTTTGCTGGATGATTTTTCAGAAATACTCCAGTCATGGCACTAAAGGGTGGCTCGCATTCGCAGTTATGGCAGATTGCAAAAATGTTATGTGCAAAAATAATATTTGCAGCTAATTACACCTGTCAAGCAATGAATAGTCACAAGCTTCATGACATTGAAGGCACATATTTTAAAGTTGTTCCACCTGCTTTCAGGTGAAGTGGGCATAGCATTGACAGTGACTGTACCTAATGGGTCTTGGCCTCCAGAAAGACTCTACCATAATCCAGGCTGCAATATTCACCTACGCAGATGGTGATAAAGAGGCCTCACCCAATATCACACTCCTTGCAACTTATTTTATGCAGCCGCACCTCCAGTTCAGCAGCCAGTGGATTAGGTGTGCAGATGTAGAAAAGGCAGCTCAGCAATGGATACTGTTTCTTTTGATCTTCACCTGTCACATTTTAATTCCTATCCTTTTCAATTGTAAGGGACTACTAACAGATGGAAAAGGCTATTGGCCCCTTCTGTAGCCTTCCAGAACTTGTATCCCCCGCCCCATCTGTTAATTGCCCTCATACCGTTAAACTATCTTGTTCTGTATTTCTCCACCACAATGCTGCCTTATCCTGCATTTGGACCTGCGGCATATTATGGTAATGGGGGTAATCTACAGAATCTGAATGCTTTTAGGACATTATCATTCTAGCAAATGATTACACCATTTATGGAGCTTTTATCACTCCAGTATAAACTTAGTCTTTGGTCCCTTAAGTTCATGGGACACTTAGTGTGGACGTTTGGTTATACCATTCATCACCAAATGCCCAACACCACAAAGTACAGTGGGCCCTGCTGTTCCTGACTAAAATTGTTCACTCTCTTCCAGCATCATTCTGGAAAGTGAAAATAACTGCTCCTTTCCCCATCCCATTCCTAGTTTCTATACTCCACTGCATATAGTCCTCTGAAATGTTTCCCATGTGTCTCTGACTTTGTGTCCAGCGACAACTTTCAGACATTTGTGAATGGATTGCATTGTCACTAAAATTGGCTTTCTCTGATCAGCTGCTTTAGCTGCTTCCTTCCTTTTACCTAGTTCATCCGGCCAAACAACCCCCATGCCCAAGCCCTGAACTCTCATCCTGTTCTAGTTTATTTCCTATTTCTCACCCATACCCATTACATGCATATCTTGTCCGTGAGACTTCCCTCATGCATTCTTTGCCCTGATTTCGTCTAACTATTTTGATCACAAAGCTTTCTTTCTTGGCCCCAATTTTGTCAGAACTTAAGTGTCTTATCTCTGCAGGTACTGCCCTTTTTCTCTTTTAAATCTGCCTTAATCTCTCCTTTCCTCACTAAAGTTCCCCTTGGTCCTTTGATTCAGAACTTTGCCGCAATATGTTTTGTAACTCCATATCTAAACCTCTCCAATGAGCCTTCTGGCATTGCACAGCACTGTAAGGATATAAAGCAAAGCTACAAATCACATCCTACCTAAATGTGACAAAAGTATTCTTATGCCTTGTTCTTCTTGATTTTATTTTTTGGCTTTTTCATTGCTGATGAAATCATTCTCCTCCTTTTGTTGTTAAAACAGAAAATGGTGAAAACAGCCTGTATCTGAAGAGAGAGAAACAAAGTTCTTGGGTAGAATTTAATACAGGCATTGAGGGTCTCTTCTATTGGCTCAAGAGCCAGGAAGAACCCTACATCACCTACTTTTAGGCACTGAATGCAGCAAGGCTTTCCTAATCGGGCAGTGATGGCTTTCGCTATGATTAAGGCTCCCATGGAGTGTGGTTCCACTCAGAGCCACCTACCTGCCCTTGAATCTGACTCCATTAAATTACTCTGTTCAGTCAGTGACCCCCTGCTGCCACCCCATCTTGTCTTCTCTCACTCATGCCACTGTCTTGAGGAGATGCCCTTTGCCACTAATTGAGCAGCAGATAAGAAGGATATCTGCCCTGGGTCCTTAATCCTGGGGAAAGTTCATCACAGAAGCACTTCACAGGAGGCTCCCAAGCACTGAGGATGTCACCTAGACAGGGGACGAAACGTTTGCAACACAAATTCCCAGCTCGGCGAACAGAACCACAACAACCAAATATGTGTATCAGGTTCCACTTCTACACTGATGACATCCAGCTCTGTTTTCACTTCTTCTCTCACCTCTCCACTGTCCTTGACATGATACACTGTCTTTATTCAATATCTATTCCTGGAAGTGCATATTGAAAGACAAAGCTATTGTCTTTGGCCTTCACCACCCACTCCATCTCCCCCTTTTGGTCACTGCTTCTGTCTGAACTAGTCTATTTGAAACTTAGGTATCACTTCTTTGATGCTCAGATGAGCTTCTAACTTCATATTTTCTTCATCGTCAGGGCTACCTACCCCCACCCTGTTTCAGCTGATCTGCGGCAAGACCCCTCATTCATCCCTCTCTTAACCCTGGCATGATGACACCTGATCAGTCTCCTATCTTCTACATCAACATTACTTCATCCAAAATCTTGATACTAACTTTGACCAACTTCAATTCCTCCGTCACCATTGTGCTCGCTGACTTGGACTGGCATTTCGTTGTTCTGGCAATGGTTCAGTTTTAAAAGGTTGAGTTTTGTTTGTAAAGTCCTCCACTGCCTTATTTCTCTCCACCCCCCCTCCCCCCCCCCCCCCCCCCCCCCCGCCCATTCAAGCTGAGTTCTGTAAATTTCTCCTCCAATTCAGTCCTCCTCGTACATCCCAAATTTTAAAAGTTCTGTCATTGACTGTCATACCTTCACTTGCCTGGGGCCTAAGCTCTCTCCTTTGTTTGTAAAACACTCCTTACATCTCACTGCCTTCATCTTGTGGCCAAGGGTGAATTTGGTGGTTGAAATTCCTGTGAAGCACCTTGGACTGTTTTGCGAAGTTAAAAGCATTATATAAATGCAAGTTGTCATGATTAAGATGCAGTTCATTTATGTTGTAAAATGAGCTGGAGTTGGATCGATCCTCTAATTTTCTGACATTTATCTCCAAACATATCTAATGATGTTAAGCGACTTTCATAACTGTCATTGACCGTGAGATCATTAATGTTATGTGATTTTCTTTTTAGCAGCGTATACATGCAATTAACAGCTCTTGTGTTATCCCACTAGGTCTTGCATGTGCAATGTGACTAGACTGAGCTGCATAGTGCACACAAGCCTGCAGCATGACCCTTTTTTGTGATAACTAATGTGTGGGCACTGAGAGAACCATTAGCAGGTCTATCACTTCAGTTGATCTGCTGGGAGGCAATACCAGCTGGGTTAAGCAGTGACAGAGCAAATTTAACATTTGGTATTCCTCTGTGCAGTATAGCAGAATATAATTTTTAAAACTTAAATATAGAATACGATACAAGTAATTTTTTAAAATGTCAATTTTTTTAAAAATCAAGGGTCTGCAATTAATATTATCTATTACATAGAACATAGAACATAGAACAATACAGCACAGAACAGGCCCTTCGGCCCACGATGTTGTGCCGAACTTCTATCCTAGATTAAGCACCCATCCATGTACCTATCCAAATGCCGCTTAAAGGTCGCCAATGAATCTGACTCTACCACTCCCTCGGGCAGCGCATTCCATGCCCCCACCACTCTCTGGGTAAAGAACCCACCCCTGACATCTCCCCTATACCTTCCACCCTTCACCTTAAATTTATGTCCCCTTGTAACACTCTGTTGTACCCGGGGAAAAAGTTTCTGACTGTCTACTCTATCTATTCCTCTGATCATCTTATAAACCTCTATCAAGTCACCCCTCATCCTTCGCCGTTCCAACGAGAAAAGGCCGAGAACTCTCAACCTATCCTCGTACGACCTACTCTCCATTCCAGGCAACATCCTGGTAAATCTTCTCTGCACCCTCTCCAAAGCTTCCACATCTTTCCTAAAGTGAGGCGACCAGAACTGCACACAGTACTCCAAATGTGGCCTAACCAAAGTCCTGTACAGCTGCAACATCACTTCACGACTCTTGAATTCAATCCCTCTGCTAATGAACGATAATACTCCATAGGCCTTCTTACAAACTCTATCCACCTGAGTGGTAACTTTCAAAGATCTATGTACATCGACCCCAAGATCCCTCTGTTCCTCCACCTGACTAAGAACCCTACCATTAACCCTGTATTCCGCATTCTTATTTGTTCTTCCAAAATGGACAACCTCACACTTGGCAGGGTTGAACTCCATCTGCCACTCCTCAGCCCAGCTCTGCATCATATCTAAGTCCCTCTGCAGCCGACAGCAGCCCTCCTCACTGTCCACAACTCCACCTATCTTTGTATCATCTGCAAATTTACTGACCCACCCTTCGACTCCCTCCTCTAAGTCATTAATAAAAATTACAAACAGCAGAGGACCCAGAACTGATCCCTGCGGAACTCCACTTGTAACTGGACTCCATGCTGAATATTTACCATCTACCACCACTCTCTGACTTCGACCGGTTAGCCAGTTTTCTATCCAATTGGCCAAATTTCCCTCTATCCCATGCCTCCTGACTTTCCACATAAGCCTACCATGGGGAACCTTATCAAATGCCTTACTAAAATCCATGTACACTACATCCACTGCTCTACCCTCATCCACATGCTTGGTCACCTCCTCGAAGAATTCAATAAGACTTGTAAGGCAAGACCTACCCTTCACAAATCCGTGCTGGCTGTCCCTAATCAAGCAGTGTCTTTCCAGATACTCGTAAATCCTATCCCTCAGTACCCTTTCCATTACTTTGCCTACCACAGAAGTAAGACTAACTGGCCTGTAATTCCCGGGATTATCCCTATTCCCTTTTTTGAACAGAGGCACAACATTCGCTACATTTGATCATCCACTGGTTTAGCTTACTTTCTGCATGTCGCAGTATTTTGTTTGCTGAGTCTCTGGGTTTAGGACACTGAATCAACTTGGGCAGCAGTTTTATCAAAGCTGGCAGCCTTTTCAAGCCTCACCCAATTGGTCATTCCCAAGTCAATGTGTTGTAGACTTTTCAAGCATGGAGGCAGTGTGATTGAGCCTGACTCACACTTCACCTCAAGTTCATAACTGCAATTTCCTGTACAACTCGCTGGTTTAAGAGTATGTCCTGGCTGTTTGCCTTCCTCTCTCTCTTTCACCTGGGAACACTGAGACCCATTGCAGTCTTTGAGTTCCTGCTATGATGTCTTTCTTGATAGTTGAACACCGGACTTTATCATCTTGTTTGATTTTGGTACCATACCATGCAATGGGTTTTCCCTTTTGAAAAGTTCAAAAATTCCATGCCCTGGTTTTCATGGAAAACCGAGAGAAGAGCTGACCAAGTGGGAAGATCACGGATAAGACCACTAATTTGTAAGCAATAGGAGCTTAAGTCAGCTCTGTCACTCATTAAAATCATGAGTGATCTAATTGTGGCCTGCCAGTAACCCTTGACTCTTGAGCATGTAAGAATATCTTTATGGGCTTTGAATTCCATAAGTGGGAAATACCAGGTCATACTGACTTCAAAGGCTGTTCTATCCAATGTTCTTTGTGTGTTGCAAATCCCATTGGCCAGGGCTATATTGCTGTATAGTCTCATGATACTTGTCTTGTTGCATTTGGAAAGCAACCATTGTAATGAGAATAGAGAATACATTATCATTAGATATAGGGAGATGAGAGGTCTTGTAAGATAGCTACACACCAAAGAGTCGAGAAGTGAAGGAATGATGTGCCTTCAAAATACTCAGCAATCTGCATCCTGTCTGACTGCAAATTGTGAGTAAGTGACTCATTTGGCAATTACCAAAATTGAAGGCTCTCCCATTAGCTTTGAGTGTGTATGTGGTGATGGAGTGTAAGTAGTATCGAGGATTGTTGAGACAGATTCTTGTTGGAATATTCAAGCAAGTCAAAATTGAGTAGCAATACAGTCTTGAAGAATTTTCCTGAAGAAGGGCTCATGCCCGAAATGTCGATTCTCCTGCTCCTTGGATGCTGCCTGACCTGCGCTTTTCCAGCAACACATTTTTAGCAATACAGTCAGTAAGGCAGTGATGCCTTCCACGGTAAAATGCTGTGTTGTATGTGAAGTTTGGATCTTTTTAATTATGATGGTTTGGGGGCAGTATCAATATGGTGGAACTGTCGCCCTGTATGAATCAACATTGGCAAAAAAAGGGGGAAAAAACTGGAAAAATACTAAAACAAAATTGTGCAAATATGGAGGATTCAACTCTACTTGGACATCAACAATCATAGTATCTCAATTGAAACAGAACAGAAATTAAACAAATTTCATTTTTGTTTTAACTGAACAACTTTCCCATTTTAAAAAAAAGTTATCTCTGAGCAAGAGCTAATTGGGACAATTTATGACCTGGTGTACTATTTAAAGATAGATGATGACTATTTTTTGCTGGAGCCCTGATGAGTGTACATAATGAATCTATAATTTATTCCTAAAATAGCTGACCCTCACCCTGGGAGAAAAACTTCAAGCTGGAAAATGACGTGGCTCTCTGTTTTTATAGAGTAAAACCCCAGCCTGTTCTAACATTCTTCTGCAGGGATATGTTTCACTGAAGAGTGGTATTCAATGCCTAATTTATTTTGAAAACACTTACTAATCCAATCTTGTTTTTCAGTTGGCACATACAACTATTTCAATGCACCAAACTATGTGATAGTTTCTGGTACCTGTAATAATTACAAATATTCAATTTCTGTGATGTTTCTCTTTTTTTTTAATGGATAGTTGCAACCAAGTTAGAGGTGATCCGATTCCCTTCATTTTATCACTCCACCCTATTACAAAAATGTTTAATTGTAAAAAAGAGACAATTATGCCAATAGATAGCTCTGTATGATTCAGCTATATTCCTTAAGAAAGAAATAACATTCATTGCAAACAAACTCCTACTCAAGCAACGATGGTAAGATTTATTTAACAAAATGTTTAAATTGTGCAACCAAATGCAACTACTTGAAAACACACGTGCATGTGGCACGCATAAACGCGTTTGCAGAGCACATTCACTCCAAGTTTCGGACGAGGTGTGAAATAACTCCACAGAGGCCAGTACGCGGTCAACAAGTCACCTCTAATTTACACATGGAGAGCCCTTGACACTGATCCAAGTTTCCTCAGAGCCAGCTGTCAGAGTGAACAGAACCTCTGACACTCCCATTTATATCTGTCAGCCAGAACTCCATGATTGGGGCTGTCAGTCTGGTGCAATCAGGGAATTCATATTTTGAGGTCCACCTAGGTGATCTTGTTACAATCACTGCAAGCGCGAAGAAATTGAAACTCTTGCAGAGTGTTATCTTAAAATTACTTTTGCTAAGTGACAGTCAAATTTAGGAGAAAAGAAATTATTCACAAATTGTCCAAATATTGGTCTGTAGCCAAAATCGCTTTACACACAAGATGTTGGCACAGGGATGTCTTGCTTGATCAGTCATGATTTGCTGAATTCCATTTTTTCTGGGGACAGTGTTGCCAATTTTGAATTCTTCTTTCGGGACCCTCCAGTTGTTGTGATGAGGTTTTCCAGTGGGTTTACAACACTCAGACTTTGAGAGGGGTTTCAGAAAAGAGAAAGAAGGCAAAGACTGTTCAGGCAAGGTATCTCTGTTCTCAAACCCGTCAGCTTTATTGGACTTACAAACTGGATCACATGACCTCTAAAATTATTGTAGACTCAGTGACTACAGTTAAGCAGTTGGTGTTCTTTGCAAATGCAACATTTTTCTTACTGCAGCCACTTGTCTTTGCTTTGCTTTGCAAGGTTTTTTTTTCAAGCATATGTATGATATACGTCCAGTCACTTGTGTTCTCAGAAATATAATTTAGAATACATCTTCATAAGAATAAAATGTTAATAGTTCTTCCACAATCATGTATCCAAATGAATACTATAGCATCCACATCTTAATAAATTGCTGTCTACATTCTTTCAAAAGCAATCTCAAAACCTACTTAATCCTTTGTTCACCCATTATAATTCTTCTTATAAAAACCGAAAGAACTGCTGATGCTGCAAATCCGAAACTAAATTAGAAATTGCTGGAAAAACTCAGCAGGTCTGGCAGCATCTGTGGAGAGAAACTGAGGAAGGGTCACTCGACCCAAAACGTTAACTCTGATTTCTCTACACAGATGCTGCCAGATCTGCTGAGTTTTTTCAGCATTTTCTATCATTCTTTTAATGTTCTATTTTTATATTTAGCTCCTCATTAAGCACTTTGTGATGTTTTATGCGTTTAAGTGTTTATAGGTTCAAGTTGTTAACCTCAGTAGAAATATGGGTTCTTCATTTGGCTTCAACAGTCTTGCAGAGAGATGGCAATGAATAAAAGATTCCAACTATAGACTTACAAATTCCTGTTCAAGCAGTTCCTGTTTGTGTGAACATTAAGTAATGGCATCTGTCCAGAATGACCATTTAGTTAAAACATTTCATGGGTGTTTGATACCTGTAAAACCATATTACAGCAATAATCTGTCTCTCTAAAGGATTAATTTGCAGTTAAATATGAGTAATTTCTGTATTATGTATGGGGAAATGGAAAAGTGGCACTTGGACTGTTGTTGGTAAGAAGTATGTAATGATGCTTAATGAATAAGCTTTCATACTCATCCTGTTTCGACATTTCAAGCTTGCAGGTATTAATCTTGGATTAATTATTGCCCTGTGTATATCAAATCAGCACACTCAGACAGGAAGAAAACATAAGTAAGACATAACGATATTAAATAAAAGGAAACAAAAATCAAGACTGCACAAATAGAACAATAACTTTTGAAGAATTAGAGATAATGTACAACAGAAAAAACATTTTCGAGACACTATTTAGCAAAATCCTGTATAAGTATCAGATTAATGTTATAATAGTTAAGCTGTTCTAACACCTCGATAACATTACTTCTGTACTTAGAGTTTGAATCTCATTGTACATGAGTCAAAATATTTCACAAAATGGCTGACTTAATGATCACTATCTTTTGAGTGTTTTAAGAGTTGATATTTAATATTAGATTTAAGATAAATGGGTGGTGTTGTGCTATTCCTGCTTGACCAGGGATTCTGAGGCCTGAACTAATAATCTAAGTGTTGAGAGTTTTAATTCCTTCAATTTAGCCTATTAAGGAAAATGTCTAAAAATTACAAAGTTGATATTGGCGATAGTGGCTGTGATGCTGTTCAATTCTTGTCACTATGCAAACTGGATCACGAAGCATCTTTCGGAATCAAAACCTTCCATCCTTTCATAGTTTGCTCTCTAGTCCCACACAAACCTGGGTTCAATCTGGCCTGGCCACTTTCCCATGTATCATAGCTGCATAGTGGCTACAAAAATCAGCTCCCCATCATGAATGACAGAACCATTCAGGATAAGTGGTAGCCAGTAGCTTTTTCCTATTCTGATCATGAATTAAGTCAGCATTTTGCATTAGTACATTAATGTATTCATTTTCCTTTTGCCAGAATGATTGGGATATTGCAATATTTTGGATTTATTTTTGTTTACCTTGGTTTTGCAAGTTTATCCAAACTGGCATAGTGCACTTGGTGAAGTTTACATCTATTACCAAACTGGCTTGGTTTAGTCTTGCTAATCCCACCATTATCTTTATCCCACTTCCAGTTGGCTTTTCAGTGAAGCATTGCTGTTAATATTTACTCTGGAAAATTCATCAGGCTTCTTAAAACAATAAATGACTGAATAATTCAGCAATGTGAATATCGTCATTGAATTAACCCCATGAAGGCCAGTATCCCAGCACCAAGTCACCCTTTATTTACGTGTGCACAATACACAACACTGAGCCAGCTGGTACTGAATTGGCTCCTGGAGTAAGCAGAACCCCTGACACTCCTGTTTATACCTGTCAGCCAGGGCTCCCAAATTGAACCAGATTAACAGCCCCAATCAGGGGAATGATATTCTATGAGGTACATCTAGCTGATCAAGTTCCAATCACTACAGTCTAACTCATTGATTGTAATACTCAATAGTTAACTCCTGCTTCTTCATTTAAAAACTGCCTTTGAGATTTTCAAAATAATCCATTGGAATCCTGTGTGATATTAAATTCCTGCAAGAACTAACCTTTGGACCTGTTGGCTTTATTCTGAAATGAGGCAAAGATTTTCCTGGATCTTCTTTATTGACCAGAAATTCAGTATGATCCCATGTAAAGGATAAGATTGTATTTTAAAAGATAAAGGCAAATGATAAACCAGATCAGTGGAACACATACCAAAGATTGGCTTCAAAAACAAAAACAGAACTTGCTAGAAAAGTTCAGCAGATCTAGTAGCATCTGTGGAGAGAAACCAGAGTTAATGTTTTAGGTCATGTGACCCTTTCTCAGAAAAGTGATACTTCCTCAGCCAAAAATTGGCTGACGTATTTTAAAAAAAGGTATTCCCTTATCTCCCAGGGAATTGGCTATTTATTTTTTGATTTTCAAAAGAGGATGTCAACATTTCAGAATCCTGCAATTATTATTTAACAATGGGAAATAGCAGTAAAATCCTGTCCTTTCCATTTGGAAGTTCACTGCCAAGGTTGACATTTCAATCGTGTAATTTCCCTCAGCTTTTGGTGGGTGGTGGGGTGGGGGGGGTGGGGGGGGGTTGCTCTCTGACTGTATGGGGACTCTACATAATAATTGCATAATTCATAAGGTAGTAAGGTTCTTATGCAACTTGAAAAACCTTTCACCTTCGTGTTTTGTTCTGGCTCAAGGCGAATCAGACGGAATTTGGAGAAGAAAAGTTGGAAGTAAAAGGCGGAAAATTAATAAACCTTTTTGAAAGGCAAATGAAAGAAAGGCTAGAAAATAAACAGCAAGGGAGCTTGGTGTTGTTAAATAGTATATATTTCAGAGCAATTTAAAGCAAATCAGCTAAGATCGCCATGTGGAAAGCTGCCAACATCATCAAAGACCCATTGCACCTTGGTAATGATCCCCTACAAACCCTTCCATCAGGCAGGAATATAGAAGCCTGAACACACACACCAGTAGGTTCAGAAACAGCTTCTTCCTGGTTGCTATTACACCGGTGAATGGACTCTCTAGCCTCAAATAATGCTGATCTTGCTAACGTTGATCTCGCCTACTGCATACCCTGTGCAATGTAGCCTGTATGCCTCTGTCTAAGTCATTTTGAACTGTACATCCTTGCTTACATGATCTGCCTGTATTGCTCATAAACAAAGATTTTCACTGTACTTTGATTTATTTATTGTTGCGTTTACCAAAGTTATGAAATGATATCTGTTACTGAGATATCTCTGAAAGAAGGGTAGAAATGGCAGCTCAACATTTCTGGATGTGGGGTTTTATGATGTGATTTTGGAAACTGGGCAGGTAAAAGAAGTGGGGGAGTCGCAATGCTGATTGATTAAACAATTACAGCTATAAGGAGGGATAATGTGGTACCAGGATCATGTAAATTAGGCATAAGGGGCTGAGAAGTGATAAAGTAGTAGTGGGAACTTCACTATGTTAGTATTAATCAATATAGAATTAGATTGAAAATCAGAGAGGGATATGAGTTCTCAAGATTTAAAAAAAAGAAGTCTGAGACATACACATGGGAATTGCACCTGTGTTCTGTGACTTAATACAACTGTCTGTGTGCACGTAAACATGATACACCGGCAGGCTTCCTTTTGTTTTTAAGTAAAGGTTATGATAAACAACACCACCTTGCAATTAACATCAGAAGTCCCAGGGCACCTTATTGAAGCATAAATAACAATGAGCACCGGTATGGAAGGAAAAAAATTGAGGCGCAGCTAAGAACTTGATGATGAGAGTTCTTGAGAAAAAAGATTTAAAATCAGTTCAGAGAGGCAATCTTGGTGTAATGATCCAGATATCTCCATCACAAATCATTGCTGAAAGGAGAGAAGAAGGTGAAATGTTTTGGTCCTGCATTCACCAGACTTGTAAAAGTGATACCAATTTATACAGCATGAGAACAGGTTATTGATTGGCTGGACCAACACTGACATGGAGATGCAGTTTAACTGTTAATCCCAGTTCTCAGAGCAGTCAGGTAGACTCTGGTCAAACTGTTTCTATGGGAATGCAGTAGAAATTGGCATGCTCCATGATCTTTTCTTCTATGAAAAGTGCAATGTATGTACAAACTCATTTCGCCCATACAAAACAGGCTCCTGTGTAACTAATAGATGTAACGTCCAGCATATGCAAATATCTGACAGTGTGAATCCCATTGATAATCTAAAGATGGCTTCTGGTGGAGTTCTTATTACCGTCTGGATTATTTAATAAATGATTTCCAATGACAGAATCACATTAATGGTGGGCATTCTGTTCTGTGGCTTGTCGGCCTGGTCTGGAAGAGGGCAGTCAATGTATCACTATAAAATCTGTAGTCTTGAGCTTGAATTGTTGCACATGTGGGTAAAATGGAGTCAGTGAATATATAGGGAGCGAGAAGATTTCAGATGTAGGTTAGGCAAAAATGTGCAAAGCTGTTTTGAAGACCAAAATAAGATAATTTTAGAATACGGTTAGCTGGAAGCTGAGATAGATCAGGTGATGGTGATGGATTAGGTGCAGTGACACGATGTGTTTGAGTTCAGGAAAGAAGTAAAGGAAGCAGAAAAGCATTAGTATTTTTGAGGCTTCCAGTGGTGAAAAGACAAACACCGTGTTTGTTCTTGAGTGGAAGAAGCCTGAAACTAATTTTAGGTTGGGAACAGTCAGCTGAGCCTCTGACTGTGGAGCAAAAGTAAGTTGATAATCACATAGGATTGTAGCAGAGCCAAAGGTGGCACCTAAATCTTCTGAATCTTCAGTTAAATGCCATGACTCATCTGTGACTGCTTTTTAACTGTTGATACAAATTGGCCAGTCAAGGTTGTGCATTGCCCATTGGCCACCCATTGTATTCTGAGGTTTAAACCATTTTGATTTCATTTGTGTGCAGCACATGAATGATGCAGCTGGAGTCTGGATACTAAAGGTGGTCTCCTCTGTCCTCCTCAGGATTCTATGCAAGGCAGCTATAGCAAGAACTTCAGTGTAACCTGAGGCCACTGTCATTCTGTTTATGACAGCCAGAGACAATTAATTTTGACACCTAACTGTTGTATAATGATAGTTAAGGTAAGTAGTAAAGTATCAGCATAATACTTTTGGAAACTTATAGCACAGTGGTAGTGTCCCTACCTCTGAGCCAGGAGGTCTGGGTTCAAGAGCAACCTGCAATAGAGATGTGTTGTAGCATGTCCAAACAGATGGATTAAAAAGAATTGCATTTGGAAACTGACTTCATATCTGAAAATTGTGATTAAGCAGCAATGTATATATGTAAAGAGGTGAGGTGATGGAGGAAGTCTATGTTGTCAACCCTATCAAATGCTGCAGGGTACTATGGTGAGTCAGAGGATATTGCTGTGTCATTTCTGTGCTGCGAGAAGTGGGAAAACTAGACTGAATGGATCTAATTAGGGAACTATAGAAGAACTGGCATAAGGTTAAAATATAATGATACCAGTGGACCTTGGAAAGAAATAGGTAACAATTGGCAGGCGCAGAAGCACCTCCATTGCAGGTTGATCTTGATGTGAAATGTTTTTGCCTTATGCTGTCAATTTGCAGTACACACAACATAGCACTCTGACAAGAACCAATTGTCATGTGCCACTTAGTCTTTGATGCTGGTGTAATAAATGTTGAAAAGAATATTGATTTCATTCACCAACATGGGTAAGATACTTGATGTGATTAATTTAAAGATTTGACTGTTCCACGTATTGGCATTGAAAATTCTCTTTGGTGAGCATTGAAGCTATCCACTACTGAAGTGTTTTGCTACCATTGATTTTCATGTTATGCACACAGTGGTCTGCAGTTCAGACTAATTAACCCTGTACTGTCTCAGCTACGTGCACACAGTTGGGATTAGAATTGATTGATTTACATTTTTGGCCACCTCCTTTGATGTTTACCCTTTCTCACACATATTCTAAATATTAAGAAAATATTTTGCATGACAAATTAAGATGGAAGTCTTACTTCTCATTATGACACTAATAAAACATCAAAAACATCACTCTCGTTTATAGCTCATTCTGCTCCATTATTGACATAACAGTTGAGCAGGTTTAGTAAGCTGACACTAAGGTGAAAATAAGCTGGCACTGGTCCAGCTGTTTTGTTGACTTCTTACTGCTGCAGATGTGTGCTCCTTTGGTTGGGAGAGGATAAACTAGCATGACCCAATGGAAACCCATGTTCAGCGCTTTTCCAGCCACAGAACTATTTTGGGAGGTTGATATTTCCTGGTTGCCGTGATGAACTTCCCTATTTTGTTACACTAGACAATTCTTGTATACAGGTCTTGACTGAATTATCATTTGAGTATGTTAGGACAGGGAAGTGGTTTAAGAATCTAATTTCATCGTGGTGCCAGATTCTGATTTAGTAACTTATTTTGATAATAAATATCAGATCCTGTTTTTGATTTAGTCAAAAGTTGTGTTAAAGCTTTGTTTAAAGGTTGTATCATAATCCTCCAGACATCCCATCCTGACTCTGCTGATAACCACATTGTCGAATTTGCACAAGACCACACCACATTGTAATTATTTACCATATTGTAAGAAGTAAGTAGTTGCTAAGTTTCAGTTACACTTATGGGAACAGTGTCCATGCGGAAAATATTCAATGAATAGGCAGGTTGCAAATAAGTTGGGAAAAATACTTCAAGTGATATGTTTATGTGCATGTGTGTATAAAATATATTTCTAAATTATTGATTTTATTCTTGGTCACCCAAGAAGTCAAAATTCTCTACAGTTTTAACATATGGATGTCTGCTGTCAGCTTAATAAATAGGTGAGAAGGACTGACCTTCGGACACATCTGCATTTGATTAGATCAATGTGCATTTACCACGAAACTTGTACTTCATACAATCTGTTGTGAAGTCATTTAAGGCCATGTGCAGATCCAAAATACATGGATAGGTTTGATTCAAGAGTCACTCAATCTTATGCACTTAAGAAAATATGAGATTTGAAGATCCTCTCCAAGCCTCTCACCATCCTGACTTAGCAATATATTGCCATTCTTTCAGTGTCATTGGGTCAAATTCCTGGAATTCCCTTCCTAAAGGCATTGTGGAACTGCCAACAGCACACAGACCGCAGCAGTTCAGGAAGGTAGCTCACCACCATCCTCTCGAGAGCCATCAGACATGGGCAGCAATCGCTGGTCTAGCCAGTGACACCCACATCCCATGAGTGAATAATAAAAAAGTATGAAGAATGCAAACAATTAATCACCCCAAATTGATCTTCCCTGTAAACAATGATTTTTGTTTAGTTGCATTTTATTAATGAAAAGCCAAGTTAAATGCAACAGTGAGGTTGGCTATTAAGTTCTGTATTTTAAAGGTCTTTTTTATTATTTTGATCTGATTGTTGTGTTTTGAATAAAAGCAAAATATTGCTATTGTTTAAGGATTGTATCCAGCTGTGTAACTTATTCTACTATTTGTAGTATAATGAGCTTGATCAAATTGAAATTTCCTCTTGTTTGATGTTATAACCCATTTATTTTGAAACCATTTATGTGGTGCAGTTTTTCAATTTGCGCAGCTCTATTCCATTATTTAATGGTTCTTATATTCTCATGATTGAAGGTGATGAAAAGATTATCAATTTCCATGTCATTCATTGAAAAAAAGCAGGGGGGTTTTCAGATATCTTAAACTTTCTTCACTAAACCGATTACCTGACGATTATCTCCTTACTAATTTGTAAGACCTGGCTGTCTGCAAATTAGCTGTCTGTTTTCTCTACATTACACTATACGTACATGTAAATTGGTTGTAAAGTACTCTATGACATCCTGAAAGATGATATGTAAATGCAAATTCATTTAATTTTCTCACACTGCCACTCTCAATCCAGTCCATTCCAGGTGTGTACAAATACGGGTCGTTCTGGTACAATGCATGTTTCGTTAACACGAATTGGCTATAACACAATTGATGAATTGTGGAAGCTGTATGGGTAACGCAAACCTTCTACTGAATGGGTATAGCGATTTTCTATAGTGAACAGAGCAATTTTCTATAGCTGTTTTCTACACCATGTTTTTCTATAGCACAGGATTTTTAATTTTCCATAACATATATTGTAATTATTTATTTGTATTCTTTAAAGTATGTTGCCATGATTTTCAAACTAAGATTAAGCAGTTAGAATTTGCATTGGTGTTGATAACCCGGTAACTAAACAACTGACATCGATTCTTTCTTTACAAAAAATGTACCATTTGTCCCTACTTGAAGTAAAAGATCAAGTTGTTGATTTAAGGGAGAAGAGATTTTCAACAGGCTATTCTTACAAGCAAAGAATCTCTGTCTGACAAATTAGGAGCTTCAAAAATAAATGATTGTTATTATTATCTTTTAAAAATTATTTGATCAATGATTTGATTTTAAATGTGCTCATCTCGGTACCTCTCAGTATTTGTCTAGTTCAGTTCTGCATATAGGAGAAAGTGTGGACTGCAGATGCTGGCGATCAGAACTGAAAAATGTGTTGCTGGAAAAGCGCAGCAGGTCAGGCAGCATTCAAGGAGCAGGAGAATTGACGTTTCGGGCATAAGCCCTTCTTCCTGAAGAAGGGCTTATGCCCAAAACATCGATTCTCCTGCTTCTTGGATGCTGCCTGACTGCTGCGCTTTTCCAGCAACACATTTTTCAGTTCTGCATATGTTGGTTACAAAATGTAATTCCTCAACTTTATATAAACAAAATGCTCCAACTTAACTTTCATTTATTCAATAAATACAAATTACATATCTACACTGTATGTCCACGTTGAGTAGGATTCTCAGTTTGTCTTAAATTGTTTAATTTTACGTTTCTGAGCCCATGTGGTCAAAAAGTCTGTTTCAGTTGGGATACCTTGACAATTTCCAATGTAGAGAATTTGTTTTGTCAAAATCCTTTTCTGAGAGTAAAAAACATATTTTCTCTTGATAGTTTTTAAAGGAAACAAAGGTTTTTTTTTCTCCAGTAGCTGACCATAAAGTTGGTTCTAATTTAATGAACCTTGAATTTCCTTGTTGGGCCCAAACCTAGAAGGGAGAGCTGAAAATGCACTAATTCCCACTCTTATTCTGGTGCTATCAAGTTTTTCTCAAATTTCCTGAAGATCCTGTGCAAATACACCTGAATGTGAAATGCCAGTGTAAACAATGAGAGCTTGAAGAATAGTCAAGCCGGCTGCAGTTCTTTCTCTCCTTTGCAAAGAACTTTCATTTTCATGCTTTCTTAGCCATCATGACTGCATATTAGATGCAGCAGTTTTTAAGAATCTGCAATTTTGGAAGCTTTTTAGTTTTTGGGGTGACATGTACTTACACCTTTAAACTCAAATGCTACAGGACAGGGGATAGTATGATCTTATTTAAGTTTTATTTTGCATTTTTAGTTTTGTAAATTAATAGTTAATTTATTATTTTATAACCCTCCTCTTGTAGTGGTGGAATTCATCTTTGGAGTTGTTAATGGACTGCCAACGATTAACCTTTTCATTATAAATAGTTTGACTGTAATTTCTAAGAGGTCTGAAGAAAGAGAATTTGATATTCATTAAGGTGATGGATAATTGTATTAGGCTGCCAAATTGTTCCTTTCACTCTACTCACTGCTATTAATGCTCATTTGTCACCTCAATTTATTCACTAACATTGGCAACAGCTTCAGGGAATTCTGGACAAACTCAGCAGGTCTGGCAGAATCTGTGGGTAGAGAAATGGAGTTAACGTTTTGAATCCAATATACCTTCTTCAGAATAAAAAAAGTCCAGTCATACTGGGCTCTAAGGTAACTCTGTTCATTTCTCCACAGATGCTGCCACACCAATTGTGTTTTTCCAGCATTCCCTGTATTTGTTTCAGATTTACAGCATTCACAGTATTTTGCTTTTGCTGGGAACAACTCATTGGGTAAAAACATCACCTTTTGGATATCTAAGTCACCTTGGTATTTTATAACACACATGCATCAAGTACTGTGAAAGGAATGCCCTTTTTGTGTTTGCTATTATTGTATTGAATACTTTATTATATAATAATTACAATGAGCAGCTCCTGAAATCCTGAAGACTCCTGATGAAGGGCTACTGCTTGAAATGACGATTTTCCTGCTCCTCGGATGCTGCGTGATCTCTAATCTTGAGCTCCTGAAATCTGTCTTGATAGTTGAAGTTATAAGCCACATTTTGGTCGAGGTAGCACTGGCTGACTAACCCTCAATAATGCAGTAACTCTGTGGCTGATAGATGTTGCAGCAAGCAATCATCTGAATGGCTAGTGAGAACTGGCTTTACAAAATCTCGAGGTTTGGCTGACCAGTGCCTGTATCTTTCGAGTGCTAATAAATCTATCAAGCTCCCAGCATAACAGACAAGAAGCACAGTGATGGCTGACCAGACTACCTGCCATTTTGGATAAAGTAGATGCACTGATGGAAGGTACATAGACTATTAAAACCTGAATCATAGATTAAAATTAAGGCTTAGCCACATAGCATAGTTTTGATTTGCAATTGCCTACTTTGCTCACCTTATGCTCAGTTTGTATAATCCAACGTGGTGCTAGTTGGTGGGAAGAACCCACACACTTGTCTCAGTGCAGAACCAGAAGGAGTAGGACTATTTTTCTGGCTAGGAATCTCAATCCTCCACCGTACCATCACCTCTTCCCACCAGCCCCAGCCACCAGTACCTCTGCCCTAAGACTTGATTGGTCAACCTTTCTTACTTTGCTGAGGGCTGCTGCAGCAGGCAGTAGGCAGAAATCGTGCTGAAGCAAGTGAAATCTGGAACGCTGAACAGCTCTGACTTTCAATATCCCTTCATGAATGGCACAAGCTGCAACCATTTCATTTGTTTTTTTTTGTACAGTTTTGACTTTCTGGTAGATAAGTTGTCGCTGCTAGCTTTCCCCTATGATGGAGCAAGGCAGGAAACAGATGAATAAAAGATCATAAAAGATGACCACAGGGGCAGCAACTGAGTGTTGAGCTAAAGGAGGTTGATGTAAACTGAGGTTAAAGGCCATGAGTGGTACATACTAATATGGTCTGGAGGTGAGTTTACAGTTACAGAACCACTGTAATGGAACATGAATGAAAGTCAATCACTGGATACCCTGCAACTGTGTTCAACAACTGTAAGCTTATTTCCCGCAGCTTTGGAGCTTCATCTGTGTACTAGAATGGAAGTATTGCTTCCTGTGATTAGACTATTAGTGAAAGACTGTCTAGACATCTTACTTGTGACACTAAGCTGACAGATGCAGGGATTTTATATCCCTTTCAAACTCATTCTCTTGCATAATATTAGAAGTGGACATGTTCAGGAGTCTGTAATTTTGTATTTCTCATGGGAACTTAATGTATGAGGTGGTATTCAAACACTATGCAGCATCAGAGCAGATCAAGGAAGAAAAGCAATGAGGGAGAAATGACTCTCAGTTGTTGTTGTGCTCTATTATCTCTTTGCCAGTTTTCTTTCCTCAACTCTGAACATTAAAGCAGATTCCTTACTTGACTGCAGTCCCATAGAGGTCAGGTGACAGTTGATGTCTTGCCCAAGTCGCCATTATTCAAGATAGTGAGAACTAAGAATAGACTAGCTTTACTCATCGCTGTGTCCCCTGAGATTGTTCTGTCTTGAAAAGATAAGACTAAGGAGTGATTTGAGAGGCTTGGAGAATATGGTTTCTGAAATGTTTAGCTGCCACTTACGGAATTGAAAGGCAAGGCGTCATGTTTTCAAATTAGAAATGACAAAAGAAATTGGAAGGTTCAGACAATGTATGCAGTTAAAATGTAATACATTTGTGTGATAGAATGCCAGCAAAGTGAATAAAGCAAGGAAGCTAAAAATTCAAAACCGGTCTGGGTGTGGATCTAAGGCTTTAGTTAGTGAAGAAATGGTGCCTACCATTACACTTGTACTTCTAATTGCACTTACAACTGCCATAGATTTTTGGCAGGCTTCTACAGAGCATTTTGGAATTTTCAGGAGTCTGATAGAATGCAGCAACCTGTGTTAGGTTCTTTGCCTGAGTTTTCACACATGCAAGATGTAATTTGCACGCGCCAACCTCTGCAAACAGTTAAAGTTTATTAAAGCTTGTACGAGCTGGTCGACTCCCTTTGACACTCCTTGCAGGTGTGCGAAGTTGAGTCAAAAGAGCCCTGAACACAGGAAACACATCTCCTTTACACAGGTCAGTTGGTAATGCTCACAGGTACTCTGGCCACTCCCCTCCCTACCCCACATAACCACATGTTACCACAGGTACAATGATGGGATGAGGTCAATCTTGGAGATATTGTAAATGCCCTAATCCTGGGGAATCATTATGCAAGCTATTTCTTGACTCCATTCCCCAAGACAATGGAAGTGTGATATGCTTCAGTATTGGGGGCTGATCACACAAACAAATTTGATTGGCTGGGGATGTCTATGAAAGCATTTCTGAATGGAAGGGACCGAATGAGAGTTGAATTTGATAATAGTATTAAATAGCTGCCCAAATGAAGTGTGGATTACGATGGATAGTCATCCACATTGCTGCATGCTGTCTGTGAGACAGCCAGAATGTGTAGCTTCTTGGAGAAAGATGCTACAGTTTACCCCTTTAACATTACATTAATGTGCAGAGAGATTGCAATTTAATCTCTTAGCATTACACCTATACAGAGCGATCTGTGACCTATAGAAGCAGGTTGAGGAACTATGTATCTCACAAAACAATCCAACTAAATTTTTCTCACTAAATCTAAACAAGCAGTGTACTTTGGAATGTTTCATTTGATTGTACAATAATGTAGAGATTAGGGAAATGAAAGGAACAGAGATAAAATATTTTTACAATATCTAACAATAAAACCTGAAGGAATGAAATTTCGTACCCAGAAAAGTTTATTTTCAGTGCTGGAGAGGTTGCTCAGAGGAAGACAGATTTTAACACTTGCAAAAAAGATTCCACTAAAGTTAATTAGAAAAGCCAAAATGTTTTCTCATAAAAGCAAAATACTGCAAGTGCTGGAGCACTGAACTTAAAAAAAGGAAAATGCTGGAAAAACTTGGTAGATGTGGCAGTGTTTATAGAGAGAAGAAACAAATTAATAGTTTGAGTCCCATGGAGAGTAATATGGCACTAAACATTAACTTCAGATCTGATGAGTTTCTCCACATTTTCTGTTTCTATTCCTAACTTTTTTCTGGCATGTTTAATGACTAAGTGCAGCAATTTCATCCCTATCTTGTATTTTAATCCCTATCTCCTGCTAATGTACAGGTGGAGTGAAGCAAATAGAGAAGCAGCACTGGTCAGAAAATGACTGGCTGATTTCTATGTGTGAGCTGAGTATTTGTATTCACTAGATGTCATCAGATTTATTCCATTGTAACAGTTAGCACCATTAACCTTGCTGTTACAATGGCAGAACTGGGCCATTTGGTTTTGAAAATGCATCAGTCTTGTAGAATTTTAGATAGGTCTGCCAGATGAATCAATAGTACCTCCTGACTGAAAATTGCCACAAACATATGCACCCCCTTGCACCTAATGCAAAGAATGCCTGCTTTGTCTAGTGTAAAGTATACTTATGCTCCAACATGAGCATGGATTTAATTGAGGTCCCTTCACACCAGTTTCCTTGATGCTGTTTATATCATCGCTGAATGTGAATCCCCAGTTCAAGCCCTAATCAATTAGGAAATTATTTGACTCTCTTTTATGATTGGAAATGCTGTCAGGTACATAAGAAAATTACTTCATATTCAGAGAGAGCCAGGGAAATAGTTCTTGGGAAAATTTGTTCAGACTCCAGTACTGATCCTGATCAGTACAAATACCTGAAGCCCTTTATAAAGGGAGAATAAGGCATTTGAAGGCATTTCTTTATGGTTCTGAATTTGGTGGATGATGGCAAGCAACTGATGTCTTGAATCAAGGAGGTGAAAGTGGACATGTCATTCTATTTTATGGCTTGCACCAGGACACTAATTTTACAGACAGGCATTGAAGGAACAGAAAATGAAAATTAGATGTTTGACACACCTGGGGCTTTGAAAGCAAAGTTGAAAATTTTCATTGTGTTCCTTGGCAACCAGACTCCTGCTCCTCTTTAAAGCTATGATATATTCTATTTTAACCTGTTCTGTAATACAAGGACTGTACTGAATCACCCCAGTGAGGAGGCCAATTAAAAAGTATATACTGTCAATAATATGAATGCATTCAAATGTCTCTGCCAGAGGCCAGCAGTTCCACAATGTTATTATTGCCATTAGGAGTGACACAACTGTTGGGATTGTCCCCAACAGGAATCCAAGATCAACAAAGATCCTCAGGTTAAAGGTGGGTGAAGGAGGGACAGAGGTGTGTGTATGTGTCTCTGTCTGTCTGTCTGGATCAGGCACTGAGTGTCTGACCATGATGGACTGCCCCCCCCACTCCTGGCTATAGTCTCAGTCGTGATGGATACAGAATAATCAGTACTGCCAGTGTACTCCGAATCTCTGAGCTCCTTCTGTTTGTTTAAAATCCTATCTGGAAATTACAAAGTTCGTGCCAGGAATGCTATCTTTTCATTACATGAGAAACTATGCTTCAGAAATACAAGGCGGTGATAAGACCACAGCCCAGATACTGTGTGCAGTTTTGATTTCCTCATTTAAGGAAGGATGTAAATGCATTGGAGGCACTTCAGGGGAGCTTTACTCAATTGATATATCTAAAATGAGCTTCCCCCTGTTGTTGCTGGGTAAAATTCCTGGTATTCCTGCCCTCACTGAAGTACGTACAGCATGTATGCCAGTGTTTGTGCAACATGTGGACTGTAAAAGTAGGTAGCTTGATTTAAAAAAAAGAGTAATTAGCAATTATAAATGCTGACCTTCACCAGCTGGCATACAATAAACAAGTAATGTCTTAATTTTAAAATTCTTCTCCTTTTTCAAATCTATCTCTGTATTCCCTATCTCTGTAGTCACTTCCAGCCCCACAATTCAGAGCAAAACCTGCATTCCCCTACTTTCAATCCCTTGTGCATCCCTGATTTCAACCATGCCTCATTTGTACTTGCACCATCAGACACCTTAGCCCAAGCTCTGGAATACCCTGTTTACACCTCTGCCTCACTTCTTACATTCCTGCTTCAAGATACTCTTAAAACTTACTTCTTTCATCACAGCAAATATCTCCTGTTAATCTTTTATTCCAGGGTACTCCTGCAAACCGCTTAATGTCAAAGGGCTAATATTATTAAAAATTGCTATTAAATTCTCTTTTCTATGACATCAGGAAGCTTTAAGTATTTCGTGCCACTGCAGTGCATTAGTGCATTACTTGCAGTTTAACAGTTAATAATTACAGTCAAAGATGATATAAATCTGCCAGTGATAGCAGAAACCAGTGAGTGAATGACTGTCCTGCCATATTTGAAGTGTAATGATTGATTAGCCAATAAAAAGAAATGGAAAATAACTCATATTTGCAGCTATGATTCATTTGCCAGAGCAATCATTATTCTATTGAAATATGTGCTGTTTGATCTTCCATGATGTTGCATATTGGGTAGGCTGAGATTTTGTGGGATTAGATGGATGCGAGGGGAAGGCAGTAGGTGGGAAAGAATGGAGGAGGCGAGATGGAATACAGAGGAAAACAATTGAGACAGGATTTGAAGTGGAAGGGAGGAGATTATAGAGAGGACAAGATTTGAGGGGAGGATTCTGGGCAGGGACTGTTATTGGAGTGGAAGTGAAAGGGGGAGATACATACAAAATAGGAGCAGATATAGATCAGTGAACACCTGAAACCTCTCATATTCAATACAATTATGACTGTTTTGTTTAGAATTCCACATTCCCATCTACCAGCCAATAACCTTTTGATTTTCATCAGACAAGGGAATCAATCTACCTCCACCTTAAATGTTCAAGGACCCTGCTTTCACCATCTTCTGAGGCAGAAAGTTGCAAAGTTGCACAACCCATTGAAGGAGGGTTTCTCCTCATCTCTGACCTGAAAGGACAATCATTCATTTTTGAACAGTGTCACCTAATTCTGGGCTCGCACAGAAGCAGAAACTTCCTTTCCATATTCACGTTGTCAGGATCTTCTATACTTTGGTTAAGTCACGTCTCCTTCACTTTACTTAACTCCAGTGCGAACAAGTACAGTCTGTCCGACTATTCCTCACAAAACATCCCACTCATTCCTAGTACCATCTAGTAAACCTTCTCTGAAGCATCTCCAACATATTTACATCATTCCTAAAATAAGGAGACTCAAAGTGCACACAGTATTCAGGGTGTGGTCTCATTAATGCCCTATATAACTGAAGCAAATAGACATCCTTACTTTTATATTCAAATCCTTGCATTAAAAAGCATAGCATTCCATTAGCCTTCTTAATTACTACTGCACCTGCATATTTATATTTGTAACTTATGCACTAGAGCGCCTAGATATCGCTACAAAAGAGATTTTGATCTAATGGATCAATGGGCTGAAAAATGGCAAATGAAATTAAATCTGGATAAATTGCATTTTGGTACAACAAACAGAACTAAAACCTATACAATTAATGGTAGGGCCTTGGATCGTGTTGTGGAGCTGAAGGACCTAGAAGTTCAGGTACATAATTCTTTGAAGTTTGCATCACACATGGAGAGGATAGTTTAAAAAGGCATTTAGCATGCTTGTGTTCATTGCTCAGTCCTTTGAGTATTGCAGTTGGGACATCATGTTGAGGTTGTACAGGACATTGGTGCGGCCTCTTCTGAAAAATAATGTTCAGTTTTGATTGCCCTGGTATAGGAAGGATATTAGTAAGCTGGCGAGGGTTCAGAAGAGATTTATCCAGCTGTTGCTGGGTATGGAAGGTTTGAGTTATAAAGAAAGGTTGGGACCTTCTTCACTGGAGCATAGGAGGGTGAGAGGTGGCCTAATGGCAGTTTAAAAAATCATGAGGAGTATAGATTGGGTTAATGGTCGGTGTCTTTTCCTTAGGGGATTTCAAGATGAGGAGAGAGGTTTAAACAAGACATATTGGGCAAGTTTTTTTATACAGAAGATGGTTCGCGTGTAGAATGAACTTACTGTGCAAGTGGTGGATGTGGGTACAATTACAATGTTAAAAGTAAATGGATAAATACATGAGTAGAAATTTTTGGAGGAATATGCGCCAGGAGCAGGTAAGTGGAATGAGTTTAGTTTGGGATTATGTTCAGTATGGAATGATTGGACCTAGGGTTTGTCTCAGAGTTCTGTAATGTTTTTCTTTTCTCTTTTCTACATCATACTACACCTTGTGTGTTCCCCTATTATGTGTTTTATGGCAGAGGTTGGCAGCAAATTGGAAAAGGATTGGGGAGGAAGCAGAGGAGCAGATGGGTTTGCGTTGGAGAGCAGAGAAGAGGTAGAGAGTAGGATGTGAAAAAGAAAAGTAAGGGCACAGCAATGGAAAAGAGGAGAGAAAATGACACACTCCAATAGATTTATAAGCCCAAACAATTTACCACCTGCCTTTTTATCTCTCTATTATTTTCTGCTGCTCTACAATTTTTGTCCTTTTGTTGCCCCATATAGTTCACATTTCAGATTTTGTTATGGACTGGGCAGACATACACTTCTTCTATCTCAAATGTAAAGTACTGCAGATTCTGAAAATCTGTGATAAAAACAGAAAATCCTGGAGAATCTGAACAGATGTGACAGCATCTGTGGAGAGAGAAACAAAGTTAACATTTTGAGATGGGTGACACTCTGCTTTTGAATGGTGTTCTGAATTCCTCAGTTCTGAAGCAGTGTCATAGTGAACTCAATATTCACCCTGTTCCTCCCTCCACAGGTGCTGCCAGACCTGCTAAATTTCTCTAGCATTCTATTTGGTCAAAACATTGTCGAGTTCTGACCTTATTTTAAACAATATCGCTGGACTGTGCATGCTAAGTGATCATTTCACCATCACTTGGATGGCTTTTGTACGGAGGTAATCAATACATGGGCATTGCTATTGAATGGAAGCAAATCCTGTGATGTGAGGCAAAGGGGAAAACGTGCAACAAAAATGACCCAATACATCAGATTAGCTAAAGACTTAACTTGAACATTCTCCCTGATCTTACAAATTCTATTCTTTTAAGTCTTTTCTGGAATGGTCTCCAAACCCTATTTTTTAAAAAGCACTGCATATGATTTGAATAATTCATTCAGGGCTGTGGTATTTGCTGGTTGTGCCAGCATTTATTGCTCATCCTCAGTTGCCCAGAAGAAGGTAGTGATGAGCTGGCTTTTGAAATGCTGCAGTCCATGTTTTGCACCCAACGTGGTGTTAGGGACGGAGTTCCGGATTTTGACCCAGTGACACTGAAGGAATGATGATATATTTCCAAGTCAAGATAGTGACAGGCTTGGAGGGGAACTTGCAATTGGTGGTGTTCTCATGTATCAGCTGTCACTGACCTTCACAGATTGTGGGTTTGAGAGTTGCTGCCAAAGAAACCTGAATTTGTGCAGTGTATTTTGAAGATGGTCCACACTGCTGCTACTGAGTGCCGATAGTCGAGAGAATGAATGTTTTTAGATGTGGTATCCACCCAATAGGCTGCTTTGACTTGGTGTTGTGGGAGCCACACTCATTCAGGCAAGTGGATAGTATTTTATCATTTAGAACATTTGTGCCTTACAGATGGTGGACAAGCTTTGGGAAATCAAGAGGTGAGTTACTTGTTGCAGGATTCCTAGCCTCTGACTGGTTCTTGTAGCCAGTGCTTGTATGATTTGTCCAATTTGGTTTCTGCTTATTAGTATCTCCCCCGGCATATTGATCCTGGTGCTTCAGTGATGATGATGATGTTGTCATTGAATGTCAAGAGGCAATAGTTAGATTAGATTAGATTTTTTACATTAGATTACTTACAGTGTGGAAACAGGCCCTTCGGCCCAACAAGTCCACACCGACCCACCAAAGTGTAACCCACCCAGACCCATTCCCCTACATTTACCCCTTCACCTAACACTATGGGCAATTTAGCATTGCCAATTCACCTAACCTGCACATTTTTGGATTGTGGGAAGAAACTGGAGCACCCGGAGGAAACCCACGCAGACATGGGGAGAATGTGCAAACTCCACACAGAGAGTTGCCTGAGGCGGGAATTGAACTCTGGTCTCTGGTATTGTGAGGCAGCAGTGCTAACCACTGTGCCACCATGCCACTTCTTTCTTGTTGCAGATGGTCATCGCCTGGCATTGTAGCATGAATGTGACTTGACATTTGTCACCCCAAACATGGATGGCAATAGTAGATTAAATTGTCACATCAGCGTGGAACCACTGTTTGCGTTTGAAACTTGGAATACTGGTTTCCCATTTAAAGATCTGCTTTGAAATTGAATATCCAACAAAATATTCTCTGCCCATTTCCCATTTGTTTAGTCAAGCAAGAAATTGGCAGAAAGCAGTTTAAACGCCCTGAAACCTTAATTTCTTGGATATGCTAGCTAATTTAAGCATTCTCTTGTCCTGATAAGGGCCGATTCTACTTTTGTGTGTCGTTTTAGTTTTGAAATGGGTTTAGTTGTTCTAAAGTCAACCTTTAACCTTTTCTCTTTGTTCCTAATTCCAATATGTACATAAAAACTAGTGCAATTGTCTGTCTGTCTGTAGTTGCATGACTTACCAATTATATTAGCACCTTTTCAAGCCATTCTTCATTTACAGTGGTACTGATCTCTCAGGATGAAATGATGCTTACACATAATGGTGGATTAGCAATGTCAACTCTTTTGAGGCCATATCTACATCAAATATTAATGTCATATTATGTAGTGAAAGACGAAGAAATAGAATCTTGTGCATAGGAGGTTACAGGGAATTATTGTATAATATCTGGGCCTATGCAATCATTGAAAATTAGTTTCATTAATTTCAAACTAATGGGCAGGAATCCTGAGACCATCCAAATGGATTTGAAGCTGTGTCGACTCAGCACCAAATTGATGTCACTCTGCTTAGGTGATTCTTATCAAATTAGCCCATCTCTGCTTGATTTATCAGGTAATAAACCTAAGTGTGTTTTCTTCCTAATCCTCCATTTAGATACAGCGCACTGGCCAAATCTCACTCCTCTGAGACATGTATCTTTGCAATGGGATTACTTTCTTTGTGCTGCTTCTTCATGCTTCTCCACAATGTGCAAAATGCCCTGCATACCTGATAATGCACAACCCTTTCAGTTTCTTTATCGACCAGATGCCATTCGCTCCACTTAAGGAACGCAATTAGCATTAATGTTAGTTGCCTAAAGACTTCACAGATGGCAGCTTTGTTATTTGTTGATTTGCCCCACCCTGTCCATATGGTTCCCACTATTGCTGTCTTCTACGACACTTCCTTCAATTGCAAGGCTGGGATTATCCATAAAATAAAATAAGCCTGTCTTTAGCGGATAGACGGTTAGTTACTGGGGGTTATCATTCTGTAATGTGAGCCTGGCTCCAGTCATCTTCTTCCTTCATAGCAGCCATGTCTGAAGATCCGCATCTTCTTTCATGGAGCCGCAGGTAAGACTTTGAATGCCTTGAGCAAGCAGTTAAGAGCCAACCTCATTGTTATGGATCTGATGTCACATGTAGACGAGATCAGGTAAGGATAGCAGATTTTCTTCCCTGTAGGAACTTAGTGAACCAGATGGGTTTTTATGACAATCCTCAATAGTTTTCCTTATCACCATTATTGAGACAACATATGTATTCCAGATCTATTAACTGAATTGAAACTGAACCAGCTGCTGGAGTGGGCTTTGAACCCATGACCCCAGAGTGTTGGTTTAGGCCTCTGGATTTACTGGTCCAGTGACTATCTCCCTTTGCTATCCAATGTCCCAGTGGGTAAAATTTAGGGAAGGCCCATTAGTGTATGCAAATTCAAATGACAATAAAGAACAAAAGTCTTATATTGTAAGTTATTATCCCATTTTTATGTTGGTGGACTTGCATTCAGATGAAGAACATAGCGCATAAGAAATTAGATTAGATTAGATTACTTAGTGTGGAAACAGGCCCTTTGGCCCAACAAGTCCACACCGACCCGCCGAAGCGCAACCCACCCATTCCCCTACATCTACCCCTTACCTAACACTACGGGCAATTTAGCATGGCCAATTCACCTGGCCTGCACATCTTTGGACTGTGGGAGGAAACCGGAGCACCCGGAGGAAACCCACGCAGACACGGGGAGAATGTGCAAACTCCACACAGTCAGTCGCTTGAGGTGGGAATTGAACCCGGGTCTCTGGCGCTGTGAGGCAGCAGTGCTAACCACTGTGCCACCGTGCCGCCCAAATTGAAGCAGGAGTAGACCATTCCACCTCTCTAGCCCAACCTACCATTCAACAACGTTGTGACTGATCAGCCCTAGATGTTACATCCTCTTTCCTGCAAGCTCTGCATCGCACTCAATCCTTTGATATTTCAAAAAAACATCTACCTCCTCTTTAAATCCTTTCAGTGATCTAGCCTTCACAGCTCTGTGGAATAGAGAATTACAGATGTACTCTATCCTCTGGAAGAGGGAATCCTTTGTACCTCTGTTTTAAATAAGTGTCCCCTTATTCTGTGACCATATCCCTTGATTTGAGTGGAACCATCTTCTCAACATCCTCACTGTCAAGCCCCCTTATCAGGTTGGCCTGACTAAGCTGCAGGTTATACTGGGCATTAAGAGAAGAGTAGCATTCCATTACACAGGATTCGAAGGGATGAGACTAGGGACGCATAACCTCTATATGTCTTAATAGCAGTGCATTTATGAATAAGCACTTGGATTTGCAATGAAATAAGAGTCGTGCTACCTATGTGCCCTGAAAAATGTTTATTTTGGGTTCCCTTCCCACCATGTATGTAGATAAAGACAGTTTCTGGCTGGAAGTGCTTGACTTGGCCCATATACTTTAAAACGGATCTGGACTGCAGAAAGTTATGGTGCATGGTTAGTGACTGGAGTTTTGGCGAATAGACTGAGAAATCTTGTAAGTGCTCACTGAGGGAAACTTTCCATCAAATTCATCAAAATTGGTATTTTGCTGAATACATAAAATACAGCCCAGAAACCTTATGCATCCCTTCCAGAACACTTCCAGTCTGATGTCAGTACTTAACACTCTCTGTAGTTTTATTCACAGACTTAAACAAACAAGCAAGTGGACAAGCATCTGTGAAGCAGACTTCCATAAACAAAGCCATAGGAACTGGACTAGGCCATTCAACCCCTCAAGCTTTGCCCTGCCATTCAATAAGATCATGGTCGATCGCCTGGTCAGGTCCACACCCCCCTACGACCCACCCTCCCATTCTGGCACTTTCCCCTGTCACCGCAGGAACTGTAAAACCTGTGCCCACACCTCCTCCCTCACCTCTATCCAAGGCCCTAAAGGAGCCTTCCACATCCATCAAGGTTTTACCTGCACATCCACTAATATCATTTATTGTATCCGTTGCTCCCAATGTGGTCTCCTCTACATTGGGGAGACTGGGCGCCTCCTAGCAGAGCGCTTTAGGGAACATCTTCGAGATACCCGCACCAATCAACCAAACCTCCCTGTGGCCCAACATTTCAACTCCCCCTCCCACTCTGCCGAGGACATGGAGGTCCTGGGCCTCTTTCACCGCCGCTCCCTCACCACCAGACGCCTGGAGGAAGAACGCCTCATCTTCCGCCTCGGAACACTTCAACCCCAGGGCATCAATGTGGACTTCAACAGCTTCCTCATTTCCCCTTCCCCCACCTCATCCTAGTTTCAAACTTCCAGCTCAGCACTGTCTCCTTGACTTGTCCGGACTTGTCCGACCTGCCAATCTCCTTTTCCACCTATCCACTCCACCCTCTCCTCCTTGACCTATCACCTTCATCTCCTCCCCCACTCACCCATTGTACTCTATGCTACTCTCTCCCCACCCCCGCCCTCCTCTAGCTTATCTCTCCATGCTTCAGGCTCACTGCCTTTATTCCTGATGAAGGGCTTTTGCCCAAAACGTCGATTTTGCTGCTCGTTGGATGCTGCCTGAACTGCTGTGCTCTTCCAGCCCCACTAATCCAGTATCTACCTTTTTAACTCCATATGCCTGCCTTTGGTCCATTTCCCTTGATACCCCTGCTTAATAAAACTTCTTCTGTCCCAGAATTAAATTTAACAGTTGAATTGTCATTGACCACCATTTGAGGAAGAGAGTTCCAAACCTGCACTACTCTTTGCATGTAGAAGCACTTTCTAATGTCCCTCTTGAATGGCGTGGCTGTATTTCTTAGTCTATGCTCCCAGTTCTAGAACCTTTCAGCCAGTGGAAATAGTTGATCCTTATCTACCCTGTGTTTCTTTGTTAATATCCTGAAGACCTCTATAATCCATTAACCTTCCGAGTGTAGAGAATAAAGACCTAATTTCTATAATCTCTCCTCAAAACTTAACCTCTGAAGTCCAGATACAATCCTTTTAAACCTGCAGTGAACTCCCTCCAGGGCTTAAACATCCTTCCTAAGATGTGATGCCCAGAACTGCTGACAGTACTCTCAATAGGGTCTAATTAGGGTTTTGTATAATTGCAGCATAACAACTGCATCCCTATATTCCAGTCCTTTAGATTTGAAGACAAGCATTCCATTAGCCACCTTGACTATTTTCTGCACCTGTTCATGGCAGTTTATCAAGTTATGCACCTGAACACCAAATCTTGTTGGTCGTCCATTTTGTTAAACTTTGTGCGTTCTAAGAAATAGTCTGATGTATCCATTTTCTGTCCAGAATGATAAACTCACACTTGCTTATATTAAAATCCATCTGCCACAGCTTTGCTAATTAACCTAATGTGTCAATATCTTGTTGTAATTGTATGATATCATCAGCACTGTCAACAATGCTATTTGGCTTTTTTATGCTGTTATCCAAGTCATTGACGAATATTGTGAGTAATTGAAACCCCTGCAGGACACTGCCAGTCACACCCTGCCAATTTGAGTACTTATCTACTATTTCAACTCCAGGTTCCCTGTCAATCAACCAATTTACCTTAGCTAACAGTCTCTTGAGAGGGATTTTATCAAAAGCCTTCTGGAAGTCCACAAAGACATCGTCCATTGACTGACCGCTGTCCACCACCTTTGTCACCTCTTGAAAAAAGTCTCTGAGGTTTGACAGGCATAACCTACCCTTCAAGAATCAATGCTGAATCTCCCTGACTAAATGAAAATTTCCAAGGTGATCATGATTAGGGACGCCAATCTCTCCACTGCAGATGTTCGGTTAACTGGCCTATAATTACCTGGTTTCCCTCCGTCACCATTCTTAAAAGGCGGAGTGACATGAGCAAATTTCCAGTCCAGAGGTACAACTCTGCATGCAGGGAACTCTGAAAGATTATGGTTAGGCATCGGTAATGTGCACTCCTACCTCCTTTATCACCCATGGGTGGAATCCATTAGGTCCTAGGGATTTGTCACTCCTCAGTTCCAGTAACTTTCCCCTTACTTATTAGCTTTATTTATGCTAATTTATTTAGACACTGTTCTTATTGCTCTGTTAATTTCTTTGCGACTTGCAGAAAGTTATCCTTCTTCTCTGCTGAGAATACTGAAGCAAAATAATCATTCTTCATGCCTGTCATTGTCCCATAGTCATTGACAATATTGCCAAACTCAGCCTTTAGAGGACCAATAGTACTGTTAACCAATTACTTTCCCTTTATGTAACTTCTTGTCTTATATCTCCCTTGCAAGTTTCCTTTCATACTCCTTCCTAGCTGCACTTATAAGCCACTTTGTTGCCTTTGTTAGTCTTTGTATTTATCACTTTCTGTGGGATGTGTACTGTTCTTTACATTCTTATAAACACTTTCTTTTCATTTTATGCTGTCCCATACATCGTTATATGTCCGTGACTGTTTTTTTTTTATGAGGTGCAGCTTTTCCTTCTCATGGACACAAACTGCTTCTGAATTGCATTAAATGCTTCTTTTCTCAGTTATTTTATCTATTGGCAGAGCTTCCCAGTTTACTGTGGACAGCTGCTGCCTTACATAAATTCACAATACTCATTTCAGATCTTTGCATGTCTCTTACAAACGCTGCATGAAACTTGATCTCATTATGATTACTGTTTGGCAAATGTTCACAAGTGACTAGGTCACTAAATCAGGCTCATTACTAGATCCAATACTGCTTATCCCCTTGTATAGCGCCCAAGGCATATATTAATACAATTATGCCTTTGCTGTATAGTTGTCTTATTGTCTAACGTACAATCTAGCACTTAAGAGTCATAGAGTCGTAGCTGAACCACTAGCAGGTAGTCTATATATATCTATTGTGGTTTTAGTTCTGTTATGGTTCCTTGGTTCTGCCGATAAGGTCTCCATTATGTCCACTCTTCTCTTTCCATCTTCCCTCACCATAGAAGTGATTCTGTTTCAAACCAGTAATGCTGCTACTCTGCTGTTTTCTCTCTTCCCTCCTGTAAACCTTATAATCTGATATGTTTAGTTCACAGTCCTGACCGTCCTGCAGCCATGTCTCTGTAATGGCTGCAATATCAGAGTTTTCATTTGAATCTATACCTGCAGCTCAATTAGTTTGATCTATGTACTCTGTGCATTTGTATAAAGAACTCTAATTTTGGATGAACATTCTATCCTGTCATTCAGTATCTCTTTATTATTTCTCCCTCCTAGCTTATTCAAGACACATTTTCTAATCCTTCCTTGTTCATTAAATTGATCCTGCTTGTTCATCGTGTTAATCTCTACCTTCTCCTCACATGCTGACCTGCCACTCTGGTACCCTACTCCTGCCATCCTACTTTAAACCCTCCCGAGTGCCACTAGAATACTTCCTCACAAAGATTTTGGTGCCCCTCTAGGTGCCCCTCATTTTTGTACAGGTCCCCCCTGCCCTCAAAGAGGTCTCAGTCATCCAGATATTTGAAACCCTCCCTCCTATTCTAGCTATGTATTCAGCTGCACTACCTTCCTATTTCTGGGCTCACTAGCATGTGGCATAGGTAATAATCCGGAGATTACAATACTAAAGGTCCTGCTGTTTAACTTTCTGCCTAACTCCGTAAGTTCCTTTTGCAAGACCCTTCCTCCTGATGTTATTAGTTTCAGTTTGGACCATGACTCTTTTTCTGACTGTTCTGCAAAAGGGTAACTGGAATCAAATAATTAAATCTGCTTTCTCGCCACAGATGCTGCTGAGTTTATCCAGCAATCTGTTTTTGTTTCAGATTTCCAGCACCTGCAGTTCTTTGTTTTATGTTAAGACAATGTCAATAAAAGTTAAATATTTTGTTATTTGAAATGTTCTTTCTCTGGTACTTGTGTGGCCTTCCACTTGTTAGCCCAAGCCTGGATATTATCCAAACATTTGGATTGGTTCAGTATCTTGTGGAGATGTCAACGGAAATGCTGAACATTGTGGAATAATTTCGTGACCAACTCCACTTCTGATCTTATGACGGAGCAAAGATCATTGATGAAGTAACTGAAATTGTTTGGGCTTGGGACGCTATGGAACTGCAGCAATAGTGAAGTCCTGGAACGGTGATAATGACCTCCAGCAATCACAGCCATCTTCCTTTTGGCAAGATATGATTCCAGTCAGTGGAGAGTTTACCCTCTGATTCCCATTGACTCCCATATGCAACTTGATGCTGCACACTGTCAAATGTTGCCTTGATGTCAAGGACAGTCATCTCATCTCACTCTTGGAATCTTGGGCCAAGGCTACAATGAGACTAGGAGCTACGTGGTCTTGACAGAACCCAAACTGAGTGTCAGTGAACACTTTGAGCAAGTGATGTTTGGTAGCACCGTCAACAACCCCATCCGTCACTTAGCTAATCATGAGTGGACTGACCATGTAGAAATTGACTGGGTTGGATTTATCTTGCTTTTTGTGGACAGGAGCTGCCTGGGAATTCTTCACATGGCTAGATATATCCCATTCTTGTACATGTACAGCTTCACTAGGGAATAGTCTTTGGTACTATTGCTGAAGTGTCCCTTACAGAGTCATTAAGAATTCAAAATCTAACTTGGACTGAATAGGAATGGAAGACCCTCATTTATATCTATTCAAGACAGTTGATTTCAAATACTGGATTAGTGGTGCTGGAAGAGCACAGCAGTTCAGGCAGCATCCAACGAGCAGTGAAATCGACGTTTCGGGCAAAAGCCCTGATTTCAAAGTTCTGTCATTACACTGTAATGAACGACAATATGTTCCTTGACACGAGTGCAGACATTTTCCCCATCCATTGTCCTTCTGATTGGAAGGAGACCAGAATTGCACGCAATATTCCAACAGTAGTCTAACCAATGTCCTGTACAGTCACAAAATGACCTCCCAACACCTGTACTCAATACTCTGACCAATAAACAAAAGCATACCAAATGCCGCCTTCACTATCCTATCTACCTGCGAGTCCACTTTCAAGGAGCTATGAACCTGCACACCAAGGTCTCTTTGTTCAGCAACGCTCCCTAGGACCTTACCATTAAGTGTATACATTCTGCTAAGATTTGCTTTCCCAAAATGCAGCACTTCACATTTATCTGAATTAAACACCATCTCCACTTCTCAGCCCATTGGCCCATCTGGTCAAGGTCCTGTTGTAATCTGAGGTAACCCTCTTTGCTGTCCACTACACTTTATATTTTGGTATCATCTACAAACTTACTAACTGTACCACTTGTGCTCGCATCCAAATCATTTACGTAAATGACAAAAAGTAGAGGAGCCAGCACCAATCCTTGTGGCATTCCACTGGTCACAGGCCTCCAGTCTGAAAGACTACCTCCACCACCACCCTCTGTCTTCTACCTTTGAGCCAGTTCTGTATCCAAATGGATAGTTCTCCCTGTATTCCGTGAGATCTAACCTTGCTAATCAATCTCCCAAGGGAGTAATCCAGATATTACTACTCTCGAGGACCTCCTTTTTAAATTCCTGCCTAACTCTCTGTAATCCCCCTTCTCCCTTTTCCCTTCTTATGTCATTGATTCCAATGTCGACAATGACCTCTTGCTGGCCCCTCTCCCCCGTGACAACATTCTGCACCCTCTCTGATACATCCTTGATCCTGGCACCAAAACAGACCTAAGGGGCAACTTTATCACACAGAGGGTGGTACGTGTATGAAATGAGCTGCCAGAGAAAGTGGTGGAGGCTGGTACAATTGCAACATTTAAGAGGCATTTGGATAAGTATATGAATAGGAAGGGTTTGGAGGGATATGGGCCAGGTCCTGGCAGGTGGGACTAGATTGGGTTAGGATATCTGGTCGGCATGAACGGGTTGGACCAAAGGGTCTGTTTCCATGTTGTACAACTCTATGACTCTATATTATATTGCCAGTTGCTGATATGATGTACAACAAAGATAATTATTCCTTCAATTTGTCAACTTCTTTTGTGTCGTTATGTTTGTGTCTGATGGAACTGATTTCGATGTATGGCTGAAATGTAATGTTATGACATGGGGTAAACTCTCCTGCTTAACTTCTAAAACCAGCAACATAGAACAGATTTATCCCATGCAGTAATCTGTGAAAATTCAAGGGGTCAATAATTATTTAAAGTAAATATTAACAATTTTACTTCTTAAAGTAAAACAGAGAATAATTAACTAACAACTATTTACAACTCCATCCTCTAACCTATCATTTACCTTCCCCTTCCACAATACTAGCCTGATAAAACTCCCAATTAAGATTTACAAAAAAACACTTTTATCTCAAAACAGGCAGCTTTTGATTTTTTCTATTTGGATCTTCCTGTGTCTTCTTTTCTTCTAGTGATTCTGCTTCACAGGTTACAGAGCAATAAAGGTACCTTTTAAGAGAGCTATTTTCAGGCATTCAAGTATTCAGAACTTTCGTCCTTCACAATAGATTCAAGGATCTTAACCATGAACGAAATTAGGCTAATTGGTCTGTAATTTTCCATATCTTGCCTTACTCTCTCTTTTTAAACAGGGTGTCACATTAACAATTTTCCATTCCCCTGGGACCCTCCCTGACTCTAGGGATTCACCAATAATGCCTCCACTACCTCATACTGAAAGATTCACCCAGACATGAATCTTGAATTGAGAATTGATTGTTTGCTCGATGTTAATCATTCTAGTTGCGTCAACAGATGTTGATATTTGAATTCAGCAAAGAAAAATCTGGAATTAAGGATCTGCCGATGACCATGAAACCATTGCCGATCGTCAGAAAAACCCATCTGGCTCACTAATGTCCTTAAGGGAAGGAAATCTGCCAAATGGTCTGGCCTACGTGTGACTCCAGACTCACAGCAATGTGGTTGTCTCTCAACTGCCCTTTGTCCAATCAGGAATTGGCAATGAATGCTGGCCTAGCGAGTGACAACATCATCCTGTGAATGAATCAAAGAAAAATTGCAAATAGTCTGAAATCTTATGCCTGGAGTGGACCAACGATGATACCAAAATCTCTGTCTCTCATGGCCTGCCTGTTTACAATAATTCTCAGTTTGATGAACTGGTTGGCTCCCCTCAAGGCAGCATTGGTTACTGCCAAAATGTAGTGGTGTGTGTACTTGTTTCTAGTAGGCCTCTGGCATAAGCCAAGGGTGTGGATTATAGGACCACTGTAACCCTGAGAGCCCACAGCATCAGATGTCCATCGATGCAATCGGAGCTCAATACTTCCAGCATCATGGCACACTGATTGGCCATGGTCTCTCTCTAGAGAGGCACCATTTTCGGCTGCACTGACCACTTCACTATCAGGAAGTAGCTCATCCATTATCTGTAAAATCTGGCCTGCCATGGATAGACGCACGTTCATACCAGTGTCTGTGCCTCCTCCATTCTGTGACGTTCTGCTGCATCCTCATAATGTCTTTGCCTGCAGGTTTCTGTTTCAGTTTCCTCACCTCTCATTCCATCCCTCTCTTGTTCTCTTAATTTCTGGACGATTCCCCTTTTGGAATTTATAATCCTCCAGGATTCTGAGTTGGGTCTGAGGGCCAAGACTTGAAGGTGGTTTGCTGCAACCCATTTGTGTCTGCCAACATTTCCCCTTTACATCAACTCATCAGCTTTTGAATCTTCCCAAGAAATCTGACCTTGAACATGTGATTGATTTTTTTTTGAGCTGTTAAACTCTGAAAGGATTAAGCTAGAACAGAAGTCTGTCCTCAAAGTGCACTGTGGCAACAGTCAGATGCTTTGTGCAAGAATCCCCTACTGAATGTAATCTGTGAAGCTTTGCATCATCCCTATTTTCCAAACTCGAGAGTTTGTAGATCACAGCAGTGTGCCTTTGAGTTATTTTTGCTTGTTCTATCCCTGGCTTTTACAAATTGTGCACTTTGATAACACAAGAACGAAGGAATTTGCATTTTCGTAACATCTTTCCATGTCCTTTGCAAACATCTGGAAAACAATTATCACCAAGGAACTGAGCAGAAAATCTAATCATTGTTACATAGGCAACTGTAGGAAATCTGTTTCCACACAGCCAGTTAACAATGAGATAAATAACAACTTAATCTGTTTTTTAGATTAGATTAGATTAGATTCACTGCAGTGTTTGATGGGAGTGATTGAGGAAATCAATGAGTGAGGGATACTAGAAATGCTCTTTTTACTATCATTGAAGTTAACACATTTAGCAGTCAGGAAAACTCTTAGTTTCATGTCTCATCCAAATGACAGCAATTTTACCTTTAGCTCCAAACTGAAGCTGGAATTACATACTTAATCTTTGCATCAGAGTTGAACCCATGACCTTCTGACTTGAGACAAACATGGCATTACTGCTGAACCAAGCTGATACTTCACACCGCAAAGTTCATGGGTCTTTGTATGCAGCACACATTTTGACCAAACACCACCTGCTCCTACGCAGCTGGCTTTGTGTTTGTCAGATGTGTACGTGGATAGTTCAAAAATAATTCACAAGTTGGACGTATTCAATAACATCCAAATTCTTTTCCAGAAACATCAGCATTTTTTTCCATTTGAAGTGGGTGTTGTTAATTCCTCTTGGCCATACACTGAGGAAATGCAGTCCAATCCAACTGCATGCAATCTCCTGTACTTTTCTTTCAAAATTAAATGATAAATCCTACTTCTAGCCTCCACGGCATCAACACTTAACAAATCTGTAAAGCTAATCGCCACTATGTGGATGCTGTAAATCAGAAACAAAAGCAGACATTGCTGGGAAAGCCCTTAGGTCTGACAGCATCTGTGGAGAGAAATCAGAATTAACGTTTCAGGTTGAGTGACCCTTCCCCAGAAACCTCTGAGGAAGGGTCACTCGGCTGAAACACTAATTCTGATTTCTCTCTGCAGATGCTGCCAGACCTGCTGAGCTTTTCCAGCAATTTCTGTTTTTGTCACCACTATTTATTGATTTGCAATAATTCCTTAAGTGGTCACTGAAGATCTTTTTTACAATTGAAAATGACAAGTTGCGCTATTCTCAAACTACTCTGTGAATATTGGCACTTGCTAGCATTTAATAACCCCAGCCGTAAGAGTTCTGCAAAGGATCTCATCCATCTAGCCTGCTGGATGCAAAAGGATTCCACTCCAGTTATGTCTTTCTGTTGCCATCACAGAATGTCATTGGCGATTTGAATTCCAGATCAACCATTTCAAAACCCTTTAGAACAGTGTTCAATCTACACCTCCTGCAGGGGCAGACGTTTTGAACTGCAGAATAGATTTGTAAATGAATGAATTTATTATTTCTGCTTCAAAAAAAAATACTTGACTACAAGTTAAACGAATTAGGCTTGGAGGAATAGAGAGAATCTCTGAGCAGCTCATTTCAGATTCTCTGCATCAATCTAATGAAACTGAAAATCTGCAGTGACTATTTATTATTCTGGTACCGCCATTGTGCTAACACCCTCCCTGAGCTGTGCTCTAAATGTCACTGAAGTGTGTACAGTCAATTCACCTTAAGCGAATGTTTGTTTCAGAGGAATTGTTACACTGCACAAAATTATAACTCTCCTGCATAAATTGGATTTAATCCCTCTCATGTAAATTGTCTGCTGTCTGCTCAAATTACACAGATTCATTTGACTGTTTTTGCTGCCCAAATTGCATCCTTTCATGTGGCATCTTTCTCCTATCTGTCATGGACTGCCTCTAATAATTATGATTTGGATCTCTTAGTTTTATTTTAATGACTGATTTTAGAAGTTGATTCTAGTTAAATGTATGCCTGATCCCTATTGTTTTGCTCAAAGTATAGTAATCCAATGTATAACATTACAAGGCTTTTCCAAGTTCAAAATAACACAGACTTCCCCATTCTAAGAAGAGCTCTTTAGTGATATGCATTCTTAAGGACTATGTAATGTTTGAGTTTACCCAACCTTTTGCCTCCTTTTTGTAGAAGACATCAAAATGCAGCAGGTGTCTAGAACTTGCATCACTTCTATTTTTAAATGGCTACTTCCTTTGATTAAATTAGATGATTAGATTCCCTACAGTGTGGAAACAGGCCCTTCCGCCCAACAAGTCCGCACCAACCCTCCGAACAGTAACCCACTCAGACCCATTTCCCTCTGACTAATGAACCTAACATTATGAGCATCTTTGGACTGTGGGAGGAAACCAGAGGAAACTCACGCAGACGTGGAGAGAATGTGCAAGCTCCACACAGACAGTCACCCAAGGCTGGAATTGAACCCAGATCCCTGGCGCTGTGAGGCGGCAGTGCTAACCACTGTGCCACCGTGCCGCCCCAGATCTAATTCATTTATTATGATTTTCATAAATGAGGGAAAACTGTTCACTTAATCCAATTGTAAGAAATCCTATTTAAAATTGATTTGTGTTATATTCATAATATATTCAATCATCGAAGTGATCACCCTAATTTGTCCAACCATGGCCAGACATACACCTGCTGCATCCTCCATTTATCTATCCATTGTTAATCTTCTGTTTGGGCATTCCTATGTAGAGTCTCACCACTTGATTTTTGACTTGTTCTTGAATTAACATCTGTCTCCTTGAATAAAACACCTTGTCAATGTCAAATAAATATCTAAATCAAACTGATTCCTGTCATAATTTTGACAACTACAGAATATATGTTTGTGTTTTTTTTTAAAGAAAAGCAGATACATAACTGACTCCTGGATAGTGAAGAACTTGCCATCCAACAGGATATTAAAAAATTCTACAATGGCCTGATTTTGAGCCAGTACTGTATGGAGAAGTACCAGCATGTTTGTTTACATGATCCATATTTCTAACTAGTTCATGTGTTTTCTGTCTCCTTGTTGCATGACCGGAGAAAAGAATTGATGCTAATCACACAGTGACCATAATATGGCCTTTAATCTGCCAATTTTATATTTCACATGAACTTATTTCCTCAATGTTTGCCTTTTTTCAATCAAAAATGGCTAATTCTTCACATTGCCAGGAATTGTTGAGTCATTATTAGATGTACTTTGTTAGTTGTACTTGACATTAAATGTTGCTTGACATAATCTCTTTTAATGAACGCAACTTCCTTTGCCATCAAGCCCTGAAATGAGACCTGAGCCTGAATCATCTACCCACTGCTGCAACATGGCCTTTTGCCATTTTGAACTTGAGACTTGCAACGTAACTCTAAAAGTTACGGATATTTACCTCGGGAACACAACAGTTAGTTTGATTTGAATTCATTACACTGTTAATGAAACGAGTTAATGCAGTATTATTCAATACTACCTTTATCTCTTCAATTTCCCTCTTGCTTTTGGAAGATCATGAAGCTGCTTTCTTGATTCTAGAGTGGTTACCAGAGAATTGTGCAAGTGCTTGGGTAGGAACAACCAGAGCAGTGTGGAAGGAAGTGCCTGGTTTATAAACCAAATCTGTTCTACTGTCAATTTGTTCAGCCATCTTGCACATTCCGATGGAATTATGAACTGATACTGCAAACATCTTAAAGTCACTTTGAGCGTATTAACAACTCAGTGCCTCAAAGCAACCATTATCCAGACTTCATCAAAAGATGACAGAGTATCTGACCCATTTAATGGTTGTCTGTCTTTTCGGACATATCTGTACAGGATCCTTGCATTAAGGTGCCATCTTACATTTCCTTTTGACAGTATTGTGATCTCTGAATGTTCTCTGATTATTTGAAGATTCTTTTCCCTGTCCCTTGTCTAAACATTGGGATTGATCTTTGTGCTATAATGAGGGTATTGGTGTAAAGATTTTTCCGATAAACAGTAGCATCTTTTACTGTGTCTCAGCTGAAGAGAAGTTTTTTTATAAAGCCTTGAAATGTCTATGCTTTCAACTCAGCCTAATGAGGTGTTGTCTCTCCCTTAAGCATGCAACCAAGTATAATTAATTTGAGCAGTCTCCATCTAGTTCTACATCATATGTGTTCACGACTTAGAAACTGGAAAACCTTTGTCCTAATGCAGTGAGGGATAAGACACATGGAAGGATAACCATACTGTGCATCGTAATGATTTTGTCCTATTTAATTCAAGGAGGAACAGTTCCCCTTTTGTTTTGGAAGAAACTGGAAGAGATTTGACACAAGAACTGACTGTATGCATGTTGCTGAAACTGCATAACAAAGATAAAAAATATATTACAAGCACTGCAATGCATAATCTTCATCAAAAACATACCCAAGACATACATTGAGATGGATATATTTCTAGACAAAGCCTATTAAATTTATGGTTGCCTTCTTGAAGACAGTATGCCCAACCATAGCTATAGAATCTCATTTGCAGTTCAATTCTATTGCAGCAATTGGGTTACTCTTTCCTACGGTTTCAATATTTTGTATCTTCTAGATTATCATTCTGTGCCATTTTTTACAGAGATGTGCTCTTCCTTTTTTTACCTTCATAATTGTAAACGAATTAATTTTTCCTCTATTGCAAAGTAAATGTCCTGGTTTGTTTTACTGGTGTCTAACCTTTTATGTTTTGAGATGATTTCCTTCTGTCATTAGTCAAAAGCTGTTTCGTGTCAGTGCTTTGTGTTTTGCTCCTTTTGGAAAATTCGGGCTGGGTAAGATGCCCTTTAGATGGTCACTGTAGACTTGATAGGCTGAATGGCCTGTTTCCACAGTATAGGGATTCTGTAATTAAAACTATTGGACCTTCTGGCATCCTGCTTAAGAATAATTATTATTATCTTCATTTTGTTCATGCTGGCCCAGTGAGGAACTATCCACTCCAATTGAGCCTTCACTGCTGGGTCTAAGCAAGCACTTACCACACCCTGGCAATGCTAAGCATCATCAATGAGATGCTGATTTTGCCTCCTAACCATGTGGGGTTTCAGATGGGGGTATATTGAAGATTTCACAACATGCCTGTTACTGTCACCTATATTCTCTCTGTAGCTAAGGAGTAGGGAATAACTCGTCATTCCTGTCAGTGCTTTGTGGGGCATTGTTAAAAACTTATAGCTATAAATGGTTAACAGTAATTGCTCTTCCAAAACCAAATGACAAGGTGAAGTATTTTGATGGTTTTGATGTAATAGTATCATCATCATCATCATCTTTTTGACCATTATTGTGGCATTTTATCTTCTTGGTACTGCTATTAGTTTATTACACAAGTCCTAATGGGGATTGATATGAACACAATGAATCCAGAATATTTTGTTTGGGGCAGAGTTTTGTGGTACCCGTGCTGCCAGAAGTGTGTTGCCATGCGATTTCTGTGTGCCGTGAGTTGATCTCCTCTGAAATAGTGGGAAGGTGCTGAAATATGCCAACAGCACCCAGGTCACATCTCTGAAAGGAATGATTTGGGAAAATCAGGCAAAAGATTCATGTCCTTCCAACCCTTCACATTTGGGCACAGGTGTTACAGAATGAAACACTGACAGGTGCGGGTTCCACGTCAAATTCAGCTCCTACCCTCCTTGGTTTGTACACCTCCAACCCCAGGAGTATTGGCCTGTTGTTATGAAGAGGGCATGAATGAATAAGTATACTGTGTAGAAATATGTATTTCCAAAATCTGTTATCTATAAATGTTCCTGAACAATGTGCTTACTTATTAAGAAAATGTGCATTGCATGGCTGGCTTCTTTTCTGGTATTCTTAATTGTACCAGTGGTTGTATTTTGGCCCATTGACAAATAACTTGTCAATCATTATCATCTAAAATATTTTTGGATAATTTGAAAGAACTATAGATCCCATAATAATCAAATGGAAGTAGTTTTATTACAGGTACAAGTGTCTTGCTCTACATCAAATGTGTAGTATTCCTCAAACAAGCTTGATCTATATTTTAGGTAATATACAAAATGTTTTCGTGCAGAAGCCAATTTCTCCATTTTTATTTCATGACGTGCTAAATTCCAAGGAGAATGTTAGACTTTCCAGTGGATATATTTTTAGTTACTGCTGTTTTGATTTGAAGCTCCATTATTGTCAAATTTGTTTTGGACCATGCATATAAAGACAGGATTGTATTTTTAAAAAATATTTTAAATACACCTTTTGAAGAAATCACAGAATTTCAGTTGCAATGCAGAAAGTCATTCAGCCCATCATGTCTGTGAATGTGTCGCTTGGAGTGTCATTGTCCCGACTTCTCCCCATAACTATTCATATTGTTCTTTTTTCAAATAACACTCTGATTCTCTCATGAATACTTGATTAAACTTGCCCTGACCCACATCTTTGGGTGGATCATTGCTGATCTTAACCACTCACTGTGTGAGAACGGTTGTCTGTGCATTGCTTTTTGCTTCTTTTGCCAATTACTATAAATCTCCAGCTGAGGCCAAACTGGTTTCTAAGACAAGTTCAGTACATCCTCCTTACTCTTGTACTCGCTGCCCTTGTTAATATAGCCTAAGGTACTGTATGCCTTATTAACTACACTGTCAATTTGCCTGGCCATCTTCAATGATTTATGCGCATACACAACACGGTCCCTATACTCCCACACCCCATTTAAGGATTGTACCTTTTAAAGGACTTGAGTTTTAAGTTTTTTATATTTTATATTTTGACTGCCACACTAACCATGAATGAATGTGCAATTAATTTTTCTTTCTTTACCAAAACACGTGATATATTACTTGGAGGGGCTGGATTGTTCTGTAGATGGAAGGTGCTTGCTCCAGGAACCTATCAAGTTTAATGAGATCTTAATAACCCCTAATCGTCTTGCATAATTTATATAATATGACATACTTGAATAATTAATGTCAATGTTTGAGTCAAAACATTACTCTATAATTGAAAAGATTGAAATTTGCAACTGCTGAAAAAATAGAATGTGCTAGTCAAACACAATCAGACACTCTATCCAAAATGTCCATCAGTCTTTTTTCTTTTTCAGATGCTGACATTTCTGCATATATTTAATCATTTAATTTTTGAAGCAATTATTTGCAATTAAGTATTGGGGGGAAAATAAATGTTGCTTAATTCCTTTATATGCCGCTATACTTCATGTATTTGTGACAAATACCAGACTAAGCCTATTGTTTGATTTGATGTCTCCTAAATTGTCCATCTTGTTTTATCCATGCAGATTATTTCAATGTTTGTTTATTTTAATGTGGATGCACAGAAAAAGCATAGAATTCAACATACTATGTTGAAATGTTTTGGTTAAGATCGGACACCGATCCCAACAACTTTAGTTTTTGGGTCATTGACCTTAAATGTTAATTCTGATTTCCTCTCTGTCAATTGACCTTCTGGATAATTTGGCACTTTCACCTTTATTTCAGTTTTCCCAAAAACCCCAGAATTTTATTTCTATTTCAATTTCCTTTATTGTTTAAGAGCAAATGAAAGAGAAGATTGTGGCAGCAAGATGAACTCCTGTTTGAAAAGAAAACTGACCTGTTGTTCTTATAAAAAACTTTGCAATGTCTGCATTGTTCAACAAAATGTTCCGTTAATCTTCTATTTATTAGTATGACTTTTGATCTGTAGGCTGTTCACGTCACTGATTTTCAGATTAATCAGAGCTATAAATTGAGTTCATATTTCATGTATTGAACAGCAGGCCCTGAAGCAAAAGCTGCTGCTTTATGTTAAAAGGTTTTCTCTTGACTGACACCACCACCCCTCAACAAGAAAACATCCACCTACTATAGCTGCTTCACCATAATTTTAAATGTTAAAAACTACATGTTCGACAAAAAAATATTTCAACGATAACTATGTTGAGGGAAGTGCTGTAAGAAAGGGAGGTGAAATGTTCTGTGTGTTCCTTTGGGTTAATGACTTGTGCGTGCCGTCTGAAAGCCAGGAGAGTATGATTTGAAAACTAGAAACTCTATTTTCTATAAGAGGCAGGAATGTGCAGAGGGAGAGCCTCAATTGCTCACAGTTAATCCCCCAACAATTATCAATGAGTGTAAGTAACAGTAGCTTTTGAATATCTATATGGATATCATATACAGCTAATTATACATTGCTAGCCTCAGGTTTCCATCTCCATCATAGATTTTCTTCGTACTTCTGCCGATTGCACAGTCAATAGCAAATAACAATTAGAGTGCATATTACAGGAATTTCTGTGATTGTATCTTGTCCGTGTACACTCTGAAATTCCTGTGAAGCGCCTGTCCCCAGTGTCATTTATTGTTCTTTTACGTTTGTGGACAATTGTGGTTTAGTGATGGTGGTTGTTTTTGGTTCCAGACAGTTTGGGCAGAATCTTGGCACATTAGCTCCTATTGCAATAAGGGGTGAATGTTTGTGACTGCAACCCAACTTCCTGTACCTCGACCAAAGTGGGTGCCCCTCACCATAGTAAAACCATTATCATCCTGCCTCAGGGTTACCCGATCGATGATGAATGGCAGGTGAGTGGGGTATCATGCCTCTTCTCTCAAAGGAAGAAGTTTAATTTAAAGGGATCGCAGCAACTTTCAGATAAGCTCAGTGGCTCTTAACATTTTGAGACTGTAGTTCTCATTGGGGTTGGGAAGGTGACGTGGGAAGCCTGCTCCTTGCAATTCCCTCTTTGACCTTCTGAGAGTGTGCTCTGTTGTGTGGCCAAGCTGGAGACCACTCGAACTAGACATATCATGTGACATCATCACGCACAAGATGGTATTATTGCATGCACTGGAGACACAACAAAAAGGGGAGGTGGGGAAAGGTTATGAAGGCAAACATTATTTTTGGCTCCCTGTCACATCATGGCTGCTGTAAACTGAGAGAAATGATGAAAGCACCCTACCATTGTTTTGCAAAGCTAAATGGACAAAGTGTCCAATTAACAGTCATCACTAAATATCTGACTTAGGGCTCCGTCAAAGATAGAAGGAAGGAGACAAAGTTTCCAACCAAGGAGACACGCCCATATACTGAGAGAATCAGTACCACGTCTTGCCCAGAAGATTAACTAAGGATATCCCAGGATGTACATGACAAACAAGTGTCATAACACTCTCTCTGGTATCAAAACCCCACCGTCTGGCTTTTTCTGTTTCTTCCTGGACAGTGTTTCTCGGACCAATATAGCTTGCAGCCTCGACTTGTTTGACCGTCTTCAAGCATCTCATATCCCCATCTCAACAGTCAAACCCTTGGCTTCCTGTGTGCCCTCGGCCTCCTGCACTCTCTCACCCATGGTTCACAGATACATTTGACAAATGTTGTCCACCCTTTCCCCTAAACCCAAGACTTCATTGCTTTCTCTCAATACTGAGGAGGATGGTGGCTGCCTGCCAGCAGAGGTGGTAGGGGTGGGAACGATACTGTCAGTTAAGATGTATCGAGGTAGATACATGAATGGGCAGGGAGCAAAGGGATACAGATCCTTAGAAAATAGGTGGCAGGTTTAGGTACAGGATCTGGATTAGTGCAGGCTTGGAGGATCAAAAGGCCTGTTCCTATGCTGTAATGTTATTTGTTCTTCTTTAAAGGAAAGAGTACAAAACTTGGTGAGAGATGGCAATCCAAGGGGAATGGCCAGAGGGGGATGGTTGCCATTCAGTGATAAGCAACTTGTTGTCTGGCAGTTACACATCCCAGGCTGCTCCACTGGCCATGGGCTCCTGCTCCGAGAGACTTTAGATCTCAGCTGCGATCTGCCGTGAGATCTTGAGTGTCCTGACTCTCTGGTGCTCTGGCATGTTGGGAGAGCTGATCCTCTATAAGTAGAACCTGAGTTGAAGGTCTCTTCTCCCTCTGCTGGGATCTGTATCCACCTCATTTAACCTGGGGAAGGGCATACGAATGATGATAAGTAACACTGGTCCTGTTGCAGCTGGAGTAGTTGGTGTGGTTCCTATTGCTGACCACCTCCCCCCAACCCCCGCCAGCTGTAGAGATGTAATCCAGAATTGCAAAAACTGCTTCCAAGCCATATTGAAGGATGGCAAGTGGGAATTGCAGCTAACGGTAAGTTATTAATCGTCTACCAAGCAGTGAGAGCACTATCTGAGAGAGGAAGTGCTGAAACAGCAGCCTCTTCCCGGCAATGGCTGGAGCTCTTCATCTTCATACCTTGCAGTTTTACTGATGAAGCTCTTCCCACGGTACACGCATCTCAGTGATCCAGATGAGTTATTGATCGCTTGGGAAAAGCTGAGACCTCCAAGGATTCGAGGCTAATGTCACTCCTTCATGGCTTCTTAATAACTTCAACCATTCCCTAATGACCTGCCAAACCGATTCAAGACTATTCTCTGCTTTTTCACTGCATGCATAGGATCAGCTAGAAGAGGGCAAAATAACCTTTGAGTCCTGACTCGACAGTTTCCAGGACTTTCTTACACTTTTTCCCTCCCAAACATATTTTGGAGAATCCTCTCCTTTGTGTTTATCTCCAAAGTGAGACCCCAATTGAATGTTCAGCTGTGTACGAATGAAAGATTGCTGTAAATTGTTCTGACATTACAAATACGGTTGGAATATGTTCTCATTAATTCATCTCTAAGCTTTTTTTTATTAGGTGGTATATTGGGTGCCTGTAATTAGCAAGAGCTCTGAATATATTGCAGAATTACTGAGCAAACAAATCATTGATTTACTAAGACCTTGAAGGTATACAGTTGTGAGCTGTCAAGAGTTTAATTATCCCTTGTGTTCCCTTAAATTCTCTCACAAATGAACTAATAAGATCTCCTTTGCACAGTTTTTGGCAATTATATCAATACAGAATTTCAAATAATTTAGAAAATCTAAGTTGGATCATCAGCCTATTCCACACAACAGCAGTGCTTTGGGAATAGTTCTCAAACTGAATGTTATTTTACAATGATTGCACAGAGAGTGTTTTTGTAACCCTGCATGACTCAGTAAAGACAGTAAGGGAAATGTTTCTGTTGGTGTGAGTAGCCTGCATAGATTTTTCATACTTTGCAGTATTTCAGTGTGATTTAATGTTTCTGTTGAAATCCTGCTGATTCATAAGGGATAGCTTCATCACGAAGATGCAAACTGAATGAAATCCTAAAAATAAAATAGGTTTCCTGTTCGTCATGACCCCCAACTGAGGGAGAAGCTTACACTGACTTTAAAGGGAATAATGTTTGAAAATGGATCTTATTTCATTGGCTTGTGATGTCTTTTATGTCCAGTATCTGGGTATCCTTATCATCAAATTAGTTAAGCTGGAAAATCAGGAGTGGGTACCATTTATTGGGGATGGGCTAGCTCAGTTGTTTGGACAGGTGGTTTGTGATGCAGGGGTGACACCAACAGGGAAGGGCTCAGTCCCTGCAGTGTGCAGTCCCAGTCTTTTTCATAGAGCACAGCAGTCCCTGAGGTTACCATGAAGTAACTGCAATGACATTGAGTAAATGTAACTCCAAAGACACTAGGAAGGAGCTGGCCAAATATGGTTGGACAGAGAGCCCAGCAGAGAAAGATAGTGGAGCAGCAATTGGTGATGTTTCTGGGGTAATTCAGGAGGCACAACAGAAAGTCATCCAAAGAAAGAAGAAATGTACAAAGGAAAGGACAAAGCAAGTCAAGGTCAGCATAAAAGCAAAACAAAAAAGCATATAATATGGTGAAGATTAGTGGGAATCCAGAGGAATGGGAGACCAGCAGGGCATAACAAAAACGCAATAAGGTAAGAAAAGATGAAATATGAAAGTAAGCTAGCTCGTGTTATAAAACCAGATTGCAAGATTTTTTTTAGATCTATAAGAGGTAAGAGAGAGGCACAAGTGGTCATTGTACCACTGGAAAAAGAGGTTGGAGAAGTAGTATGGGGAATGAAGTAATGATGGAGGATCTGAATACCTACTTTGCATCAGTTTTCAGTGGAAGACACCAGCAGCATTTCAGAACTTCAGGAGAGTCAGGGGACAGAGTTGAGTGTTGTGGCTATCACCATGGAAAAGGTGTTAGGGAAGCTGAAAGGTCTGAAGGTGGATAAATCACCCAGGGCTGGATGGACTACACCCCAGAGTTCTGAAGGAGAGAGCTGAGGAGATTGTGGAGGCATTGGTGGTGATCTTTCAGGAATCACTGGAGTCAGGGGTTTGGGGGGGTTCCCAGAGTACAGGAAAATGCTGAATGTAACAGCCATGTTCAAATGAAGTGAAATTATCAGTAAATTATTGCTTGTTATGGATATAATGAATACTGAGCCCATTTTGCCATATTTGTAAAGAAGTGTTTTTTTATGTCACGTACAAAATGTATAGCCCAGATTTCACTTCCTCCACTGAGGTTGTTGCTGCTATCGAGGGGCACAATAGAGACTGAATTTTATGAGAATTTACATTCTCAGTTGGGACTTCATGTTTCTACCCCGAACCTCTGCTTTAGACCTCCTGAGAATTGTGGAATGGATCTGATGTGAGAGCCTTCGACCACAACACAGGTCAGCAGTAGAGGATAAACGGTTTTGCAGCAGTGTGTTCTAAAGGTCTAAAGCCTCCTTTGAGAAGCTACAGAGAGAAGGAAAGTGGGTGAGGGGCTAGAGTGCTAGGTAAGTGTGTGAGGGCTTGGGTAAAAGGTGGTAGGTGGCCAAAAAATGTGTGGTGGACTTGTGAAGGGGTAGGCTAATAAATGGCTCACTGGGGAAGATAGGGTGGCAAGGGGTAGAGTGGCTGGTAAATGAACGAGGAGGTAAGGTGGGAGGGGAGTCATGGGAATTTGGAAAAGAGTCCATTTTTAAAGACACGCAGAAGGTAGAGCAGATTTTTTTCGAAGTTTTCAGTCATCAGGCAGTTACCACATAGTCAGTGATCAGGGCTCCTGAAGGTCCTATATCATTACTGTCAGGGGACGTTGATGTCTGACTACATTTTGACAGGAGAGTGTGGGCTACACTAGCTCCAGTAAGATCACCAGTGCTGAAATGTAGAAGGGGCAGTGAATCAGAATGGGCTGTAGCGGTTCCATTGTTCCTATTTTTAAATTGACATGGACCATGGATGTGTGAATTTGGATTATTTACTGTCAACCTGCAATGACTTTTGCATGCAAAATGGGACTCTCGATCACAGGCACAATTCAGTAGGCAAAATAACTAAAGCTTTGTTGTTGTAAACTGATATAAATAGTCTTTAAAATATTCATGATGCCACCTGCCACCAGTGCCCTCCTCCACCCTCACCACCTCCTCCCCAACTGCTACCTCCCATCCCCCACACATTCCAGCTCTCCCTGGCTCTTTTGGCATCAGTGCTATTTCAAAGGATGGGACCAAGGATCTCTGAGAGGTTGGAGACAGAAAATTTTCCATTAATGACTCTAACATAAAGTTTCCTTTCCAAAAATAATCCTCATGTTAAACAGACACAACTTCTAGGAAGCCATGGAAACAGTTCTTTGACAAGTGCTTCTATGCAACACTCCAGTGCCTAAAGTAACATTCTCTTCATTGAAATGCTGCCGTTAAAAATAGTTGCATTTCCTATTGAAAGTTCTGAATAACTGAGAGTCTTTATAAAGCACCAACTAATTGATGACAGACAGCTTGACTCTCAGCGGCATGACTTCTGGTGATGTCAATGATGCTGTGCCCCTTTTGATTGGTGCTGGGCCTCAGACATGAGTTTGCAAATGGAAAGCCAGTTTCTACTGCAGTTTTTGGCTACTGTGGACCTTTTTATTGTACAGTCAGTGGTGAGAAGGAAATTTGGGCCAATGTTTCTTCCTGAGGGAGAGAGGGAGAATTCACCTTCATAATCATGATTCTGCATTGTTGTGTGTGGTCATGTCTTTCTTAATATGATTATTTGGGCACAAAGCATTGGAACAAAAGTAACATCTTCAAAATTGTAATTTTTGATCCAATTTTCTCTTTGATATATTAAGCGTAATTGGACAGGGGCCAGTGAATAATAACTGGACAGAGGATGTCAAAGAAACATAAAGTTATACAAGCCATTACTTGTATGCTTTTAGGTTTAAGAATCAGGAATAATACTTCTTGGACTATGGACTGAGACCTCACCACCTGGTGAATATACCTGGCGTTGGGATTTGCAACATTGTCACCATTGAACCAATGCAAAGTGCACCATTTTAGGTCTGGAATTGTATGCTTCTTCTAAACTCCCACTGAGTGGGGGCTTAGACTTGGACAGCAGAGCAGTGGTATGATGCCTGTCATACACTTGGCATGCCTCTTCTATCAATGGTGAAGGGTTTGGTGGCCGTTAGGCCAAGTGAAACTTGACCGATGGTCACTTAAGAACCTGCTCCCAGTAAGGCCAGTGCCATGTCCAGCATTGCTGATAAAAGCTGGTGGGCTGCTGGCTGAGTAAGGGCTGCAGTGCCCATTGGAGGTGTCCCTTCCAGATACACAACATCCCCAAAACAATGTAAAATTCTCTTCCTGAGTTTCGCCAGCACTTTGATAATTGCAGACCGAAACCAGCCTCTCCACGGCCTACCAGCCTCTCCCCAAGGTGGCACTGTGCTTACGTTTTATTCCAGGCTGCATCAGGGTATGTCCCCTTCAGAGACTGCCTGTAGTGCCAACAGTGGCCACTTCTCATGTGGCATTGCTGGGACAAGGCAATTATCAGTCATTTCGTTGGTAGCTGTTTCCCTGAGGTGAGATGTCATGTGTGATATTCTTGCCTTAAGCCAGTTAGTTAATCAACCAATGGCTGTAGGGCAAGGTAAGCTAATAGAGGTGAGGATTTCGCAGCTCCACTTTTCCCAACACGCAACAGCACATGTACACTGCACTCACTCACTCACTCACTCACTCACTCACTCACTCACTCAGACAGATCAGTGTAAGGAAAATCCTCCTGCTCCATTCCTGATTTTGCCCGTACAATTGTTTCCAACTCTTCCTTGCTGTTGCTCCTGGTTTTTCTCCAGCTCCCCATGTTGGGGGCAGGCATTTCTCAACCGGCTACCTACCTATAGCTTTCACAAGGCTGTTAGGTCTGTATTTTGGGCAAGGATCAATGCTAATTGTATTTGTACTTGAACGTGTTGCAGTTGTCAAGATATGGTTCCCAAGATATGGTCCCATGGGTTCTTCAGCAGATATTGGTTTGGCAGGGCCAGAAACCTCCACAGATTTACTTTGCTGAGTATCCACCTCATGACACCTGCTGATCAGCAAGCCCGTTGTCTCAAAGAGTAGGCATCTCCGCAAATACAAGCAAAACACTGAGTTCCCATTCTTTGCTTTGATTGAATGCTGGAAGTCGGGTCTTTCTGATGGTCACCAATGACCTGCATTCAGCAATCAACTGAGGATTGAAGAAGATTGTGCTGACAGTGGGGTGCTCTGCTCTGCCTTTCAGCCTTAGCATGTACAGACCCGAGAGCCAGGTGGCTATTTTGGAAACACATACCACTCCCTCCCCACCCCCCGCCCCAATAAATCTGAGGCTGCTGACACTCCCATTGATTTAAAATTCCCACTTTTTGTTCTGACTTTGGGACTCGGCGTAGAATCATAAAGATGTACAGCATGGAAACAGACGCTTCGGTCCAACCCGTTCATGCCGACCAGATATCGCAACTCAATCTAGTCCCACCTGCCAGCACCTCGCCCATGTCCTGCCAAACCCTTCCTATTCATATATCCATCCAAATGTCTCTTAAATGTTGCAATTGTACCAACCTCCACCACTTCCTCTGGCAGCTCATTCCATACACATACCACCCTCTGTGTGAAAAAGTTGCCCCATAGGTCTATTTTATATCTTTCCCCTCTCACCCTAAACCTATGCCCTCTAGTTCTGGACTTCCCCAACCCAAGGAAAAGACTTTGCTTAATATCAGGTTTATTAAAGGCCTATCCATAGCTGACAGAAGTTGTCACCACCTGGATTTCTAATCTGTTGTAGTTACTTCAGGGGGATTTCTTTTACAGGATGAAACTGTTTTATTGATGTTTTGCAATTTCTCAGACAGAGCCAACTTAACCTTATTTCTATTGCTCTGTCTAGTGTAATCCACTATATTGTGTCTTCTGTGTGAGATGACTGGCATGAACTATATACTTGTGATTCTTATTTAATAAGTCATCTTAATGTGACTATTTCTCCTATTTATCACTCATCCCAATTTGCCCCGAGAGAATGGTAGTGGACTGCATTATCATTTTATATTCTATATTGATGTCCATTCTCTTAGGTTATATTTAGAGATTTGAATCTCTGGCTTCCATTCTAATCCAACCATTATTGTATTTACAATATTAAAATACTGTACTGAATGCGAGTCAAAGATATTGAAGTGATGATTACTTCCCTTGGATGAAAATGCATTTATTTTGAGGTCTACTATATAAAACAACTCTCCTACTTTAAGTAGTCTTGACTGGCTTCTTGCACGTAAAGATTCTGATTATTTGAAATTAAAATGAGGTAATGTGGCTGTACCAAAAAACACCCTTGGATTATTTAAACAGTAATTGTTTTTTAAAATTATTACGAAGTCGAAAGGAAATAGAATGAGATGCAAAAAAAAGAGAAAAATTTTATAAATCGCCATACCATGGCACCTAAGTTAATCACAGAAGTCGTAAATAATAATAAGAAAAAAGTATTGACTCATCATTGCACTTACGGTATTATTTGTTAAGCTATTAATAAACAATCTGTCAGTAAGTATCCCAAAATTGAACCATTTGAGGGTCCCCAGATTATAGTGCCCCAGTTAAAGCAAGGTATTTTGATACATGTCAATACATGCTGTATTTTTGTTAACTGTCCATAATGGACTGATGGAATTTCAGGCTGGATAATTGCCCAGTTTGCTATTACCCATCCAATTAAATATTAAACTTGCAGCTTTATATTGGTTGCTTTGATTCTTGATTTATAAATTTCACACTCCAGCTTATTACATGCTTTCCCAAAGAGAAATGAGGGGAGTTGAAGAAACATCATTGTATGCTCATTTACTTAATTATATCCACAAAGAATTCCAATAGATCTGTTAGATATGACTCGACTACTGAAGGCGCTTGGCTTTATTCTCAGTGGATGCTTTTGAATTGTTTCATTGTTTCACAGATTCCAGAATTGTAACGGTATAAATGTTAAGCTGGTAGCGATATATTTCCCAGTACTCTGCAGATGACTGCAAATTCGAATTGCATCTGCTGTTTGTCTTTCAGTTCTCTACTCACGCCTGTGTTCAATGTGCAGAACCTCCCCTGCCAGGGCTCCTTCCTGTAGCCTTATTAATTATGCTGCTTTCAGATGAGGTCCACCTGCTGCTTTATGAATATGTAAAAAGGTACAAAGGAGCATTGAGAGAGCGCATGAAAATTAAATGATGAGCGTTCAAAATGTCTCATGGCTGCCAAACTCAATACAATGAGTTTGACCTCGCCGTAATGAAATATTATTAAAGTGGCCAAATATTCTGAATTTTCAATCCTATTTAAAGTTGAAGTCCAGTTCCAGATAAAGGTTGTTGCTTTAAATGTTTGCTCAGTTTTTCTCTCCAAATGTTTCCTGACCTGCTGAGCATTGCCTGCATGTTCTGACTTTACTCCAGATTTCCAACCTTTGTGTTATTATGTTTTTGCCATAATATTGAAGTTGAGTGGCTCCTGGAGGAGACTGCTCAAACAGCTCGGTTCTTCCATAATAACCCAAGACAGCAGTGTCACTCTTTTCAAGCTTGAGCTATACATAATTAGTTATGAGTTTTGATATATTTAACTCTGATGCCTACACAATGAAAGGGTGCAGGATTGCCTCCTGTCCATCTTATGAGTGTATTAACAAGGAGTCAAATAATAGCCCTGCAGTGAGAAAGAGAGAGTCAGATAATACTCCCTCCTCAGATGGAAGCTGCTACCATTACACAACTCCTTGCCCAGACAAGTTATCACAGCTTGTGAACGCCTGGGTGAAATCACAGTATATATCCTCTCAAAAAAAAATGCAAAATCAGAAGTGTTCACAGCGTTCTGTGACATTTTTCTCATGATATTGCTTTTCACCTTTCCCTATCTTGCATGTTCTATGCAAACTTTTCAAGCAAACCAATGTGAGGCAATTGCAGGCAGCTAGGAAGTGACTGAAAGAGTTAAACATAAATGCATGTTCGTGGTATGTGTTGACGTGTACTTGGCCACAGATTTGAATTAACAAACAACAACATTATGAAGAAGAGTCACTGATGTGAAATGCCTTCCAGAAAGGACAATTGAAGCCAAAACTCTGGAATCATTGGTGAAATAGTTCAATGTTGGAATGTAAGCTGTCTTCAATTGATGGGATAAAGTTCTCATCTGAAACTTATAATGTCTGATAAGGAGTCATAAATATTTTACATAGCATTAACGTATTCCTTTCGTGAGATGTGAGACCATTTAAACTCTAGGCAAACTTGATTCTACTTCAAACCAGTCAAATTTAAATTGTTTATTTATTCCTATTTACTTTTGAATAGTTTTTAGCAATTTATGAAGACTTCTAGTTTGAAATAAATGGGATTACCACAGCTTGGCTTTTGTGAAAAGCTTTTGCAGAAACATAATCTTGTTAAAACCCAGCAGTTTGCTCAATAAAATCCTTTGCTGAGATTTATCAGGTATTAAATATAGTGCAGTGGTCTTTTAAAATGCTACCAATTGCAACATCAATCAGCAAGAATGTCATTATCCTGATGGTGAGGTCAGTATCTGAAACAAAGAATGCTAAAGGCTTTGAGCTTTGGTGCCTAAAGTTATCTTAGATTGCTGGGGTACAGTAACTTGTGCTGTTTTCCATTCCAAAAAATAGAATTTAAAGCTCTCACCCATGGAATTCATAATCAGCATTATATTAATGATGGATTGCACAAAAAAGTCCTATATATTTTAAATTGTCATCCACCGCTACTTGACAACCAGTGTTACTAAGGCATTAATGACAAAAAGATGCGTTGGATGACACATTTTTGTCATTAACTTTTAATAATAGCAGACTCAGTCATTGTCTGCTGTCAATTCCAGTCGGACATCCCATTGCACTGTAACAAGAGTAGACCATTCAACCTCACTCTCTTCCCCATACCACCCTCTCCCCTTCCTGTTGCATATTCCTGTTGGATTATGGCTTATTTGTGCATCAATAGTATTACAATCTCCTTTGACATTGCCTGGCATATTGAAACTATTGATCTCAATCCTGAACATTTTAGTTCATCTTGCATTTATAATTTTGGCGATAAAGAGAGTTTGAGATTTCCTCTTTCCAATATGTAAAAGTACTTACTGTTTTTATTCCGAAATGAGAAGTAAAGGTTTAACATTCAAACATATAAATAGTAAGCGCTATGCCAGTAGTGATGCAAGTGATGATATGATAGAGGGATCTTAAAGAGACAGGTCACTGTGTTGACCTTGTGCTCAGTCTGAGTGTAAACAGTTTACAGAATGTTGAATAAAATGTAATCTTAGCAAGACCGCAGACCCAGCAATCTCTCAAACAATGGGTGCTCTACAAGACTCACCGCCACAATAATGAATTAGCTAGCTCTAGTTTTAAGATTAGGTCTCTCTCCAAGAAATGGGTTCTGTTGAGTGTACTGAAATCTTTTGTATTATTTAAAATGTCTCTGGTGCTTGGTCTTCTAAACGCAAATGAATCCAAAGCAAACATTTACCTGGTCTCAGAATTTAATACTTTAAGACCTGGTATGTTTTTGGGAAATCTCTGCTGTATACTTGTCAAAGCCTTCCAGCGGTATGGTCCCAACCCTGAAACTATTACTCCAAACAGAGTAAAATCTGCTGTTTTATGACCTGATATTCCATTCACTGTCTTGATTGTTTTTATTCATATCTGTGCACTGCATTTTAACTTTTGGACTTGGACGCTCAAATCAGTTTGTTTCTCCACAATTCCTGGATGACTTCCCTTCTCTCCAATACTGAATCCTTGACAGTAACGTATTGCCCACAATCTCAGCATGCCTCTGTGTGTCCTTATATACACTCTTGCTTTGATGTTGAAAAGGGGGAATGAATTCTATTAAATTTTTCAATAATTAAGGAAATGTTTCTGTGCTGAGTAGCTGTTTCATAATTTTCACACTCTGCCTTGTTTTACCTTCAGCATTCTTCCGTGGGACAGTAATGAAGCAGGTATTTGTGCAGGACTCCTGATGTCGATGACAGTCTCTGTTCACTACTCTCTATCATCTGTGAATTCACTACTCTGTGAGAATGTGCATATCTTGGGAATGGGTCAAATCAAGCCAGCAGTTCTGAAGTGCAAAATGGGATAATTAGTTTGTACAATTGTTCATTTTGTTTCCTAATCCTCCATATATGGTTCAGTGGTCTTACCAGTTGAGAAAAGGCCACATTGAAATTAGTCACTGGTGGCATCTGACAAGTTTTGATCACCTTAACTTCAAAAATTTGGTTTGTTATATTGTCAGTACATCAAAATGAGATTTTCCACTGAAGTTGTTTTTGTTTTTGGATTGATAAGGGGCTTCTGCTGATGGTCAATGATGTGGAGATCCTTTGTACAGATAGGTACCTCCAACATAAACTGATGAATGATCATAATTTTCAACATTGGGTCAAAGTTTCCTTCCAAGGTGCAGGATGGTGTTGGGCTCACTACTCCAGATTGGAGAGTGTGTTGCTGGAAAAGCACAGCAGGCCAGGCAGCATCCAAGGAGCAGGAGATTCGACAGTTTGGGCAAGAGCCCTTCATCAGGAATGGTACTCCAGATTCAGACTGAAGGCAGCCACAGAGATGACTATCTGATTGCCAGGGCAGGCTGGAGGAAGGCTTATCGCAGTTTTCTAGAACTTCATCTCAAGTCGTTTTGTTAGGTGTTAGGTACTCAGTCCTCATGTCTTACACCTCCATCAGTTCCAATTTATGCTCGTCCATGCCCCATGTTCACTAACCATTTTTTTTGCAGCCTCTTTACCAACTTGTATTTATTGAGATTAAATAAAATGAAGATTTAAATATATTACAGTTTTTCACTAAAACAAAAGAAACTTGCATTCAGGAAAACCCATTCCCTCAACTATCTAAACCCTGAGGAAAACAGATTTGTATTCATAATCCCATATTAAAAACAGTGAAACTTTTAATAACCTCTTTCAGATGTCAATCAGTTTATGAGCTTACAGTTCCACTGCCAGGTTAATTGTAGGTTGTGCAAAGCAGCCAGCTATTAATAAAAAAATTTAATGATGGCTTTTGAGGTAATGTCAACATACAACCAATGTAATTGCTAGAATAGTTTTTTTTCACACAAATGGATATAGGAAAGCTATTTGTTTAATATTTAATAATATTGGAGATTTAAATAATTTCGTACATTGTACATATCTTATCGGCCTTCCTTAAGCATTTACTTCTTTTTAAAGTTGTGACTTCAACAGTGCAGTATAGAACCCTTGCTACTTTAAAAATAGGGTCTGTACAAAGTGTCCAAATTTCTCCCCTGAATGACACTATTGACCTCCTCCCTTTGGTGAAATGGGGGTGGGATTTATATATCTAGGTCATGTACACCACTTCTAAAGGTCTGTGGAGTCTTCACAACTCTGACAAAATCTACTCCGTGAACTCTGTTTCTCTATCCACAGACTCTGCCAGATTTCATGCGTATTTCCAACATTTTCTGCTTTCGATTCCAACATGAACTTATTGTATTTATTAAATCTCCTTGATGGAGGAGAACCATTTGGAACCAATTTGCCCAATAGCCAGGTTTAATGTGCTGGCAAGTTTGTGTTGGGCTTGCTGCAAGTTGCCTGAGATTTGGCAGTCTGTGTCCATCTAAACTCATTGCATAGACAACTGTAATGAATTCCATACCACAATGGAAGGAATGGTGCAATTGGCTCAAATGTTGATTTCCTCCTTTTTTGTCTGTGGTTTGAATATTACCAATTTTGATAAAGGTTAACCACTTTCCGACTGCCAGCTGAAGTGAACTTGGAGAACTTTGGTTTTGGTTTGGGTGTTGTGAATTTTCAACATAGTATCATCGTCTGCTGTCCCTCGACTCGAAGCTGATGACTGATCAGCATTGCAAAATCCTTCCAGAGTCTTCATATGACTAAAACAGGCTAGATATTTGGGTACCTGTAGATATTTGGGTACCTGAGGCAGAATGTCCCTGAAGGCAGTTGGATCTGGAGTGCAGGATTTGCCTCATTTTTTTCCTCCCCTACTGCTGATCTACCTCATTGTTTGGGATGTTTGGTTTCCAATTGTGATGCAGCTCAATGGACAAGTTGTTGCCTTATTGAATGATTCAGAACTCACTCCTTTCAGTCACTTACATCGATGCTGCTGCACTTTAGAGAAAACCACAGTGTGACTTCATAGTATTTCCTGGAGCTCTAAGTTATTTATGAGCTAAGAAAATTGGAGGTGAAGAGTAAAATTAGTTTTTCGGCCATCCAGACTGTGTCATGTCCTTTATTATTGAACTTGAAAGAGTTTTACCTGTGCGCCTCCAGAGCCGGCTACAAAAAGGACACTGGTCTTTGTTTTACAATTCTCCCATTGAATCTGGAGAGACCAAGGCATTGCTGATACACTGTGCAGCTCTCACTGCAGCACACGAGGGTGTTGATGAGAACTACTGCGCACTAGGATAGAAAGTCTTTCCTCTCAAACACTCACTGTCGTATATTTGAGGGAGGCCTATCTGGCACACTTGGTTTGGTATTGGCCCTAGCAGAAGTGGGTACTGCAGATGCTGGAGGCTAGAGTCAAGATTAGAGTGGTACTGGAAAAGCACAACCGGTCAGGCAGCATCTGGGGAGCAGGAAAATTGACGTTTCGGGCAAAAGCCCTTCATCAGGTATTGGACCTCCTTGTCATTGGTGGCGTTTTAAAAGAAGTGTTGTTATTCTAATCTGTTCATCATGTGTGTGGAAAAGCCAGCATCAACCAACAATCATAATCACACTTAAACTGTGAGATTTGCAAGGCCACTTTAGAAGGCAGTCCATAATCTATTACATTGCTGTGGGTCTTGGATTCACACGTCAGCCACATTGGATAACAAGGACAGACATCCTTCTCTGAAGGACATCAAAAAACTCAACTGGTTTGTTAATGATCAATGATCGAGCCATAGAGTGATACAGCACGGAAATGGACTCTTCTGTCCAACTCAACCAAGCTAACCATTTTCCCAAACTAAACTCATTTGCCTGCATTTGGCCCATATCTCTCTAAACCTTTCCTGTTTATGTACTTATCCAAATGTCTTTTAAACATTGTAACTGTACCTGCATCTATCACTTCCTCTGGCAGTTAATTTCACATATGAATCACTCTCTGTGGAAAATAAAAAATGCCCTTCAGGTCCCTTTTAAATCTTTCTCCTCTTATCTTAAAAATATGCCCCCTAGTTGTGAACCCACCTACCTTCGGAAAAACTTTTGCTATTCACCTTATCTGTGCCACTCATGATTTTATAATCCTCTAAGGTCACTCACTCAATCCCCTGTGCGCCAGTGAAAATAAGTCCCAGCCTATCCAGCCACTCCTTATAACTCAAACCCTCCAATTACAGTAACATCCTAGTAAATCTTTTCTGCACACTCTCCGATTTAATAATTTCCTACCTATAGCAGGGTCATCAAAAGTGTACACTTTACTCTCAAAATGGCCACACCAACATCCTGCACAACCATGACATGACATATCAACTCCTCTCCTCAAAGGTCTGAGTAATGAAGGCAAGTGTGCCAAATGCCTTCTTTACCATTCTGTCTACCTTTGACACAAGTTTCAGTGAACTATGTACCTGAACCTTTAGGCCTCTCTGTTTTATAGCACTCCCCAAGGCCCTTCCATTGACTGTGTCAGTCCTGCCCTTATTCGTTTTACCAAAATGCAATATCTCATTTTTATCTAAATCGAACACCATCTGGCACTCCTCAGCCCTTTGGCCCATTTGATCAAGATCACTTTGTAATCTTAGATAACCTTCCGCACTGTCCATTTTACCTCCAATTTTGGTGTCATCTGCAAACTTATTTATCATGTTTTCGATATTCTCAGCCAAATCATTTATATAAATGACAAACAACAGTGGACCCAGCACCAATCCCCAGAACACTTCTGGTCACAGACCACCAGTCCGAAAAACAACTCTGCACTACCATCTTCTGTCTCCTACCATCAAGCCAATTTTGTATCCAATTAGCGAGCTCTCTAACTTTACTAACCAGTCTACCATGTGGAACCTTATCAAAGACCTTACTAAAGTGCATGTAGACAGTGTCTTCCACTCTGCCCTCATCTATCTTCTTGTCACATCCTCAGAAAACTCAATCAAATTTGTGGGACATGATTTCCCATGCACAAAGCCATGCTGACTATCCATGATCAGTCATTGCCTCTCCAAATGCATGTAAATCCTGTCTCTCAGAATCCCCCCCAACAACTTGGTCACAACTGATGTCAGATTGGTACAAAAATTAAAAGCACATGGGATTCGGGTTGGACTGGCTTGTAGATACTAAACTGGCTTGGTCATAGAAGACCAAGAAGGTAGTGGTCAAAGTTAAAAATCACACACCAGTTTATAGTCCAACAGGTTTACTCAGAAGCACTAACCTTCAGAGCGCTGCTCCTTCATCAAGTGGTTGTGGAATGTAAGGTCATACGACACACATTTGTAGGAAAAGAATACAGTGTGATGCCACTGAAATGATATATTGAGAAAAACTGAATTGTTTGTTAAGTCTTTCACCTTTTAGAATGACCAAGTTAGTTTTAGTTCTTTCATATCTAAATCCCAGAACTGTTTGAAAGTTGCATTCTCAAGTTAGTTTTAACAATAGGTGCCATTCAGCTCAGATACTACATTGAAGGTGTGAGGTTAAAGTCTGTTTGTGTCCCAATGTTCAGACTGATTCTATTTCTGAGGTGAAATTTACAGAATGGATTTATGCAGTTTTTGAGCAAAATAAAATGTAATTCTGCAAGTACAAATTCACCCTACAAACTATATGTATGTACCTGCAGGGGAGACAATGAGTGTGAGCATGTGGGTGTGTTGGGGGGCAGTGGTGAGTGTTTGTGAGAGAGTTTGTGTATGGGTATGCGTGTGAGTATAATGAGGTATAAGTTTTTGAGAGGGTGTGTATGTGTGTGAGCGTATGAGGGAGAGCTTGTGTATGAGAGAGGGCCTACGTGAATGTGTGTGTGTGTGTATGGGCTTGTGTGAGAGTGTGTATAGTGCATTGGGGTCACCTGTAGTGTGACATGAACCCAAGGTCCCGTTGAGGCCATACCCATGGGTACTAAACTTGGCCATCAGCCTTGACTTGGCCACTTTGTGTTGTTGCCTATCCTAAAGACCGCCTTGGAGGATGGTTACCTGAAGGTCCAAGGCCGAATGTCCCAGATTGCTGAAGTGTTCCATGACTGGGAGGGAATATTCCTGGCTGGTGATTTGTTGTGCAGTGTCCATTCATCCATTGCCGTAGCCTCTGCTCGGTCTCGCCGATGTACCATGTCTTGTGGCATCCTTGCATGCAGTGTATGAGATAGACATCGTTGGCCAGGTCACATGTGTACCTGCTGTGTACATGGTGGGTGGTGTCCTCACGTATAATGGTGGTGTCTGTGTCCACACTGGCACGTCTTGCAGCGACTGCTGTGAAAGGGTTGTATGGTGTTGTCCTGAAGGCTGGGCAGTCTGCTGTGAACAATGATCTCTTTGAGGTTTGGTGGTTGTTAAAAAGTGAGAAGTGGAGGTGAGGGGCAAGTCTTGGTGAGGTGCTAATCCTCATCGATAGTGTGTCGCAGGCTGCGAAGAACAAGCATAGTTTTCAGCTTCCGGGAAGTATGGGATAATGAAGGGTACCCTATCGGTTACAGCTCCTGAGGAGGTCATTACAGTTTCTCGCTGTGGCACGCCAGAACTGGTGGTCAATGATTGAGCATTGTACCCCATTCTTATGAGGGCATCCTTGAGCACCTTCAGGTGTCCATCACATTTCTCCTCATCTGAACAGATCCTGTGTGTGCATAGGGCTTGTCCGTACAGGATGGCTGTTTTAGGATAGCAGTGGAAGGGTGTTTTTTCAGAATGGAGACTGGTAACTGGTGATTTTTCCACAGGATTCCGGCTTCAGTCCTCTGTTGTTTACAGTTTATACAAATGATCTGGAGGAAAATTGTGGGTGATCTGACTGGTAAGTTTGTAGATGACGCAAAGATTGTTGGAGTTGCTAATAGTCCCGACGATTTTGAAAGAATACAACAGGATATAGAAAGATTAATGACTTGGGCACAGAAGTGGCAGGTGGAGTTTAATCCAGACAAATAGAGAACCAAATTTAGGTGTGAATTATACTGTAATTGGCAGAATCCTTAGTAACATTAACATACACAGACAGATCTGAATGTGTAGGTCCAGACTTCCCTCAAAATAGCAACACAGATGGCCAAGGTGATTAAGACGTCGTATGGCATAGCCACACGACCGGAAGAGCATGAAAGTTTTAGACAGAGTACAGGGAAGGTTCACCAGGATGGTGCCTGGTCTCAAGGGCATTGACTATGATTAAAAAGACTCTGTTTTCACTGGAAAGTTGGCGCCGAGAGGAGACCGGATAGAGGTCTACAAAATCATGAGAGGCATAGGTAGATGGATAGTCAGGGGATTTTTCTCCGGGTCAAAGTTTCAATTACAAGGGAGTACAGGCTCAAGGTGAGAGGGGGAAAGTTTAAGGGAGATGTGCGAGGGAAGTTTCTCACGCAGAGTGTGCTAGGAGCGGGGAACGCACTACTAGAAGAGGTGGTAGAAGCAGCCATGTTGGTGACATTTCATGGAATCATCCAGATGACTATTAATAGTGAGGGAATAGAGGGATATGGACTGAATATGAGCAGAAGGTTTGGCGTTTAGTTCAGTTAGGGCATAATGCTGAGCACATGCATGGAAGGTCGAAGGGCTTGGTCCTGTGCTGTACATCTCTTTTGTTCTTATTGGACTCAACAGTCTGTAGTTCCCAGGTTTCTCATTGCAGCTGTTCCTAAATAAAGGCACAATGTTAGCCACCCTCCCTACGTCCAGCACCTCACCCATGGCTATAGATGATAAAAAATATCTCTGCTGGGCCCCATAATTTCATAATCACCATTACGTTCAATTTTAATTTTCAATGCCAGATCTTTATTGATTAAATTAAAATTCCACTCCCCCTGCCGTGAAGGGACTTGAACTCCTGTCCCCATTGCTTTGGCCTGGATGTCTAGATTGATGGCTACGTGTCCCCAGTTTGCTGGTGAACTACGAGAATTGCTCCTTTAGTATAGATGAGAGGTGGAATGTTTAATTGACCAAGTCTGGGCAGATGCGTGTTTTATTTTGGCAGCATCCAATGGCAGGCCAAGTCTTGTATGTACAATTGAAGAGATTTGAGAGTCATTTGCAAATCTGGTGTTGAGTGAGCAATGACTCAGCAATTATCCACAAACAGCAGGTTGGGTATGTTCTTGGTGGCCAGTTTTGTTTTGACATTGAGCCGACTGAAGTTAAAGCGTTTTCTTTCTCAGCAGTATTTAACACTCTCACTACAGGGTAGTTGAGTGTTGAAGTGAATGACGGATTGTAAGTACTGTGGGAACTATCAGACAGTCTCGCTTGACATGGTTTAGATTTTGAAGGCACCTGTTTCAGTCTCCCACTCAACAGTTACAGACATCATCATGCAGCAGTTGTAGGCAACCCTGCAATTACTTGCCTGATGATGTGATGAAATGTACAAATTTCAGCACAAACATAAATGCTTCAGAAATCTAATGGATCTTAGGGGAATGCTACTTCTCTACCGAGCTTGGTCTAAAAAATGATCATTCAAACTGATTTTTATTTCAATGCAAGAAAAGATGCACATCGGTGGCAATTTTCACTCCATCACTCCACACTGTCGCTGAGTAATTTTACAACAGCTATGTTTTGATCATTCATGAGTTATCAGTCTTGCTCGTGGGGGACATGAATCATCCCTCTAATTTTATGTAATGTCTGCTTCAGCTGCAAGTTACCATCAGCTACCCGCAAAGGGAAATCCAACAGCACCACTGAAATACTGGCATTCTGCTTTGCCTAATTCATTGGTAAAAGATGGGTTTTTCCACGTTTTGTTGATGGATTCCAGTGACAGCAAATCATTAAATAATGGAGAGTGACTCATTCCAACATGCACTTTTGAGATCTATGAAATATGACCCCCTGGCCACAAGTTAATCATTGCTAAACTCTTTAGGTTCACTTCGTGGTATTTTAAATATAGTTGTTTTAGGTGCAACTGGCTTAATATTTTAAAGCTACCTGTTTACAAAACTACAGTTCACAGGCTGTTGACAAACAATTCTGAGCTGTAAGGTGTGATGATGTGTTACTCCATCATCTTCAATGACTACATCTTGTGTGCAAAGAGCTTTGTTTAGTTCTTAAAAGCTTGTGGTAACCTGAGTTTTGAATAGATTCCATTTTTTGTGTTCTTAAATCTGAAACAGAATTAATCATTAGCAGGCTGGTTGACCAATATTTTGTTTTTTATGAAATGGCTTGTGAAATTGGCTATATCCTCAAATTGATATGAATGACTCACTCTACCAGTTCCAAAACTCTGCAACCTTATACATCAATAGCTGTTGCATTCTATGACCAGTATCATAAGGACCTGGGGTACTGAGATAAAGGGGGTGTGAAATGGAGTGGTGAGCCTGCGGAATTCTGCCAAAGAAAACAATTGAGGCTAAAACATTAAAGTTTTTTTTTAAGAGGGAGTTATTTATAGTTCTGAGGGCTAAAGGGATTGAAGGGTATGGGGAGAAAGCAGGAGCAGGCTATTAAGATGGATGATCAACCATGATCATATTGAATGGTGGAGCAAAAGCTGAATAGCTTACTCCTGCTCCTACTTGCTATGTCTCTCTTTCTTTGACGGTTAAGCCAACCAGGATTTCAGACATTGGATCTTAAATTCCCAATAGTTCCTGCACACCTCAGAGGAGTGGGTGTACAAAATCTCTATCAAAATTTACAAAAACTAAAGAAGGGTCACTGGAGCTGAAACATTTAACTCTGCTTTCTCTCCAGAGCCGGCCTTCCTGCTGAGTTTTTCCAGCAATTTCTGTCATTGTTTCTGATTTCCAGCATCCACAGTTCTTTGTTTTTTTCTGTCTACCAAAATTTGGAGTGCATTCAAACACATAGAGTTGCCCTTGGACAGAGAATTCAATGGGATACACCCCTGATATTTTGATTCTGAAAGAGCACAGGCAAGTAATATAAGAATGTTAGACAAGTTCAGGTGCCTAATGCTGTTCTGTGCCTGTCAGTATTTCCACACTTACATCTACAGGCAGCAAGGAATGTGCAGAAGCTTTAGTTCCTAGTGAAACAGGATAGACATTTGCAGCACTGAGATATATAAATGCCTGACCCCCCAATTGTAATGTTGGTCACCCTTTAGACCTTAATGCATCTGCCTCTTTAGAACATGGGGAACTTTAAGCATCAGAGTTGGCAGAGAGTATGAGAGCTTAACTGATAAGGCCAAGCTGCAAAAACTTGGTTTCTATTCCTTCATGTTTAGAGGTTTCGGGGTTGAGTTAATGAAGGAGGTTAAAATGCTTAAAGGTTTGTAACGAGTTGATGCAAGGTAATCATTTCCTCAGGTGGAGTAATCATGAGTGAGGAACCATTTAGGAGTAAAATCAGGAAGACCCTTTTCACACAAAGTTGTGGAAATCTGTAATTCTCTTCCTTTTGATAGGACAAAGATGGTGTGAAAACTGGAACTTTCAAAAAAGAGATCAATGCCTCTTTTTAGGCAGTGGTAGCGAGAGATGAAATGAAGATATAAATTAGTCATGATCTAACTGAATGGCAGTTTAGGTTTAAGAGACAGATGGACCTCCTTTTGTCCCTATGTTCCTGGAAAGAAAATTGTGTCTTCACCACATCGAGGTCTATAACTACCTCAAAGTTGATGTAACCTGATGTAACCAATGGTTGGAACTATTGGCTGCTGTCTTCAACTAGTCTTGACTTTCTTTGAGCCATGATACAAGGCAGACTAACCGAGATGGTGCCTTGGAGCAGTGCCTCACCTGCTTTGCAAGCGTATAATGCAAAGCCATATTTCCTTTAGCATTCATCTGATGTGTGTGCAGTGTCTAAGCTAGGATATTATTTTTATATTTAATGTGGATTCTCTTTCACTCCATTTTCCTTTTCACTTCTTATTCAATTCCCTCTTTGGCAGCGTGCAAATGTCTTCAGGTTCACTTTAAACTTTATGAAAGGATTTCAATGTTTTTGTCAGCCCATTCTGACAATTTTCTTTGATGGATGACTGCCCTGTAAGTTTCCTTTCGCTGTAATTTTCTCCTGTTGTGTAATCTGCATCCATCCAATTGTGATGCTGGAACTACTCTAATCAGCTGATCTTGGAAAATTCTGTGCATACCTCCTTCTGTCTAAAGTCCCATTTTTAACAACTTGGATCTGAAAACCCATTTCAGAAAGTTATTAACTCTATGATTTGCATTTATTTGGATAGCCCTTGTAATAACTTGCCGAAATTTTTGGCAAGCATTTAAAAAAGTGTGCATTTATCAAATGTCAAAATAGTGTCTTTATCACAATAGGTTGAAAATCTCTTAAACAAGGAAATTTGATTTAAGATTGAAGGCCTTTTCTGCTGGGAGACTTTGGAAGAGATTGACTGATATCTGTAAAAAATTTTGAAGGAACTCAAATTATATAAAGAAGGATGCTTGGAATAAATATGTAGAAGAATGTTTTGGAACAAATCTCTGAACCTAAACATTTTAATTACTTCCTAGAGCAATCAATGAAGCATGGAGAAGTTAATTTTTTTTTCTCTTTTGAAGAAGATAGCTCATCAAAGTATGAAGCTGGTGTTAATCTAAAGTTTGTTATCTAAAGCTGCTTTGTGAATAAAATGCACTTCATCACTTTCCATGTATTGATTTCCAGCTTCACGTTAGCAATTCCATCATTCCCCTACAAAAACAAAGACTATATTTTCTTTTTAAAAACGACAGTCATTAGCCTGGGCTATACCATCTAAGATATGCTTCCTGAGTTTCGAAGTACTGTTTTCCTTCTAATTCTCGTCAGATATCCATGCAGTGTATAAACAATGTGCAAACAATTAAATACAACAAATTTAAGAATTGAGGTCGTTTGAGGCCTGGGGTGGTGGTGCAGGAAGATACATTAAGAGCGTTTAGGGGATGTTTACATAAGCACACAAATATGCAAGAAATAGAGGGATTTGGAACAAGGGCAGGCAGAAAGGATTGGTTTAATTTAGCATCATGTTTGGTACAACATCGTGGGCTGAAGGGCCTGTTCCTGTGCTGCACTCTCCTATGTTCTATCCTAACTAATGTTTTGGACTAATCATAATATTACGGGAATAATGACTGTATTGGTTTTGAGGAGAATAAAATAGGTTGACTTTTGATGAATAGTGTTGGATCTCAGTCTATAATGAAAAGCAACAATAACAACATTCATGTAGCACTTTTTTAAATGTAACCACAAGTTTTAAGCTGTTACAGATTGTCATTTCACATCAAGCCACTCAAGGAGATTTTGGACTAGATCACCAATTGCTTGTTTTATTCATTCATGAAACGTGGCCTTCACAGGCTGGGCTAATATTCATTAACCCTACAGAAGTTGGGAATGAACTTACTGCTTGAACCGCTGTCGTCCATTTGGTGTGGATAGGGAGAGAGTTCCAGGATTTTGACATTATAAGAATGACATTATACCTCCAACTATGGATGGTGAGTGGCTTGGATGGAACTTGCAGGTGATGGCATTCTCATGTATCTGCTCCCTTGTGCTTCTAGATGATAGTAGGGTTTGGAAGGTGCTGTCGAAGGAGGCTTGGTAAATTTCTGCACTGTGTCTGGTAGATGCTACTGAGCATTGGAGCTGGAGGGAGTGAATGTTTATTGATGTGGTGCTAATCATTTGATTTGCTTTTTCTGAAAGATATCCAGCTTCTTGAGAATTGTTGGAACTGCACTCATCTAAGTAAATAGGGATCATTCCATCATACCTCTGACTTGTATATGGTGGGCAATCTTTGGGGAGTCAGGAGGTGAGTTACAGACTACAGGATTTCTAGATTCTGATCTCTTTGAGCTACAGCATGTCGCCCAATTCAGTTTCTGGTCAGTGATAACCCCTAGGATGTTGATAATGGGTATTCAGTGATGGTAATGCCCAGGCCTTGTTGCATTTGAACATGGACTACTTCAGCAACTGAGGAGTCATGAATGATGATGAACATTGTACCATAAGACCATAAGACATAGGAGTGCAAGTAAGGCCATTCGGCCCATCAAATCCACTCCGCTATTCAATCATGGCTGATGGGCATTTCAATGCCACTTACCCACACTCTCCCTGGAGCCCTTAGTTCCTTGTGAGATCAAGAATTTATCAATCTCTGCCTTGAAGCCATTTAACGTCCCGGCCTCCACTGCTCTCCATGGCAATGAATTCCACAGGCCCATCACTCTCTGGCTGAAGAAATGTCTCCTCATTTCCATTCTAAATTGACCCCCTCTAATTCTAAGGCTACTCTAGTATCCCCACTTAATGGAAACAAATTCCCAGCATCCACCCTTTCTAAGCCAAGCATTATCTTGTAAGTTTCAATCAGATCTCCCCTGTACTGTCAGTGAACATCACCACTTTTGACCTTACAGTGAAGGGAACGTTTTTGAAGCAGCTGAAGATGGTTGGTCCTCAGATATTACCCTGAGGAACTCATGTTCTGAAGCTGAGATGACTGACCTCCAACAGTAACCAACATTTCTCTTTGTGCTAGGTGTGACTCCACCCAGCAGAGCGTTTCCCTCTGATTGCTATTTGAGTTCAGTTTTGCTATCATAAGTCAAATATTGCCCTGATATCAAGGGCAGTCAATTCCATCTCCGCTCTGGAATTCAATTCTATTGTCCATTTTGAACCAACACAAAAATGAGGTCAGGAATGGCTCTGGTGGAACCCAAACTGGGCCCCACTGACAAAGTTAGTCCTGTGAGCAGGTGTTACTTTCTTAGCACTGTTGATGGCCCCTTCCATCACTTTACTGACGATCGAGAGTAGACTGAAGGGGAGGTAAGTACCTGGATTTGAGTTTTGTCTGTTTTCGTAGAATCATAGAATCCCTACAGTGTGGAAGCAGGCCATTTTAGCCCATTGAGTCCACACTGACCCTCCAAAGAACATCCTAACCAGACCCACCCTTCTACGCTAATCCTGTAACCCTGCATTTCCCATACCAACCCACCTACCTTACATATCCCTGGACATTATGGGCAATTCAGCATGGCCAATGTACTTAACCTGCACATCTTTGGACTGTGGGAGGAAATAGGAGCACCCAGAGAAAACTCACGCAGACACAGGGGAAATGTGTAAACTCCACATTGGAGTCCAAGTACATAACAAAATAACTCCACAGAGGCCAGTATGTTATTTATGCATGGAGAGCCCTTGACACTGATCCAGTTTCCTCAGAGTGCTAAAATCTCTGGCACTCCTCTTTTTATTCTGTCAGTCAGGGCTCCCTGATAATGGTTGATAATCTGGTCCAATCAGAGAATTCATCTTCTATGAGGTCCATCTGGCTGACCTCATTACAATCACTACACATGACATGCAAGGGCAATTTTTCACATTGTCAGTTAGATGCCAGTGTTCTGTCTTTACTAGACCAATCTGGCTAGGGGCATGGCAATCTCTGGAACACACATCTTCAGTTCTATTGCTGCATCTTTGTCATGACCCAATGTCTTTAGCAACTTCCTGATATCAAGTGAAGCAAATTGAATTGGCTGGAGACTAGCGTCTGTGGGATGGCTGGTGACCTCTGGAGGGATTAATCATTCAGTTGAATCTTCTGCAGGAAAACTGTTGCAACCACTATAGCCTTATCTTTCGTACTGATGTGATTGGCTCCCCCATTATTGAGGTTGGGATATTTGGAGACCCACCTCCTAAAATGAGTTATTTAATTGTCCACTACCATTCATGATTTTGGCAGATCTGCAGAGCTTGGACCTGATCTGTCAGGTGTGGCATTGGTTACCCCTGTTTATTGCTTGCTACTTATGTTGTTTGGCAGGCAAGTAGTCTTATCTTGTAGCTTCACCAATTTGATACCAAATTTTCATGTATATCTTGTGTTATTCCTGGGAATGGCTTCCTTCACTCTTCCTTGTTACTATGGGGAACATGTTGGACCACGTGGTGGCAGATTGTGTTCAGCGACAATCCTGCTGATGGCCCACATCACCACATGATGCCCCAGTCTTGAGTTGCTAGATGTGTTCAAAATCTATCCCATTTAGCCCGGGATAATGCCACATAATATCATGGAGCGTACTTTCAATGTGAGGATGGAACTTTCCACCAATTTGACAGTTGACAAGACATTCAAAGATTTTAGGATCAGGGTAGTTTAAGGATTTAGGGTGGGGTGCTAGAAAAGTAGGTCGGGCAGCATCCGAGGAGCAGGAGAATCAATGTTTCAGGCAACAGCCCTTCATCAGGAATGAGGCTTGTGAGCTGAGGGGGTAGAAAGATAAATGGGAGGGGGATGGTACTGGGGGAAGGTAGCTGAGTGTGCAATAGCTAGATGGATGTGGGGGTAATTCTGATCTCCAGCATCTGCAGTCCTCACTTTCTCCCGGTTTAAGGGTTGATGAGTAGACATTATATTTGTTTTGAAGAGATGGTTGATGCCAGCAGAGTATTTTATTTCCTTTAAAAAATTGTCAGTACTCAAGGAAAGAGCCATTAATGTCAGCTAATATGGGAATGGGAATCGGGAAGGGAAATTGAGTAATAAGTTTGGTTGATATCAGAGCTAAACCAGCAAGATGTGGGACTTATTAATAAGTTGAGCTGTGAAAGAGGAAAGATAGGAAAGATGTGAAGAGAAAAGTGTGAATATAGGGATGGAAGTAGTTCTAGTAGACATAAGGGCATTGAGTGTGGTGAAGTGGGAACTGGTGATTTAATAAATCCAATAGCTGCTAAAATGGTGATGAACTGAAAGTCAAAGAAGATTGGGAAATTGAGTATGTAAGTAATTTTAGGGGGATTTATCATGTAATAATGCACAAATTTTAACACAGCAACATTCTTATATATTTCAAAGGTTTTGGGGAGGCTGTAACAGGAAGAGGAGTATTGCTGCTGTCAGCCTAACAGTTGGATTGGCAGTGCCAATGTGAAGTTGCCTGGCTCTCAGGTTTTTGAATGCTGCATCAGTAGATGGGAATTCTGGAGTTGCCCTGTAAATGCAGGTGGTCAGCAAGCCCAATAAACACATACTCAAAACGCTGTGTGAACAGAGCCATTGAAGTCAATGCTCTAAGGAGCTGAATGCAGTACCACCAGAAAGGTCAGTGACCTCTAACTAAGAGGTCAAGGTTATTGAGTGTATCTTTAAATATCACATCCATCAACAACAGCAAGCCTTACACAGTGACTAGTTCATTTTACAATATTGGGTGACCCTATCACCTCCCCACCCCACCCCACCACCACCCCACCCCGCCCCGCTACTTCAAACCTGCAACACAGAAATGATTTAACCCATGCTGTAATCTGTCAAAATTTGAGAGACAAAGAACTATCCCAAAAGTCATTACTTAAAGTAAAAATTAGCAACTTAAATTTTTAAAGTCTATCAGAGAATAATTAACTAACAAGTATTTACAACTCATTTATCTAAACCTATCTCTTACCTTCCCTCCCTACAATACTAGTCCAATAAAACCCTGATTAGAATTTACAGAAAAGTTCAAATTTCAAAACAAGCCAGCTGTTGAATCTTCTCTTAGTATCTTCCTCTGTAGACTTGCTCTCTAGGTAAGTGTCAAACCTTTTTCTTCTTCTTAAGGTTTCTGTTTTATAGGTCATTGATAGATAAAGGTACCTTTAGGAGAGTTATTCTGTGGTCAGTCTGCAGATATTGGTGACTTGGCTGTTCTCCCTCAACTGTTCAATTTGTTTTGGTTTAAACTCCAAAGTATCAGATCATTTCATTGGTTTTAATATTGTCAAAATATGAACTTGGTTGGAGTTTAGTATCTTGGGGCATAATTTAAACTGGCTGAATTTGTATTTGTTTTCTGTCTAATAGCAACCCAGGTACTGCTAGCTGCTGGACCAAATATTACATTGTAAATTCTCCAGCACTCTGGGTGATTGCTAAGTCCTTCAACTCTCTTAAAGGTATAGAACACCTCTGCGCCTTCATAAGAGTTCATCATCAAATACACCATCCCCCAACTCAACCCAGTCACCTAACAATTATCATCACCAATCTCAACTCCTGCCTGAACATTACTATTGTCTAAATGGTGAGAGCTGTAGCTTCTGATTTCATTATACTGGAGTTAACCGCCACTGGAGCCCACTGGCCAACCTTGTGGAAAATCAAGCCACTGATGGCATAGCAGTTCATTATAAGAAATTGTGATTGGGATCAGGATCTGGGGACTTGGGGGGTGGGGTGTGGCGCAGGGAAAACTATTATGAGAAAATCTCAGCTCTGGCTGCCTGAGTGAAGCTAGAAAGGCCATCTTGGATAGACCCCTGGTTGGTGTGTTTAGTTCCATATGCTTCAGCCATGGGTAAAGGATGCAAATTCCTTGGCCTTGCTTGATTACACTGGCCCACCATATTGCAAACTTTGTAGTTCAGGTAACAATTTGATTGTTGTTGATTTTAGATTGCATTGTAATTGGATTACTCATATGGGGCTTCATTGTAAACTTACTTGCCTTTTTAAAGACTGGGCAAAATAAGATTATGAACCAGAGCTCTGTGTTCATTACATAAACTGCCACCTGTGTTTGAAACTATTGCAACAATGCACCTCCATATTAACTGTGGTTTTGATCGATGCAACGTTACATTACAAACTGTCAAATTACTGACCTGCTCTACTCAGAGTCAAATGCCGCATATCATATTAGAGCTCTCCCCCTATATCTCATTTCAGGCTTCTGCTCTCAGTTAATGAAAGTTTGCACTTAACCTTTGATGTAAGAATAAGACTCATATCAACATTCCTATTTTTTTTTAAACACTTCATTCCTCTTAATGGTCTGCTTTTCCAAATTGAAGTGTCTCCCATCAAAACTGACTAAATTAATTCAACAAGTTTTGTTTAAGAAATTTTAATATTTCCACTTCAAACAGCTGCTGAGCAATCCTACTTCACATAAATTCAACAGACTAGCGCAATTACTCTTCCTGGGTTCTTTTGTTAAATAGAAAGAAAGAGAGCCTTGTATTTATACAGCATTTTCACCATCACTGGATGTCTGTGATTTATAGCCACACAAGTACTTTTGAGATGTACTCACTGTTGTAACGTATGAAACATGACAGCCAATTTGCATGGAGCAACCTCACACAAGCAACAATGTGGTAAAGATCAGACTTCTCACTCTGATACTGAATGGGGAAGAAATATTGGACAGGACATGGAATAACTCCCATGCTCCTCTCCAGTATCGTGCCATGGAATTGTTTGCATCCTCCGGAGAGGGCAAACTTGGCTTAATGTCTTAGCCATAGAACAGCATTCCCTCAGTTAGTGCACTAGAATATCTACTTTGCACAAGCACTGGTGTGTGACTTGAACCCAGAACCTTGTAATACAGAAATGAGAGTATTATTGAATTAATTTTGAAATTATTTTTAAAAAATCAATCTTTACTGCATGGATCAGCAGATACCTGACAAAGAATTGATCGCTCGTCAAACTTTTTCTCACTTCTGACACTGAAGGTTTAAGAATTAAAATCATCTGGTGTTTCTCACTGACTACTGAGATCCTGACACAGTTTTTCAGATTTTAGAAAGTCAAGTTCAGTATTCACATGCTTGATTTCATATCATACCACCAATAGCCAGGGATAATAATCAACCAGTTCTTAGGCAGGTGTGGATGCAAAGGTACAGAATGTCATTTCAGTGAATGTAACTTAGCTGAACATCATAACATACTGTTCGTTTCCTCTGCACGCATCAGATTCTTCAGAAACACTCTTCTGGGTAAACCCAAAGAATGTACAAAGATAGAAATTGCCTGAGAAACGCAGCAGGTCTGGTAGCATCTGTGGAAATAAAACAGATTTAAAGTTAATGAGCTTTGAGAAGATTTGTAGCTCAAGTTGAGGCTCTGGATGTAAGCTTGCTCGCTGAGCTGGAAAGTTTGTTTTCAGACGTTTCATCACCATACTAGATAATATCATCAGTGAGCCTCCAGATGAAGCACTGGTGGCATGGCCCACTTTCTATTTGTGTTCAGTTTCCTTGGGTTAGTGATGTCATTTCCTGTGGTGATGTCATTTCCTGTTCTTTTTCTCAAGGTGTGGTAAATGGGATCCAAGTCAATATGTTTGTTGATAGAGTTCTGGTTGGAATGCCATGATTCTAGGAATTCTCACGTATGTCTCTGTTTGGCTTGTCCTAGGATGAATGTGTTGTCCCAGTCGAAATGGTGTTCTTCCTCATCTGTATGCAAGGATACTAGTGAGCGTGGGTCATGTCTTTTTGTGGCTAGTTGATGTTCATTTATCCTGGTGGCTAGTTTTCTGCCTGTTTGTCTAATGTAGTGTTTGTACAGTTCTTGCAAGGTATTTTGTCAATGACATTAGTTTTGCTTGCCTGTATAGGGTTTTTCAAGTTCATTAGCTGCTGTTTCAGTGTATTGGTGGGTTTGTAGGCTACCATGATGCCAAGAGACCTGAGGAGTCTGGTAGTCATTTCCAAGATGTCTTTGATGTAGGGGAGAGTGGCTAAGGTTTCTGAATGTGTTTTGTCTGCTTGTTGGGGTTTGTTGCTGAGATATCAGTTCATTGGGTACCCGTTCTTTTTGAATGCACTGCATAGGTGATTTTCCTCTGCTCTGCATAGTTCCTCTGTGCTGCAATGTGTGGTAGCTTGTTGAAACAATGTTCTAATGCAGCTTTGTCTGGGACAACACATCTATCCTAGGATTAGTCAAACAGATACACACAAGAATTCCTAGAAGTATAGCACTCCAACCAGAACTCTATCAACAAACACATTGACTTGGATCCCCTTTACCACACCCTGAGAAAAAGGACTGGAAATTACATCACCACAGGAAATGGTGTCACGACAGGAAATGACAATACCAACCCAAGGAAACCTAAACACATAAATAGAAAATAGGCCATGCCACCAGTGCTTCATCCGGAGGCTCACTGATGATGTTACCTAGTATGGTGACGAAACATCTGAAAACATACCTTCCAGTTCAGCGAACAATCTACAGATTTAATGTCTCTAATCTGGTGACCCTTCTTCAGAAACTTTTTTTTCCCTCTGCGGATGCTACTTGATCTGTGGAATTTCTCCAGCAATTTCTGTTTTGTTTCAGATTTCCAGTATCTGCAGCTCTTTATTGCATCCCAAAGATTGACATTCCATCTGGAACACGAAAACATCTCCATATTGCCCAGTAGGTAACCAGAACAACACAGCTTACAAACCCCATTCAGGCAGCGCATTTGGTTAATGTTGCACATGACGTGAAAGCCAGAAAAGCTGAAGGCTTTGCCTCGAAGTAATGTACCACAAAGGAAGTGGATGACATGAATGATACACTTGGATTGACACAGGTTCCAGGGCAAATATCAACCCCTAATGCATCTTACACGAGATGTACATGGGGGAAGCTAGCACAGCATGGTGTAGTCCACACAACGTAAGACAATTACTTTACAGTGGGTCTGATTCTTATTGGCCACAACAGATCCTCAGGATCGATACCTGAAACCAATTACATCATTGAAACAGATGACCACCTATTCATGCTCTGTCACTATATATGGATTACTACGTTATTATGTTCCACAAGGTGACATACCTGTCAGTTTCAACACCAAAGATTCCAGGTCACAACATTAAGTCTATCACCTGGCTAACTCTTACCCAGATGGTTTTGATGCTGCCAACAACTTTGAATGGGTAGCAAAGTTACATTTGAATGATGCCTGCCTAATCCAGCATCGATTCTTCTTACAGACGCAGCAGTCATGTTCACGAGATGCTGAAAATGGGTTTCAAAGCATCAAACAGCATCATCTGGAAATTTGGACATCATGCTGACTGATGTTGCTTCATTAATTGTGATTTGAAGAAAGACAGCACCACATGTGTATGTTTAAATCCAAAACACCTGAACAACATGCTAAACTTGTTCCCACATTATGTTGTGTCAAGCACTTTCCCAGCTCAAGCCGTGAATGGAAATAGCCCATAAATCTTTCCCTGTAATTGAAGGAACTGACAACATATGGAACACCTTTCGTTAGATATTGTTTCCTCAGGTTCCCATTTTGCTTAGCCTTCACTCAGGCCATATATAGATCATAGAACATTAATACTATCAGGTTGTCACTGTATCATTAATGCCAGCAGGTTTTGGAAGAACTGTATGTGAGCTGAACACAAGTGTACATCAGCAGTCTTATTGATTTAACATTTGTGGCTGTTCAATCTACTCATGAGTTGGTTTTACACCTGATCATATCAAAACCAAAGTTGTACAGAATATGCCTGCACCACAAGACAAATAACTTTTACAGCATTGCAGGATTGTTACTCTACTGAGGAAGCCATTTGATCCATTGTGTATGTACTGGCTCTCTCAGAATTTTGCCTTCATACCAATCTCCTGCCCTTTCCCTGTAATCCCACACATTGATTACTTGCTACTTGCTTGCCTCAGCTCAACCTGCTTCCACTATAAAGTCCTCCTAATCTCCCTGCTCTTGTACCCTGTAGTGGGCGGCACGGTGGCACAGTGGTTAGCACTGCTGCCTCACAGCGCCAGAGACCCGGGTTCAATTCCCGCCTCAGGCGACTGACTGTGTGGAGTTTGCACATTCTCCTCGTGTCTGCGTGGATTTCCTCCGGGTGCTCCGGTTTCCTCCCACAGTCCAAAGATGTGCAGGTCAGGTGAATTGGTCATGCTAAATTGCCCGTAGTGTTAGGTAAGGGGTAGATGTAGATGTAGGGGTATGGGTGGGTTACGCTTCGGCGGGTCGGTGTGGACTTGTTGGGCCGAAGGGCCTGTTTCAAAAAAATCTAATCTAAAAAAGTAATCTAATCTGTGCCACTGCTTATGAAGCCGAGAATGCTGTACTAACACCACTGTCCATCCCTGATACCTTTAATGACTTATATTCATCTAAGTATGTGCTCGCTTCGGCAGTGCATATACTAAAATTGGAACGATACAGAGAAGATTAGCATGGCCCCTGCACAAGGATGACATGCAAATTCGTGAAGCGTTCCATATTTTTTAGGGGTGGCATGGTGGTTCAGTGGTTAGCACTGCTGCCTCACAGCACCAGGGTCCCAGGTTTGATTCCAGCCCTGGGTGACTGTGTGGAGTTTGCACATTCTCCCGTTTGTATGGGTTTCCTCTGGGTGCTCTGGTTTACTTCCACAGTCCAAAGATGTGCAGGTCAGGTGTATTGGCCATGCTAAATTGCCCATAGTGTTAGGTTCATTAGTCAGAGGGAAATGGGACAGGTGGGTTACTCTTCAGAAGGTCGGTGTGGACTTGTTGGGCCGAAGAGCCTGTTTCCACACTGTAGGAAATTGAATCGAATCTAATCTATTTCTGTTCCTGCACACCCTTTAGAATAGCACCCTTTTATTGTATACCACCATCTCATGTTCTTTGTACCAAAGTGACTGACTTCACATTTCTCTGCTAAGTATCTGCCTGCTCCACTGGGACAATATCCTTTTAAAATTTTACACTGTCCTCACAGTTTCATGCATGTCTAAACAGCACGAAAATCATTGTCCATACTGACCACGAATGATTGGAAATGATCTGTCCAGATTTTTTTTCACTGCACTGTCTACTTGTGAAAAACCAAGGATACAATTTAGATTTCTGGTAATATCCAAGTTACTAAAGCTCTTGTATTCATGGCTGGTTTCCAAACCGCACTAAGAACAATAATGTTCCATTTGACCTGCAAGTGGACATTATTGAATCTGAACTGGAAGATGTTCTCCAATCCCTCATTTTGGTCACAGTGGAGCAGTGCAGATTCAGTAGGACCCATCAGATGGTGTCCAGCTGCAAAAGCACAACAAGGATTTCCATTCTTTGAAAGACATTTTGTATTATAGCAGATTCCAGACCTGATAAGGCTATTCGTTTTAAGACAGTTACATGACATCAGAACCTGTGATAGTGTGCACCTCTCCTTTAGTTATGGCTTCTGTATGTAACGTAATGTTTTCAGTTAGTCAACAATGTCTTATGCCCGAAACATCGATTCTCCTGCTCCTTTGATGCTGCCTGACCTGCTGTGCTTTTCCAGCAACACATTTTTCAGCTCTGTCTTTGTAATGTACAGTAACATCAATAAGCATTGAACCCAGATTGTGTGTTTGTCTGTAATATTGCAGCCATTTAAATGGGGTTATAAGTAAACTTCTCATGCCTCTTGTCCCATCAACAACCTATCTGTGGTATATCTTTTGCGGAGTATATATCACAAGGACCATGGCAAAAATCCTACTCCCCAAGTGTCACCAAAATCTAGGGGCTAGTGGTTGTATTGAACCAGGAGAGTGATTGCTGCTGCCTCCACAACTTTAGTCATGAGTCTGCTCTCATGGGCCACAGGTAACTGAAGAATGGGGAAAAGTGGGAACCCATAAAAGATGGCAAAAATTGGGTTTAGCAGCAAAGACATGCCTTTGACATCCACAACACCAATGCTAATCAGCCACTGACTGCCTTTGAACACTGACTGCATTTCTCATACACAGCCCTCATGGAGCCTTTGCTTTGTCATGTTCTTGATACACTCCACACCCTGCATTTCCTGGGTTAATACCAACTGTGTTAGGGTGAGACCCTTAAGTGAATATTAATTGCCTACTTAATGGTTTCATTGCAGGAAATGCACATGAACTGGTCTTCGGACTTCCCACGTTGGACTTACCTCTATTAGAGGCAGGAAGATGTTAGTAGTCACCTTCCCACTGGATTAAATGCCCCTGTCAGTATCCAATTTATCATGGAAGAGAGCATTGAATACTGCCCTAAGTGACTTGTGATTTGCATTGTATAGTTAATACAAAACAAAGATTTGATCACCCATATCTTTATTGTGGGTTTGATGTTTTGTGAAAATGTCTTAGCATTTCAGTAGTACATGGCTGAGCTGTTCATTAAATTGCTGAAAATTACTGGCTATTGTGTTACTTTGTGAGCAAAAGAATTGAGCCAATTAACTGGCGTAAACTGGATTTCATTGTGGCCTTCTGTCAAAAAGGTTTATGTTTATGAAAAGAGAATATCATGCCTTTGTGATTAAAGGTGCATTCATTTGAAGTTGTTCATGAAGAGCTACTCCATGCCTCTGCTGGCATTTAGAAAATTTTATCACCATGGTTACCAACAAAAGGGTGGGGGGGTTATTCCTAGTGCAACCAAGGAGACGTTCCCCTAGAGGAAATTAAACAGAGATGAGTTTGTTAGTTTAAATTTGTGTAGTTGGTAGAACTGTCCCTAATATCTGTGTTTTCTGGAAATTAGCCATTATTCTATTCATAAGAAATAACCCCTGTGTCATCAAAGGTATTTCAGAAATGAGTTGTTAGGGTTAAGATGAATACTAGCAAAAACTGTAACATTTAAAACTATAATTTATCCTATCTTCTTAATATTTACATTCCATTTAATCCATAATGACAATAATGGAAAGATTTGGTCATCAGAGAAACTGTTTGTGTATGTCTAGGAAAGAATAGATTGTGCTTCTATCAAAGCTGATGTCTATGCTGGGCTCTCTTTTATCCCTGGGAAGGGGCTTCTGTGTTTATTCATTTTAGCAGTATTAATCATTTTAATACAAAAATGGGAAATGTTACTGTAATCATTATCCAACTAATCTAGCTATGTTGTGGACTATTAGTTTCTGGAATTCTTTTCCCCAGAAAACCATGGAATTCTCTTCTCCATAAAAAGGGGAGGCTGAGTCATTTGAATTTATTCAAGGTTGAGTTAGATTTTTGATAGACAAGGGAGTTGAGAGATATGAGGGGCAGACAGGAAAGTGAAGTTGGGATCACAGCCAGATCAGCCATTGTCTTATCGAATGGTGGAGCAATTATGAATGGCCCATCCTGCTCCCAAACCCAGGGTTCAGACTCACACAAGGTTACACTTGCATACTCAAACCCCCATATAGACCCTCATTTAAAGGGATTGGCGAATTGGTGCTGCAGCGCTGTAACCTTATATCTGACCCACACACCCTTTGAATGTAACTGGAATCACTGGATCAGGAACATTACTTTGTTGTGGCTTCACATCACAAAATAGAGAATGCCCTGCATTTTGTTTTATCACGTAAGATGTGGTCCCACAACAAGCCATACATCACAGTGTGATAGATATTTATTTGAAGAAAATAACAAAAAGCCCTCTTTCTATTATAAACAACAAGCTTAAAGACATTCAATGAACTATTGCAGTTTTTGTTCAATTGTGCCATTCAAGCCCATAGATTTAATGTTCTAACAGAAAAGTAGATGGAGAAGCAAAATTCAATCACCAAAATTCCCTTAACTCCTTGCAATTAAAACTGATTTTAACATTTTTAGTCAATTTTAAAGAGTGGTACAACTTCAGCAATATTATGCCCAAACATCAATAAATTCCTATGTGATAGAAATGGGTCTCCCACATTCACTCTCAATGTTCCAGGATGATAATGATGATGGTGATGCACTGTTTGAGCTTTGCTGTTGTGACTCTTGTTGGGGGAATGTCTTACTTTTGGCATTTTCTTACTGTTGGCATTATGTATCTGGAGTTCTAGTTAAAGCCTAACGGATGTGTTTTCAACAATCAGTCATCATTTTCTCAGACCTGTTTTTGATGTTGCACTTAGCAACTATGTGGAATGTTCCCAAGATTTGAGTTGAGCATCTTGTTATGGTTGGCTCCTCCATAATTCAATGGGAGCTTACTGTTTTTATAAATGCCTCATGTTTCAAACTGACTGTTTGTTTAATGTCAGCTGGATGTGTACAGGGAGAACAATTACAGTAAGCTAGAAAAGTTAGAATCACATTAGATGCAAATACTGAGCATGCTATTATTCAGCAAAGGTCATCATTACAGATCAATGGTTAATGACTAAAGAATGACCTGGGATTTTAAAAACTGGTATGTGAAACTATGAAGCCAAAGAGTAACTAGCAAGACAAAGTCAACGTGAAGCTTAAAACTAAAACTTACTCGAAATATATAAGCATCTGTGGAGAGAGAATTGAATGTACTATTCTTTATATATTAATGTGATGGTCATCTTTAAATGCTGAATGATTTGTGTTTTCCACAGTTAGTCTTTTGTCTCAAGTCTGGGAATGTGAGAATTTTTTGGATATAAGACAAAATATTCTGTCTATAAGCCACTCCAACCTACCTTGTGCTAATCTGAATTTACTTTTGAGAAATTAGTGTCTGGGTCTCCTTGACTGAATAATTTGACAAAAAGTTTCATTAAGAAAAAGCTGCACTTATTTTACAACCTTCGCTGGCCCAAGCACTTGATAAACAATAAACTACTTTTAAATGCCATTGAATGTTGGCAAACACTGAGCACAATGAGATAACAGAACATTGTTTCATTAATACTGATTGTGTGATAAATATTGGCCTTATTTATATTCAGGAAGTCAAGGTGCACAATTTATTTATACATTAATATAACTTTTTATAGAATTTAGATGTTGAACTAGTTGTATGTGGGTTTTTGGTCTGTGTATAAGGGGTTTAATGATTAACTTGTCAGTATTTCTGCACCCAAGATTCTCTTTAAATAAAAAGGAGAATGAGAGGGAGAGAGTGAGAGTCCCTGAGGTGGTAATAGAAATATGTTTGTATTGGCACCCATTTAGACCATAAGACATAGGAGCAGAAATTAGGCCATTCAGCCATGGCTGATACGTTTCTCAAACACATTCCATCACTTTCTCCCTGTAACCCTTGATCTACTTGCCAATCAAGAACCTATCGATCTTAGTCTTAAATATACTCAATGACCCGGCCTCTACAGTTTTCTGTTGCAGTGAATTCCATAGATTCACCACTCTCTGGCTAAAGACATTTCTCGTTATCTCTGTTATAAAAGGTCTTCTCTTTACTCTGAGGCTGTGCCTTCGGGTCCTAGTCTCTCCTAACAATGGAAACATCTTCTCAACATCCACTCTATCCAGACCATTCAGTATTCTGTATGTTGCAATTAGATCCCCCCTCATCCTTCTAAACTCCATTGAGTATAGACCCAGAGTCCTCAAACTTTCCTCTTATGTAAAACTTTTCATTCCTGTGACCATTCTCGTGAACCTCTTCTGAACACGTTCCAGGGCCAGTACATCCTTCCTGAGACATGAGGCTCAAAACTCTGCACAGTACTCTAAATGTGATCTGACCAGAGCCTTACAGAACTTCAAACCTCTGCTTTTATATTCAAGTCTTCTCAAAATAAATGCCATTATTGCATTTGCCGCCTGAACTGTTGACTCAACCTGCAAGTTTACCTTGAGAGAATCCTGGTCTGGAACTCCCAAGTCTCTTTGCACTTCAGACCTCTGAATTTTCTCTCCATTTAAAAAATAGCAAAGTGCATGACCTCTCACTTTCCCAAATTATTCTCCATCTGCCACTTCTTTGTCTATTCTCCTAACCTGTACAAATCCTTCTGCAGCCTCCCAGCCTCCTCAATGCTACCTGTCCCTCTGTATATCTTTGTATCATATGCAAACTTAGCCAGAAATCCCTCAGTTCCTTCATCTAGATCATTAATGTATAAAATGAAATGTTGCAGTCCCAACACTGAGCCTTATCTTGTCACCAGCTGCCATCCTGAGAAGGACCCTTTTATCCCCACACTCCGCTTTCTGTCAGACATGCTTCTGTCCATGCCTCTTCAACCAGGATTCTCGCCCACCCTCTGATGACCCCTTCTCCCGCCTCCAACACACCCCATCCACCTGGACACCCCATGCTGGCCTCTTACCCGCCCCTCGATCTCTTCATAGCCAACTGCCGCCGCGGCATTAACCGCCTCAACTTCTCCACCCCTCTCACCCACTCCGACCTCTCACCCTCGGAACGTGCAGCCCTCCACTCCCTCCATTTCAACCCCAACGTCACTATCAAACCAGCAGACAAGGGAGGCGCGGTACTGGTTTGGCGCACCGACCTTTACACCGCTGAGGCTAAATGCCAGCTCTCAGACACCTCCTTCTACTGCCCCCTTGTCCATGACCCCACCTCCCACCACCAAACCATCATCTCCCAGACCATCCAGAACCTCATCACCTCAGGGGATCTCCCATCCACCGCCTCCAACCTCATAGTCCCACAACCCCGCACCGCCCGTTTCTACCTCCTGCCCAAAATCCACAAACCTGACTGCCCCGGCCGACCCATTGTCTCAGCCTGCTCCTGCCCTACCAAACTCATCTCTGCATAACTTGACACGGTCCTGTCCCCCTTAGTCCAAGAACTCCCCACCTACGTTCGGGTCACCACCCACGCCCTCTACCTCCTCCATGGTTTTGGCTTCCCGGGTCCCTAATGCCTTATCTTCATCATGGACATCCAGTCCCTGTACACCTCCATCCCCCATCACGAAGGACTTAAAACCCTCCGCTTCTTCCTTTCCTGCCGTACCAACCAGTACCCTTCCACCGACACCCTCCTTCGACTGACTGAACTGGTCCTCACCCTGAATAACTTCTCTTTCCAATCCTCCCACTTCCTCCAAACCAAAGGAGTAGCCATGGGCACCTGCATGGGCCCCAGCTATGCCTGCCTCTTCGTAGGATATGTGGAACAGTCCATCTTCCGCAGCTACACTGGCACCACCCCCCATCTTTTCCTCCGCTACATCGATGACTGTATCGGCGCTGCCTCGTGCTCCCCCACGAGGAGGTTGAACAGTTCATCCACTTTCCCAACACTTTCCACCCTGACCTCAAATTTACCTGGACCATCTCAGACTCCTCCCTCCTCTTCCTAGACCTCTCCATTTCTATCTCGGGTGACCGAATCGACACAGACATTTACTATAAACCGACCGACTCCCACAGCTACCTAGACTACACCACCTCCCACCCTGCACCCTGTAAAAACACCATCCCATATTCCCAATTCCTTTGTCTCCGCCGCATCTGCTCCCAGGAAGACCGTTTCCAAAACTGTACCACCCAGATGGCCTCCTTCTTCAAGGACCGCAATTTCCCCCCAGACGTAGTCGACGATGCCCTCCACCGCATCTGTTCCACTTCCCGCTCCTCCACCCTTGAGCCCCGCCCCTCCAACCGCCACCAGGACAGAATCCCACTGGTCCTCACCTACCACCCCACCAACCTCCATGTCCAGCGTATCATCCGCCGTCATTTCCCCACCTCCAAACGGACCCCACCACCAGGGATATATTTCCCTTCCCTCCCCTATTAGCGTTCCGAAAAGACCACTCCCTCTGTGACTCCCTCGTCAGGTACACACCCCCCACCAACCTAACCTCCACTCCCGGCACCTTCCCCTCCAACCGCAAGAAATGCAAAACTTGCGCCCACACCTCCCCCCTTACTTCCCTCCAAGGCCCCAAGGAATACTTCCATATCCGTCACAAATTTACCTGCACCTCCACACACATCATCTATTGCATCCGCTGCACCCGATGTGGCCTCCTCTATATTGGCGAGACAGGCCGCCTACTTGCAGAACGTTTCAGAGAACACCTCTGGGACACCCGGACCAACAAACCCAACCACCCCGTAGCCCAATACTTCAACTCCCCCTCCCACTCCACCAAGGACATGCAGGTCCTTGGATTCCTCCATCGCCAGACCATAGCAACACGATGGTTGGAGGAAGAGCGCCTCATCTTCCGCCTGGGAACCCTCCAACCACAAGGGATGAACTCAGATTTCTCCAATTTCCTCATTTCCCCTCCCCCCACCTTGTCTCAGTCAAATCCCTTGAACTCGGCACCGCCTTCCTAACCTGCAATCTTCTTCCTGACCTCTCCGCCCCCACCCCACTCCGGCCTATCACCCTCACCTTGACCTCCCTCCACCTATCGCATTCCCAACACCCCTCCCCCAAGTCCCTCCTCCATCCCTGCCTGCTGGACACACTTTCTTCATTCCTGAAGAAGGGCTTATGCCCGAAACGTCGATTCTCCTGTTCCTTGGATACCGCCTGATTGCTGTGCTTTTCCAGCGATACATTTTCAGCTCTAATAACATGGGCCCTATCTTACTCAGTAGCCTCCTGTGTGGCACCTTGTCAAAGACCATCTTGAAGTCCAGGTAGATAACATCCATTGGCTCTCCTTTGTCTAACCTTCTTGTCACTGAGAGTCAAACAGATGTCCAGCATGGAAATGGACCCTTCGGTCCAACTCGTCCATACCGAAAAGATATCCTAACCTATCTAGTCCCATTTTCCAGCACCTGGCCCGTATTCCTATTCATATACCTATCCAAATGCCTTTTAAATTCTGCAATTGTACCAGCCTCCACCACTTCCTCTGGCAACTCATTCCATACACAAACCACCCTCTGCATGAAAAGGTTGCCACTTAGGTCCCTTTTATATCTTTCCCCTCTCACCCTAAACCTATGCCCTCTAGTTCTGGACTCTTCCATCCCAGGGGAAAAGACTTTGTCTACTTATCCTATCCATGCTACTCATGATTTTATAAACCTCTGCAAGGCCACCCCTCAGCCTCCGATGCTCCAGGGAAAACAGCCCCAGCCTATTCAGCCTCTCCTCAGAGCTTAAATCCTCCAACTCTGGCAATATGCTTGTCTTTTCTGAACCCTTTCAATTTTCACAGCATACTTCTGATAGTAAGGAAACCAGAATTGCACATAATGTTCCAAAAGTGGCCTAACTCAAACCCTGTACAGCCGCAACATAATCTTCGAACTCCTATACTCAGTACTCTGACCAATAAAGGGAAGCGTACCAAATGTCTTCTTCACTATCCTATCTACCTGCGACTCTACTTTCAAGGAGCTATGAACCTGTACTCCAGGGTCTCTTTGTTCAGCAATACTCCCTAGGACCTTACCATTAAGTGTATAAGACCTACTCTGATTTGCTTTTCCAAAGTGCAGCACCTCACATTTATCTGAATTAAACTCCATCTGGCACACCTCAGCTCATCGGTCTATCTGATCAAGATCCCGTTGTAATCTGATATAACCTTCTTCACTGTCCACTACACCTCCAAACCTCCCCAAAGAATTCAAGCAGATTTGTCAGGCTTGATGTTCCCTATGCTGACTTTGCCCTATTTTACCATACACTTTCAAGTATTCAGAAATCTCATCCTTGACAGTGGATTAATGGGTCTTACCCACGACCGAGATTAGGCTGATCGGTCGTGGGTGAGATCCTGGAAATTAAAGTGAACAGATGACACGCTGAAGAGCTTTAACTTGCTTTCAGGTAGAAAGGAAGGAATTGATTTATTTTTGGTTTATGGAAAACCTAGTTGCTTGGGAAGCTTTTCGGCAGTTTGGAGAAGCCCTGATGGAAGTTAGATGCATGAAATTGTTTCTTTTAGAGGAAAGAGTTAGTTCAGAGCAGTTAAGAAATAAGGATTTGAGTTTTGAAGTTCTAGACCAGATGTATTTAGTTACAACCATGGAAAGTTTTTCAAAGCTGCTAAAACGTAAGCTCAGTTGTGTGAATACTCAGGTTAGGGGCTATCAAAATCTCAAGGCCTTCTTTCAAGGAATTTAAAGAAACCCTTAAGTCGAGCCTATAAATGTAATAGAGAAGGGAATTCTCTTTGGTGTTTGGATATTGTAAAGTGATGGTGAAGGCACAGATGGGATTGTATTTTACTGTGTTTCAAAATCTATCAAGTTGCGTTGTATGTGAACCATTTTGGTTTCTTATATTTGTATCTTCATTTATTTTGCGTAATTTCTGTTATATTGTTGAAATCAAATCTGTAGCCTTGCATGCTTGAATTTTCGTGAAAAACAACCTAATTAAACAAGAGCAAAAGAAAATATGATCTATCAAGCCAGATTTCTGACTGGGACATGCCTTGTCCAATAATAACGTCAGCTGGGTCTATAACACAGTGAGATTATGAATGTCTGTCTGGATGGGCATAGTAAGTCTCAGTATAGTGTCTCCAGAATTAGATGATGTTTCCTTGTGACTGAAATGAACTCTTGGGCTAGATGTGCTAAATTAAGATTTCAACTCAACCTACTCTCATTGATCGCCGTTGAGCCAAGGCTGACACTTCCTACTCCCTGTCTTAGACAATTTACTAGTGCTTAATGAAGTTTTTAAATATAAAGACAAATTAATTCTCAAATGACAAATTTTCAATTAAGGTATTCTGTATTTGCCATTTGGAAATTCATTTTCTGTCCTTTTTAATAGATTTTCATTTTTAAATTTATGTTTGGTGTGAACTCCAAATGCTGGAAATTGCACGAAAGCATTTGTCATAAGGCATTCGGTTATGAATTAGTTTCTTCAATATGAGTAAATTATGTGCCTTCATCTTAAAACATAAATCTAGCTCCCTTTGCACTTCTGTTGTAATTACTTGTTTTATATGTCATGAGCATTTATGCAGAACTGTTTCAACATTGTTAAGGTCATTGGTCAGCTTTTACTAGTTTTCTAGCTTGGAATGTATGCTTCACTGATTTTTATTCCCTATTGGTGGTATATTTAAGCCTTGAAAGACTGTACGTCTATAAGGATTTTAGTTTCATGAGATTCATTTAAATGTTGTTGGTGTTCCGTTTGGCCGTGTGTTGCTAATTTTAAAACCTATGGAGTCATAGGTTTCCGACAGTACATATAGAAGCCATTCAGCCCATTGACTCTGCACTGATCCTCTGAAGAGGATAGCTACCCAGACCCACACCCACCACCCTATCCCACATATCATATGTCTGCTGTGATTTGGGATATTGGGATAACAGATTTTTCCCTGGACATCTGTTGAATTTTCTATTGTATCTTAAACTAGCCTTTGAGCTGTGGTATAAAATAACCTTTCGATCATGCCACGTGTTTAATTTTCTTCTTCTGAACATTATTTGAGTGACTGTAAGCAACTGTGCTATTTAAAGATGTTAGATTTGTGAGATATTATTTAGGTTAAAAATAAATTGAAAAACTACTCTCTTGATTTGAAGTGTTTGATCAAAGGGACAGGATAGCACTACTTACTCTCCACCCCGAATGGCTTGTTCACAGTGGGTGGCAGGAGTAATACTTTAAATCATCAGAATCAAAGATTGTGGTTTCAAGTCCCACTCTAGGACTTCAGCATTAAAATCAAATATGACACTTTAACAGCGGGTTGCTCTTTGGAGGGTTGGTGTGGACTTGTTGGGCCATATGACCCATTTCCTGTAGGGATTCTATGATTTCTAAAGCAATAATGAGGTAGTGTTATCCTTTGGATGAGATGTTTGACTCAGGTACCTTCAATTCATATGACATAAATAGGTTATCTTATTTCTTTTATTCACTCATGGGATGTGGGCATCACTGGCTGAGCCAACATTTATTGCCCATCGCTAATTGCTCAGAGGATAGTTAAGAGTCAGCCACATTTCTGTAGGTCTGGAGTCACATGTAGGCCGGACCAAGTGATGACAGCTTCTTTCTGCAAAGAGCATCAGTGAATTAGTTGGATATGTCTGGCAATTGCCAGTGGCTTCATGGTCATCAATAGAGTTTTAACTGAATCCAGATTTTTATTGAATTCAAATGCCACCAACTACCATGGCATTCAAACACGTGTCCCCAGAATATTATCTGGGTCTTGGGATTACTGGTTTATCAACAATTTGATGAGGTCATTGCCTACCTTCATTTGATCATTGAGCATTGCTGTATGTGTTAGGTTTCTGTCTACAAAATGACTGCTGTGAGCTGTACATTAATGTAATGACTATACTTCCAAAGTACTTCTCTGGTTTGAAACACTTAATATCCTTTGACATGAATGAAGATAGCAAAGAACAATAGGAACAGGAACAGGCCCGTTGGTCCTCTAAGCCTGCGCCCACACATTTTGTCCTTTCATACTAAAGCTGTCTTCACTTACAGGATCGTATCCCTCTAGTCACTTCCTCTTCATGTATGCATCCAAGTGTTTTTTGAATGCTGCTATTGTGTCTGCTTCCACCACCTCCTCTGGCAGCTCATTCCAGGCACTCACCACCATTCGTGTGAAAAACGTGCCTTGTGCATCTCTTGTAAACTCACCCCCCCCCCCCCCCCCCCCCACCCCGCACCTTGAACCTGTGTCCCCTTTCACCCTGGAAGAAGCCTCATGCTTTCCACTCTATCCATGCCATGCAATGAGGGATCTTGTCAAAGTCTTTACTGCAGTCCATGTAGACAACTTCAACTTCTTTTCCCTCATCAATCATCTTCAGCACCTCCTCAAAACTCGATCAAGTTAACGAGGTACGACCTCCTCTGTATAAAAGCTATGCTGTTTATCGCTAATAAGGCTATTTGCTTCTAACTGCATTTAGATCTTGTTCCTGAGGATCTTTTCCAATAATATCCCTACCACTGACATAAGACTCGCAGTCCTGTAATTTCCTGGATTATCCCTGCTACCCTTCTTAAACAATGGGACAACATTCGTTATTCTGATGATCTTTCAGCTTGTGAGTTTCAACCAGTGCTAAGGTATTCTGAAGGAAAGGAAATTTCCATGAAACTTTGTTCACTTTAAGTGCAATAAAATTATAAAGCAAATATTGCACAGTATGTATAATGGAGCAAGCTTCCATCAGCCTGAAGGAAGTTGCTCTGCCTTGCTATACACTAGTGACATAAATTGTATCAAACCTTTCGCCACTTGTCTATAAAACAAGCCAAAATGGTGCGCCATTCATCTCCTTCCCCCAATACTAACATTTACTAAATAATCTTTCTTCAGGATGCTTTGTTAATCATACAGGAAATAGGTCTCTTATTCTGAAATGACCTGCTCGCTCAAAAAAATTAAACATGACTCTTTCTCTGTTGGGGAAAAAAAACTTATTTTAATATTGTAATGATACTTCTAAACTGTACGCATTGATAAATTTAAAATAGTGACATTATAGTACAGCACCATTAAGCACTAGTAGCATGCTGAAACTATGGCAGTTTGAAAAAAATAAGATTACATCCTCAGATCCAAGCATGTTGCAAAGGAGCATCACATGTTTAACGTAAAGTGAGTTTTGAGATCGTTTTGTCGGTAACTAAAGTCTAACTCAGCTGATCATTTGTTCCAATTAATTTTAAGATCTTGGATTATATGTGGTAATTTAATCACCACATTTTAAATTATGAACAAGTATACAGTATTTATGAAATTCCTTGCAAATTTTTACCCTCGAAGAAAAACTGGATAGATCTCCCCAGGATTATGTAAGTGGTATTTATTGCGCTGCTACAAAACGTGGTGAGGAAAATTTAAGCCAAGGAAGTGAACTTCAGCCTAACCAAAGTCTTTATCTGCTGAAGGAGTATTCAAATTATGCCAGTCTGCCAAATGTCATTCATCACCAAGACATTCCAGTTTTTTGGGTATGAAGCAAGAAATCCCAGGCTGATCTCCCTGATCATTCTCCCTTTGTGAAATAAGTAAGCAGTGAGCAGGGCATTGTCTTCAACAGTATGTAAACTAATCATGTTTACTGTTGGTACTGTTGTCTTCTAATCACCACCTTCCAGGGACCTAAACTAATTTATCCATCTCTTTTTTTTCCTATTCGCAACTTGATAATCCACGTCTTAAACAGTGAGAAGAAAAAGGAGCAAATCCATTGGTTTATTCTAGGCCAGGATTTTTCTAAATAGGTGGGCGAATGTATGAAGGGAGATCAGTATATGTGCGTATGAGTCACTTGATCTATGGGCTGCATCCTAAAATATGAGAAGAAAGAATCAATAAAAAGAAATTCAAAAATCTCATAGAAACGCGGGGATTAAACTCTGACATTCATTTCACTGGAGGAATAGGTGCAAAGGATCTGCAGTTTTAACAAATGGATAAAAGAGAAGGTTTCAGAGATTCCACTTCATAGTAGAATGCTTCCACCACACAGAAAGCTAGCCAACTGGCTCTCCTGCAAATAATGCAAATTGGCACATAATCAAAAGTCTGTTGTCAAAAATCAAATTCTTGTTAGTGCCCAGAATAGTGCCTAGATAATGCTTAAATTCTAGACATTGTGAAAAGGAGGAGGTAGAAATCTTTTATATCTTATTGACATACCCTTTATGCTGCCTTGCAATTCCAGTGAAAAATCAATTGATTCTGATGCCAAGAATAGGGTTAGGGTGAGCAACGCCATGGATAAGTCAAGAGGAAGAAGTTCCACTGTCTTGATTAAGTTTTGTGTCTGTCAAGAACGTGATCTGGCAAAATAGGCGATCAGCCTTAGGAACATTCGGAACAGGAGTAGGCCATTTAGCCCGTCCAGCCTATTCCACCATTCAATGAGATGATGGCTAAACTGTGCCCTAAACTTATATACCTGACTTGGCCTATGTCTCTGAATACCTTTTGCTTAACAAACTTTATCTATCCCTAATTTAAATTTAACAATTGAATCTGGGCACTAACATTGGGTCTGAGGGTGTCAGGTGCTCAGGCAAGAAGGTAATTTGAGCCATTTTGTGTTACAGCTTCTACCTCTATACTTCAGAGCTAAAAGCTTTCTGGATGCTATTGTCCCAAGCATTTTTCCTTTACCAGACACAAGTGCAAACACACTGTCCACTGGCCTGATCACCAAACTTGGTTGCTCTGAGGTTTGAATAGGCCCAGTGTATTTTCAGTTGAGAGTGTGGTGCTGGAAAAGCACAGCAGGTCAGGCAGCATCCAAGGAGCAGGAAAATCGACATTTCAGGCAAAAGCCCTTCATCAATATATTTTTAATAGACTTTGCTCATCTGTATCTGTTATTGGCTCTAATACGGTTAGCTACTTTCCATCTATTTGTGATAACTAATCAGTTTTTTTTTAGGTAGGCTGTTTTTTTCTCCCTTTCAAGACTAACGTTACTTCTATAAAATGAAGTAACTGCCAAGTTCCAGAAGTCCATGTTCTTTGTGATCTCCTGGCCCAATGCTGAACATTAGAGTTGTGTGGATGGTTAGATTAGTGATAGACATCTTGATAATGGGCTATCGTTTGCTGTTGCAGGCCACTGAACAAAATCTGCTGTTGTTTAGATTTGCCTGTCAGCATTGTTGAAAGTCCAAACTGAAGGTTTTGCACTGAGGGAGACTGAACATTTGGGACCTAAGTGATTATTATTAGAATGCCATGTGAACCTCCTTCACTCAGCAATTGGCTCGAAGGGTTGAGAAATGAAAAACCAAGAATGTGACTCTAATTTACAATTCCAAGTCAAATCAGAGACAGAGAGAAAACAAATTCGGAGTTTGGGGGTAAAACTCTGATTTTTAAAAAAAGGTAGTAAAAGACAAAGGGGTTATTAAATGTAGGAACTTAAAAAGTGACAATTGTACTCTTCAACAATAATAAAACCTGAAGGAATGAGACTCGTAACAGTTAATTTTCACTGCCTGAGTCCAAATGGCTTTAATTGTTGTTTTGCTTCTTCAAAAGAACATTCAATTTTAAATAACTCCACTTCAAAATATTTTCTATATTGCATTCAGTATTTATCTATCAGATAAATGTAACAGTTTAATATTGTTCAAAGTATATCAGTAGTGAGCCATCCAATGAGGAGCCATTTTTGTGCAGTTATGTCCTTAACTAACTTTGTAATTGCCTCTTACCTGAAATTGCTGTGTCATTGGTGCATAAACAAGAGTAATCGGCACTAGTCCTGACCATTACTTTGACCACACATTTTGGAACCTAACTACAGTGCATTCATTTGGATTATTAACGAACAACATCAGGAAGGGCAATGGAAAATATGCTTTTATATGTTTACTAAGCTATAACATCCCAAAGCTGTTTGCAGCTCAAACAAGACTCCAGCAGCTCAAGGTTCCACCCTTTTTAGATTAAATTATGTACTTCAAATGGTTGACTACAGGTTTTACTGTATTAATGATTCAGCTATGAGCAATTCCAGCTCAAATAGTCCTCTCCTTGCCGTCTGAATAAGCAGCAGTTTGTCTATCAATTATAGCAATTGCTAGAATGGAAATGTTCACCTACCAGCAGCAGACTGATGCCCCTCTATAGCATTGAGTTAACTAAAGTTGTTCTCTTTCCCCCTTTCTCACTAGGTGTGATCAACTGATCTAGAATGGGTAAGCAGAATAGTAAACTGCGCCCCGAAGTCCTTCAGGATCTTCGTGAGAACACAGAATTCACCGACCATGAGCTCCAGGAATGGTACAAAGGCTTCCTGAAAGATTGCCCAAGTGGCAATCTGACTGTTGACGAATTTAAGAAAATATATGCAAATTTCTTCCCTTATGGCGATGCCTCCAAATTTGCAGAGCACGTATTCCGTACCTTTGACACCAACGCTGATGGAACGATTGATTTTCGAGAATTTATTATTGCGCTGAGTGTCACGTCCCGTGGCAAGCTGGAGCAGAAGTTGAAGTGGGCATTCAGCATGTACGACCTGGATGGAAATGGGTACATCAGCCGAGAGGAAATGCTAGAAATTGTACAGGTAAGATCCATAGTGATCCAATAATGTAAGGATAAACTAAGAGATACATACGTTTAAAGTCCTCACTGATTACCCGCTGGGAAATTGGAGTTGGTTCTCTTCAGTTTTTCCCCTTTTAATTTTAAGGAAATGTTCGGCAAAAGCACCTTGCCCAAGATTTGTTCCAATTTTCCATAATTCCTTAAGGAACAGGGCATTGAACAATCAATCTTCTCACTAATTAGACTCTTTGTGGCTATTACTTGAGTTGTAAGGTTGGATTTATACAAAAAGGTTTCCTGTACCTCAAAGGTAGGAAGTTTTTTTTTTCATTGTTTACATTTAAATTGTTTTGTGGGTAGCAATATTCTAATGCCCCTCTCTCACTTTTCCATCCAGTCCAAGGTGCAGATTTTATAGTCTCACTGGGTTCTGTTCTTATTCTCTGAATTACTTTATCAAAACAAGTCATGAGATACTCCATGAACTGAGTGTGCCCTTGGATATTGTGTTAGTATAGGTGTGATTATGACAAAATACCCGCTACAGATTTATTTCTAAAACATGAGTTAATAATGTCCATATCAATATAAAGATGTCAGGTTACATTTGTAAGCCAATGTCAACAACGAGCACTAACGGGTATGTGGTACAACAGCAACAGTCTTGTAGCGTAGTTGCAGTGTCCTTGCTTCTCAGCCAGAAAGCCTGAGTTCAAGTCGCACCTGTCCCAGAGGACAGATTTCCCAACAGGTACATTAAAAGACATCTATACTAAAATAGCTGCCAACCAAAGATTCATTTAATCTCACTTAGAATCATAGAATCCCTACAGCATGGAAGCAGGCCATTCATCCCATTAAGTCCACACTGACCTTCCAAAGAACGTCTCCCCGAAACCCACCCCTCTACCCTATCCCTGTAACTCTGCAATTCCCATGGAGAATTCCCCTAGCTTGCACATCCATGGACACGATGGGTAATTTAGCATGGCCGATCCACCTAACCTGCACATCTTTTGGAAAATGGGTAGAAACCAGCGCAGACATGTGGAGAATATGCTAATCCATGCAGTCACCCAAGGCAGGAATTGAACCTGGGTCGCTGACTTCTGGCTGAGAAGCAAGGACACTACAACTACGCTACAAGACTGTTGATGTTGTACCATATACCTGTTAGTGCTCATAGTTGACATTGGCTTACAAATGTGACCTGACATCTTTTGCTTTGATATGGACATAATTAACTCACGTTTTAGAAATAAATCTGTATCAGATATTTTGTAATAATCACACCTATATTAACATAATATCCAAGGGCACACTCAGTTCATTGAGGCTGTGAGGCTATAGTGCTGACCACTGAGCAACCATATCATCTTGACAATGTAATTTAGCCCCAGTGCAGGGGAGCACTTCCACAGCATCCATATGAACTTAAAGCCTTGAAATGAGATTGTCGGATTTGGAACAGTAGATCAGATTACTATTCAGTCGGTTAATTGCCACTAGATTGCTGTATGGCATCAGTTGGAAATGTGTTTTGACAGATCAATTACTTGCAAATCTATTGCAGCAGGTGAATAGTCCTTTCAAATTTTGAAAGCAGCTCCAATTTTTGTGTCACATAATGGTTATACTCAGCACATTGTACACAGGGATATTTTATAACTGACTAGATATCTGATATTGAATATCGGTTTGAGCGAACTTTACTGCATGAATTGTGTGTTCCGGATTTAACAACAACTTTGTATTTTTGTGGCACCTTCAATGTAGGAAAACATCCCAAGGAACTTCACAGGGATAATATGAAGCAGAATTTGACACTGAAACGCATAGTGGAGATATGAGGGCAGTAAACCAAATATTCAGTTAAAGCGGTTGGTTTCAGGAAGCATCTTAAATGAGTGAAGTGTGGCAGAGAGAGATAGCGACGGTATTTCAAAGTTTGGTAACTAGACAACTGAAGGGACAGCCGCAAATAGTGAGGATACTTGAACCTGGAATGAGAGGAGTGCAAATATCTAAAATGATTGTGCCCTTGAGACAGTGCAAACATAAATGGTCAGGTCATGAAATCAAAGCATTGCTAAAATAGGAGTGAGTGTAGGTCAGCAAGCACAGGAGTTGTGCAGAGAAGCTCTTGGTGTGCATTAGGATACATACAGGCAAACTTTGAATAAGCTTTAGTTTATAGAGATGTCAAATCATGTGAGAGAGCAGGGAGAAGTGCATTGAAATAACCAAATAGTAAAGAAATGGAAGAGAGTTTGAGCCAAGGCATTAGAGGACAGTGGTGTATTCAACCATCTCAGAGGCTGCAAAAGGTTGAGAAGGAAAACGAGGGAAGGTTTTCACAGTCATATAGGATGTCATTTGTCAGTTTGAGGGCCACTGCTGAACTGTGACAAGGGTGGAAATTAGATTGGAGGGATTCAAACATCATGTTTTTGGGAGAGCTGGAAACAGATTTGGGAGGTAGCACACATTCAAGAACTTTCAAGAGGAAAGATAGTTTGGATATTGTCCTTGCAAACTAAGGCCAAGAGATGCCTTTAATATTTTTGAGGAGCACAGTGATGACAGCGGATTTGAAAGAGAGGAGGGGACATTATCTGAAATGAGAGAATGAATGATGGCAGCGAGAAGGGAAGTTGTGTGGTCAGTAGTTTAGTTTGAGTGACTGAGGAGCATTCCTCAACAGCTAGAGAATTCTGGAAATTGTGAAAAGGGAGATAGGAAGGAAGCTAACACTTGGGCAAGCACTGGTCCTAGACGTTTGGCCTCGTGGGCCCAGAGAAGGGAGGATGTGAGCTCCTTGCATGTTTTGTTGAGGATGTATGTGGGGTAGTCAGGCGAGAGGGGTTTACCAGGTCGGATTTAAATGAGAAAGAAAGCTGATGGTGTCTTTGAGTTCCAGAATGATCCTCAACAGTAAGCCTCAGTCGAGTTTTACGTGGTCAGATCAGATGGTATATAGCTACCCTTATCCATTCAAGTCTCCCTCACTTATGAGTACCCCATACATGCAGATCTCTAAATTACTTGGTTGCTTCAGACACGTTTCATTTTTGATATTTGTAATGTGTTTATCAAGTAAATCAACTTTAATAAGTTAACTGTTAGTTATTATAAATTAATATGTAACCAAGGGTTTTTTCTCATGTTACTGTGTCACTGTGACATGAGGCCTGGAAAATATTGTTTCCTTCCATTGCTTTTTCATATCACTGTTAAATTTGGAAATAAATTACGCTGTAATACATGTTTTAGTTCACTCCAACCATGTTCCCAAACTCAGCTAGTCCCACCTGCCTGCAGTTGGCCCATATCCCTCCAAACCTTTCCTATTCATGAACTTATCTAAATGTCTTTTAAATGTAACTGAACCTGCATCTGCACTTCCTCTGGCAGTTCACTCAACACACTAACCACTCTGTGTAAAAATGTTGCCTCTCATGTCCTTTTTCAAATCTTTCCCCTAACATCCTAAAAATATGGCCTCTGGTTTTCAACTCTGCAACCTGAGGGAAAAGACCTTTGTTATTCCCCTTCCTCTGCCCCTCATGATTTTACAAACCTCTAAGGTCACCCCTCGATCTCCTGTGCTGCAGTGAAAATAGTACCAGCCTATCTGGTCTTTTTTAAAATCTCAAGCCCTCCATTTCCAGCAACCTCCTGATATATCTTTTCTGAACCCTCTCCAGTTTAATAATATCCTTCCTATAACATAACGACCAGAACTGCACACAGTTCTCTGAACAAGTCCTCACCAACGTCAACATGACATCCCAAAGGACTGAACAATAAAGACAAGTGTGCCAAACGTCTTTTACTTGTGATGCAAATTTCAAAGAATTATCTACCTGAACCCTGATGTCGCTCTGTTCTTCAGCACTACCCAAGACCCTACCATTAACTGTATGTCCTGTCCTTGTTTGTTTTACCAAAATGTAACAGCTAACATTCATCCAAATTAAACTCCATCTGCCACTCCTCAGCTTATTGACCCAATTGATCAAAATCTCTTTGTAATCTTGGATAACCTTCTTTGCTGTCCACTATACCACCGATTATGTTCTCATCCGCAAACTTACTAACCATTCCTTCTATATTTTCATCTAAATCATTTATATAAATGACAGACAAAGGTGGACTCAGCACTGATCCCTGTGGAGCATCGTCTCCAGTCTGAAAAACAACCCTCCACCACCACCCTCTGTCTCCTGCCATAAAGCCAATTATGTATCCAATTGGCAAGCTCACCCTGAATCTCATGTGATCTAACTTTACTAATTAGTCAACCATGCAGACCCTTGTCAAGGGCTTTACTAAAGTCCACATAAACAATGTCCACCATTCTGCTATCTAGATAAAAACAATGGCTGCAGATGCTGGAAACCAGATTTTGGATTAGTGGTGCTGGAAAAGCACAGCAGTTCAGGCAGCATCCAAGGAGCAGCAAAATCAACGTTTCGGGCAAAAGCCCTTCATCAAGAATTATCATCTATCTTTTTGGTTACTTGCTCAAAAAACTCAAACAAGTTTGTGAGACATGATTTTCCTTGCACAAATGCATGCTGGTGATCCCAAATCAATCCTTGTCTCTCCAACTGCATGCAAGTTCTATCTTTCAGAATTCTCTCCAAAACTTAACCAAAACCGATGTCAGACTTACAGGTCTATACTTCCCAGGCTTCACCTTACAGCCTTTCTTAAATAAAGCCACAATATTAGCCATCCTTCAGTCCTCCAGCACCTCATCTGTGGTTATAGATGACACAAATATTTCTGCTATGGGTCCCACAATTTCATTCCTAACTTCCCACAATGACCTGGGATAAACTTAGAGGCATAGAATCATAGAGATATACAGCATGGAAACAGACCCATCGGTCCAACTCGTTCATGCCAACCAGATATCCCAACCTAATCTAGTCCAATTTGCCAGCGCTTGGCCCATATCCCCCCAAAGCCTTCCTATTTAAATACCTATCCAGTTCCCTTTCAAATGTTAAAATTGTACCAGCCTCCATCGCTTCCTCTGACAACTTATTCTACATACATAATGGGCGGCACGGTGGCACAGTGGTTAGCACTGCTGCCTCACAGCGCCAGAGATCCGGGTTCAATTCCCGCCTCAGGTGACTGACTGTGTGGAGTTTGCACGTTCTCCCCGTGTCTGCGTGGGTTTCCTCCGGGTGCTCCGGTTTCCTCCCACACTCCAAAGATGTGCAGGTCAGGTGAATTGGCCATGCTAAATTGCCCGTAGTGTTAGGTAAGGGGTAGATGTAGGGGTATGGGTGGGTTGCGCTTCGGCGGGTGCGGTGTGGACTTGTTGGGCCGAAGGGCCTGTTTCCACACTGTAAGTAATCTAATCTAAAACCACCCTCTGCGTGAAACAGTTGCACCTTAGGTCCCTTTTATATCTTTCCCCTCTTACCTGAAACCTATGCCCGCTAGTTCTGGACTCCCCCACCCCAGGGAAAAAACTTTGTCTGTTTATCCTATCCATGCCCCCTCGTGATTTTATAAACCTCTATAAGGTCACCCCTCAGCCTCCGACGCTCCAGGGAAAACAGCCCCAGCCTGTTCAGCCTCTCCCTATAGCTCAAATCCTCCAAACCTAGCAACATCCTTGTAAATCTTTTCTGAACCCTTTCAAGTTTCCCAATGTCTTTCCGATAGGAAGGAGACCAGAATTGCACGCAATATTCCAACAGTGGCCTAACCGATGTCCTGTACAGCCACCACATGACCTCCCAACTCCTATACTCAATGCTCTGACTAATATTGGAAAGTATACCAAATACCTTCTTCACTATCCTATCTTCCTGTAACCCTACTTTCAAGGAGCTATGAACCTGCACTCCAAGGTTTCTTTGTTCAGCAACACTCCCTAGGACCTTCCATTAAGTCCTGCTCTGATTTACTTTCCCAAAATACAGCACCTCACATTTATCTAAATTAGATTCCATTTGCCACTCCTCAGCCCATTGGCCCATCTGATCAAGATCCCTTTGTCATCTAAGGTAATGTTCTTTGCTGTCCACTGCACTTCTAATTTTTGTGTCATCTGCAAACTTACTAACCAAACCTCCTATGTTCATAACCAAATCATTTATATAAATGATGAAAAGTAGTGGACCCAGCACCGATCCTTGTGGTCACAGGCCTCCAGTCTGAAAAACACGCTCGACTACCATCCTTTGTCTTCTATCTTCGTGCCACTTCTGTATCCAAATGGCTAGTTCTCCCTGTATTCCATGCCATCTAACCTTGCCAATCAGTCTCCCATGGGGAACCTTGTCAAACGCCTTACTGAAGTCCATATAGATTACGTCTACTGCTCTGCCCTCATCAGTTCTCTTTGTTACTTTTTCAAAAGATTCAATCAAGTTTGTGAAACATGATTTCCCACACACAAAGTCATGTTGACTATCTTTAATCAGTCCTTGCCTTTCCAAACACGTGTAAATCCTGTCCCCCAGGATTCCCTCCAACAACTTGCTCACCACTGACACCAGTCTATAGTTCCCTGGCTTGTCCTTACCAACTGTTGTAAATAATGATACCACATTAGCCAACCTCCAGTCTTCTGTCACCTCACCTGTGACTATCGATGATACAAATATCTCAGTAAGAGGCCCAGCAATCACTTCCCTGGCTTCCCACAGAGTTATAGGGTACACCTGATCAGGTCCCGGGGATTTATCCACCTTTATGCATTCTAAGACACCCAGCACTTGATCAACTCCTGGAGATTTAATAACCTTTATGTTTTTGAAGACTACCACACTTTCTCTTTTGTAACATCAATACTTATCAATATTTGTTTCCCTGAGTTCAGTAGCCTCCATTTATTTCTCCCCAGTAAAAACTGACATGAGATATTCATTTAATAACTTCTGCCCTGAAACTGCGTTGTCATGGATTTATGAGGTTGTACTCTAGTACTTACCCTTGAGCACAATTACAAGTTTATTTTTACAGACAGCTAGCTTCACTAAGCAGGTACTGCCCTCAATTTCTCAAAGCTTCAATAGTTTTCAACTGCATCAATGAAATAATGTTTGGGGGCTTCCTTCAGTAGAGCTTTCAGATACACTGAACTATCCATGGCTTCCAAGGTTTCCCTTCAACACAGAGTCAGAGGCCTTCCACCATGTTTTCAGCTTTGCTGAATTTCCCTTAAGTCCTGACTGCCCAGAAGCTACTCAGAACACTCTTCCTGCTCCCTCAGGTTTCTTCACCCTTCGCTCTAAACTGCATTGACCAGCAGCCTCAAGGTCACAACATTCAATGTCAATTGTTTCCAATCAACTGCCTGAAAGCCCATGGGTTCCACCGTCACATGCTGTCTGGTCCCATCATCTCATTTTTGCACCAGTTTCCACAGTGCAGGAATTGCTTGCTGCTGGCATCAAGGCTTTTATTGTAAAGAGCGTCCATCTGAAATAGTGTGCAATATCTGGAGGGAGATAGCATTGACAGTGATTGGTACTCTCCTTCCACATGATAATGGAACAGTATCTCAACAGGCTGGGAAGACACTTCAAATGTCTTCAGTTTCTTCTTTGAACAAGGCAGTACTTGTTCAATGCAACTTTCACAGTAACCTCTGAGGAAGTGGGGTTGTGGTGCAAGGCTTCAATACCGCATCTAGCACCATGACTATGAAACACCCCTTCCACTAATTGCAACCTTAACCTTTCTTGTGTACAGGCTCATGTCTTCATACGTCTTACTTCATCTCCCTCCTGCTTCAAGTTGGCTACATCTACATTCCCTGTTTCCTTGGAGTAAAATTATAGCATAGAATGCCATCCAATGGAGGGACATGACTTTTAAAGCCTTCAAGGTTATGGTTATCTACACTGTTTTTATGGATCCCTGGAAAATTGCAGGTGCAAATTAATCCTGCTAATCCTATCTCTGCCACTTTTAATCCCAAGAGAGTGTTCCTTCCTCTGCGTTAGGTTCTGATTATTTTTTCTGCTGATGCACCATAGCAACAGTCTCTATAAGAAAAGGAAGCTGGTAGTAACATAGATGAAGTTGAGCATGAAGCTTATATCCAGTTGCAGCTGCATTGTACTGTGGTCTGTCACGGCTGTCAGCCAGCTCCCTCATAACACAATATCACTGCAGTATGACAGGCAACATCACACTGTGAAGAAGCAGGCTGGCATGAAGCATTAGACCACTATCAGTTCCATTAAGCTCCTGGGAAGCAATAATCACTAACCATCTCCTGTGTTTGAGGCTCTCAGTGAAAGAAGTAGCTAATCAGGGATACCATATCCATTCCTCAGGAGCATTGATGGTGAATAGCAGGGTTAGGAGGAGATTTCTGAAATTTGTCAGTGTTCCATCTGTCTGAGAAGCAGTCTGAGGCAGCTGTGGGCATTGGTCAGAAGCAAAGTGCAAACAAGACTGGATCATTTTTAAAAAAAAAAGATATTCCTGCAGAACTAAAATGCCTGTGGCCTGTTTGGTTTGAGAAGATGCCCCTGCTGACTTGGAGATGCTGACCCTTGATGTTGACCCTTGAAGCCTCGATTCACTGATTGGAGTCGAATTAGCCCCAGTGCAGCGGCTTGGCAAGAGGCACTTCAACAAATGAGGCCAGCAGCAGATCAGCAGCTCAATCATGCATGTGTTAGACAACTTCACTCATGTAGTTAGTTTCCTATGTCGTTCCAGCACTGTGGAGAAAAGACACAGAAATTGCTTTCCCTCCAGGCTGTGGATATGCAGAGCAGGCTCCCAGTCAAAGCAGTTGATGCTGCATTGTTTAAAGAAGATACCAGTTGGGAATAATATTGAAGAACAGAAGGATAGGTATAAACAACAGTTAAATACATCCTATGGATGCAAATGCTCCAGTGCTGCTGGGGAAAGTTGGTACATTATTCTTTTTAAAGGACCATAGGCAGTGGAGATTTGACAAGCAAACTATTGCTTGTTTTGAGTTGTGCTTTAAGGTATATTAACACATGCAGTTAGTGCAGAAAGGATATTTCCACTGGTTTTGGCATCTAGAAACAGTCTCAGAATTAAAGGCTAATCATTTAGTACTGATGAGGAGGAACTCTTGCTCTTGTTTTCAGGTCAAAATAGTTTTTATTCATACCTAAGGGGCGGCACGGTGGCACAGTGGTTAGCACTGTTGCATCACAGCACCAGGGAGTCAGGTTCAATTCCTGCCTTGGGTGACTGACTGTGTGGCGTTTGCACATTTTCCCCGTGTCTGTGTGAGTTTCCTCTGGGTGCTTCGGTTTCCTCCCACAATCCAAAGATGTGCAGGTTAGGTGAATTAGTCATGCTAAATTTCCCATAGTCAGGGGTGAATATGGGGAATGGGTCTGGGTGGGTTACTCTTCGGAGGGTTGGTATGGACTTGTTGGGCCTAAGGGCTTGTTTCCACACTGTAGGGAATCTAATCTCATCAATTCCACAAGCATTTCATTGTGCAATCTGACCATGAATGGTTCGAAATGATCTGTCAAACACCTGTCAAATGTTTCAACTTATGGAAGTCCAGTGGAGCAGTTTAGAAGTACAGTGCAAACCAGGTTTCTGAATAAACAACTCCGATATTCTTAGCTGACTTTCAAGCCCCAGCAAGAACAAAGAAGTCCCTTTAGACATGGGCATTACTGAAACTGAACTGGAACATAATCTCCACATCAATCTCATACATTTTGATCACAGCAGAGCAGACTCAGCAAGATGATGATCAACTGATATAGCTCAAAAGGATCATCGGCAATGAACTTGAAGGCTTCACTTCTTAACCCCTCTAAAATCTGTAGAAACTAAACCAAATAATTCATAATGAAAACCATCAATTTAGCTTTAGTCCAGGTAGCTGAAAATGTGCGGTAATAAAATACATGATTTCTCAACAACATATTGTAGCCATTCTAGAATAATAATTTTCTTCAGAAACCTTTGGACTAAACTTTTGTGATGCAAAGTCTTTTGTAGGTATGAGCTTCATGGAGTTCTTTATTAGCTTTTTAGTCTGTATGACTGTATGAGGAGGAGATTAGCCAGAAAGGTTTCAATCTCTTTGCTTCTCTCCTGCCATTGTTCCAGGCTCAACACGAAAGGAAGATTGCAGTTATTATTCATAATTTTAAAACACAGGAATCCACTCAGATTTTTACAAATAATGGTGTGGCCAATCTAATTGACTGACTTCTCCTTAGAATGCTGAGAAATCTAAAGACTTATTAAGGCAGGCAGCCAAATAATACTTAATAGTTCGGTCAACTTGAATTCAAACTAAAGACTCAATCAAGTTATTTATTCTGATGGGTAATTGCCTACAAAACGTGTACATATTAATCTGTAGTATGCATTTGTGACCTATGGTACAGGAGGAACAAAGACAGTAGACTATTTCTCCTGAAATGTAATTGCAGAAGCTGTTTTAGTGCTAAAATGCTGGCGAGCTACCAATTTCCATTGTGAAAAACAGACATAATGTGTTTTTTATAATCTCAAAGAGTCAGATCTCCAATTTGTCAACTTTGACAGGATCTGTTGTACTTGGCCTGTGGAAGCAGCTTGCTTAATGGTGTATACAGTCTTCTCTCATTTCATATTTTTCTTTTCTCCTTAAAAGTAAAACTGCGTTATGAGGGGATGTGTGATATTGAAATGTTTATCTCCATAGGGATTTTCTCTTTAAATTGTACTGAGTGGAAAGAAGAGTGAGATTGCACTCCCACATACATTGCATTTCGAAAAAATAAATTGTCCACAAAAGCCGTTATCACAAGGCAGCGTGTTATTTCCACATTAAGGAGTGCTGTCAATGGGGCGCCTCCTCCTGTGTATTTACAAGTGATTCTAGCAGAGCATTTAAATAGTAATGTAGCTGCTGCATTGCTTGATGGTATGGATGTTGAATTGGTATTTTCTCCTGAATATTCTGCTTGGCTTTTGGCATAATCTCATTTTATATTGCAATATAAAACTTTGAAAGTTGACCAACTTTTAAAATTTGGCTATGTGGACTTTATCAGTTAGCACCCCGCATTCATCTTCAACCCTACAGTCTGGCTGATATCCTACACCATGTAACCCGATTAACTGGTTCCTGGTTACATTGGTCTTCATGGGAGCTTGCTGTACACACTGGCTGCCATGTATGCCTTCAAATCAGGAACCAAAAAATAGTAATTGGCTGGAAAGCAGTTTTGTACATTCTGAGGTCATGACAACAGACTTGCACACTTTTAATTTTGTTAATTGTTGAACAATTAGTTTTTTTTTAGTGTTGGGAGTCATTGTATTGGTTCAGCAGAACCAAATCAGATCAGGATTCTGGGTAATCCAAGATGGAGAACAGGAAAACCTTGTAGCTGTAATAGCTGCTCCTTTTTGAGGTATTTAGGGTGTTGGAGGTGATTTCCTTGAATTCCAGGAGCAGAAATTACTGTTTTATATGCTGTTGTGATTGTTTTGGAACTTTGGCGAAAAAAAAGTCAAAATAGCGGCACTTTTAAAAGGGAGAAAGACAGACAAAGGCACATGGTCTGTAAAGGTGAGAAAGAAAGAAACCTACACTGCTAACTGACATGGCAGTGAATCTGCACAGTTACTGCCTTTGCTGTTTGAACTGACGAATCACTGGACATCGAGGTGTGCTTAGGAAAACTTAACAAACAGCGAAATTCACAATTGATCTTAGAAGAACCTGTTTGGGAGTGGTCACAGCAAATAAACAGATAAGTGAATAGTTTTAAGTATAGCCTTGCTGTAATAGTGAGGAGAGAGGTTCTTTCTTGATTATATGTTTTTATTGGGATCTATCTCTTGATTAAATTTTAAAAATATAAGCCATAAGTATTAAGTTAGCCAGGAGCAATGTTTTGTAGAACAATAAAATGGTGCTATTTTCTGGCTATTTTCAGTAGATTGGAAGGAGCAAATCGGCCTTTAGGAGAGTGATATGCTATAAATAGACAAAGTCTTTTCCCTGGGGTGGGGGAGTCCAGAACTAGAGGGCATAGGTTTAGGGTGAGAGGGAAAAGATATAAAAGGGACCTAAGGGCAACTGTTTCACGCAAAGGGTGGTATGTGTATGGAATGAGCTGCCAGAGGAAGTGGCGGAGGCTGGTACAATTGCAACATTTAAAAGACATCTGGATGGATATATGAATAGGAAGGGTTTAGAGGGATATAGGCCAAGTGCTGGCAAATGGGATTTGATTCGGTTGGGATATCTGGTCAGCACGGACTAGTTGGACCGAAGGGTCTGTTTCCGTGCTGTACATCTCTATGACTCTAAATACGTTGAATTTGTACATTTCGTATTTTTTTAAACAACAAATGGCAGTGAATGTTTGCTGTGTAGATCTACAAAGGAAACGTGATTTATTGGATTCAATGCAGCTCACAGCAACTGTGGAGAGCGTAACCTCAGGTTAATCTTCCAATATTAATGCAGTACACAAGACATTGGGTCACGCATTTATCTCTATTGGCCAGCCTTTTATAATAATGCTTTTATTTGCTATCTGTCTGAAAACGAAAGCTATTACTTCACTGAACTGAGTGGCAAAATGAAATGGCAAGCTGAAATGAAGAATTAGGCAGGTGATCAGTCTGACTGACAACATATTATAAAGGAGTGCTTTGGAGGCACAGTTTGTTTGTTTGTCCTGCTAAATGGTTAGCACTTTCGAAGAGTCAGAATGAGCTCAATCAGCAAGCTTTCTGATTGTATAACTGGGTTGAAATGTGCATGGAGCAGTAAGGGTCCAAATGGTGAAGCAAATACATTCGTGAGCTGCTCATTAGAGTTTCTTTTAATTTAGGTAACATTTCAGAAAATGTTTATTGATTTTTCTGTTGAATCACTGTTTGTGTCTTATTGCAATCACAATAGAGGGAAAGAGTTTTTCATTAAGGAGGGGCACCATTGCTGTAACCCATAAATGTGCAAAATGCATGAGTGTACTTATTTCAGGACTATGGTTTACTGCAGTGTAATTATTGCAGATGTTAACTCTATTTTCATTGGTGTCTGTTAACTATTGAAGTTCCATTGAGAAGAGGGGATTTGTGTAAATAAATGTCTTCCATGGATGTTGCATGACCACAAGCAGCCTTCAACAGTTAAGTGTTGAGACGATGGATTATAGAGTTATATTTAACATGGATTTAACATTAATGTGCAAAGCCTGTTCCTCATCCCCACACACTGCAGTTAATCTGAAGGAACCAAGTTGGAATTCAGAAACTCTGCAGGTGTATGCATCAAACCAACCTCTCACTTGTGTGATTTATCAAATCAGTAATTATTGCATGTCAATACATTCTGAAAGAACAACAAATGCTCAAAATCAGAAATAGCTGGTATATCTCAGCAGATCTGGTGGCGTCTGTGGAGAGAAATCAGAGTTAACATTTCAACTCCAGTGACCCGAAGAAGAATGTTCTGAAAGTGTTCATAAGGAAGGGTCGCTGGACCCAAAAGGTTAACTCTGATTTCTCTCCACAGGTGAACTTTATCAGCAATTTCTGTTTTTGTTTCACTCTGAAATACTACCTTGTCAAAAGGTTTAATATTAGGGGAGTGACCAAACATTTGTCTATTTTGTCACCTTGAATCAATTTACAATTAGTTTTTAATTCAGTAGCGAAGTAGTATGTTTATAGACAGCATGTAATATCTTATTGAACATATTGCCTCCTAAATTACATTGCATTGTTCTCTGTTTTGGTTTGTGCATTGTGTTGATGTATCTTACATTGTTCACTGAAAACCTTTAACAAATGGAGATAATTTCCCAACTTTGCATTTTTTTTAGATTAAATTCCCTACAGTGTGGAAACAGGCCCTTCGGCCCAACCAGTCCACACCGACCCTCTGAAGAGTAACCCACCCAGACCCATTCCCCTCTAACTAATGCACCTAACACTATGGGCAATTTAGCATGGCCAGTCCACCTGACCTGCACATCTTTGGACTGTGGGAGGAAACCTGAGCACCCAGAGGAAACCCATGCAGACACAGGGAGAATGTGCAAACTCCACACAGACAGTCGCCTGAGGCTGGAATCGAACCTGGGACCCTAGAGATGTGAAGCAACAGTGCTAACCACTGAGCTACAGTGCGCCCCCCCCCCCCTTTCCAGTGGCAAATTTTAGTGTCAGCAGCTGCATGTTGGAAATCCTTGTCTAGTCTACATGATTTTCTTCCCGTTTGGTGATGACATTTGTGTCTTCCAGTTGCTAGCTCATCAACTAATAAAAACCAATTGTCCACTTACCCCATCACATCAATGCGAGCACGGCAGAAGAATGCTATCACTGGTATCCTCATCGTAACATGCTCCATTGGAAGTGAAACTGATGTATTAGGAACCAGGCCTTCCAGGTAATATACACAGTGGCAACGTGAATGTTCCCAAGGTTGGTCTGGCGAAAGAGTTAGTAGATTTCTTTTCCTAATCCACTTACCACCATCATAATATCCACTGATATGCTGGAGAAGTCAACATCAGCTGAATGTTTTTGTCTACTTTTGGTATAGTTGCGCACCCAGGCTTCTGAAACTACTGCCTATTTCTTAGTACCATATATATAATTTTAGTATGCTGTACTTGAATTAGAAACTAAAATGACACAGCACTCCCAGAAGTGAAACAAGTAGATCCCCTGAGATTTACTCTTAAATGATAAAAGTCAATCTTAGGTCAATAATTTCAAGTCTTTTCAAAAAGTTGCAAGGCAAAGTTTTGCAAATTGAAAAAAATTCTTCATAACTTCCAGTATGTAGCTATACATCATGGAATACTTGATTTTATAGTATGCTGATTGCATGTGCAACAATTAATAAATAACATCCATATTAACCATAGGATTAATTTATTGGAATCCATTGCCATGTCTAATGCAGTTCTAGTTGTGAACTGTGAGTCTATACTTTTTGGAGACACACAAGCTGTTAAAGTGGCTGAAAATCAAGTGATTTTTGGCATTGTACTACAGACAGTATTGAGTCTCTGGTGAATATCTTATTACATATCAGTTTAAGTGAGGATACTGCTCAGCCACCTGTGAAATTCAAACATTTCATTGTTTAATAAGGATGGGCCAACGCCTAGAGACTTTGAAGTTTCTAGAACACCTATCTGCAGGTTTCTTACTGGTAAACAGGGATGGGTGGAGCTCAATGGCCACTTCCCATTCTATCACGATAGCTTCCCCATGAAAACTAGACTGTGTGGGCCTCGCAACTGTTAACCCCATGGTCCACATGATCAAAACTGTTTCAGGAATGGAATCATTTATTGCCTGAGGACCCAGAAGACCATCAGTCATCAGCCCGTGTGAGGACCAGCCTGTGAACTGAACTGCACGTCATCACGCAGCCAACATACTTAAGCTGTTTCAGTTTCAAAGTACGACTGATGTATTGTTACAGGTCAGCTGTCAGACTGCTGTGAATGCATCACCCTTCAAGACCCTCACTTCAACTCTAAAGCGTCAAATCTATTCAATGAATCAGAGACTGAAACAACGGTAATCAGTAAAAGTTGCACTAACTTTTACCTGTATTCAATATTTGTCTGTGTGAGAACAGGTGTGAGTGGATTTGTGTTATTTTGGGATGTGTGTAATAATAAATACGTCAATTTTAAACCCACAATACTATAGCTGAATTAGTTAATCAGAATGCGTACTCCTAGAGTATGAAGCAATATGTCTCTTTTCGTACAAGACATACTGATTATGGCCAATAAAGAGCACATACAGTTTGGGTGTGATGCCGTATCTCCCACTTGTATGTTTTTCAGAAGCAATCATCCCCTCAATGGCTTATTTTCCAATTCTTTGAACTCTACTGTTTTCAAAATGAACAGACCTAGTCCTTTTTTTTGGTGCAGAAACAAAATAACTGGGCATGAGCAAGCTGCATCCTAATTTAGGAGAAAACAGAGCTATTACTCTTACTAATTTAACTGGGAAGTGAGGGATGATGCTTTTCAATATTTTATTGTGATAAAAGGTTTCTCAGTAAATTTTAATTTAAGAAAAAACATTAAGCAATTGCTAAACTGAATTTAAGTACTGTTGTAATTTGAATTTGACTTTCTACAATCTGAGTTTAGGACATTAATTAAGTTACATGGCTGTGTAATTTGAATGCATTTTCAATTATTTAGCTTTCATTTGCTCTTCCACTTCACGGTAAGTCTAATCTTTTATTATGTTTTCATTATAAGCTGTACTTACTGTGATTGCTGTTTGTAGTGTGTTACATTTTTTTTATTTGTTGATGAGTTTTGGGAATTGCTGGCAAGGTCACAATTTAATCCCCATCATCAGTTGTCCATGAGAAGGTGGTGATGAGCCACTTTCTTGAGCTGCTACATTTTGTGTGTGCTGCAGTGCTACCAGTGATGTGACAGAGGAGTTTCAGAAGTACACGTAGAGATGATAAAGGAAAAATGATGCATTTCCATGTCAAGATGGTGTTCTGTTACACTTGGTCCATTAGTCCTTCCAAGCACCAGAGGCCCTGAGTTTGGGGGATGCTGTTAAAGAATTGTGCATTGTGATTGGCACACACTGAAGCAGTTATGGTGCACTTGAGATGGATGAGGGTATATTTAAGGTGATGGATAACGTGAATATTGAGTGATGTAGCTTGGTCTTAGAATTTGTTCCATAATTCTCTCACAAAGTTTTTTTGAATGTTTCATTTTGTTAAATTCCTTACTGAATGCAAACTGTTGTTGCACATTTTGCATCAGACCTAAAATGATTAATGAATCTTAATGCCCAGTGAATTTATTTTTACCATCATTAAATAAATCCAACTGGACAGACTCAAAAGATGTAGTGACATTTCAACTCTTCAGACCTGGGGTCAAATTAAGGCTGGGTGCAAAACAGCACAGATTGAGGGTTTACCAGACCGTGAGGTTTGCTAAACCATTTAAGAGTCTTTCAAAATAGATTGAAAGCCCATAAGGCACCACCTACAGCAACAAGTGTCTTTCCTCTGATGCTACTTGATAACCCCACATAGAGGCTGCTGAGAAGTTCGTGAATTTGTTCACTAACAGATACTCCAATGAGTTTAGGAGTGAAGACTGTTCTTGGGCTATTTGGGAGATCTGGAAATGGAATGCTTGGTGGTAACCTTGAAACTTGAGTTATTTGAGTTTGTAATGGTGATGAGGAACCTGGACTGCACTGGTGCATGCTGGGCAGGAGGATGATCAAGGTTGACCTCCATTTGTTTTCCTCCACAATAACTTCCCAACCTTCTGGACAAGGGGTCAGTTATTGCTCTCTTCTTTTTCTATTCACTCACAGAATGTGGGCACCTGTCCTGAGCTGCCTTTGAACTGTTGGCTCAGTAGGTCATTTCAGAGGATAGTTGAAAGTCAACCATATTGCTGTGGGTCACAAATCACATGTAGGCCAGACCAGGTGAGGTTGCTAGATTTCCTTCCATGAAACACATTAGTGAGCTGTATGGATTTGACAGACAACCAGCAATTGTTTCATGGTCATCAGTGGATTCTTAATGACAATTTTTAAAAGTTTCAAATTCCACCATCTGTCAAATTTGATTTGCTTTGAACCTGGCACCTCAGAATATTAGCTGTTCCTGAATTCATAGTCTGGCAATAATACAACACGTCTGAGCATCTCATTATTACTGAAAGCAATTGACAAAATATTGGCACTTTTAGCACCTTCTGTCCCTGTACTCTTTCTCCAAAGGGTATTGCTGTTTGAATGATTCTTATAAATGTCTTTAATTCCTTTTATGAGAATTGCTTCAGTGAGCAATTTCATTTTAAATGTGATAATGTTCCTATGGGATATATTCACAATACATTTTCAAGTAGGATTATTAATGTTACAAGTTAAATTCTATATTTCTGCTCAATTGATCCTAAAAATCTGATCTTCAGTTGACTTGTCTTGAAGTTTATCAAGGATGGAAACTCAAGACTAATAACTATTTGTCGCAGGGTTATTCCTGCCCTGGAATCCTTGTGTCTAATTTATATTTTTTGGGTAATATTCATTTTTCAGGAATTCCTCATGGGAAAGACATTCCATCACGCAAGCACTGGAAAGCTTTTCCATTTGTAGCTTTCCCCAAGGAAGGAAAATAGGGCAGTACAAAAAAAAACTAGGTCAGTATTTGAACAGAGCATCAAGGTGACTGCAGTGAAGTCAAGAATTAATTACTAATAAAAAGCAAAACTGAAAATATAAAGAAAGTGATACCAAGCCAGAGTCTCAAATATTAGTCTCAGCACCTCAGCCTGTGTTCATGGACTGAACCAACCAACTGATCACTCATCGGATTTGGGGGGTGGGGGGAAGGACAGAGAATTACAAAGGATCAAAACAAATGAAAAAGGAAAATAAACAGCAGACATACTGTACAGACTCTTTTTTTGTGCTTTTTAACATTGTGGTCTGAAATGTGAAAGAACTGTTTTAAACCAGAGTTTTAAAGAATTGCTGCATGTTTTGAAACACAAGATACCATTGTGTAGACATCTGTTTGAGCAAGCAGTAATTGAAGTAGTTGCAGATGAATTGGTCCTGATGGGTTCTGTGTACAGATACAATTGGGTGGCAACTAGAAGTTGATTGATCATTCGTCACTAATCCATAGACCAATGACAAAAGCCTCATGTCTTTCAACCCTGTGTGATTGGTTCGCGGGTAATTGAACAGCTTAGGGCTGGGAACAAATTGCAGAAAGAAGTATTTTGATCTCCACTAGCACAGGGGCTGTCTCTCTGTTCTCTCCAGTCAAGCACTATTTTAAACCTGAAGCAAACCTGATCATCTTTCCTTCAGTAACTACTGTAAGCTATGACTTTTAATTGATAAGTCAGAGATCTTTTATAAGTGAATTAGTCACCTTGAGTCTCTTGCAAACCAGTGGAAGCATCCAGAGAAAGATGACTGGAAAGCAATTTTCTGACCAGCATATGAATCATAAGAAACATCTCAGCAACCAGTGAATAGAAACCGCTGGCTTCCCATCTTCCTTTGCCCATTATATATTTTTTCTGTCTGTGTGTATAAGCTGCAGTTTTTCAGGTGATTAAAGTTTTAATTTGTAGTGTTATATATTGACAATTTATAACTTTAACTTTAGCTAGACTCGATCCATTTGTAATGATTGTAATTCTTAGTGAGCATAGTAACCAGGTCATCAAACTGGATCTGAAAATCAGGTAAATTTTGTGTGCTTATCTTAATATCTTAAACTTTCATGCTGTATCTGAAAATAGTTGGGCTTGATTTTCAGAGTGCTACCCCAGTGAGTCGTGACAGTGTTGACAAGCACGTAAATGGACACACATCTAGACAAGGAAAGATACAAAATTACTTACAAGATGGGTTTTTGGAAGTGGGTGAGAGGGGCAGAGCTAGACATCCGGGGTACACCTGCCCACTAGGCTGGCTCACCACATTGTTATTTGAGAGTTGGGCAGATAATTGGCTTGAGGCAGAACGTCTGCCCTCCTCTAGGTTTGGGGGGATGTTTGGACTGTGGGAGGGAGGTCCCCCCGAGAAACTTTGTCTGACCCCAGGGCATGGCGGTCACAGCAGAGATTCCTGAAGCTGTATAGTGCCAGGATCAAACTGGCAAATCCCTGCAATTTGGGGTGGTGTGAGTAAGGGGAATGGGGAGCAGTAGTAAGGGAAGTGGCACCAATGATCACTGGGAGCCCATTCAGGTGACAACCCTCCTCTTGTCCATCCACCAGTGAAGTCTGCTGGTCTTCACACTTGGCATAGTCCTCCATTCAGTACAGGTAAAAACACAAAATTGGCAGGAAGGGACCTTAAGAGACCATTAATTGATAATATGGGTGTAAGACAGACAGGTAGATTCTGACATTTACAAACTCCACCTGCCAAATCCCCCCTAGCCCAGGGGTTGTGAATGTAGCTGGTAAACTGGGTTTTAAAAAAAATTAAGAACATTTGAACAGTCAATGTGACATGAAATCTGAGACAAACTGATGAAGCCCTGGCTGGATAGAGATTGGATCACTGTACATGTGGGGCATTCTGACCGCTGGGAGATAATGCAGCTGTCTTCTCAGTCTGCTTGTTTCTGTTCCATTAAAAGGACAATATTGTTTCTGTCTCCTAAATGTCTTTAGTTTCTTTTAACATTCTGCTTAACACTTTTACCCTTTGGTTTCCTTTTCACCAATTTATAACTTTTCTGTGTGCACATTTTGCTTTTCCCTTTCCTTTAATCGGCCCCTTTATTTTTTTTTTATTATTCGGTTCTGGTGAAGGGATGGAGCATGAACCCAGATTATAAATTGACGGAGCCAAAGCTCAAGAAGAACTGCATCTTGCATTGAGTTTGTTTTGTTTTCATATTAATGCAGATTTGCAGCTAAAACCAGGAGGAAGCAGGCTGTGGTAGATGATGAGACCAGGTATTCAGTCCCCTTTATAATGGCGGGGGGGGGGGAATGATTCCCAATAGCACAACATTCCACAAGTCCCAGTTGAGAATCATAAAGAGCATTGTTTTCCAGGAGTAACAGCATCCATTGATATCAGTGAACGACACTCCATGGAGAGAGAACAGAATTGGAGAATTTAATTCTAAACTCAGTTATTTTCTCGAGTGTTTAAATGCAGCAGTCCAGTTTGGATTAATGATTATGTAGCACTTAAAAGAAGCTTATTTTATTCAGTCTGCACAAAATTGGTCCCCTGACAGGCATCAAGAAGTGGGAAACAATGTTATTACCATCATGGACATGAAGAAGAAAGTGACTCGACAATATTTTCACATCTTCAGGATATTCCCGAAGTCCATCACAACAGCCATTACATTTAAACGGGGTGAGACTGCAAGATTTCCCAAATACCAGTAAGATGTATAATTGGACAATTGTATTTTTGGTGTCTCAGAACAACTGGAAGAGCTTCTGCTATACTGCAATGAAAACATGCAGAAAGCATCTCATTCTGAGATCTTACATAAACAATGCAGCAATCCTTTGTTGTTGGCCACGATTATGTGTTCAAGTTTTGGTTTGGTTTAAACCACCTGCTGATTTTAAATATAAGCTTATGACCACTCATTAAGAGAGACATCTCTAAAGATGATGAAACATAAAGATTAGTAAATTCAAAACAGGAGTTTTGAAGCCTGTTTATGGGCAGCACAGTGGCTCAGTGGTTAGCACTGCAGCCTCACAGCGTCATGGACCCGGGTTCGATTCCCGCTTCGGGTGACTGTCTGTGTGGAGTTTGCACATTCTCCCCGTGTCTGCGTGGGTTTACTCTGGGTGCTCTGGTTTCCTCCCACAATCCAAAGATGTGCAGGCCAGGTAAATTGGCTGTACTAAATTGCCCATAGTGTTCGGTGCATTAGTAAATATAGGGTAGGGGAATGGGTCTGGGTGGGTTACTCTTCGGAGGGTTGGTGTGGACTTGTTGCGCCAAATGGCCTGTTTCCACAGTTTAGGAAATCTAATCTAATCTACTTTGGGGTCCTGCTAGGATGTCCCATCATTGTGGGATTCTTACAGCCTGACCACCTGTCAAACCTCTCTTCCCTCAATACTTTCCCCAAATGGCTGGTTCTCACCAGGTTCACTGAAATTCAGTAAATGATTAGCAATGATTATCTTTCATTGCGTTCAGAAAATTGATCCGCCTCTGCTGATTACTGAGGACTTTAACTCCAGGGCAGACATTGATGGGGTTTTTCACCCTATACAGCTGAGTGGCAGGCTGGGTTCATTTGAATGTTGAGGTCTCATTAACATTCTGCCAACCTGCTTCATGCCCAAAAGGGTGCCCAGAGGAAGTACTTGCAAAGAAGAGTCCTGTTGGACTCAAAGTTGACTCCATTTCTCTTTCCACGATGTTTGCTTCTCCAGCACTTTCAGTTATTATCTCATAGGAAGCGCATTGGCTGATGGCCTATGAAAATTGGCCAGCCTAAAGTCACTAGGGTGCAGATTTGGTGTGGCAGTGAAGTAGGGATGTAAAATTGCATCTAAACACCTCTTAGGAACCTAAGTTTGTCATGAGGCTTTGAACCCTCAGCTGGGCCATCTGGAACGGACATTGAAGCAAGTGGGATCAGACAGATAACTGAAAGTTAAAATCTCAAGCTCTGAGTGATATAACGATGTCCCAGCTGGTAGATGTTCTGAAGCTTCAGGAACTGACTTGGATGCACATGGCCTGCTGTTGGACTATACCACATCTGACTATGATGGCCTACTGGAGTGGCACAGGGTAGCTTCCTTGCTTGTAGTCTCTCTGTGACAGTGAGGAAGAACACTCTGCCACTGAGATTGCCAGTGACCTCATAGAATGACTTTAAAAGAGGAGCTTTAATTGAGCAAATTGGCTCCCTATCTCCATGGAGTGGGCAGCATACCCTCCCGGCAGCCTGCCCCTAGCCTGCTGTTGGGGAGATTAGATTAGATTAGATTCCCTTTGGCCCAACAAGTCCACACCGACCCTCCGAACAGTAACCCACCCAGACCCATTTCCCTCTGACTAATGCACCTAACATCATGTGCAATTTAGCATGGAATGTGGGAGGAAACTGAGCAAACTCCACACAGCCAGTTGCCCGAGGCTAGAATCGGACCTGGGATCCTGGTGCTGCAAGGTAGCAGTGCGAACCATTGAGCCACCGGGGGAGCTCCACGCTGTGCTTGGATAGCAATGGGGAGCACTTTCTACACTGCGATGCTCATGCTGTTTTACTAGCCTTTACCCACCTCCACTTGTTTCTGGATTAGTGGTGCTGGAAGAGCACAGCAGTTCAGACAGCATCTGATGAGCAGTAAAATCGACGGTTCGGGCAAAAGCCCTTCATCAGGAATAAAGGCAGGGAGCCTGAAGGATGGAGAGATATGTGAGAGGAGGGTGGGGGTTGCGAGAAAGTAGCATGGAGTACAATAGGTGAGTGGGGGAGGGGATGAAGGTGATAGGTCGGGGTGCGGAGGGGGGAGTGGATAGGTGGGAAAGAAGATAGGCAGGTAGGACAAGTCATGGGGACAGTGCTGAGCTGGAAGTTTGGAACTGGGGTGAGGTGGGGGAAGGGGAAATGAGGAAACTGTTGAAGTCCACATTGATGCCCTGGGGTTGAATGTTCCGAGGCGGAAGATGAGGCATTCTTCCTCCAGGCGTCTGGTGGTGAGGGAGCAGCGGTGAAGGAGGCCCAGGACCTCCATGTCCTCGGCAGAGTGGGAGGGGGAGTTGAAATGTTGGGCCACTGGGCAGTGTGGTTGATTGGTGCAGGTGTCCCAGAGATGTTCCCTAAAGTGCTCTGCTAGGAGGCGTCCAGTCTCCCCAATGTAGAGGAGACCGCATCGGGAGCAACGGATACAATAAATGATATTGGTGGATGTGCAGGTGATACTTTGATGGATGTGGAAGGCTCCTTTAGGGCCTTGGATGGAGGTGAGGGAAGAGGTGTGGGCGCAGGTTTTGCAATTCCTGTGGTGGCAGGGAAGGTGCCAGGATGGGAGGGTGGGTTGTTGGGGGGGCGTTGACCTGACCAGGTAGTCACGGAGGGAACGCCTTTGTGGAAGGTGGAAAGGGGTGGGGAGGGAAATATATCCCTGATGGTGGGGTCTGTTTGGAGGTGGCGGAAATGTTGGCGGATGATTTGGTTTATGCGAAGGTTGGTAGGATGGAAGGTGAGCACCAGAGGCGTTCTGTCCTTGTTATGGTTGGAGGGGTGGGGTCTGAGGGTGGAGTGCGGGATGTGGACGACATACTTTGGAGGGCATCTTTAACCACGTGGGAAGGGAAATTGCAGTCTCTAAAGAAGGAGGCCATCTGCTGTTTTCTGTGGTGGAACTGGTCCTCCTGGGAGCAGATACGACGGAGGCGGAGGAATTGGGAATATGGGATGTCATTTTTGCAAGAGGTAGGGTGGGAAGAGGTGTAATCCAGGTAGCTGTGGGAGTTGGTGGGTTTGTAAAAAATGTGTCAGTGTCAAGTCAGTCATCATTAATGGAGATGGAGAGGTCCAGGAAGGGGAGGGAGGTGTCAGAGATGGTCCAGGTAAATTTCAGGTCAGGGTGGAGAGTGTTGGTGAAGTTGATGAATTGCTCAACCTCCTCACGGGAGAATGAGGTGGCTCCAATGTAGTCATCAATATAGCAGAGGAAGAGGTGGGGAGTGGTGCCGGTGTAATTACGGAAGATCTACTGTTTTATGTAGCCAACAAAGAGACAGGCATAGCTGGGGCCCATACATGTGCCCATGGATACCCCTTTGGTCTGGAGGAAGTGAGAGGATTCGAAGGAGAAATTGTTAAGGGTGAGGACCAGTTTAGCCAAACGAATGAGAGTGTCGGTGGAAGGGTACTGTTGGAGATGTCGGGAGAGGAAGAAATGGAGGGCTTTGCGGGATTCCCGGACTGAGGTTGGAAGCTGTGGGTGGGAGATCTCCAGAGGTCATGAGGTTCTGTATGGTCTGGGAGATGGTGGTTTGGTGATGGGGGGTGGGGTCGTGGTCGAGGGAGCAGTAGAAAGAGGTGTCCTCGAGTTGGAGTTTGGCTTCAGCGGTGTAGAGGTCAGTGCACCAGACTACCGCTGCGCCCCCTTTATCTGCTGGCTTGATGGTGCACCTCCACTTGTGTCAACTGGAAGCTGGTCTAATGCCACACCCAGTTAGGGGTTGTACAGAACTAATGAATGGAACATAAATGTATTCTAAATTTATAAAATCCAAAGCTATTCAGTAGGATGACGCACATGTTTATCGGTATTTTCTGGGCCAATTTACTTTCTTACAACTAGTTAATATAACTTGGCATTGTCAGTGTTAAGTCTTTACAGGAATTGCTTGTGTGGGTTTAGCTGCTGAAGAGGTTTGTATTTTTAAGGTCACAGTTAAGATTCTCCTAAAGGTAAACAGTCCTACCAGACCATACAGCTGCTCTCTCACTAAAGAGAGAGAGAGAGAGAGAGAGACTGAGCAAGATAATTAGGGGTGGTTTAACCTGACCGTCTCAAAACCTCTGGTGAGTGGAGAGATTGCAAAGGAGTGTGCTTGATGCTAACCTCACCTGGTGTGGGAATTGAACCCACACATTTAGCCCCACTCTGCATTACAACCCAGCCATCCAGCTAACCGACCAATTCAGTTGGCTGGATGCTGGGGTTTGCAATGCAGCGTGATACCAATAGTGTGGGTTCAATTCCTGCACCAGCTGAGGTTACCATGAAGCACTCTGCTTTGCAATGTCTCCATTTGCCAGAGGCATGGTAAGCCTCTGGTTATACCTCTGCCAGTTGTTTCTGTCTCTCTCCCTCTCACTCACTCACTCACACACACACACACACACACACACACACTCTGTCTCTGTCTGTCTCTCTCTCTCTCTAAAATGAGAGAGCAGCTGTATGGTCTGGTAGAACTATGGTGACTTCACCTTTTTTAGATGTGAAGGTGCTGGTGTTGGAGTAGGGTTGACAAAGTTAAAACTCCCAGGTTATAGTGCAACAGGTTTATCTAGAAGTATGAGCTTACAGAGCACTGCTCCTTTGTCAGGTCGCTCGCTCTGGAGGAGCTGCACTCTGAAAGCTTATACTTCCACCTGGTGTGGCATGATTTTTAACTTTGCCTTTTTAAGGTTCACCTGGTGGGGAATTGGCATTGTTACAGGAAATTACATAGACTCACTAACATGGCTCATTTGCTGACCATGTGAATGGATCCAGCTAGATTTGTTACTCATTTTGGTCAGTTCTCTCTTTTAAACAAGATTGCAAATGTTTCTTAAATGATAAATTTTGCCTTAAGAGCAGAGAAATCTTGATTTATATTTCATGAAATATTTATCAGTGAAAGGGCTGTTGTAATTAACATCTTGCTGATTTAAATAATGACAGAGTCAAGGTTTATTTTCAACACATCTGAGTTTTTTTTTGTTGCTTTTTCAAACTTTTAATGCCTCAGGAATGCGATGAGGGAATATAATTACCCTTCCAGCAATGCACAGTGGAGAATATTGGCAAGATTTAATCTTTTGATTGTAATTCCTGGTTTTGTGACAGCTGAGTAGATTCAGTCACTCAGTTCCACCACAGTTACGCATGAGGATGGACATGACAAGCATCTTGATGACAATACGATTAGTTCTGCGAAAAGAAAATGTCAATGTGGATTATGTTTTTTGCAGATGCATGGGAGAAAAGATCAATTTGATAACTCCTGTCCCTTGGCTAATTTGATCTCCAGGCCAATAATGATACAGTGTTTGTTTTTAACAGAAAGCTGCTGTGGAAGCAGGATAAATTATTACAAGGTTCCGTTTCTAAATGGAGTTGCCCAGTGATTTGAGAATATGAATCTACTGACTTTGATGCAGTACAGGATTAGTGGTGCTGGAAGAGCACAGCAGTTCAGGCAGCATCCAACGAGCAGCGAAATCGACGTTTCGGGCAAAAGCCCTTCATCAGGAATAAATGATGCAGTACAGCCTATTCTATGATAACTTAACCTTTCAGACATGATCTTCACTGATTCATAGAGACAATGGATGGACATTAATGGCCTCCCTCGTATTATGGCATAGGTTCCGGATAAGCTAGACCAACACTTTAAAGACACCATGACATGGGATTCCCCTGTGATCAGGGGAATCTGTGTAATGGAGTCAGTATAATGTCTCCAGTCAATTAGCTATGTAGTATTTATAACATCAAAGCACAGCAGCCAGACATTGAGCATAAATCTATGATGTTACAGCACTGTAAATAGTTAGTGTTGTAAATAAGCTTCAAGACATCTATCTGGAAAAGAACCCAGTTTTTTGTGGTACATGTTATCTGGAGTCAAAAAAAAACGGTGGATGCTGGAATCCAAAGCAGACAAGCAGGAGGCTGGAGGAATACAGCAAGCCAGCAGCATCAGGAGGTAGAGAAGTCAATGTTTTGGGTGTAACCCTTCTTCAGGACTGGGGGTGGGAGTGAGGGGAGCTGCAGATAAAGGGGGTGGGGGTGGGTTTTGAGTGGGGAAAGAGGCAGAGTGGTGAGGTAGTGATAGGTGAACACAGGTAGAGAGTTTGGCCTGGTTGATCAATGGGAGGAATGAATCCATTTGGTGGCTGGAAGGAAGGGTCGGTAAGTAGAATGGAAGGGGGGGAGGGGCTGGGAAGGGAATCAGAGGAAGGGAAGGGACGTTATGTGAGATTGGAGAACTCAATGTTGAGTCCTCTGGCTGTAGGCTGCCCAAGTGAAAGATGAGGTGTTGTTCCTCCAATTTGGGGTCTAATTCACGGTGGCATTGTAGGAGGCCGAGGATGGTCATGTTGGAGAGGGAATGGGAAGTGGAATTGAAATGGGCGGTGACCAGGAGATTGCGTCAGCCATTGCAGGTCCAACTGTGATGCTCGGAGAAATATGCCCTTCATTTACGTTTAGTCTCACCAATGTAGAGACCATAGCGGGAGCAGGGGATATATGTTAACTGGGCTAACATACCTGAAAACCATAAAGAGAACCTGTTCCCAACACCCTCTCCAGGTGGGTTTGTTGGTGAGGCATTGAATTGGGCAGAGCTGCAGTTAGAGGGAGAAAGCGAGTACTACAGATGCTAGAGATCAGAGTCAACAAGTGTGGTGCTGGAAAAGCACAGCCACTCAGGCAGTATCCGAGGAGCAGGAGACTGACGTTTTGAGCATAAGCTCTTCATCAGGAATGTGGGGGAGCCCAAGAGGGCTGAGGGATAAATGGGAGGGGAGTGGGGCTGGGGGGAAGGTGGCTGGGAGTGAAGGTGATTGGTCAGAGGGGAGGGTGGAGCAAATAAGTGGGAAGGAAGATGGACAGGGAGGACAGTTCAAGACAGCAGTGCTGAATTGGAGGGTTGGATCTGGGATAAGGTTGGGGAGAGGGGAGATGAGGAAATTGGTGAAATCAAGATTGATCCTGTGTTGTTGGAGGATAAACCTCCTGTGTTGTTGGAGGTTGCATCTCCTCTCTCCCCACCTTATCCCAGATCCGACCCTCCAACTCAGCCCTGCCATCTTGAACTGTCCTCCCTGTCCGTCTTCATCTATCCGCTACACTCTCCGCTCCGACCTATTACCACTATACCCCAACTTCATCCACCTATCACATTCCCAGCCAACTTCCCCTCACCCTAGCCCCACCCCCTCCCATTTATCTCTCAGCTCCCTTGCCTCTTCCCCCCCACCCCATCATTCCTGATGAAGGGCTTATACTCGAAACGTCAACTCCCCTGCTGCCCAGATGCTTCTGCCCTGTGCAGGTTTGTGTGTACTCATGAGCTGAGCAAGTTGTCAATTAGTTTTGAAGGTGTCCAAGGGGAATGGGCTCTACACCAGCAGCATCAGACTGAGGGTCAGTTATACTGCTGCAGCTGCAGTCTCATGAAGGAGTTGAGATCCACTTTGAAAGTAATTTTTATTTTTCTGTGCACTTTTAAAGGTGATGTACCTTCAAGGTCCTGCTGCCACTGCACTCTGTTCTTGAGGTCTCCTTAGCAAATCCCCATTCTCCATAGCAACATGTTCCTTTTTGTTTTGCCCGGTGGTGGTTATGTTGGGTCCTTTTCAATCCTAGGCCTTGGGTGGGATACATGATCAGCAACTCCACTGTTGCTTCTGGGGGTATTGTCTAGCAATGCATTGATGCCAGCCTGTCTGGGAGGGGAGATTTCTGTCCCTTAGATCTGCAATCCCTGGAAAAGTCCCTCACTACCCAGATATTAGGCTGGCTTTCCTGAAAACCGGCAATGATTGAGAGGCCGTTACTGGCTGTCCGACTAGCTGGCATGACCCCTGTCATCTCTATTACATACTGTCCATTGCATCACCACTGTCAGAGTAGAATCTTGCAACAAATAGAGATTCTTTACTCTTTCTTCTTCCAGAAAGTTTCATTGCTAAGGTATTATGCAGTAGATATTCAGTCTGGATGAGGTTCTTTCTGTTCAAGTCTATTTGGATTGAAAGGATTGAGTAAAATGAGATTCAACTGGTGTATTGGGGTATTGTGTTGATTTCAGAATTTCTACTTAACAGACTTGGAGAGAAACAAATTACTCAGTGAAGGATTTTACTTGGGTCAGATTGCTGTTCAGCTGGATTTGATGACCTGGGAGTACTCAATGGTGCAAACAGTTTGTGCACACTCAGCTGCATTTGCAAAGCCTTACTGCGCACATCCACTCTCAGGATAGTGTGCCATAGAAAATTTAAATGCAATGCTGGTTGGTGATCTAATTGGCATCTGGTCAAGATCAGTTTTAAAGGAATGAGCCAGCCATTCACTCAATAGATTTGTGGTGGCTGCTCTTTTCAACTTGAAAACTATGGCAGAAATGTTTCTGCACCTCCAGTCTCCATTATAACTTCCATTACAGCTCCGCTCATTTTTGCTGTAACGTTTGTGGTCTCAGAGGTTTTGTTTTCCATAAGATGATCCCGCACTCTAGGGGCTATAAGGACATGCTATGGTATATGTCATAAGTGGTCTTATCACTGGACTGTTAATCCAGAGACCCAGGCAATGTTCTGGGGATCTGGGTTCAATTCCCACCCCAGCAGATGGTGGAATTTGAATTCAATAAAAATCTGGAATTAAGAATCTAACCATGACCATAAATCCATCACTGATATGTCTGAAAATCCCATTTGGTTCACTGATGTCCTTGAGGGAAGGAAACTGCCATCCTTACTGATCTGGTCTACGTGTGATTCCAGATGAACAACAATATGGTTGACTCTTAACTGCCCTCTGGGCAATAAATTCTGCATAGCCAGTGACACTGTCATCCCATGAATGAGGAAATATCAGATGTGAGTTTATGGTGGGTGATCGAATTAAGGTTCATAAGGTGATTAGAGGATTTGACAGAGACAAAAAGAGACAAAAAAAAGGAGGGAATTGCTTTAAGATTAGATCATGTAGTTGGAGGATGATGTCAAGAAACACCATTTCGTACAAATGGGAGATCCAGAATTCTTTATTCTATCGTCCCACTCTACACCTCCAAAAGATTTTGACTGAAACGAACTTAAACATTTCAAAGCTGTGATGAATAGAGTTTTGACAGTAGGTGGATGGAGTTAAATGTTCAGCCATGTTCTTAGTTGAATGGGAGAACAGGTTCAGAGCACTGAATGGCCTATTCCTCTTCCAGTGTAGACTTCTTGCTGTCCAGAGGATTGATGCTTCCTGATAAATCATCTTCTCAAAGAGTGATCAACTCTAAAACAATGAGTTTTTCAAAATAGCAGAGCAAAAGGCTAATACTCTCAGAAATAATCCAGAGCGAGAACCTTTTTTTCCAAAACATGTAATACTTGGAAATAAACGGACTGAAAGAAAAATAGAAAATGCAGGTCTGGCAGATTCTGTGGAGAGAGAAACAGTTAATGTTTCAAGTCTGACATGACCTTTCTTCAGAACTGAGGGACTCAGATTCAAAATGTTAACTCTTTCTCTGTGGCTGTTAATTCTGTTTCTGTCTCCACAAACACTGCCAGATTTGTTGAGTTTCTTCAGCATTTTCTGATTTTATTTCAGATTTCCAACACCGGCAGTATATTGCTTTTGTTTAATTGAACATGCTGGTCCTTCAATTTGAAATATACAAGACAGGTCGCACCACGACATGTCATTAATGGATTTTATTTCGTTTCCTTTTGAGAATAAGAAATTTATCAGTGGGAGTAATGTCAGGTGTTCCTGAATGGATAACCATAGATTTGGTTGGGTGACTGTCCTTGTCCAGAACCACTTTGTGATCTTTTGAAGTTGTGAGGATTCATTGAAATCAATTCTGAACAATTGTGTTATGCATGCTTTATTTCACATTGCTTGAGAGTGGATGGTGATGACAAAGATATAGCTCCTCAATGTTAACCATACTTATAAAAGGGGATAAACTGACCTATTTCTTTTGTCAGTAGTCAAGCACCGTTTTGTCACGGGTTTGTAAATGACTTCTGAATTCTAGGTTCTGTTCATAGCCGGCTGAATTCACAGTATTGGTCCCATAGATTTAAGGTCAAGTTGTCCTTAGAGTCAAAGTTTTTTTTTAGATTAGATTACTTACAGTGTGGAAACAGGCCTTTCGGCCCAACATGTCCACACCGACCCGCCGAAGCGCAACCCACACAGACCCATTCCCCTACATTTACCCATTCACCTAACACTACGGGCAATTTAGCATGGCCAATTCATCTAACCTGCACATCTTTGGACTGTGGGAGGAAACCGGAGCACCCAGAGGAAACCCACGCAGACACAGGGAGAATGTGCAAACTCCACACAGAGAATCACGTGAGGCGGGAATTGAACCCAGGTCTCTAGCGCTGTGAAGCAGCAGTGCTAACCACTGTTTATTAGTGATTCGCAGTTAGAATCCAGGATGATTTTACTTTCTAGCCAAGGACACTAAGGCAGCAAACTCAGACAATGATCAGACTAAGATACAATCAGGGACAGAAAACTGTTCAACTATGTGACTCAGTGTCACACCAGCTAGGGCACCTTGCCACAATGTCATTGAGGATTTTCGTAAAGATAGCTTTGACAATTGGGAAAGAAGAATTATTTTCCTGTTTTGACTGTAAACCTGTCTACAGTCAAATTACTCAATATTCAACGATAGGTGAATAGCTTACATATAAAATACGCGATAGATAAATCACCTAATGTCAGTCAAAATAGTAAATGATACCTTTAATTATTTTTCATATAGTATAGACTATAAATGCAGTCTGTTGTGAACTTTGCAAACATTGAGTATCATGAAGAATGTATGGTTTAATAGAGGACTTGGTTTACCCGCAGAAAACAGTAGTGTTACTTCACCTATATTATTTGGTAGCCCAGCTCTTCAGGATGTGTTTATCAGTAATTGAGAGTTGTGTCATTTTGAGTTGAATGAGAAAATGAATGGTGGTAGGGCATGTAGAATTAAGTATAATTAAGGTGCCCTCTGCTGGCATTTGTCATTCAGTTCTGCAGCATTTCTGAAGGTGTGCTAATAAGATGGGCTTAAGAGTTGCAGTGAGGGTATAGAGGGATTCTTTATCTCCTCAGTAAGAGCGAACTAGATGTGAAGAATCGTATGAGATGTGTATGCATTTATTTAACATATAGCATGTTTGTTGGTCATTGTTTCTTGTCTAACTGGGAAGTTGTCTAACAGGGTACTATTCTGCTCTGAATCAGAAGCTCTGGGTTTACGTCCTATTCCAAACATGATGGCTAAGAAACATATGGACGTAACACAGCCAAGCATGTTGACTGTCTACCTGCAAATCTGCCCTATCCCTGTGGATATTTTACTTACAGCAGGTATCCGGTAGCCCATAAGCCAATTGAGATTTTTAAGTGGTCTTCATATGATTGCTTGAGATCTGCCTTGTGCCCCCCAGTAGGATCTTTCCTGCAGCAGGAGATGCTCAAGTGAGGCCCCTAGGCCAGCTAGCAAGAACAAGGACTTGTGAGGGCCCCCACTACATTGTCCCCCATTGCAGTTCCCCTGCTCCACTCCAGTGACCTGTCACCTTGAATCCCCTTACTGGGGCCTGCTAACCCAGTTGTCATTAAAGGAAAATTATTGCTTGCTAAACCTCTCATTAACAGGCCAGCTCACCTCATTAATATTCAGCTCCGTCTCTCACCAATCATGCCAAACAAGCTAAGCATCGAGAAATTTCGACATAAAAGCCTGAGGGTGTACTTGCTGACCTCAGCTCACCCCCTGATCTGAAGCACCTCCACTTTGGGTACACAGCTCCAAATTCTCAGGGCACGCTGCTTAGGCACCAAAATGTGCCAGCAACTCTCATGGCATATCTCTGATCCACTTATTGGATGTTTCTGCACTTCAGCACTGCACCAACAGCTATCATTGTAATGCTGCAGAAAGGACACTATGCTCAGGTACATCCAGCTTATGGACTGAACCAGGCTGCATCTCCAAGCTCTTGCCTCACTCACTCTGAGCCTGCCAATTGCTTACACCATCCCTGACTTCCATTGCCTTGCCTATGTGTGCTTTGCCTCTTCACATTACCTCTGTCCTGCTTTGCCATTTAATGCAGACTAAAAGGGAGGAAGCTTGTCATCCTTCTCAGCAGGCCTCACTCAAGACTGGGAGTTGTGAGGAAAATATTTTTTCACAGTGAGAATGCAATAATCTGGAATGCAGTGCCCATAAGGGTAGGGGAAATTAAGTCAGTCAATGATTGCAAAAGGAAAAAGAATGGGAATTTGAGGGAAATTAATCCAACAGGCTACAGGATAGAGCGGGGGCTTAGAATTGTTTGGATTCTTTTGAGATGAGCCAACTTGATTGGCTGAATAACCCATTTGCACTATATCTGAATTTTTAAAAATCCTTTCGATTAAATATAGCAGACAGAACTTATGACCAAAAATTGCAGCAACTTGTCCCAATAAGAGCAGGATTAATTCATTGCCAATTTTCCATTCTCTCTGTTCTGAAGTAAGATGTGGAGGTGCCAGTGTTGGGCTGGAGTGGACAAAGTCAGAAGTTCCATGACACTAGGTTATAATCACCAAGCTTTTAGAGCATTGCTCCTTTGTCAGGTGAAGCGCTCCGAAAGCTGGTGATTTCCAATAAACTTGTTGGACTATAACCTGGTGTCATGTGACTTCCAAAGATGAGTCATTGAACTTGAAATTCATTGCTCTCTCCACAGATGCTGCCAGACCTGCCAAGTTTATCCAATACTTTTAATTATTCTTCGACAAATTAGAGTGGAGGATAGCTACATAATACAGATGTGTATGTGTGAAACCAGCAATGTGATCTCCAGACGTAGTTGATGGGGGATTACTCCATCTTGGCTGAGAATAGCTGAGTCACTATACCCACCTGCAAACAAGAATGTTTCAATGATTGGATAGAGGAAATCATTTACTTGCTCTGCTTATTTATCGCAATGTGTTTACAAGGCAACTGCATTTAGGCCTCTTGCAGCCAAGTGGTAATCTTTGGGCCAGAAAGCCTGGGCTCAAGTCCTGCTTGCTTCAGTGTTATAACATGTTTTGAACAGGAAGATTTTTAAACAAAATTAAGCTGAGTTTTTTTTATTCTGAGATGTAATATCTCCTCCAGTAACATTTTTGCTGATCTCTGTGTGATTGGCTGTGCATAAAGAAGGGTGTGTTTTAAAGGAGTCTTGTAGCTCTGTGGTGGTGCCCCTAGCTCTGGCCTGGGAGTGAGGAAGTGTGGTGTGGGATCCTTGTTAAAGTTTCACCTGCCCCAAACTTATGTCATGGTGTTTATCTTTGCTGGTTATGGGGAACTCTCCTTATGCCTGTCATACTTTGGGCCCACCACCCTCAACACCTTTCCTCCAATACGTTGATGATATCATTGCTGCTGCTTCCTGTTCCCATCTGGATTTGGAAACATTCATCAGTTTTGCTTCCAATTTCCATCCTCCTTTCACCTTCACCTGGTCCATCTCTGACTCTTCCCACCCCTCTCTGGATTTCACTATTTCCATTTCTGAAGCTAGTCTGTCCACCAGTGTCCACTGCAAGCCCAATGATTCCAACAGTTACCTGGACTACACTTCCTTAGACCCTACTTCCTGAAAGGATTTCATTCTCCTTTCCCAGTTTCTCTATTCTCTATTGCATCTGCTCTGTCAATGCCACCTTCCACCAGATGTGTCCTCCTTTTCCCACAACCGAGGATTCCCCACCAGAAGGGTTAACAGGGTCTTCAGCTATTTCTGACCAATCTCTCTCAATTCTTCCCTCGACTCTTCCCCTTCCCCTCTCTCCTAAAACAATGATAAGGTTCCCATTGTCCTCACTTTCCTCCAAATTAGTCTTCACATTCAAAGGATCATCCCCTGCCATTTCTGTCATTTCTAGCAGGATGCTACCACCAAGTCTTCTCCCACTTCACTGCACTGACAAGATTTTGCAGTGACTGTTCCCTCTGTAACACCCTGATCCACTCCTCCAATACTTTCCCACTCCTCCCTGGCACTTTCCTACGCAAGCGAAAGAAGGTATAAAACTTGCCAATTCACATCCACCGCACCCTCCGTATTCGAAATACCAAACATGACTTCAGGTAAAGCAGCATTTTACTTGGATTTCTGTCAATCTAGTCTACTGTATTTACTGCTCACAACAAGGACTCCTTTACACTACAAACACAGACTCGGTGACAGATTTGTGGAACCCCTCCACCCTGTCCATCGAAATGACCCTGACCTCCTATTTGCTTGCCATTTTGATAAACCACCTTGCCTTCATGCTAACATTTCTATCTTGGGCTTGGTGCAATGAAACATGAGGACCAACACTTCATTTTTCACTGAAGCACTTTATAGTGTCAAGGTCTCAATATTGTCTTCAATAACTTCACAAACTGACTGCATTATGTCTGTTCTCCATTTTTCTTGCTTTCCCTCAATTCCGCCCACCACCTCTCATCAACACCTTTTGTCTTTTATCGGTCTCTCCCTGTACAGAGGACCAATTTTCTCACTTTAAAAACCTTACTTCACATCCACTTTATGTCTCCTTTTCCCTTGAACCACCATTAACAACCCGTTTGACTTTTGCACTGGACATCTACACCATCTGATCCCCCTGCTGGCCCCATCAAAAGTATTTTTTTTAAAAACATTTTGCAACATCTTATAGTTCAGAAGAAGTTATACTAAACTCAAAATGTTAACTCTGTTTCTCTCTCCACAGAAGCTGCCAGACCTGCTGAGTTTCTCCAGCATTTTCTGTCTGTCATAACATATTCAAATTGGGTTAATTCAAATAATGGCTTAAGGGCTCTTGTGGTACAGTGCTAGTGTCATAGCATGTCTGAGCAAGCTAATAAAAACTTTCTACAAGGCGCCTGCTGAGATTCTTTTGGGTCAGCAGTAGTGTCCTTACCTTTGGGTCAGCAGGTGTGGGTTCAAGTCCCACTTGCTCCAGCAAGTAGAAAGGAATCTGATCAAATACTGTAACAGAAACGGGAACAAAACAAACAGAGCAGAGCACAGAAGCACATGGTAAAACATGGTTCAAGTCAGAATTTCTGACACTAACACCCCTAAGGCTAATACAAAACTAGTCTGAGTGGTTCAAATACAGGTTCAACAACATCTGGTTTAACTGTGTTGCTTTTGCTGGCAAGGGATACACTCAGAACTCAATTTGCCTGAATAAACTTGGGAAGTGCAAACCATCCCTTCACATTCTGGACTCGAGCACCGATTTTTCTCAAGCTACTTCCTCAAGGTAGCTAAATTCTCAGCTCCAACCTTATTCTGAGCCTTGTATTCTGGTGACCATGGAGATAGTAAGCATATTGTTTGGTATGTTTAATAAAGGGGTATCATGTGTTCACCAGTTTCCATTATCAAAGCTTGCTGAAGTCAAATGTTATTATCGGCATATTGCTGTGATCTAGCTGGGAAGATCAGGCATATGAAAATTAGACCATCTGTATTTGTAACAGTCGGAACCTGCTGTTTAGCTAAAATACTAGGAGAGTTTAGCAATTGAAAGATGGAGTGAACTTGTGTGATGTATTAAGACCTAAACAATAGGAATAGGAGTAGGCCTTTTGGCCCTTCAAGCCTGCTCCACTATTCAATAGGATGATAGCTGAACCTATATTTCCCCATAGCCCTTGATTCCCCAACTGATAGGAATCTATCTATCTCAGCCTTAAATATGCACTAGAACTCTGCTCCCACAGCTCTGTGTGGCAAGGAGTTCCAAAGACCCTCAACCCTCAGAGAAGAAATTCCTCCTTATCTCTGTCTTAAATTGGCACCTTTTTATTCTGAGACTATGCTGTCTGCACCTACTGTTTCCCATGAGGGGAAACATTCAGCGTTTACCCTGTCAAGATCCTTAAGGATCCTGTATATTTTAATATTTTTAGCTATTCTTTTAGCGACATAAGATTCTTACTTTTTGGCACAGAGAGATAGACAGAGTGGCACCAAGAGAAGCTTATTGAGCAAAAGAAATGAAGATAAAATAGAATGAACCAAACCCTCTACATATAACACCATTTGAAAGGTTAAAAATACAGGGTAAAATATACTCCCATCTATCCCAATACCTTCACTTTACAGCACCCAAACACCAGTGGAAAATAGAGACATGAACCATCATGTCAATAGATTTAACTGTTTCTCTCAATTCCTGGTTTTTGAGACTTTCATAGATTCACCCTTGATTGGTCACACAACTGAGCATCAAACTTGAGAAGGTTTAATAATCCTTTCAGGGCTCTTACCGAACACTTCTCTTATGGAACTTCCAAGGAGAAGTTGTTACCCTGAGGTAACCTATCTACTTTCTTTAGGTGAAACTGTTTCACATATCTAACTGTCACGAGAACCTTTGTAGACTGAAGAAACCAAACATTTTCTGGATAATGTTTTTTTCCCCTAAGCTTGGAAAAAAAAATCCTTTTCAAATAAAAGACAGGGTAATGTTCCTCAAGATTTGCTTTACCCACTTGTAAGTCTCTCCCAAGGTAAAAAAAATCCCATTATCACCCAGGGGTATCCTCTTTAAGATAGGTTTAAAAATCTCATGGATCCAGAAATACTGAAAAGTTCATAATTAAACCCACTCATCCATAGAGACCAAAATCATGTGCCGCTAGTTCAAAATCCAAAGTTTGAAATAAATGACATATAAATCATGCATCTTACATGGGTGGTTCAGTCATTAGCACTGCTGCCTCACAGTACCCGGGACCCAGGATCAATTCCAGCCTTGGGTGACTGTCTGTGTGGAGCTTGTCCATTCTCTGTGTCAACATGGGTTTCCTCCCAAAATCCAAAGATGTGCAGGTCAGGTGAATTGGCCATTCTACATTGCCCACAGTGTTAGGTGCATTAGTCACAGGGAAATGGGTCTGGGTGGGTCAGTATGGACTTATTGGGCCGAAAGGCCTATTTCCACACTGTAGGGAATCTAATCTAATCTAACCTTACATCTCACTTTCATTTACTGTCTTAATTACTTTCCAGGATTTTATAAGTTGTTGAGCTTAATTCGGATTTACAGTTCAGTACTTCTGAAGCCATGCACTTGTCATTGCCTGTGCATTGAAACACATCGTTTTGGGTTTTGCAGAGAAACCCTTCAGTTATGTCTTTCAACCTTTCAGGAATTTTTTTAAAAATGATCTCCAGAGACTGCATGAGTAACGAGGAGAAACATCAATGATACATTTTTTAAAATAGCATTTTTGTTTTCATTTTCATTGAACACTTTTTCACTTTAGTTAGACAAATACTGGAATTTGGATGATGAGTGGCATGGTTTCACTGACAATGAAGAATCATCCAGTCAGGTTTAACCGTGCTCAGTTGGAAGCTCAGGAACCACTGTTCGGAAGTCAATGGGCTCAAGACAAACTCCATTGCCATACCGAAGAAGTTCTATTCTCTTGTAAGTGCCATTTTGTGGATGAGACATTAAACTGAAACTCTGTCTGACCCCTTGGGTAAATGTAAAAAATTCTATGGCACTCCTTTGATGAAGAGAAGGGGAGTTATTCTCATTGACCTGGCCAACATGTATTCCTCAATCGGTCACTGGAGCAAATTATCTGTTCATTGTGACACTGACTTTGGAGGAGCTTGCTGTGTACAAATTGGTTACTGTATTTCCTACTTTACAATCATGGCTACACTTAAAGTACTTAATTGGCTGTAAATGTTTTGAGATGTTCTGATAGATGCTACATTTTTTTTCTCTTTTTCTTATTTACTGAGGCAGTCTTGTGGTGCAGTGGTAATGTTCTTCCCTTGGGCCAGATGCTCTGGGTTCAAGTTTCACCTTAGGCCTTGATAGCCACATAAGTTGGCTACACGGGTTAAGTATATGGATCCATCCAAAATGACTAAGGAGAAGAGATTGCTGGTCACCCATAGCCATGTGATAGCTGCAATATAACAGCCTCCGCCGTTTGAAGGACTCTACAGGCAGTTTCTTGCCATTAGCAATGTCATCCTCACACTGAAGAACACACAGATAGAGACACAGACACATATTTTTCTCTTTTTCAGTTGGACAGGTGTTGTGCCACTGTACATTTAGTTTGGGTAACCCATGGCAGTAGAGATTGTTGGTAAGGATACTGAGGGGAGGTGGTTGCATGGCTGAAAACTGACAGCTGCAGATTTCAAACTGTGATGAAATTTCCAAGACTTGGTTAACAACTAACGTCATGACAGATTTCTAAGAAAAATGGTTAAAGATGTAATGCACTTCACCGAATTAATTGTCCATATTGACACCATATGCATCTCTGAATTGCCATTCATGTTAATGCTGTAAAATCACAGCAAAGGTATTTGATTCAGACTGTGAATGAAACATTATTTTATCCACATGTTTTTAGCTATAACTAATTCACTAGTATATTAAATTTTGCAAATTGGGAAGCTAAGTGAAAAGAAGCATGGACCATATATGAGGAGATGAATATTCTTTGACCCATTTATTGGATGTTCCTATTTTTGACAGGCAATCTACAAGATGGTGTCCACTGTGATGAAGATGCCTGAAGATGAAGCAACACCAGAGAAAAGAACAGATAAAATCTTTAGGCAGATGGATACAAATAATGATGGTAATTATCAAACTGCTCCTTATCATGTTTCAGGCAGAACTCTCAACTTTCACTCTCTACCCTGCCTTTTGAGACATTAAGAACTTGTGGCATTGTCCTGTCATTATGTCTTTTTGCCTCTGTGACTGTAATAGATTATATAAAGAATAATATTTCATTGCACTTTGCTGGTACAAAGGCATGAAATTGTAAAGCCAAATAAACTTTTTCTTAAAAAACTGTAAACTTCTAAGTCTAATGAGATGAACTAAAGATTAAAATTAATTATCATTTCTCATTTAAAATTAGAGATAATTATAATGCTAATTTTAACTTTGCATGATAGAAGCTCCTGGGATTTTTGACTCCCTAGCCTCGTGGCATTACATGAGCTGCAATCTTCGAGTAATGTGGGAATCGGTCCATTTTTTCATGATCTTCAGCAATAGTTTAACAGATTCATATCACATTTTTGTGCATTGTATACTAACATAATTGCCAAATAATAGAATCTTATTTACTAATTACGTAAAATTTCATACCTGGGAATTTAGTGTAAATGCAATATCTAGTGAGTTAAAATATTTCACAAATGATTTCCACTTTAGTCATGCCATGTTGTTAACATTAATATTGCAGTAATAAATTCACCTGCTTTTTATTCATTTTGCACAAATGTTATTTAAAGTAATAGCACCATCCTATTCTATACCTTTTTCTGTTTGTAAATTGCGCATTCTCGTTTTTTTTTTCTCTGTTTGGGTTATTCTAATTATACTTTTCGATGATTTTTTTACATTTAAAACCCTCCTACCCAGATTTATTTTGAAAGTTGCCTGATGGGGATTACAAATCAATCCAGGTTATAGTCCAATACGTTTATAACCTGGCGTTTTTAATTTTGTCCACTGCAGTCCAGTACCGGTTCCTCCAAATAAATCAATCCCAAACATGCTTCCTTGCATTCAACTTGAAGATGAACGTAAAACCAGCCATTTACAACATTTCCGTTGCAGGTTCATAATATTTTTTGTGCTGCTTCACTTGGCTTCTGTGAATGGATTTGTCACTGAATCTAATCAAGTTATTTTACTCTGTTGGTCAGATTAGTCTTTCAAGCAAGACATGATAACGTGAACAACGTCCGATTTATTTCTCGTGGAAGCTACATAACTTTTGTTGATCTTAAACGCACTGAGACAGAATTTAGTTACTGAGGCAAGTAGCTTGGGTCGAGAAATTTCCTGACTAACTGGATCTTGAACGGGTTCAGAAGAGACTGACAAGGATGTTGCCAGGGTTGAAAGATTTGAGCTATGGGGAGAGGCTGAATAGGCTGGGATTGTTTTCCCTGGAGCATCAGAGGCTGAGTGATGACCTTATAGAGGTTTATAAAATTATGAGGGGCGTGGATAGGAGGATAAATAGATAAAGTCTCTTCTCTGGAGTGGGGGAGTCCAGAACTAGAGGTTTAGGGTGAGAGGGGAAAGACATAAAAGGGACCTAAGGGGCAACATTTTCACTCAGAAGGTGGTGCGTGTATGGAATGACTTGCCAGAGGAATTGGTGGAGGCTGGTACAATTGAAGCATTTAAAAGGCATCTGATGGGTATATAAATAGGAAGGTTTAGAGGGATATGAGCCAAGTGCTGGCAAATGGGACTAGATTAGGTTAGGGTATGTGGACAAGTTAGACTGGAGGGTCTGTTTCTGTGCTGTACATCTCTATGACTCTATGACCTATTTCAGTTTAAAAATGCCTAAAATCATAAGATCTTTGAGCAGGCTAGGTCTGAATGAAGTCTCACCAATTGACCCTGAAAACAGGGCATTGGCTACTATAGGTGTGGAAACGTACTGAGGTGACATGCTTAGAAGAGTCAAAGTATGGGGCTGGAAAAACATAGCAGGTCAGGCAGCATCCGAGGAGCAGGAGAATCGATGTTTCAGGCTGGACCCTTCATCAGGACTGCAGGGGGGAAGGGCTGAGAGATAAATAGGGGATTGAGGGTGGGGCTGAGGGGAAGGTAGATGAGATAGTGATAGGTGGTTGTAGGTAGGAGGTGATGATGATAGGTCAGTGGGGAGGGTGGAATGAATAGATGGGAAGGAAGATGGAAAGATAGGTCAGGTCAAAAGGGCAGTGCCAAGTTGGGATGAAGTGGGGGAGGGGAGATTTGGAAACTGGTAAATTCAGTGTTGAGGAGAAGGCCCAGCTCAGGTCTTTGGAATTTTTATCCTCATTGTTCTAGAAAACTTTAGGCCATTTAGCTCATACCATCCACATATCCTCATCCCTGACCTATGGCTTCTCATACCCTTCATGCCAACTCATGGCCCACAGTATCCTCTATGCCAACTTCACAGCTATTTACCCAGTATTCAACATGGCCAGATCTCAGGAGCTGTGGAGATAGAAAAAGATAAGATTCTAAAAATCTAATGTATCTCTCACTCTATAAGTTCATCATGAAAAAAATTCACAGAAGCATCAATCTCCTCAAATATTTTGTTTGACAACGAAAACATGTTCATGCCGATAAACATATAATAGCCTATTTAAACTGTCAATTGTGTTGTGAACTAAGAGCTGAGATAATTGTAGCTTTTGAAAATGAGCCAAACATTCATTGATGAATAGCTCTTGGAGATAAATTGACAAAACACACTTGGCATGGGTTATTGTGATGCAAAAGTAGTATCTCAATCCCACTCACCATGGAGATGTCCATGTCCAACGAAGTTAGTGATAAAATGTTGCTAAAGAACTCTTGCCAAACTGCCTGATTAAATGCTGCACCAGCTGGCCTGTCAATCAATGTAATCCAGCAAAGGGTTTTTTTTTGTTTTCAATCTCTGACAGCTGCTGCTGATTTTATTTTAACAACTTAATTTTTTTTAAAACTGAGATAATTAAAGACAATTAAATCTTAACCATCCTTTGAGAGCACTTGGATCTGCTTCATAAATTTGTGACTCCCATATTGGAGATTAAAGCTCTTGGACCAACAAAAATGCCAGGCCCATCTGAACCCAAAGCTACGTACAAAAGGTCCTGCTGTAGTTGGGTTTCCCTCCTGTATGAATGGCAGCCTGCCCACTTTCCTACCATCAAAACTATGACCTGTTATAAATGGGGATTGAATTTGACAATATGGGTTCAAACTGCCATTTTAAAAGCCGGTGTTTTCCTCTTGATGCCACAAAAATCCAGCATGCTGTCTCAGACATGGTAAATATGTCGGGGATAGGTTTTAATAATAAAAGTCTCAAATCTGTTTTTCTTTCTTCTTGTAAACAGAGTTTGACGAAATACTAAGTATCCAAACCATTACATCACATCTGTGTCTCTTATTTATTTGAATGGCATTTCTTGGTGCTTTAAGGAGGCTACTACCTTTTGAATCAAAATAGCTTTTCCTGTTGATCAACCACATGCTGCAATGCTTAAGTTATCCCTTGTATCATAAGAAACTGGGCATGGATATGGAGGAGAAAGTGAGGACTGCAGATGCTGGAGATCAGAACCGAAAAATGTGTTGCTGGAAAAGCGCAGCAGGTCAGGCAGCATCCAAGGAGCAGGAGAATTGACGTTTCAGGCATAGGCCCTTCTTCAGGAATGGATATGGAGGAACCAATCAGACATTTATCACCGCTAACCATTATGTACAAAAGTATATTCACAGGCCCATAAGTGTTGGTCTAACATTTGGATAACACATCAATATGCTTGCAGAAACATTTGAGACACCTTTGTTAACTCAGAATCACTGAATGGTTACAGTGCACAAGGAGGCCATTTGGGTCATTGTGCCTTGCATTGGCTGGTTGAGCATTTTATCTTAGTGCCAATTTCCTGCCTTTTCCCCTAACCTTGCACATTGCTTCTATTTGAATAGTTAGCCAATTCCTTCTTAAAGGTTTTATTTAAACTTGCCTCCATCACATATCATGGCAGTACATTCTAAATCTCAGATCCATAAGTGTGAAAAATTGTTTTTTCTCTCACCTCCCATTCACTTCTTTTGCAAATTGCTTTGAAACTGCCCTCTGATTCTTGATTCTTCCATGAATTTCCCCCTGTGACTCTGTCCACCTTCCTCACTATTTGAAAGCCTTCTCTTTGCCCTTTGCTCTCCAAGGGAAACAGTCTAAGATTCTCGAATTATTCTTCATAACTGAAGTGTCTCATCCTTTGAACCATTCCTGTAAAACTCTTCTCCATCTCTGTTACCTACGTCTCCCAGTATTCCATACACCCAGTTATTAGTTTCTTACATATTCTCCTGGTTCCAACACCTCTGTTAAATTAATATAAATCCTTCCAGCAATATAAGCAAAATACCCATAAGAAACTCGGTCCTGTCTTTGTTCAGATGCAACCAATCCAATTGTACTACCTTCATCTCCCCAGAGCCAATCCCGGTATCCCAGGAATCTAAAACTTTCCCTCTTGGACCATCTTTCCAGCCACTCATTTATCTCTCTTATCCTCCTATTTCTGTACTCACTTAAACATGGCACTGGGAGTATTCCAGAGGGTATTACTTTACAGGCTTTGCTTATGAGCTTCCTACCTAGATCTCTACATTTCAAAGTAGGGACCACATCCCCCTTTCTTATCTATGTCATTAACACCAATGTAGACTATGATCTCTGGCTTTCACCTTCCTCCTCCTCCTCACTCTAGCAGTCGTTCTGTAATGTATCTGATGCTATCGCTGGGGGGGGACGCAACAAACCATCCTGGAGTCATTAAGTCACCTTTGTTTGTTCTGTTAGTAAAGGGTCCATTATCTTTCTGCCATTCCACTCCTCATCCTCTCCTCCTGTACGTCTAGGCCACCCGTGGTCCCACAGGCTTTACTCTCGCTGCACTCCTATGAAGATCCATCACTCCCACCATCCAGAGTGATCTCTGGAGATTCCTAGTGAGTGATCTCTGGAGATTCCTGAACTACCTATATGTTTTTCTTAGACTATCCATTCCCTAGTGCCTGGATGCTTTTAAATCACAATGTGATCACCTCTCTGAACATGCTATCAGCAAAATCCTCTGCCTTACAGATGCACCTCAATGACTCTAACCATTGCTCAAGTTTGTGCAATTGATAATATTCCACTCCACTGGGTCACAAGGAGTTTACAAGAATGTTGCCAGTGTTGGAGGATTTGAGCTATAGGGAGAGGTTGAATAGGCTGGGGCGGTTTTCCCTGGAGCGTGGGAGGCTAAGGGGTGACCTTATAGAGGTTCATAAAATCATGAGGGACATGGATAGGATAAATAAACAAAGTATTTTCGCTGGGGTGGGGCAGTCCAGAACTAGCGGGCATAGGTGTAGGGTGAGAGGGGAAAGATATAAAAGGGACCTAAGTGGCAACTTTTTCACACAGAGGGTGGTGTGTGTATGGAATGAGCTGCCAAAGGAAGTGGTGGAGGCTGGTACAATTGCAGCATTTAAAAGGCATCTGGATGGGTATATGAATAGGAAGGGTTTGGAGGGATATAGACCAAGTGCTGGCAAATGGGAGTAGATTAGGTTACGATATCTGGTCGGCATGGATGAGTTGGACCAAAGGGTCTGTTTCCATGCTGTACATTTCCATGATTCCATGACTCTATGGTAAGTGTTCACAACTACCCATATGGCTCAGGGCAGGCATTCTGCTTGGCTAAGCTGCCCTGCCAGACCTTAACTTACCTTCAAGTTATTTTACATATTGTGACTTCAATTACTTTATCCTTTCTCTTGTATGGTTAACTTAAAAGTAGAGATCAGTACAAAGTAGAAATTCTTCACCCTTTCTCACAAATCAACTTCCTCTTCTGTACCTATTTCTTTCTTTCTCCTAGTTCAAAAGTTTTTATTTTTCAAAGTTACTGGAGTTCAAATAAGTCCCTAACAGCAGCTGCTCATCACCAATCTCTTGAGTTTCTTATAGCAATCAATTATTTGTCCATTAGTAGTAGGCACTGAGTAGAAGAGAACAAATTGATGTGGAATGAATTGATTTTTCTCTCGTTAGACTTGAGTGAGAAATTCCATTTTCACAAGCTGCCTGTAAAACTATCTGTAACATTCAAAACTGAACATTAATTTGATAATGCACCCCTTTCCTATTTACAACTGTCTTGCAGGTAAATTGTCCCTTGAAGAATTCATTAAAGGTGCCAAGAGTGACCCATCCATTGTACGATTACTACAATGCGACCCAAGCAGTGCATCTCAGTTCTAAGGGGACATGGTAGTATCAACACTGATCGCCTGAAGTAAAGGACCGAGCTTTCATTCCAGCTGGATTGCCAACCCTTTGTCTGACCTCCATCTCATCATGAATTGATCCTCCTGCCATAAGAGGGTGCTTGACTAACATGGATAGCATATTCTACCCAATCTGTCTTCAAAGGAGCTTTTAGTCACTGCATTGTCACTTTTGTGTTTTCTGTACAGTGGAACATCAAGCATGCCAACACTTTCAGGGCATTAGTGGGCAGTACGTAACGTTCTCCACTATGAATCAAATGTAATGCACATGTTCAACATTGGCCTACAATCCAAACATACAAAAAAGACATTACGAATGTAAAGATGCTACTCCCTTTAATACCATACATGGGAGTTTGTGAACATGCTTCAAGTACATTGTAGCTGCTCTAGTTTTTGCTCTTGTGTTGCAAACCTAAAACAACTACAATTCCTGTAATGATCTAAACTGCTCTGCATGTGAATTTTTTTCTTCATGAGCAGTTTCACTCAGTGAGCCCCAATTCACTGTGGGACATGTAGTTTATGTTTAGAAAGCAGGAGAGATATCACAAATATGATTGCGAGATGAGGTTTAAGCTGGGGCAAAATGTTTGAGTGGCTCCCACCTTCCAAGTGAGATTGTCGACATGTATACAGAATGTACCCTGACTATAACTTTGGCTTTATAAAACAATGCCCATTTCAATCAAGCACCACTGTGTTAAAAATTAGATTGTTAATTAGATCCCTTTTTGAAGATGTTTAAATTCAGCAGTTTCCCAAAGCATGGTTTGTGAGCCAATTACTTCATGGCAAACAGAAACCAACATGAACTTGTCTAAAATTGTTGAAAATTATTATTTTCTCCTTCATCTCATGTCAAACTAAAAATGTGACTAATCTCCAAGATTCCATTTCACCTCATGGTGAAAAGGGGGAAACAGTTACCATTGGGGTACAGGTGTGGAGTGTTTTGGTGGAGGAAAAGGATCAACTTGCTCCAGTTTAAATTCCCCCCAAAAAATGTTGTTTGAGTATATCAAGTCTGACAAGACTGGATTTGTCCTTGTCTCTATGGATTTAAGTGCCGTACAATAGCGTTATATAGGTCATCCTAATGGAAAAGTCCTGTTTGCAATGTTTTTAGACTACGTGGTGATTGACTCTTGCCATTGATGCATAAGTGACACCGTCAAGTGTGTAAGTCATAAATAAGGTTGATTTATGTACTGGATAATCATGGTATACCTCACTTCTACTCTATAGTATAGCCAATATTCATAACCCAGCACCATCCGTGCTGTTACAACTGCACAAGGGAATACTTTGGATAGATAGGCTACATAAACCTTCAGTCTGCTCCTGCCTGAAACTGTTACCAACCCACAATGTTACAAGACCAGAACTGAAATGGATATATACTTAAACCTCCCCATAAGTACACAATATCTGTTATAGCAGGGGTGTGTTACATGGTTTCAGATCTGGAGGAGCCATTAGCAGTGCATATTAAATCATGGTAGAGGGGATTGTTGTAATGAAAGGTAAATGTATTTTTAAAAAAAAATTGTGGTGATGTAATTCATCTTCAAATATTAATCTAAATTAAAATGTCATTGTTTTAAAGCAGGAATTGAAATGGTTTTTTTCTCCCATATCAGTGGAATTCAGACTGATTTTCTACCTATTAAAAGCAGTGTCTTAACTGGGTTTAGCTCAAAATCCATGAGATTTCTGTCCTATGTTTTATTTACCTGGACCTAATACATTGTGACCTCTCCAGTCTGGAAATCTATTGTTCAGAAATGCCAGTCATCGAGAAATTTAGCTAGTTTGGATAAGTGAAACATTTTTGTTTTACTGTTTTGTAATGTTTTATCACCATTTTATTTTTCACGTAAGTATTTATATCAACATATTTTCTTGTGCACGCATTTGTGATTGGGCATTCTCCAGTCCTATAATCCAGAAAATTCCACTATCCAGAAACAAATTGGACCCAAGCATTCTGAACTGGAGAGGTTACAAAGTGATGTTTAATGCTTGGTATAAATGGGCAGATTCTAATGATTTTGTTGGACTGCGGTTTTAAAAGATTGATTTCAACACCTTTTGAACCAGGTGGTGATCAGCACTGACACTTGTGTTCGAGCTAACAAGGTGAAAATTAGCTTCAATTCCTGGTGGCAGCAATTCTCACATTGCAGCTCATGATCCTAATAGGGGTCACAGAAACAGTGACAGGGTCACAATCAGTACACAGATGTGCTGCTAGTTATAGAAAATTTTAGTCAGGAGCCAATGGTATACAGTTCCTAGCATTGACAAGGGTGCATTGGTCATAATTTGAAGAATGGATGGAGGGCTAACACAGACTGAAGGTTTTCTGGAGGGACCAAGGACAGCAATCCTGCTCCTACTGCTCCACAAAGAGAGCTAGAAGAGCCATTCACCTTTGAGACTGACACATCAGGCCTTCCCATCATTCACTGTTAAAGTCTGTGGCATTGATGTCATCTGGTTTGAACATTGGCATCTTAATTTCTTTCCTTCTTGTTCTATGGTAAGTAATCTTCACTGGCAAGGCCAGCATTTATTTCCCATCCATAATTACTCAGAATTTAGTTGAGAGTCAACATGGAGGCCATAATAGGCAAAGAGTATGGCTGATTTCCTACTTGAAAAGGCATTGGTGAGCATTTAGTTTAAAAGTTAGTGGCCTATTCCTAAAATTTAATCAATTGAATTGATTGGCAGAATTCAATCTGCCATGGGAGCATTTGAGCTTAAATCCCAGTGTATTCACCTTGACCTCTTGACTACTAGTCCAGTGACATTACCATTATACCATTGTGATTACTGCATCTTCCCAGTCCAGTCCAGACCAATACTGTCCATTCAATGACACCATGACTGAGCTTTTGTTTTAATGCTACTCTCCTGCACTATTCCCTGTCCCTTGATATTTTTAATACATAGAACTCAATCAGCCTCAACCTTGAAAAAGCTCAAAAACTGAACCTCCCAAACCCTTCATCATCAGAAGATTTCAAAGAGTCACCACCCTCTGAGTAAATAAATTCCTCCTCATCTCAGTCCTGAGTGGCCATTTCAGTTATTCGGAGGCCTCGGAGCAGACTGAAGGGACCGATGTCATGCCTTCCTCTGCCAATCCAGCAGGAGGAGGATGCCACTTCTTTGCACCACCCTCTCCACTAGGACCTCAGGTCCCTGTCAGAAACATGGTACCATCTTCCCCTTCTATGATATCATCAGAATGATTCTGTCACTGAGCAAGTCAACTTTGGAATGCCAGTGCACCCCAGGCTTTCAAATGTGGCAAAGATACCAGTCATTCTAGTCTTTCAGCAGGTATCCATTGAGGGTTGAGTTGTTCTGGAAATGGTGCATAGTAAGATGGGGTAAGAACACAACAGGAATGCCACTGGCCATGTTAGGTAGTTAAGGAGACTTATCAGACTCAAAGTGTTAACTCTCTCTGCTTCTCTCTCCACAGATGGTGCCCAGACCTGTTGTGTTTCTCCTGCACTTTCTGTTTTTATTTCATATTTCCAGCAACTGCGATATTTTGCCTTTAGTTATTGAGGCATATGTTTGGTAAGATACAATGAGAAATCTTGTTTGATCTCACAGCAAGAAACCCTCTAAAAATCTCAATGCAACTCACACCACCAAAAAAAGAGCAAGATTCAGCCAATTATTTACACAAGAAATGTTAGCAAGAATGCAGAAAGTAATACAGCAGAATTTAAAAGAGCAGTTTATTACAAGTTTGAATACTTGCAAATGTCATCAAGTTTAATCTCTATTGGCCAAATGTCCCTCACTCTACACTGTTTACTGCTCAAAGTTAAAACTGGCACATATCTATAAGTTGCAACTAAAAACAGGTGGTGGAACCATCAAACCAGAAGAGCTCCATTTTCACAACCTCAGGATGTTCCAAAACGCTTAACTAAAGCACATTTTAAGTATAGGTTCTGTTGTAATGCCGCAGTCAATTTGCTTCCACCATCGATGATGTGATAATGACAAGATAATCTGTTTTTCTTGTGTTCATTGAGAGGATCTTTTACATCCACCCATGACAGTAGTTGGAGCATCAGTTGAACATCTCATCAGAACAATGGCAGCACTATGAGTCAGCTCTTCCACGGTAAGATACTCTGCCTGTAGAAGCAACCAACACCACGGAACACCAGAAGCTATATAGGACAGATGAAATTTCTGATATTCCTAAATAATATTTTTGTGACCTGTGTCTTATGGCTTTGGCTGAAGGAATAATATAGGCGAAAGTGAGGACTGCAGATGCTGGAGATCAGAGTCCAGATTAGAGTGGTGCTGGAAAAGCACAGCAGGTCAGACAGCATCTAAGGAGCAGGAAAATCGACGTTTCGGACAGGAGCTCTTCATCAGGAATGAGGTTGGGAACCTCCGGGGTGGAGAGATAAAACGGAGGTGGGTGGGGCTGGGGAGAAGGTAACTAAGACTGCAATAGGTGGATGGAGATGGGGATAAAGGTGATAGGTCAGAGAGGAGGGTGGAACGGATAGGTGGGAAGGAGGATTGACAGCTAGAACAGGTCATGAGGATGGTGCTGAGCTGGAAGGTTGGAACTGGGGGAAGGTGGGGGGAGGGGCCTGAGTTCCAATCTTCCAGCTCAGCACCATCCTCATGACCTGTTCTAGCTGTCAATCCTCCTTCCCACCTATCTGTTCCACCCTCCTCTCTGACCTATCACCTTTATCCCCACCTCCATCCGTCTATTGCACTCTTAGCTACCTTCTTCCCCAGCCCCACCACCCTCCTATTTATCTCCCCACCCCAGAGGCTCCCAGCCTCATTCCTGATTAAGGACTCCTGTCCGAAACATCGATTTTCCTGCTTCTCCAATGCTGCCTAACCTGCTGTGCTTTTCCAGCACCACTCTAATCTTGAAGGAATATTAGACTGAGCAAGGTTTGGAATTGAAATCATTGTACTAAATGATGAATTTGCCAAAATGATGGGTCAAAAAAGACCCATCAGAGAATACTCATGGTAATAGAAAATTGGGAAAAGTCAGTATTACCCTTTTTAATGCGTATTCATTCATGTTGGTGTTGCTGGCTATACCAGCAATGACTGCCCAACCATAAGGGCCCTTGAGATAATGTGGATGAGCCTATGTTGGACTGGAGTGGGCAAAGTTACAAATCACACAACACCAGGTTATAGTCCCAACAGGTTTATTTGGAAGCACTAGCTTTCGGAGCGCTGCTCCATCACCAGGTGGTTGTGTAGCAGGACCATAAGGCACAGAATTTATAGCAAAAGATTACAGTGGCATGAAAATAAAATTATATATTTAACAAACCTAAATTGCTGTTCAGTCTTACATCTTTTAGAATGGATTGCAGGTTTTGGTTCATTAATACATAAATCCCAGAACTCCTTTTAAGTCACATTCTCAAGATAAGGTAATAAAAATTTGGTGACATCTCAGATCAGACGATGCATTAAAGGTGTGAGGTTAAAGTCTGTCTGTATCCCAATCTTGACTGAGACTGGTTCTATTTCCAAAGTAAAATTTACATAATATGATATGGATCGACTGTTTGCATTGACTATCTAAAAATATAATTCTGCAAATACAAATGCACCCCATAGACTTGTGTGTGTGTGTGTGTGTGCATGCATGCAGGAGAGAGAGAGAGAGAGAGAGAGTGTGAGAGTGAGTGCATGTCAGAGAGTGTGTGTTTGTGTGTGTGCAAGCTTGGTAAAGTGAGTGTGTGAGTGTGATGGAGTAAGCCTGTGAGAGGGTGCATGTGTTGGCGTGACTGTGAGGGGTGTATGTGTGTGTGTATGAGAGAGGGTCTGTATGAGTGTGTGAATAGGTGTGAGAGAGAAAGTGTTTTGTGTGCAGGGTCACCTGTATTGTGACATGAACCCAAGGTCCCGATTGAGGCTTTCCTCATGGATACCAAACTTGGTTATCAGCCTCTACTTGGCTACTTTGAGTTGTTGCCTGTCCTGAAGTCCACCCTGGAGGATAGTCACCTTAAGGTCCAAGGCCCAATGTCCCTGACTGCTGAAGTGTTCCCTGACTGGGAGGGAACTTATCTGCCTGGTGATTGTTGTGCGGTGTCCAATCATCTGTTGTAGCATCTGCTCAGTTTCGTCAATGTACCATGCTTCAGGGCAACCTTGCCTGCAGCGTATGAGATAGACAACATAGGTCAAGTCACATAAGTACCTGCCACATATACCATGTACGTGGTAACCTCAGGACATTGTTAGTATCTCTTTTGTTATGTTCTTTTCACATTCTTTGCATGCGAGAACAATGCAGTGAACTATCTTAACTGTTTTTACTTGCTTGTCCCCACCTATATTTGAAAGAATGCCGATTTATGGAAGAGTGCTGAAAAGTGATGTGAAAAAGTATTTGAATATCCTTTTATTTATAATTGCATAATAGTTAATAAATTTTGTGGTGAATTGGATGCTAGAAATTGGGCTGAATTTATCTCACGAAAACTATCAGTGATGAGGGAAGGTTACCTTTAGCATCTAAAACTGTATGGTATACATAGATATTGAAATGTGGCATTATTTCATATTACCTTCCACCACTGTGTGAAATAATTGTGGAACACAGGATTGTATTCTCCACTCGGGAGTATAATATGATTAATGCATTTGTTTTCTGCAATAATTGTGTCTCTTGCCTTTCAGTAAAGTTTCTACCTGACTATATGACTTTATTTCTCCCTGTATCAACATTTGTATCTCCATTACAAGGTTGCATATAACTTAATAGAAAGCTTCTTATTTCACATTATTTTTAAAATCACACTTGTGTCCTCAAAAAGGTGATAGCATCACAACCAAATTCACCAGCTTTGTATCACTATTAAATGCTAGGATTATTGGTTATGGCAGTCCTCTGAGGAGTTATCTCATGATACATCATTTTATGCACTTAAAAAGAAAGCCAGTTGTATGAATGTAAGCAATGGTTCTTTTTCTAATTGTGATCACTTATTCCATCATGTAATAATTTTATCATACTGCTAATTGTAGTTTATTGTACTTCATTCACTGTATATTTGGATAGTCCTTTTTTTTCTTGCAAAATGATCACCAAAGCTTTTCCTTCTTACAGTTTGGCTGTTCTACAGGATCATCAACAGGTGCAGATGTCTGACATGTAGTGACATTCTGCAATCCTGCTAATCTTTCTGACAGTATATATTAGCAGTTTCTGTGGCTCAATTAGCAGAACAATAGATCAGTTCAAAAGTTCAGTTAATTGGTCAAGAAGCAGCAGATAGAATTCTTTGATGTTTTTCATCATTTGATGGCACTGCTTTACCTATTCAAATTGCAACATTACACGTATTTGTTTTTAGATTTCATCTCCTAAAAGTGAAATAATCTTTTGTACAAAGAAACAAGATCGCTTCATTCAAAACTCTGCCAGGTCACCTTCATCCCCCTCCGCCCAAGCATCAATGAATTTAATACGCACCGTGACGTCGAACACTTCTTCCTCCGCCTCCGAGCTTACTTTCACAATCAGGACTCCCGCCCACATTCCGAGGATCCCTTCACTCACCTCCAACACATTGCATCCACCTGGACACCCCGCGCTGGCCTATTACCTGCCCTCGACCTCTTCATTTCCAACTGCCACTGGGACATTAACCGCCTCAACCTGTCTACCCCCCTCCCCCACTCCAACCTCTCACTCTCACAACACGCAGCCATCCAATCCCTCTGCTCCAATCCCAACCTCACCATCAAGCCAGCAGATAAAGGGGGCACAGTGGTAGTCTGGCGCACTGACCTCTACACCACTGAAGCCAAACGCCAACTTGAGGACATCTCTTCCTACCGCCCCCTTGACCATGACCCCACCCCCCCATCACCAAACTATCATCTCCCAGACCATACAGAACGTCATCACCTTAGAAGATCACCCACCCACAGCTTCCAACCTCATAGTCTGGGAACCCCCACTGCCCGGTTCTACCTCCTTCCCAAGATCCACAACCCTGGCCACCTTGGCCGACCCATTGTCTCAGCATGCTCCTGCCCCACTGAACTCATCTCTACCTACCTCGACACTGTCCTATTCCCCCCCCTACTCCAGGAACTCCCCTCATACGTTCAAGACACCACCCACACCCTCCATCTCCTCCAAGATTTCCGTTTCCCCGGCCCCCAATGCCTCATCTTCACTGTGGATATCCAATCCCTCTACACCTCCATCCGCCATGACCAGGGCCTCCAAGTCCTCCGTTTTCTCCTCTCCCGGCGTCCCCAACAGTACCCTTCCACCGACACTCTCAGTCGTTTGGCCGAACTGGTCCTCACCCTTAACAATTTCTCCTTCGAATCCTCCCACTTCCTCCAGACCAAAGGGGTAGCCATGGGCACATGTATGGGCCCCAGCTATGCCTGTCTCTTTGTTGGCTACGTAGAGCAGTCGATCTTCCGTAATTACACCGGCACCACTCACCACCTCTTCCTCCACTACATTGATGACTGCATTGCCGCCACCTCATGCTCCCGCGAGGAGGTTGAGCAATTCATCAACTTCACCAATCCATTCCACCCTGACCTTAAATTTACCTGGACCATCTCTGACACCTCCCTCCCCTTCCTGGACCTCTCCATCTCCATTAATGACGACCGACTAGACACTGACATTTTTTATAAACTCATCAACTCCCACAGCTACCTGGATTACACCTCTCCTCACCCTACCTCTTGCAAAAATGCCATCCCATATTCCCAATTCCTTCGCCTCCGCCGTATCTGCTCCCAGGAGGACCAGTTCCACCACAGAACACACCAGATGGCCTCCTTCTTTAGAGACCGCAATTTCACTTCCCACGTGGTTAAAGATGCCCTCCAACGCATCTCGTCCTCATCCCGCACCTCCGCCCTCAGACCCCACTCCTCCAACCGTTACAAGGACAGAACGCCCCTGGTACTCACCTTCCACCCTACCAACCTTCGGATAAATCAAATCATCCGCCGATATTTCCGCCACCTCCAAACAGACCCCACCACCAGGGATATATTTCCCTCCCCACCCCTTTCCGCCTTCTGCAAAGACCGTTCCCTCCGTGATTACCTGGTCAGGTCCACACCCCCCTACAACCCACCCTCCCATCCTGTCACCTTCCCCTGCCACCATAGGAACTGCAAAACCTGCGCCCACACCTCCTCCCTCACCTCCATCCAAGGCCCTAAAGGAGCCTTCCACATCCATCAACGTTTTACCTGCACATCCACTAATATCATTTATTGCATCCGTTGCTCCCGATGCAGTCTCCTCTACATTGGGGAGACTGGACGCCTCCTAGCAGAGCGCTTTAGGGTACATCTCCGGGACACCCGCACCAATCAACCACACCGCCCTGTGGCCAAACATTTCAGCTCCCCCTCCCACTCTGCCGAGGACATGGAGGTCCTGGGCCTCCTTCACCGCCGCTCCCTCACCACCAGACGCCTGGAGGAAGAACTCCTCATCTTCCGCCTCGGAACATTCAACCCCAGGGCATCAATGTGGACTTCAACAGTTTCCTCATTTCCCCTTCCCCCACCTCATCCTAGTTCCAAACTTCCAGCTCAGCACTGTCCCCATGACTTGTCCTACCTGCCTATCTCCTTTTCCACCTATCCACTCCACCCTCCTCCCTACCTATCACCTTCATCCCCTCCCCCACTCACCTATTATACTCCATGCTACTTTCTCCCCACCCCCACCCTCCTCTAGCTTATCTCTCCACGCTTCAGGCTCTCTGCCTTTATTCCTGATGAAGGTCTTTTGACCGAAACGTCGATTTTGCTGCTCCTCGGATGCTGCCTGAACTGCTATGCTCTTCCAGCATCTGCAGTCATTGTTTTTACCCAGGTAATATCGACTGGCGTTTCTCTCTCTCTGCATGAAGGAGAACAGCTTTTCCGTAAGGAAATGCACTCTATTAAAGTTAAAAATCTCACAACACTAGGTTATAGTCCAACAGGTTTAATTGGAAACACACAAGCTTTCGGAGCGATGCTCCTTCATCAGGTGGTAGTGGAGGGCTCAATCCTAACACACAGAATTTATAGCAAACATTTACAGTGTGATGTAACTGAAATTATACATTGAAAAATTGATTGTCTGTTAAGCCTTTCATCTGTTAGAATACACCCAGCATCTCCAAATCATCTATTAAAGGTATTGCTGTAAATAACATCCTCTTTTCCTTGGTGGGACGTGGGTTCTGGCCAGAAAGTTGGGATAATATGGCAAAAATAACAAGTCGGAAACTTGATGTCAAGTCAAAGTACAAGCTGAGTAAGAGCACTGCTTGCCTCTAATTGGCCATGCCTGACTGGTGACTGATACGCTGGGCCTTCCATGGAACAAGCAGCATACATTTCTCAGCAGCTCCCCAGCCAGTTGTTGAAACCCCCTGTTCCCTCAACAACATTCTACCCACACTCTGGGTTGGAGGCAGTGGTCCTGGTTTTGCAATCTGGGGCACCCATTCCAGAGGAATACCTCTGCGCTGAACTGTTGCAGTGTAATGTTTATTTGAATTTTTTCTCAGTCTGACTGTAATGTAAATCCTTTGACTATGTCTTATTTCTAACTTATTCTTTAAAAACTGTAAAGTAATTCAAATACTTTTTATTCCTCTTTCATATCTAAAATTTGTACCAAGGTGCTTGTCCCTAAGTTGGTGTCAGAGGTGACATTGTAATATTTTACATTGTACTCCTACAGTTCTGTACTGGAGTACATGTGACAATAAAGGATATTCTATTCTATTCAGTAAAACTTGAAACTGACATATACTGGTCCAGTCATCTCGTATAATTCACAATGGAGGTCCAGTCCATTTCCAAGAATTACTTGTTCTTGTCCCTCTGTGAAATCAAAGCAAAGATTCAAAAACAGTTTCATTTAAACATCAAAAGTGAAACAGTTAACAAGTTTTAAAAATTGTAAAATTGCCAAAATGACCAGTTGCCCCTTGCCAGCTGTAGGCCTATAGAAAATGCCATTCAAGACAGCAGGATGCCTTTAATTGCCTATCAGGTAGTTCATGTGGGGGACAACTGTCACTTCCTTGAAAGTAGTGTGGTGGCACAAGGAGGACCAGGCACACAACTACCATTGTCTTCCTATGCTGCTGTCATGCCTTCCACCCTCTGTCAGCCATTCTCAAAAGCCAGTGACATGCTTTGTGATTTATAAAGACCGCCCTACAGAATGCTCTTGTGTTTGTGTGCTGAAGTATGTTCTGTTTCTGCCACTAGAGGCAGCAGAAGCTAACTAGTAGGGGACAGGAGCGGGCCGGGTGCCCTAACCTCAGTCAAGGAGGTGGTGCTGGTCAAATGGAGGGAGGGGGCGCATTGTTCCGGTTGTGGCTGGTGTAGTTACCAACTCGTATGAAATAAAACAAGGCTGCTTTAACAGGTAGTTCTAGTAACCATGACAACCAGTGAGTGAGGCATGTTAGTTGACAGGGAGCTGTAGGGTGGTGTGGTTAGTCAATTAGGCTTCCAATGCAGTGTCTTTCCAATTCACATGTTATGATAAATACAATGCAGCTGAACTTCGATGTGTTGTACTCAGATAACCTGAGTTTGTGTTGAATTTGTAAGACATTCCTACTGGAAGGATATCAAATCCAGTTGAATGGTGCCAGTGACAAACCTCTGGATTAGTCTCTATTGATTAGCCAAATGCATTTAAGCTTGTCATATGACCGCACTATGTTAGGCCAGGCCAGTGTGTGAAATCATGGATCTCTAGGCAAGCTGTCATTTAACATGAAAACATTTAACATAAAATCTCCAGGTGAAAGAAATTTCAAACCCTACAAGCACAGTACAACCTGTGAGAAAGGTAGAGGTGTTGTCGTTTAGGGAGAAAGTGAATTATTACAACAAGTGGAAAACCATGGTGTGTGAAGTAAACAGCAGACATTGCCAAGGAGTGAGAGATTCAACCATCAAATTGTCAGACCATTTTCACATGATTGCTATTTACCGTGTTTTTTTTTACATTGAGTATGTTTTGAGGCAAATCCGATTGGATAGAGTTTCCTCAGCCATCTCAAAGGTTCACTTAACACAAATTCAACTCTTGTGATTTAACTGTAATATGAAATTCCATGCTTCAAAGCAGTTTGTGAAATTGTTATTATTTCATGCACTTATGGATTTCAGACTCTTCACACTCCCTGGCGACAGAAGAATCAGCAAAGCCTCTCTGATCCAGTATTCTGCTCAGGATGACTCCTTATCGTTCCCCATGTGCAGCCAGACATGTTTTTCAAGGAACCCCAATCCAGCAACACACTGTGGGTAATGACAGCACTGACAATTCCCACATAACTTTAGGAATACAGGAGAAATATAATCATGGAAAGAAATGTAAATGACACAGGACAATGAGGGCATTTTAAAAATTGGACATCAGATCGCCTTGGTGATTAGCAAAGGAATTGAAATCATCAAAGGTGATGATATCTTGATACCTAATCCTCTTTCTCATGTCCTACATGCCCCTCATCCTCCACTCCTGAATTATAAGCTGCTGATGGTGAAATATTTGTGACCTACTTATCACCTACCCCTCCCCCACCATCTTTCTCCTGTAAGATTGCCATGCAAGGTTAGATTGTGATAGCTACAATTTCTGCCATCTTGGCTGTGGATTACAGTGCACATAAAGATTTACAGAACGTCACAGCAGTGAAGTAATCCGTTCCCCCAGCAGCTGACGAGGATTGTCGAGGCACTGCCTCTAGGGGAGTGGCAAGTGACAGGTTGAGCACAAATGCGCTATCCTCTCTCAGGTTTATAGCATTGGTCCTCCCAAGCTTGCTGTTTTTAACCATTGTCTGTGGATTTTGATGTCAGTCAGCCAAAACTACTGCCACTTCTCTGAGATAGTGCACTCTGCAGCTGAACTCTGCAGAGATCACCCTCCAAAGCCACCTGCTGATTTCTCCTCTGAAAGTCATTTCGGGTGCATTTCACCTTCAGGAGTGTAATGTGACAATGCCTATGTTATCCATTGTGACATAAAACACTGGGTACGGATAGCGGTATTGAAGAATCCAACAGACATTTCTTACAAGTAGCTCTGCATACATCTTGTTTCTCAGTCTCCTAAGTCTCTGGGTTAATATTAATTTAACACAGTTCAGACATCCATACACCTATAAGAGACGTGCAAAATAAGATTCTCAATTTGACCTAGTATGTTTCATCGCAGCTTAATGCATATGTTTATTATGAAACTTGAACAGTGGATTTAATTGGCAACTTCTTTAAGCCTAACCATTATTTCAAGATGGTGGTGGGGTAGACGGGCAGAGCTCGGGCCTCGTCCACTCTTGATGGCTTTCTTTCTTGTTTCTTTCTTCATTTTCTTTGCTGTAAAGCCTGGAGAGTGATGGGTAAAGGAGGAGGTCTCCAGTGGCAGCAGCAGCACAGATAGGACAAGTCAAACATTGCTTCACCCTAGCCTAGCTTCTCCCGGTGAGCGAGGAGCAAGTCCCAGGCTGATTCCCCGGCCCAGATTCGCAGGATAGACCGAGGCTCCAAGTCCACAGCTAGGCCCGGGCCAATGGAGGAGGAGAAAGGGGGTCTCAGCCCAATGTGTGGAGGTCTGCTTCTTTGGTATTCCAGCTGCTTGGCAGGCTGTCTCATCCAGAAGTCATGGAGATATACAACATGGAAACAGACCCTTCAGTCCAACTCGTCCATGCCGACCAGATATCCTGAATTAATCTAGTCCCATTTTCCAGTATCTGGTCCATATCCCTCTAAACCCTTCCCATTCATGTACCCATCCAGATGCCTTTTAAATGTTGTATTTTGTACAGTCTTGGCCCAGTTTGGTGATCTTCTTTGGCCAAGGCTTCTGGCCCAGTATTGCAGTGGCCTAGCCTGTGGCACTCTTGTCCCAGAATGGCAGTCTCGTCCTGGCTGCACCATCTGGTATTCCATTGCTCCTTAATCAGCTCTCCCTGAGTCCAGGAGCCAATAACTGATCTGTGATGAATTTTGTTTGAATTTTACGTTTTTATTTTTATGTATGACTTCTGTCATTGATGTAGGTGCCATTGTGGGGCAACTTATAAAACTTTTCACTCTATTTTTCATGTAAAAGTACACATGGTAATAAATTTCTATTCCATTCCATTCTATTTACTGATGTGTGATACATTTGAACCCTTTGTATATTGCGCACACACTCACACTATCTATATATGTGTAGATTTTGATGCACCCAATATGTTCTGCATCATAATATACATTTTTACTGTGGTAGGCTTTTCCATAGCATTTAAAAATCATTTTTCTATGCATTTTTCTGGTTTTGCTGCTATAGGCTATCAAGTGGTTAAACAGGAGGTATGCTTGTTATGTGGTAGAACCAGTTTCTAACCATAAAGTTTGCAGTTCTTTGTTTTATTTCAGTTTCTAATCATGCTGCTAGTGGCAACTTGTCCTTTTGGAGAAAGATTTAAGTATTTATCATCGATTTGTGCTTGAGCAGGATTAGTGCAAGTGAGGAAGAAAGGCATGCTACATTAAAACATTGGATATTATATATCTCGTATGAAGAATATCCTTAAGTTTGGTTATGAAATACATATTATAGTGTATATGATTAATTGCTCAGCATTTATGCAGTGTTGTCTTTGTGAATAATATCATTTGGAGTCACAATATTTAATGGAAATGGGGTGAGCTCAAAGAACCAGAAGAAGGTAAAATTGGATATATTAGAATGAGAGTGCACCCACCAGCATTTCAATGGAGAAATGATAGGTCTGCATGTCCAATATAAATTGGTACAAGTGAAGTGTATCTAATGGCTCCCACAGACTGCACACAAAAGCACTTACAGCCAGCCACTCAGTATATTAAAGATACAATGTTACTTACCCAAACAGAGATGGTCCATTAGAATGGAAAGAATCAGTTTATTTTGTTCCTTTTCTATTTCTGGCTTTAAAAGAAAGGTATTAATCTGCTTTATTGATGCCAGCAGACCTGCTGTGTACCTGCAGCATTTCTGTTCTTAATTAGGACTCGCACTGTATCATTTAAGTATAAAAAAAGGAAGGAATGCTTACTGTTTTCAGTGTTCTCATGTCAGGAACAAATATTATTCCCTGACTTTGAAAGTAATACAGAGTCACAGAATTTGTACACGACAGACAGCCATTCGGCCCATTATTTCTCTACCCCTCGTGTAATTTCCTCCGTTTCACCATAACTCTGCACATTCTTCCTTTTCCAATAACAAACCAATTTCTGCTTGAAAGCTTCAACTGAAGCTACCTCTATGGAACTCTTAAACAGTGCTTTTCAGATCTTAACCACTTGCTGCATGAAAAATGTTCCCTTCATGTTTCGTTTTTTGTCAATTTACTTTAAATCAGCACCCTCTCATTCTCGATGCTTCTACCAGTGTGAACAGCTGCTCCCTATCTGATCTGTCCAGGCCCCTCATGATCCTGAATGCTTCTATCAAACCTGCTCTCAATCTTCCCTTCTCCAAGGAGAACAGTCCCAGCCTCTACAACCTGACTATATATAACTGAAGTTCTTTATACCGGGAACCATTTTCTGAATCTTTTCTGCAGTCCTGCTAAAGCCTTCATGTCTTTCATTCCTAAAGTATGGCACCGTTGGATGTGTTGCTCCAGTTGTGACTGAATGAATGTTTGATGCAAGTTTAACTCAACCTTCCTGGTTATGTACACTATGCCCCTATGGTAAAGCCTAAAATGCTGTATATGTCATTAGTCTTTACTGACCTGTCCTAGCACCTTTAATTTGTAATAAAGGGTGTTCTTCTGCAATGTCACGCGATTGGAAATCTGGCATAGAAATTTGCGCTGTAGGAGATCGCTATAGAAAACCGCTATACCCGTTCAGGAGGAAGTACGCATTATCCAAACAGTGTCCACAATCTGTTAATTGTGTTATCGTCAATTCGCATTGATGAAATGCACATTATACCAGATCAACCTCTACACATAGACACCCAGATTCATTTTAGAATTGTTTCCTTTTATGTTATATCAACTTTGTGTTCCACTTACCAAGCTGAATCATCTCACACTCCTCTGCATTAAATTTCTTCTGCCACTTGTCTGCCATTCCACCAACTTAATGTCCTTACAAAGTTCTATGCTATCCTACTCACAGATTCACATGCTTCACTGTTCAAACAATTCACTGATCCTATATCATCTGTAAAGGTTGAAACTATGCCATACACACCAATGTCTGAATGATTACATATCTCAGGGGAAGCAAGGCCCTTAACACTCACCTGTTGGGGGGTGAGGGAGCATCCATTATAATCCTTTCTCCAGGTTGAAGGACACCCACCCACTGACAAGTACATTTTGTTTCCTATCTTGCTATTTCCCCTTTTTATTCTGTTAGGTGTAACTTTGCTCACAGGTCTGCTGTACAGCACTATATCGAATACCAGTATCAAACACTGTGAAAGTATCCCATCTCAAAGTGACAGGAGGCTGTTTAATGATTTGACTTACAATAACCATATGTATCTCATCGTAAGCTGCAGGTGAAAGAAAAATCTTGTATACAAAGATATAAAATTCTATAAAGATATAGAATTTATAGTTCTCTAAATATACTAGAAAGCACTGAAATGTCGTGCCATCTACGAGGTAAAACATCAAAGGAGTTTGTACTCACACAAAAATGCACTACTTTTGCTTCTTGTTAAAACAGATGTCATAACTGATATTTCTATATTTTAAATGCTATAAAATGTCTTTTTTTTTGTCCCGGAGAAGCTCAGTAAACTACATATGCTATTTACATTTCAGTGAATGGCACTGAATCAGCAGATTGGCTAATCATAAGTGCTCCTTTCTAGTAAGTTGATTGATTGCTGCTCCTAGCCAAACAATCAACCAGAGAATGTGATGTGTGTTATTGTAGAAACCATCACAAGACAGCTTCACAATAACACCTGTTTCCCTAGTTACCAGTTTTCTCAGGTCCACAGAATGTCAAGAGCTACTACTAATTACTGAAATCATCAAAATAGATAGACCAGTCCATCATACCCATCAGGTTGAAGCAGACTGCTTGAAATATTTTTATCTTGCTCAAAAAAGAACACTTTTTCGTTATTGTAAAATACAGAAGAATTCAGATCTCATATCAATGCATATTTCCTTCAAACATTATTTTGGCATTCCTGGACCTGCTGATACTTATGTCTATTATTTTTCTTACTGTTTCTCAATGAATAATGATTAGATTCCTTACAGTGTGGAAACAGGACCTTCGGCTCAACAAGTCCACACTGACCATCCTAAGAAAAACACCACCCAGACCCATTCCCCCACATTCACCCCGGAGAAATTCCACACAGACACAGGAAGAATGTGCGAACTCCACACAAACAGTTGCCCGAAGTGGGAATTGAACCCATGTTCCTGGCGCTGTGAGGCAGCAGTGCTAATCACTGTGCCACCATGCCGCCCTAATAATGCCAATGATCAGCTACTTTTAATTTTGCATATTCTATATCGAAAATATCTTGTTTCAGTACAGTAAAAACAAATTTCAAGAGTAGAAATTATTCATAAAGCAAAATGGAATGGCAAGAGAAAAATATCGCATGAATTGTTTTTATAAATTGAGCATCTGTCAGATGCACCACTTTGTTGAATTTTACACAAAGCCCTTGTGAAAAGAGAGCACCTGTAAACTTAAGCTGAGAGTAGGGTCAGGTCCCTGGTGATCCCTTCCCCTGGAAAAATAATCTTTCCAGATGAACTCTCCAAATTCTGACATGAATACCATGGGTGAGGCACTGGCGATTGTATATTACATGGAACTGTAGTCCAATGTAAATCAGGGCCTTAGGAAAAAGCAAGAATGTCGGCCAGAAAAACAAAAAGCTATTGAAAGAAAGCAATACGTGGGATCGGGAGGTGGTCTGGGGTTGTGACATCAGGTATTGGTGAGAAAATAAGAGGACAATGATGATGAAAATAAGTTGCCTCACAGAGTAATGGACAAAAGAAGCATAACTCAAATTGCTGAGCTGCAAAGAAGATTAGAAAGATCATGAAAGTCTGGACTAGGGAAGGGATTGTGGGAAGTGCTAGCTGGGAAGGACAGATTAAAGAATCTAAACAGTGAAGAGAAAGGGGAAGAATTGAATGATAAACCATATTAATCACAACAAACATTAGCTGATGCTTTTATAAATTCATTATTGGCATCATTGGCTGGGCTAACATTTATTGCACATTGCCAGTTGCTCTAGAGAAGGTGGTAGTTAGCTGCCTTGAACCATTTTCTATAGGTACCCACTTAGAGCTCTTAAGGAGGAAGTCCCAGGATTTTGACCCAGAGACACTGAAGGAATAATGATATAATTCAAAGTCAGGATAGCGTTCAGTTTGGAGGGGAACTGTCTGAGTGCTGCCCTCGTCCTTCTAGACGGTAATGGTCTCAGGTTTAGAAGTTGCTGTCTGAGGAGCCTTAGTGAGTTTTTGTAGTGCATCTTATAGATGGTATAACTGCTGCTGCTGTGTGCTGGTGGTGGAAAGAGTGACTGCATTATCCTGGATATTAAAGTCTATGTGCCAAAATGGCAAATACCATTAAGATCACATAAATGTCAGGCCATGACCATATCCTATGACTGAGAGTATAACCCGAACACTTTCAAAATGTAAAAACTATGCCTTTATATTTCTGTGATCTTTAAAACTTCATCATGAATTAAGAAAGAACCATAATGAAATCCAAGGATTTACAGGGAAGATTGAACCATTTGAGAGTAGGGAGTTTGGACCCTTTTGTGAACCCTGTTTGTGTAGCAGTGGATTCCAGATATGTGCAGATGCACTGGAACCGAAGGATTGTTTACAAGTGAAGCCGATTGTGGACTATTGACCAGTTATTAATGACAACGGTCCTGAGCCTGCCAACAATTATGTGATTGGTTGTCAAGTAGGTGAACTACCTGGGCTGTGAATAAGACAGGGAGACATAAAAAACTGCAGATGCTGGATTCCAAAGTAGATAAGCAGGAGGCTGGAAGAACACAGCAAGTCAGGCAGCATCAGGAGGTGGAGAAGTCAATGTTTCAGGTACAACCCTTCTTCAGTTCTGGGCTCTACCTCCTGATGCAGCCCGGCTTGCAACATTCTTCCAGCCTCCTGCTTGTCTAATAAGACAAAGAGAAGCTAGGTCAGACCAGAGGAGAAATCAGAAGATCTGTGTCAGCCTGGAAACTTACTATCAGTTCTTGCACTTTATGACACTTTAAACTTGAAGTCAAATTAGTTAGTTTTACTTCTGCAGATAATGGAAGCTGTGGGCATTGAGTTGATACATCAGGGAACTTTCATAAGTGAAACAGCCACCATGTGACTCTGTTGACTAGTAGAAGCATTTGGAAAAAGGTTGAGGAGAAATCTTCAATCAACCCAGAACCAACCCAACAGAACAAAGACTGTAGAATGTTTCCCCAGTTTACCCTCCATCCATGTTTTCATTCCACCTGTATGCGATTATGTGTGTAAGAGTGAGTTTAAAAGGTGCTTAGAGTTTTAATGTGTAGTTTCCTCAATTTATTTTAATTGTTTACCCATAGCTAGAATCTAATTACCTATAATAAAGAGTGAATCGTGCTAAGTATAGAAATCTGCTGTGTGTTTTCTCTCAACCTGAGTCTGAAAAGCAGATAGTTTGGGGATTTTGTAGATTTGTTTTTAAAAACTTTGCTTTTTGCAATGACCCGGCTTGAAATCCAGTGCACTATCAAAGTGAATCATGACAATCACCACACTGAATGGCAATACCCTCACCGTAACTATCCTGGGCGCATGTTAATGGGAATCCGAATGGAATCAGCCATTTGAAGTATTAGCCTCAAAGAACGGAGAATGTCAGAAGTGGGATATCGTTTGGTAAGAGGCACACTTTCTGACTCCCCACAGCTTCCCTTCAAGTTATTATAGGTCAGCAGTTTCTCTCCAAGACTTCTTCAATGGTAGCTCCCAAACCTGTAATTTTGACCACCTTGAATGATGGTGAGCAGAATGGACGGCTTTCCTCTGGGTTGGAAGCATAGAATGAAAAGTGCAACAGGTTCACCATGACCTTCAAGTCTTGTAGCAAGTCTCACATTGTTCTGACATAGACATAACATTATCATACTCTTTTCTGGTCATTGAGTCAAAATCCTGGAACTTCCTCTGAGCACCCGATCTGAGGGACTTCAATGATTCAAAAAGAAGCCTCATCTTCTCTCACACTGCTGGAGATGTGGAATAAATGCAGGTCTGGACACCATCACCCACATCCTGGGATTGATTTTTTTAAAAGTGCAGCAAAGCTTACAGGTACTAGATAGAAAAATTGAGGACAATAAAGAGACAAATAATGACAAGAACAAATCCTTGAATAAATCACCAAAGAACAATTTCTTGTATAAACCACCGCAGAACTAAAAGCTTGACAGACAATAATAAAATGACAGTAAGTTGATAGTCTTTGGGGAAATACTACAAACATCAAATGATTCAATTACAGTCATCTCACTGTACATTGTGACATTGAAGCACTGCAGTATATGATTTCCCCTGTGTGCTGTAATAGTTGTCTATGTTCTACATTCAGTGAAATGATTCAAGGACAATCATTTCACTGTGGGTTACAAAACTGATATTGGTACTGTTTTCTTTTTAAACTGCACTTAGGTACAGTACATAATTTTTTGAGATTTTTTTTGTTTGTGTAAGGGAAGGATGCTTTGATATGCTTGTGCATATTTCACCGTACATTGAACAGATCATCATTTGCAATGCAAGGACAACATTCCCTGGGTGCCTGGATATTATTTCTGTCTTCAATATTACTGAGAGTTCAAATTCAACAATTTAATTGGAGGATGTTGAACAGGCCATGTCATTGCAAGATTTCTCTAGGGCACTGTTGGATTTCAGTTTCCCTTCAGGAACAACTTCAGTTCAGCAAATTGGCTCTTATTTGTTAAACAGAGCATGTTATTTTGTTGCAGTGGTCCCCTGTACACAATGGGATTCAAAGGGTACTTTCTAATTAGCTTGAGTAGGCAATGCCTTGTTTTCAAATGTATTTAGATAAAGAGTAAATTGGGAAAAGCTCTTTCCATTGACAGGAAAGTCTGTAATCAAAGGACATGGACTTAAGGTATTTGGCAAAAGAGCCAGAGGGAAGGATATGAAATTATTATCATCTGGAATGCATTCATTGAACGGATGGTGGCAGATTCATTAGTAACGTTCAAAAGGGAACCTCCTGATGCTGCCTGGCTTGCTGTGTTCTTCCAGCCTCCTACCTGTCTACTTTGGATTCCAGCATCTGCAGTGATTTTATCTCTAACCAAGTTCTGGTGACAACTTGAATCATACTTATATGGAGAATGACTGCAGAATGCTGAAGTGCAGAGTGATTTAAAGTTTTGTAATGCAAGAGGTACAAACCATTAGTGTGCGCAATTCTGGTATTTTTTAGGGAAGAATGAAAAACTACAGGAAGTGTTTGAGAGGAAGTTTACTAGATTGATAGCTGGAATCAATGAAAGTGTTCCCTTCAGTGGAAAACAGAAACATGCTGGACTAAGTTTCCATTGGAATTAAGGACACTGAAAGGTGACTTGTTTGAAGCACATAAGCCCCAAAATGGTCCTGACAAGGAGAATATGGAAATGATCCTCTTGTGGGTTGGTCCAGAATTAAGGGGCAATATTTTAACATTACGGGAGGTCACCGCTTTTTTTTTAAGTAGTGAGAAGACTTTTTTTCTCCCAGAGGGTTTTGATTTGATTTGTTGATACCACATAGAGTCCATACAGTGTGGAAGCAGGCCACTTGACTCATCATGTTCACACTGACCGTCTAAAGAGCATCCCAATCAGACCCACTATATCCCTGTAACCCTGCATTTCCCATGGCTAATCCACCTAAAAATATGGGCAATTAGCATCACCAATCCACCTAACCTGCACATATACAGTCACAAGGAGAACAGGCAAACTTCGTACATTCACTTGAAAGTGCAATTGAACTCAGGTCCTTAGTGCTGTGAGGTAGCAGGGCCTACCTCTGAGCGACCATGTCAACCTGTCCATGACTTCCTTTCACAATGCCAAAGCCACTATAGCCCTCTATTTAATGGAGGTGTGAAGCATGTAAATGGATTATACCTCCCAATGTTATTTTAACCTGGAATTTGTTCAGTTTATGTGAATATTGGTACAGCCTACCAGAAGAGCATACCAGAAGAGAATAGAAGAGAGAAGACCATGAGGAAGGCACAGATGAGACAAGTGCAAGAGACCCCGGGGGAAGTACCTGTCAGGAACAGGTGAATCTCTTGGAAACCATAGAGACAGGTGTCACTGCCAGTCAGAGAGGTGGTCAGGTCTGCCAATCAGAAATTGGTGTGGAGGCAGAGCCGAGGAGTCAGACATCACACTGAGCTGTTATAATAGGGGACTCCATAGTGAGAGGGACTGAAAGGGGTTTCTGTGGCAACAGGTGGGATTTGAGGATGGTGTGTTGCCTTCCTGGTGCCAGGATTAAGGACATCGCAGACAGAGTGCAGGAAATCCTCAAGAGCGAAGGTGAAGAGCCAGACATGGTGTCCATGTCGGCCCAAATGATGTCGGGAAGAAGAGGAGGGACATTCTTAAGCAGGACTTCGGAGAACTCGGAAGAAGGCTGAAAAGCAGGACACCAGGTGTGGTTACCTCTGGTTTGCTTCCAGTTACTCGGGCTGGAGAGGACAGGAACAGGGAGATAATGGACTTGAATGTGTGGCTGGGGAACTGGTCCAGGAAGCAAGGATTTAAATTCTTGAATCACTGGGGTATGTTTAGCAGTGAGGATAAATTATACAAGAAGAATGGTTTGCACCTTAATAGGTGGGGGACCAGCATTCTGGCAGGTAGGTTTGCCACTGCAACACAGCTGTGTTTAAACTAAATAGCGGGGGGAAGGGGACAAACTGGAAGTTTAAGAAGGAAGTTAAAGGGAAAGTTAGAACAAGAGAAGTCAAGAAAGACAATGGAATCAATGGAGCAGAAAACTCAAAAAGGATCATGCCGTAAGGTCAAGTGAAATAGGGATTGATAGGAAGGGTGAGGGGAGTAACAAATTAAAAATATTATATATGAATGCACGAAGCATTAGAAATAAGGTGGATGAGCTTGAGGCTCATTTGGAAATTGGTAGTTACTATGTTGTGGGGAAAATTGAGACGTGGCCTCAAGTGGACAGGGCCTGGGAAATGAATATTCAAGGCTGTACGAGTTATTGTAAGGACAGACTGGCAGAGGGGGTGGGGTGGCCCTGTTGGTAAGGAATGATATTCAGTCCCTTGCGCGGGGGGACCTAGAATCAGGGGATGTAGAGTCAGTGTGGATAGAGCTGAGAAATTCTAAAGATAGAAAAGCCCTAATGGGAGATATCTACAGGACCCCCAAACAGTAGCCTGGATGTAGTGTGTAAGTTGAATAAGGAGCTGAAATTGGCCTGTCGCAAAGATATTACTACAGTTGTTATGGGGGATTTCAACAAGCAAGTAGACTGAGAGAATCAGGATGGTACTTGACCCATGAAAGGGAGTTTGTGGAGTGCCTCCGAGATGGATTCTTAGAACAGCTTGTGCTGGAGCCTACCAGGGAGAAAGCAATTCTGGATCTGGTGTTGTGCAACGAACCAGATTTGATCAAGGACCTTGAAGTGAAGGAGCCATTAGGAGGTAGTGACCATAATACAATAAACTTTAATCTGCAGTTTGAAAGGGAGAGGGTAGAATCGGAAGTGATAACATTTCAGTTGAATAAGGGGAACTATGGAGCTATGAGGGAGGAGCTGGCCAAAGTTCAACGGTGCAATACCTTAGCAGGGATGACAGTGGAGGAACAATGGCAGATATTTCTGGGTATAATGCAGAAGATGCAGGATCAGTTCATTCCAAAAAGGAAGAAAGATCCTAGGAGGAGGCAGGGGTGGCCGTGGCTGACAAGGGAAGTTAAGAAACATATAAAGTCAAAAGAGAAAAAATATAACATAGCAAAGATGAGTGGGAAAACGGAGGACTGGGAAGCTTTTAAAGAATAACAGGGGATTACTAAGAAGGAAATATGCAGAGAAAAAATGAGGTACGAAGGTAAACTGGCCAAAAATATATAGGAGGATAGGAAAGGCTTTTTTAGGTATGTGAAAAGAAAAAAATGGTTAAGATTAAAATTGGGCTCTTGAAGACAGAAACAGGTGAATTTATTACGGGGAACAAAGAAATGGCAGAAGAGTTGAATTGGTACTTTAGATCTGTCTTCACTGGGGAAGACACGAGCAATCTCCCAGGTGTAATAGTAGCTGAAGGACCTAAACTGAAGGGAATTTATATTAGGCAGGAAATGGTGTTGGAGAGACTGTTAGGTCTGAAGGTTGATAAGTCCCCGGGGCCTAATGGTCTACATCCCAGGGTAGCGAAGGTGGTGGCTCTAGAAATCGTGGATGCATTGGTGATCATTTTCCAATGTTCGATAGATTCAGGATCAGTTCCTGTGGATTGGAGGGTGACTAATGTTGTACCACTTTTTAAGAAAGGAGGGAGAGAGAAAACAGAGAATTATAGACCAGTTAGTCTGACCTCAGTGGTGGAAAAATGCTGGAGTCAATTATAAAGGACGAAATTACGACACATCTGGATAGCAGAAACAGGATAGGTCAGAGTCAGCATGGATTTATGAAGGGGAAATCATGCTTGACTAATCTTCTAGAATTTTTTGAGGATGTAACTCTGAAGATGGACAAGGGAGATTCAGTGGATGTAGTATACCTGAACTTTCAGAAAGCCTTTGATAAAGTCCCACATAGGAGATTAGTGAGCAAAATTAGGGCACATGGTATTAGGGGCAAAATACTGACATGGATTGAAAATTGGTTGGCTGACAGGAAATAAAGAGTAGTGATAAACGGTTCCATTTCAGAGTGGCAGACAGTGACCAGTGGGGTACCGCAGGGATCAGTGCTGGGACCGCAGCTTTTTACAAAGTACATTAATGATATAGATAAAGGTATTAAAAATAATATTAGCAAATTTGCTGATGACACAAAGCTGGGTGGCAGGGTGAAATGTGAGGAGGATGTTAGGAGAATTCAGGGGGACCTGGACAGGCTAGGTGAGTGGATGGATGCATGGCAGATGCAGTTTAATGTGGATAAATGTGTGGTTATCCACTTTGGCAAGAACAGGAAGGCAGATTACTACCTAAATGGAGTCAAGTTAGGTAAAGGGGCAGTGCAACGAGATCTAGGTGTTCTTGTACATCAGTCAATGAAAGCAAGCATGCAGGTACAGCAGGTAGTGAAGAAAACTAATAACATGCTGGCCTTCATAACAAGAGGAATTGAGTATAGAAGCAAAGAGGTCCTTCTGCAGTTGTACAGGGTCCTGGTGAGACCGCACCTGGAATATTTTGCGCAGTTTTGGTGTCCAAATTTGAGGAAAGACATTCCGGTTATTGAGGGAGTGCAGCATAGGTTCACGAGGTCAATTCCCGGAATGACGGGACTATCTTCGTTGAAAGACTAGAGCTTGTGTACACTTGAGTTTAGAAGGCTGAAAGGGGATCTGATTGAGACGTATAAGATTATTAAAGGATTGGACACTCTGGAGGCAGGAAGCATGTTTCTGCTGATGGATGAGTCCCGAACCAGAGGACACTGTTTAAAAATAAGGGATAGGCCACTTAGAACAGAGTTGAGGAGAAACTTCTTCACCAGAGAGCGGTGGGTGTATGGAATGCTCTGCCACATACTTGTTGGGCCGAAGGGCCTGTTTCCACACTGTAAGTAATCTAATCTAATCTAATCTAATCTAATCTAATCTAATCTAATAAGGCTATGAAGGCCAAGTCTCTGGATACTTTCAAGAAAGAGTTGGATAGAGCTCTTAAGGTTGGTGGAATCAAAGGTTATGGGGATAAGGCAGGAACAGGATACTGATTGAGGATGATCAGCCATGATCATAATGAATGGTGGTGCTGGCTCGAAGAGCAGAATGACCCACTCCTGCACCTGTTGTCTATTGCCTATACTTTACTCTTTCCAAGAGTACCAGTGATTCACTGATCATACCAAAGTCTGATTTTTGACTGAAGTGTTTTCTGTCATTTTCCTCAGCGTAAATAGAAAAATCTTGGTTTCAAAGCCCAAGTGATTCATCTTTGTCTGTTAAATTGATTTAGTTGAGTAATTTAATCTCCTACCTGGTTGGATTGTTTAGGTTACTGTGCTGATAAATCATGTATTGGCACTGAAGTGGTGAATCACATTCAATTTGCTGTGCAAATATCCTTGGTTCCTCAACATCACTTGAACTAATTTAGTAAAAGCAAATAACAGCCAAAACAGCAATCTTTTTAAAACTGAAAACTGTTTCCTGTAAACCTTCCCAAACAGGAGGACATAGTAGGAATGATTTTGACTTTGAGCAAGAGTGCATGTTTCATGGTTTTATTTTCATTTTATTTCAATGTAATTGGCTTAATTAAATGCATTCTCATTGCTGAATCAGAATATATATAATTAGTACAGTCTCCAAGGTGGAAACTTCTGTTTCTGTATTCTCAGTTCACATCTGGAGGAATAGTCATGTTTGGTGGCTGTGGGTGTTCCGTCCCTTCACTACCACCACCCTTCCCCATCATATGCCATGTTGCAAACTGTGATGCCCACATTAGAATTAACCATTTTCTAGGCTTGTATAAAAGTTATGATTTGGAGGTGCCGATATTGGACTGGGGTGGACAAAGTTAAAAATCACACAACACCAGGTTATAGCCCAACAGGTTTATTTGGAAGCACTAGCTTTCAGAACGCTGCTCCTTCACCAGCAGCACTCTGAAAGCTAGTGATTCCAAATAAACCTGTTGGCCAATAATCTAGTGTTGTGTGATTTTTAACTTGGTAAAGAAGTTGTCATGGATAGGCTGCCTGTAGTCTCAATCAACATGAAGGGCTTTTGCACAAAACGTAAATTTCGCTGCTCCTTGGATGCTGCCTGAACTGCTGTGCTCTTCCAGCACCTCTAATCCAGAGTCTCAATCAACATGCAAGTGGTCCCACTGCTTTAGTCTGCCCTTCAATGGAAGACTGCAATGATATGAAAATCATCATCATGAAAAATTTACTCATCCACTATGCCATCAGAGGCTTTAAGATATTGTTGTCGTCAACTACTTTTAAATAAAGTTAAATTTGGGAGAGGATGTTTGCAGGTAAAGGGATGACTAAAAAATGGAAAGCCTTCAATAATGAGATAACGAGAGGCCAGACACAGTATGTTCATGTTTGGATGAAGGGCAAAGCTGGTAGATGTAGGGAATGCTGGATGATTAGAGAAATCAAAGTTTTGAATAAGAATAAGAAGGAAACATATGGCAGGTATAGACAGCAAAAATCAAGTGATTCCCAAGAAGAGATTAAAAGCAGTAGGAGTATATTTAAGAGGAAAATCAGGAGGGCAAAAAGGGGACATGAGATAGCTTTGGCAAATAGGGTTAAGGAGAATCTGATGGGATTCTACAAATACATTAAGGACAAAGGGGTAACTAGGGACAGAATAGGGCCCCTTAAAGATCAACGAAGCCACTTATATGTGGAACCGCAGGAGATGGGGAAGATACTAAATGAACATTTTGCATCAGTGTTTACTTTGGAGGATATGGAAAATAGAGAACATGTGAAAATAAATAGCTCCATTTTGAAAAATGTCCATATAGCAGAGAAGGAGGTACTTTATGTCTTAATACACATAAAGGTGGATAAATCCCCAGAACTCTTTGGGAAGTTAGGGAAGTGATTGCTGAGCTCCTTGCTGAGATATTGTATTATTGATAGCCACAGATGAGGTGCCAGAAGACTGAAGGTTGGCTAACATGGTGCTACTATTTAAGAAAGATAGTAAGGAAAAACCAGGGAACTATAGACTGGTGAGCCTGACGTTGGTGGTGGGCACATTGTTGCAGTGAATCCTGAGGGACAGGATTTACATGTACAGAGGAACCTCGATTATGCGAATATCAATTATCTGAATATTGGACGATCTGAAGGAGACCTCAAAGTCCCGATAGAAACATTACATCAGATGTGTTTCCAACGCTGATCGTGTCTTTTGTTTACAGTGATTAAAAGTGAACTCCACTTCCTGAAATGCTGCCGAGAACAGTCCTGAACATTGATAAGAGCCCAAGCACCGTCTCCAAATAACTTGACCGCCAGCGTGCTCTCTCTCTCTCCCCACACCTCCCCTGGAGTTCGAAACAGGATGTCTCCTAAACCCCCCCCCCCCCCCCCAACTTCCTCAGATAATCGCTCCAACATTGTCCTGTACAGGGCAAAGGTGGAACCTGAGAAAAAGTTGCAGTAAAAAGGTGTGTTGTGTGTGTGTGGCGCACTGTTTGAAGACTCACCCCCAAAAGGCGACAGCAGCAACAGTAGCAGTAGTCTTGTAGTTTCCAGTCCGGCTGCCCCAGAGAGGGGGTGGGGGTGCACGGGGGAGGCAGGCGGATGGCGGTGGCAGTGTTGGTCGGGTTTGAGGGTTGGATGCGCTGCGGGGGGCTGGGGGAAGGGGGCGCAGATGGGGGGCGGTGGTGGATGGAGTTGGGGGCAGGGTCAGGACTTGGGCGCGGTTTGCTGCTGTCTAGTCTCCTGAACGGGGAATGGACTTAACAGAAAACTCCGAGCCCCAGAGGAGAAGCCTTGAATCAATTAACAGAATAATCAATTATCCGAACGAAATAGTGCCCTTCCATCTCGTTCGGATAATCGAGGTTCCTCTGTATTTGGAAAGGCAAGGACTGATTAGGGATAAGCAACATGCCTTTGTGCATGCATAATTGTGTCTCACTAACTTGACGTTTTGAAGTAACAAAGACAATCGATGAGGGCAGAGCAGTAAATGAGATCTATATGAACTTCAGTAAGGCTTTTGACAAGGTTCCTCATGCTAAACTGGTTAGCAATGTTAGATCACACGGAATACCGGGAGAACTAGCCATTTGGATATAGAACTGGATCAAAGGTGGAAGGCAGAGGGTGGTGGTGGAGGGTTGTTTTTCAGACTGGAGGCCTGTGACCACTGGAGTCCCACAAGGATCAGTGCTGGGTCCACTACTTTTTGTCATTTATATAAATGACTTGGATGGGAACATAGGAGATATAGTTAGTAAGTTTGCAGATGACACCAAATTTGGAGGTGTAGTGGACAGAGAAGAAGGTGACCTCAGATTACAATGGGATCTTGATCAGGTGGGCTGATGGGCTGAAGAGTGGCAGATGGAGTTTAATTTAGATAAATATGAGATGCATTTGGAAAGGCACATTGGGGAGGACTTATACACTTAATGGTAAGGACCTGAGAAATGTTGCTGAACAAAGAGATCTTGGAGTGGTCCTTGAAAATGGAGTTGCAGGTAGACAGGACAGTGAAGAAGGCATTTGGTCTGCTTGCCTTTATTAGTCAATGCATTGAGTATAGGAGTTGGGAGGTCATGTTGCAGCTGTACAGGATATTGGTTAGGCCACTATTGGAATACTGTGTTCAATTCTGATCACCCTCCTATAGGAAGGATGTTGTGAAACTTGAAAGGGTTCAGAAAAGATTTACAAGGATGTTGACAAGGTTAGAGGATTTGAGCTATAGGGAGAGGCTGAATAGATTGAGGCTATTTTCCCTGGAGCATTGGAGGCTGAGCGGTGACCTATTGAGGTTTATAATATCATGAGGGGCATGGATAGGGTAAATAGACAAGGTCTTTTTCCTGGGGTGGTGGAGGCCAAAGCTCAAGGGCATAGATTTAAGATGAGAGGAGAAAGATTTAAAGGGGACCTAAAGGGCAAACATTTTCATACAGAGGATGGTGCATGTATAGAATGAGCTGCCAGAGGAAGTGGTGGAGGCTAGTACAATTAAAACATTTAAGAGGCATTTGGATGGTAATATTGATAGGAAGAGTTTAGAGGAATGTGGGCCAAATGCTGGCAAATAGAATTAGTTTAATTTAGGATATCTAGTCAGCATGGGAGAGTTGGACTGAAGGGTCTGTTTCCATGCTGTACAACTACAGGACTCTGCTGGCATCTCAGTGTATCTGACGACAAATGCCAAGTCATGGTATACCAATGATAAGAAGACAATGATTTCAATCTGATGTAGACTACTGATTTTACCATGTGGCAGCATTGATACACACATCAATGGAGCAATAGCATGGATGCTTTGAAAAGTACTTAAAAAGTACCATGGCAAACAGTATGTTCTCTAGACCCAACCATTTTCAACTGCTTCATCAATGATCTTTCCTCTAATGTAAGGTTAGAAGTGAGGATGTTCATGATGTTTGCACATGTTCAGCACCATCTACAACTCCTTAAATACTGAAGCAGTCCACAACCAAAAGCAGCAACACCTGGACAGTGTCTGGGTTTGAACTGACGGATGGCAAGTAACATTCGTGCCACATAAGTGGCAGGCAATGACCACCTCCAAACAGAAAGAATTTAACCATTGCCCAATGACATTCAATTCACTGAAACTCCCACTATCAACAGCCTGGGGGTTACCATTGAGTAGAAATGTAAGTGGACTAGCTAAATAAATGCTATGGCTACCACAACAAAATCAAAGAGTTCTGCCTCAAGTAAGTCAACCCTGACTCTTTAAAGTCTGTGGAACTCAGGTGTGTTGGTGTAGCATAAATTATCCACTTTAAACTCTGACAGCCAGGCAGTAACATTGACAGATGAGACATCTCAATGCAAACCGTAAAACTATACTTACATCCCAAAGTTTGCTCTATCCTTGACCTTAATCAAATTTCATGAGTCCTGTGGAATCTTCAAATTTCAACAATAATGGCAAAAACAATATGGGGTGCAAAGCACTTGCTGGCATTTACTTTGGCACAGATGTAATTTTGTTTTGTAAGTGTGGTTATTTTATTTGTACTGGGGTTTCTCTACTTCCATTTGATGACCTTTTTTGGAAACTTCACATTGGTAAAGGTCCTCTTAAGAAGTGCCAAATAAAATCATGTTCTCTGTAAATAAACACACTAACACATCAAACAAAGTGAAGAACTGAGTGCTTGAGAAGCTTTATCTACATTATTGCACCTTCACTAAAGACCTCTAAAGCTTTGATGTTTAGTTAAGTATTTCAGAGGGTGTGTGTTAGCGACAAGACCAGCATTTGTGGTATATCCGTAATTGTCCTTGAGAAAGTGGTGGTGAGTTTCCTTCTTGAAATATTGCAAGTCCATTTGCAATATTGCAAGCACCTCATTCTACCGCAAATCCACAGACAACCTCACAATGCTACACTTCTCCAGCTTCCACCCAAAACATATTAAAACAGCCATCCCCTATGGACAAGCCCTACGCTTACACCGGATCTGCTCAGATGAGGAGGAACGTGACAGACACCTGGAATTCCACAGGGATGCCCTCACAAGAACGGGGTACGATGCCCAACTCATCAACTGCCAGTTCCAACATGCCACAACAAGGAACCGTAATGACCTCCTCAGGAGACAAAGGTGTGCTGCAACCAACAGAGTACCCTTCGTTGTTCAGTATTTCCCAGGAGATGAAAAACTACGCCATGTTCTTCGTGACCTGCAACACATTATCAGTGAGGATGGGCACCTCACCAAGACCTTCCCCACACCTCCACTATTTGCCTTTAAACAACCGCCAAGCCTTGAACAGATCGTTGTTCGTAGCAAGCCGCCCGGCTCTCACGACAACTCCATACAACCCTGTCATGGTAGGCTCTGCAAGACGTGTCAGAGTGTGGACATAGATACCACCATTAGGCGTGGGGACACCTCCCACCTTGTACGTGGCAGGTACTCAAGTGACTCAGCCAACGTTGTCTATCTTATACGTTGCAGGCAAGGAGGCCCGGAGGCATGGTACATTGGGGAAATCAAGCAAAGGCTACAACAACGGATGAACGGGCACTGCACAACAATCAATAGACAGGAGGGTTCCCTCCCAGTTGGGGAACACTTCAATGGTCCAGGACATTCGACTTCGGACCTTCGGGTGACCATCCTCCAAGGCAGACTTTGGGACAGGCAGCAATGAAAAGTGGCCGAGCAGAGGCTGATAGCTAAGTTCGGTACCCATTGGGAGGGCCTCAACCAGGACCTTGGGTTCATGTCACATTACAGGTGACCACCATTGCACTATACATACACACAGATACTCCTACACACACACAGGCAATCCTATACACACATACACATGGACACACATATACACAGATGTGCACACAGACACCCACACACACCATTACAGACACACACACTCCCACACTCACACATGCACCCCCTCACAAACTTAAGACACTCTGCACTCACTACACACGCACTAACATACACTTTCTCATACTCACAACCCCCAATCCAGACAGACAGACACACACAGACAGTCAAAGACCCACATGCACACATATATCTTGTGGGGTGAATTTGTACTTGCAGGGTTACATTGTACTTTGCTCAAAAACTGCATACATTCATGTAGAACGCTGAGCTCAAGACTCATGAATTCATGTAAAACTCTGGTTACCTCACTTTTTAGATTAGAATCAATCTAAACATGGACAGAGAACACAGGGGGCTAACACCTTCAGCATATTGTCTACCTATCACCATTGTTAACAGCTAACCCGCGAATGCAACTTTTTAAAAAAAAGATTTTATGATTTACACATGAAAGAAGTGAAACTATCATGATATTCCAACAGATGAAAGGCTTAACAGACAATCAATTTTTCAATATACAATTTCAGTTACATCACACTGTAAATTTTTGCTGTAAATTCTGTGTGTTAGGATTGAGCCCTCCACTACCACCTGATGAAGGAGCGATGCTCCGAAAGCTAGTGTGCTTCCAATTAAACCTGTTGGACTATAACCTGGTGTTGTGTGATTTTTAACTTTGTGCACCCCAGTCCAACACCGGCATCTCCAAATCATGAATATACCCAAAGTCTTGTCAGTAAAGGAGTTCCAGAATGGTGACCGAGCAACAGGAAAGAAATGATTATATTTCTAAATCAGGATTGCATGTGGCTTGGAGGGGAACTTACAGTTGTTTATGTTTCTATGTATCCACTTATCGTTGTTCTACAAAATGGTGCAGTCGCAGGTTTGGAAGGTGCTGTCAACGGACACTTGAGTAGCTGCTCTTGTATACACTGCTGCGACTGTGTCAGTTGTAAAGTGAGAATGTTGAAGGTATTGGATGGGGATGCTGATCCAAGTTGACTGCTGTGTCCTGGATAATGTTGAGCTTTGTGTTAGAGTCACACTTGTCCCAAGTGAACAGTGTTCCATCACACTCATGACTTATGCCTCGCAGTTAGTGGACAGACTTTGGGGAGTGAGGTGGTGAGTTATGTGCAGAATTCCCAGTCTCTGATTTGCTCTTGTAGTCAGACCATAAGGCTGTTCCAATTCAGTTTCTGATCAAGGATATTCCCCAGGATGTTGATGATGGGGATTCAGTAATGAATGTTAAGCAGAGATTGTTAGGTTATCTTGTTGGAGATAGCCATTCCCTCTCACTCTGTGACAGGCATATTACTTGCCATTTATCAGCCCAAACCAAAATGTCTTGCTCATACAGACATGGACTGAACTTAGTATTGGATGAATTGTGAATTATACTGAACATTGTGTAATGTTGAGTTAACATTCCCAGTTGTGACCTTAAAATGAAAGAAAGATCATTGACAATGCAGCTAAGGACACTACCCTGAGAAATTCCTGCAGAGATAGACAATAGCCGAGATGAATGGCCTCTAACAAACAGAAATAATCTTCCTTTCTGCTGGGTATGGCACCAACCAGTGGAGAGTTTCCCCTCTGATTCCCAGTGACTGCAGTTTTTTCACGTTTTCTTAACGTTATACATGTTTAAATGCTGACTTGATGTCAAGGGCAGTCACTATCACCTCATGAGTGTTCAGCTCCTTTGTCCATTGGATCAAAGCTGTAATGAGATCAGGAGCTGAGCAGGTCTTGTGGAACCCAAACTGAACACAAGTGAGTGGGTTATTACTGTGTAAATGTTTCTTGTTATCCCTGTCGATGATGTGCCTTCCATCACTTTGCTGTTGATTTTTTGACAGATGAGGCAGGAAATGGCCAGAGTAGACTTGGGTTGCTTTTTGCCTTTTCACAGGAAGGGAGACAGATTTAGTGAATGTAATTTACCAAGAAGAATCCTAAATGAAAAATCATGTGCTTTCCTGTCACTTCATGAATGATGACTAACCATTGGAACTATTTACCAGCAAGTAGTGAGTTGTTTAACATTACTGTACAAAGCCTGTGCTTCAGTATTCCTTTAGAATCAGATCTAATGTACTGATTGTAAACATTGCTGTGGTAAAAGTCAATCCTGTCAGCCTTCACAATGTCAATGCATTGGATAAAAGAATCACACATTAAAGGGCGGTGCTTCAATCAATATTGTCTTTGCCTGTCCTTAAAGAAATATTTAATTAGTCCACCCTCCAGCTTGTTCCCCAAAATTTGTCTTTACGCCTCCCACCTTCCCTTCCCCACCCATTCCCAAAGGTCTTTATCCAATTCCCTTCTGAAATTTCCTACTGAATCTACTTCCACCTCTCCTTCCTGGCAATGCATCCCAGGTCATAACAATTTGCTGCATAGAAGTGTATAATATTTCATGCAAAAAACAATGCATAGATTAAAACTGGATATATTGCCAGGAAACCAATGCCAGATCTAAAATTATCTGACAGTTCCTGTGAAACCTTTGCAAATGTTTGATGCTTTTGTGTTTGTTGAGGCAGTCGTAGCATGAATTTGGACTTTATCCAAAAATATAGGAGTGTCTGAAAAGTCCATTTGACCTACACTTGACCTATATGTCAGGAAAAGTGGGCTTTGTCTTTCTTTCATAGCTGTTCATCAGTCAATGTGATCGATTGTAGTCACACCCAGAACCTCACTGTAGTTTCTTCCAAAAGCTCACTGTCTTCATCTGTTTCCTGAATTTCTTCTGAAGATTTTTGTCTCACCTAACAGAGACCAAAAAGACAAATCCAGTAAGAGATGACTCATGAATGATTCGATGAAGGAGCCAAACTAAGCTCATCACAACAATTAGGGTGAGAGAGAGAATGAAGAATATTTATACATTTTGAAGGATTTCCATCTTTCCTCAATATGATTACTTGCTTCTTCTTGTTAAAAAAAAGGCAATTGAATTAAAAATTAATTATAGAATATATACCACAAATTTAGAATTTTAGCTTCCCCCGAGGAACTTACTGATGCATACCTAGTCATGTTTTATGAGAAGATTTACATTCTTTAAGACAAGTGACACTCCTTTTTGAGGTTTAAAGTGCTTCCAGGTGTGATTGAACAAACTGGTGTTATTTGACTCTTTCTCCCATCCACCCGTGGGATCGTCAGAGAGGGAGTGGCAGCCATTTCTAGGATACTCCAGTCACGTGATATGCAATAGAGACAATGAGTCTTTTTGTTCTGTACTAGGTGCCCGGTTATTTTCTCCATTTGAATAAATGTGTTTAGCATATTTATACAGGGTCACTTTATTAACATCCGATTTATAACCTTATGGCTTTTTTTCCCCTAAACGGAAAGAAGTTCACATCCATTTCAGGACAAATGGGGAAGAAAGGTATATTTTAACATTTTGATTTGATGTAAAATCACTGATATCCTTATGCAGCAATTAAAAATAAATTTATTTAAAACAGATAAACCACACTTCCTTTATTTTAGATAATCGCTGTAAACTGCCACATGGCTCATTCTACCAATTTGGTTTTCCCCGTCTTACATGAAGATAAAGTCATCTATGATTAAGATACTGCCTTTTGTTACATGCTTTCATTGTCTCCTAATTTATTCTCTGCCCTGCAGCATTGCTAATATTAGGGGCAGCCTAGACATTATTTGCATTCACTTGTTACTACTTATGCCACCCTATTTGGGCGGCACGGTGGCACAGTGGTTAGCACTGCTGCCTCACAGCGCCTGAGACCCGGGTTCAATTCCCGCCTCAGGCGACTGACTGTGTGGAGTTTGCACGTTCTCCCCGTGTCTGCGTGGGTTTCCTCCGGGTGCTCCGGTTTCCTCCCACAGTCCAAAGATGTGCAGGTCAGGTGAATTGGCCATGCTAAATTGCCCATAGTGTTAGGTAAGGGGTAAATGTAAATGTAGATGTAGGGGTATGGGTGGGTTACGCTTCGGCGGGGCGGTGTGGACTTGTTGGGCCGAAGGGCCTGTTTCCACACTGTAAGTAATCTAATCTAATCTAATCTAATTTGCTTGTATACAAAGTTTGTATACTTTGTCCATTCCTGATTCACTCTGGGCATCATTCAAATAATTGCCTGCAATGATGCCATATTCTTTTATGTTTTGAGCCTACTTTTTCCCTCTTCCAAATCTCCAATTCCAATTAGTTTACAGCCCTCTCTACACCTCTAGCTGTTTGATTCAGCAAGACATTGGGAACAGCATGATCATGTGAAGCCTAACTAGAACAGTTCCCTTTTACCCAATACTGGAGTCAATGTTCATGAAATTGAAACCCATTCCACTCCAACCATGAGCCATGTATTTAATTCCTTAGTCTATTTTCCATATGCTAATTCACCTATGGATCAGGAAAAAATCCTGGCATTTTACCTTGCAGGTTCTTCTTTCTAATTTGATGGCATGGTGGCTCAGTGGTTAGCATTGCTGCCTCACAACGCCAGGGACCTGGGTTCAATTAGAGCCTCGGGCTTGTGTCTGTGTGGAATTTGTAAGTTCTCCACATGTCTGTGTGGGTTTCCTCCAGGTGCTCTGGTTTCCTCCCACAATCCAGAGATGTGCAGATTAGGTGGACTTGCCATGCTAAATTGCCACAGTGTCCAGAAATGTGCAGACTAAGTGGATCAGCCATGGGAGATGCAGGGTTATAGGGATAGGGTAGTGGTCTAGGTGGAGGGTTGGTGTGGACTCGATGGGCAGAATGGCCTGCTGGGGTGGCACAGTGGTTCAGTGATTAGCACTGCTGCCTCACAGCATCAGGAACCCAGGTTCAATTCCAGCCTCGGGTGACTGTCTGTGTGGAGTTTGCACATTCTCCCCGTGTCTGCGGGGGTTTCCTCTGGATGCTCTGGTTTCCTCCCACATTCCAAAGATGTGCACGTCAGGTGAATTGGTCATTCTAAACTGCCTGTAGTGTTAGGTGCATTAGTCAGAGGGAAATGGATTTGGGTGGGTTACTCATCTGAGGGTAGGTGTGGACTTGTTGGGCTGAAGTGCCTGTTTCCACACTGTAGGGAGTCTAATCTAATCTTGATGCAAATCCACATCTTAATCTAGTTCCTAACAAATCAAATTCTCTCAGTGGAACCACCTTCCTGCACGAGGACGACCAAATCCCTCTGTGCTGCAGCTTTCAACAGTCTTTCTCAAGTAAATAACTTTCAGCTCCTCTCTTCTTCCTTCTAAACTACTTAACCTCACTAACTTCACCTTATTGACATGTATAAAATTCTTTAGGTGTTTGATGCGGGCAGGTTGCTTCCCCTTCAGTGAGAATCTAGGACCAGAGGGCATAATCTCAGAATAAGGAGTAATCCATTGAAGATAAAGATGAGGAGGAATGTCTCTTCTCAGAGGGTAGAGAACCTATGGAATTCTCTACTGCAGAGGACTGTACAGGCTGGGTCATTAAAGACTATTTGGGGGAGGCAGTGGTATCATGGTACTGTCACTAGGCTACTAATACCGGGCAATATTATGGGGACATGAGTTCAAATCCCAACATGGCCAGTGAAATTCAGTTTTAGTTTTGAGGGGGGCAAGGTAAAAAGCCTAGTGGTATTATCACAGACTATTAACTCAGACCCAGGTAATGTTCTTTGGACCTGAGTTTGAATCCTACCAGGGCAGATGGTGGAATTTGAAAAAATAATTTAGAATTTAAGTGTCTAATCATAACTATAAAACTGTTGCTGATTGTGAGTAAAAAAAAACCCAACTGGTTCAGAAATGTCCTTTCGGGAAGGAAATCTGTCATCCTTATCTGGTCTGGCATACATGTGACTCCAGACCCACAGCAATATGGTTAATTCTCAACTGGCCAACATTCCTCATAAATGAATTAAAAAAAATTCAAGGCTGAGATAGACAGATTTATAATCAGTAAAGGGGTAAGGAGTTATGGGAAAAGGCAGGAAAGTGAGGTTAAGGATTATTAGATCAGCTAAGATTACAGTGAAAGCAAGCAGACTTACAGAGTCATACAGCACAGAAACAGACCCTTTGGTCCAACTTATCTGCACTGACTAGACATTCCAAATTGACCTGGTCCCATTTGCCAGCATTTAGCCCATATCCCTCTAAATCCTTTCTATTCATATGCCCATCCAGATGTCTTACAAATGTTATAATTGTGACCCACCTTCACTACTTCCTCTGACAGCTTGTCCCATACAGGTGCCATCCTCTGCCTGAAAAAAGTTACTCCTCAAGCACTTCATAAATCTTTCCCCTCTCACTTTAACCAATATCCTTTTAGTTTTAGACTCCCCTACCCTAGAGAAAAAAAACCTTTTCTATTGACCCTATCCATGCCCCTCAGATTTTATGAACCTCGATAAGGTCACCCCTCAGTTTTCAACACTTCGGGAGAAAAAAGCCCAGCCTATTCAACCTCTCCCTGTTCCTGTTCTGTGTTCACAGTCCAAAGTAATGGACTGGGCCATTTAGTACTGAGATGAGGATACATTTTTTTCACCATAGTTCTGAACCTGTGGAATTCTCTGCCACAGAAAGTGATTGGAGTCTAAAACACTGAATGTTTTCACGAAGAAGTCAGATATAATTCTTCAGGCTGAAAAGACCAAAGGGTATGGGGGCGAAATTGGGAACGGGGTACTGAGCTCGATGATCAGCCATGATCATATTGAATGGCGGAGGAGACTCATAGGGCTGAATAGCCTACAATTGCTCCTATTTTCTATGCTTCTGTAGTGCCAAAGGCCACATCACCACTAATGATTGTATTGATAGGCCAAATTGTGGAAAATACAGACAGATTGATAGGCTTCAGTTCGGACAAATGTGTCATCACTCTTCAGCCAGATATCTGTCAAACCTATTATGTTGACACAATCTTTTCCAATAAGTTCACAGCTGAATGGGCATTTCAAATGAAGATGTGTGCAAGGGGTGATAGCTTATTCACTGGCAGGGTCCACAGGGTCAGGATAGGAGAGGGGAATTAGACCGGAAGATTAGTTGCTTAGGGGATGCTGGCAGGGATGGTGGAAGTAAGTATGTGATGGGCAATGGGGCTGGTATTGGAATGAGCCAGTACCAAGAGTCTCAATGAACCAGTTGAAGAATATCAAGAAAAGCAGAGGGAAGGTGTAGATATATCTAACAGGGAGTCAAGCCTGGTTTGGCGGAAAGACGGCCAGAAGATTTAAAAATACTGAAGGACAGCAGTAGAAAACTGGAAAGGCTAAAGTACTGGAGGGTGGAGAAATGGAGAGAGGCACAATGATCAAAGAGTGTTTTGGAAAATGAATAGGAAAATAAGCTTAAAAGAAAGAGCAAAAGTGGAAATGCCATAAAAAAGTTAAAATTTAGAGAAGGATTGACTCAATTCTTAGCTATAGTTTTGTTTATGAATGTTTAATATGTTAATATTTTGGTCTTAATTAATGACAATTTTCTTTATCCATTTGGTCTGTATTATCTTTAGATCCATCTTATTAAGCATATTGTTGAAAAAGGTGTTTTATCAAGGTTGACCATAAAGAGAGAGCTGCAGATAAGACATACCAGGAAAAGGTCATATAATCAAATAAGTTATTCTTAAGTGGAAGACTGGGCCATCTCATTTATTTTGAACAAGTAATCTAATTTAACATTAAACAATTCTATACTAATTTACATCCCCAACCAGTAGTGATCTACGGTAAAACATTTAGTATTGCAATAAATTGAAATAAACCCTCTTTATTATGTTAAGAGATATTAGTCTTTTAACAACCACAGAACTATTAATAAAAGGGAAATGTGAGGAGTGGGATTTTTGAATCACAATAACAGAGATGTCTAAATGTATCTAGGTTGCTTTTCAAAATCAAGAGAACCGCACTCCAAATGAATCAAACTGGAACGTATTACTGTCTGGTTCTCTTACCTGTTTCCTGTCAGATTTCAGTGGCTTCTTCTTGATTCCTAATAAATTAATAGAGACGAAGAAACATCTGATAGACAGGAAAGCCTCCACACCAGTCAGCACCAGACTCGGTATCCACATTGCAAGAGTGGTATCCTGGGAGACAAAGTATTAGATTAAATGCTGTCTCCTGTGTAACAAAGGTTAACACTTTAGCTGAATTACAGCGGGCTGCAAAATAAAGTGTTGAGAGGTTGAAGTTGTGTGAATTAAGATTGACAGTATAAATGGTATCAGGCTTTCTTTCTTTTCTATCTCCCTCTTCCTTCTTGAGTCTGTGCCAATACATATTCCTGCATTTTCAACAGAAGTAAAGACTGGAAGATAAGTTAACTAGATTAATATTTTTGACCTTCCCTCATTCTCTGCCTACTCCACCCCACTAAATCTGCTCTTACAGGATAGGAAGACAAGTTTTGTTGCTGAGCTCTATGTAAGTCTACACTATTAGGCAAATATAAGACACTTATTTAAGGGGATCACAAAAGTGTGACCCAAAAGCTCAGTTAAAGAGAGAGGCTTTATGGAGTATCTTAAAGAAATAAAGGTGGAAAGACTTAAGGAGCGAATTCTACAACTTAGGGCCTACACCTGCACAGTCACAATGAGGAACAGGAATCCTGGCTGGCAGCTGTTCTCATCTAATATGAAACACAGAGGCTAACCACAGTGCAGAACTATCCAGCAACAGTCTGCTCACCATGAGTCCTCAGCTCAGTATAAGGGGCATTTACTCAAAGTGGTTGAGGTCTCACTCACTAGCTAGAGAACCAATCCCAGCTGTTCCTTTTTGTGATGGCCTGCTGCTATTATATATCAGGGCACTTAACTGGGTGGGCCTTCCCTGGAATCATTGGCCGTGCCAGTGCGAGTGATAGCAGCTGCACCTAAGGCCCAGGTTTAATAAGGGAGCCCAGCCCCCAGGTGAGTGATGGTGGGATGAGGGCTGCGTGGAGTGTAGTGAAGGAGGTCTGCAGGAAGGGCAGTGTTGGGATAGGCAGCTCTTGGTGGGCCTTCCCCTGATCTCCATCCCAATGTTTCGCTCTTTGATCAGACACTGAGTATCTTTCAATGAAGGTTGAAATCAAGCAGTAGCATTGACTACCTACTTCTAGGTCTCAGTTAGCAGTGAGGTGGGAAGTCTGTCCATGAACCAGTCCCAATTTGGACTTTATTAAAGTAGAGCAGGAGGTGATAGGGCTCACACCCACCCCTTCCCATCCAACAGAATGCTCCCCCCCACCAAAACCTACCTGAGGGGAGGGCATTAAATACCACCCTGTTCCTCAGCACATCACTACATCAGCTTCAAGATGAAAGTAGAATGGAACTTCGAGATATATTCAAATAAAACGAATTATCTCAATTGTCATTCACTGATTTTCAGTGGAGAAGGCAGGAGGCAAAGCTCACACCATAACAGAGACAAAAACGTGATGATTAGAGATAATTGACTTCATCAAGGTACAGCAGAAAACCAGATCGCAACCAGCATTGAGACAGCAGCATTAAAGATAAGATACCTACCAGAAATATTCTCTAAACAGGTTTGCTATTTGTTCCTTTTCAGCTGTGATACATGTATCACAGCTCTCCCTTTATGTTTTGCAATTTCTTTGCCAATTATTTTATCACCTCTGCTTCCAAACACCCTCAACCCCACCAAGAATTAATTGTTTTGCAAAATGTAATGCAAAGTTTGCACAGTTGTAAAAACAAAAAGCCATTCTGCCACTCTCATTTGACACCAGGTCACTTTTTTGCAGATTAACACCACCCACTAGGTGTCTGAGACAGATGACTTTCAGTAATGAAGATCTCTAGAATACAAAATGATTTGTTGTAACAGCAACAACATTGTTGTATGTCTATGTAGTGCCTTTCACATTGTCAGCTATACCTTCATTAAGAATGTTAAAAATCACACAACACCAGATTATCATCCAACAGCACTAATTTTCACAGCGCTGCTCCTTCATCAGATCGTTCATTGAGAATGACATCGACTTGGTCATGAGTTTCTATGATGTGACTGAGCAGGCTTATTCCTAACCCACAGATCTCTGGATATTTCACATGGTAGTGGGATTTGCAGTGCAGGATTTGCTTCTTTTTCTTTCCTTCTCTATCTCATTGTTAAAGTGTTTGGACTCGAAACCGAATGCAGTTGATGGCCATGTGGTTGCCATTTCAAATGAAAGGTAGCAAGCTCTTCCCATTAAGATCATTCTACTGCATTTGAGCGAAACCCTCAGGATGTCTTTGAAGGGTTTTCCTTCCCCACCTCTGGAGCATGGGCCTCTTGATAATTGATAGAGAAAAAACTGGATAGGACAGCGAAGATGATTTTCAGCCATTCAGACACCTTGTCCATGTATCAACATTGATTTTGCTGAAGTTTCACATGAACACTTTTCAAATGGGCTTGTAGGAGGACACAAGCATTAGCTCAAAGGATTCAACAGGAAGACCGAAGAATGCAGCGTTGTTATTGCTGATGGAATTTTTTGAGTGCTTTTAACTGTTGCTGATAAAAGGTCCAATTCTCACTGCAGTACAAGAGTGTGGTGACTGTCATGACTCACTGAGGGAGTGTGTTAGAATTCCTGGAGTCACAGATGTTAAAGATTTTAAAAAAGTATCAGAAATTTCTCAATTTACCACTCTGCCCAACCCAGGTTGACAGAAAGCACAGACCTGGTTTCTGTACTTAACAAATACTATTTATTGCAAGTAAACAGACAGTAGCTTTATGTAAACAATTATAGACCTCAGCATGTATCTCTATAAGTAAAACTCTAACCCCTGTTCACAGAAATAACTCTCATGCTATTTCTCAGTCATCCTTTTTCAGATACTTCCACAGGTTTGAAAGAGGCACAGAACAGCTGGTTCACTTATAAAAAGTACTCTAACTTAATTAAAAGTCAGAGCTTACGGAAACAGCTGAAGGAAAGATAAACTGATCTCGCCAGGCCTAAAGTGGCTTATTGCAGGGAACTGAACAGCTGTTCAGTTACCTGAGAACCAGTCACATGGTTGTTGGTAGGTGGAAAAAAATTAGTCATCAATAACTGGCCATTAGTATATAGACCAATTAGACCAAAGCTCTATCTGTACACAGCCCCTCAGCTCAGGCTCATCTACAAACTACGCTTCAATTAGTGCTGCACAAGCAATTGTATAAACAATGCTTGCAATGAATGTCAGGTTACTTGTTTTCAAACACGTAACAATTCTCCAGCCACCCAAACAGTTCTCATTTCTGCTTTTCTAATTGTGAACTGAAATTAAAAAATCATCTTTACATGACGACAACTATTCTGTACACTTAACACTCACTGTTGCAGTCTGTGGAAGATTGATCCAGGGTGTCCTCATCAGCAGCAGCCTTTTAAAAGATATGGCTACCAAGGTATGGTGTATCCTAGAGTCTTTCCTTCAATATATCTGAAAGGCAGAAAACTTGCCGGACCAGATTGTGGTTGATATGAGTTTTAGTAACATTTAAGATCGAGGAAGCCTCTTGTATGCAAATTGAAAAGATCGAAGGTAACTTGTGAATCTGATGCTGAGTGGGCAACAACACTGTAGTGACCTGCAATCTGTAGATCATGTATCCTTGGTGATCAGTTTCATTTGGTATGGAGGTACCTGAGATGCAAGAGTTTCCATTTAATTGCTACTTCGGGGTGGCATGGTGGCTCAGTGGTTAACATTGCTGCCTTACAGCAACAGGGTCCCAGATTCGATTCCAGCCTCGGGCTACTGTCTGTTTGGAGTGTGTACATTCTCCCCGTGTCTGTGTGGGTTTCCTTCGGGTGCTCCGGTTTCCTCCCACTGTCCAAAGATGTGCAAGTCAGGTGAATTGGCCGTGCTAAATTGTCCATAGTGTTAGGTACATTAGTCAGAGGGAAATGGGTCTGGGTGGGTTACTCTTCGGAGGGTTGATGTGGACTTGTTGGGCCAAAGAGCCTGTTTCCACACTGTAGGGAATCTAATCTAATACTGACTTGAGTGAGCACGTGATCTACACTGAGGTGAACAGGCACTGTCAGGATACTATAAGTAGAATGGAGTTATTGCACAGTCTTGCTTGATTATGGTTATGATTTTGGTGTCACCTGTTTCAGATTCCCACTTGTAGACATATCATCAGGATGCAATTCCAGGACTGTGATGAGACTTCTTGGACATCCAAGTCTTTGGAGCACAATTCACCGAGGATTGGGATTTACTGAGTCAAATGTTTTATCCAAGTCAATAAGTGAGGGGAAGAGTTTCTGGTGGTGTTCTTTTATTTCATCTTTCATGGGCCATGCAGGTCATTGACAAGACCAGTATTTGTTGCCCATCCTTAATTCCCCTTGAAATGATTGGCTTGCTTCACCATTTCAGTTAGCAGTTCAATATTAACTACTTGTTGCTGTGGGTCTGGAATCACATGTAGATCAGTCTGGATAATAATGGCAGATTTCCTTCGCAAAAGGACATTAGTGAACTGGGTGGATTTTTCCAACAATTGATGATAGTTGTTATGGTCACCATCACTATGAGTAGCTTTCAATTCTAGATTTACTAGTTGGCTTTCAATTCCATCAGCTGCGATGGTGGGAGTTGAACCCATGTTCCCAGAGCTTGGTTCTCTGCATTACTAATTCAGCAAACCTACCACTCCATCAGTGTTATCACCACAGTGATTGTTATGATGCTCATAGAGATTAATAATTTAAAACATTGCAGTTAAACTCCCTGAAGATGCTTGATTGATCTGAGGTTGCCAGGTGGTTAGAGTGGACTGGGAAGACAAGTCAAAGGTAAGATAGTGCTGAAGCAGCGACAGACTTCTAAGGATATATTTTCTGACTCTCGACAAAGCACATTCTCCCCGTGTCTGTGTGGGTTTCCTCCGGGTGCTCCGGTTTCCTCCCACAATCCAAAGATGTGCAGGTCAGGTGAATTGGCCATGCTAAATTGCCCACAGTGTTAGGTGCATTAGTCAGGGGTAAATATAGGGTGGGGGAATGGGTTTGGGTGGGTTTCTCTTCGGAGGGGCAGTGTGGACTTGTTGGGATGAAGGGCCTATTTCCACACTGTAGAAAATCTAATCTAATCTAATCTCATCAAAGATATGTGAGCACAAGCAGTCTTGAGCACCTTTTTTTAATAGTTGTTGTGGCACCCTGGTAAAACCTTTGCATTACCTGCTAAATCAATTTTGTGGTTCCCACAGTCAGCAGCTTGAGTGTTGCTCTCTGTTTTGTCCAGAATTGCTTTCTCTCACATTCCACTCTCACCAGCAACTCTGTGGTATCCCCCAACATGACAGCCGCCTGCTGCTCAGTGCCATTAACTGATCGCCAAATCTGTTCCTGACCAACTGGAGCATTGTGTAGGGTATGAACCCAGAGCTCATCCACCTCACTGAAATTCCAGTCCACTGAATCAATGCTCATTCACTGTTAGCTTCAGTTCATTTCTGACCCGGTTAAGTGTTGCTCCATAATGCTGAATGCAACAACATGGATATATTTCCTTAGGGTTTTGCATAGGCATATTATTTTCATTAGTTGGGATTTACATGGCTGGATTTTATGGCACGTCGGCTGTGTTTTTGGTGGGAAGTGGCACTTAAAATATGCCAGGGTACATGTTTCTGTCTGCTCCCCCCATCGCTGTAAACAGTTCCCAAGCCAATGGACTTGAATAATATGTTCCAACACTTCATTTGCATCCTCCATTCCTACAAAATACACTCCCACAATCTGTTCATAAGTTGTTACATTAAATTATCTGATCAAAACATGCCTTGTATTGTTTAATTAAAGTTGGAAAGTTCATATGACTGAATAATCCTAATATTATAAACCAACTTGTTTTGAATTAATAAGTATCTTGTAGAAATTAAGCTACACATTTATTAGCAAATGCAGAATAGACATAGTCCATGGACTATCAACTTACATAGATTCTTGTAGGATCAAATGGACATTCATTTGTTATTTGTAAAACATCCTTAGTGGAGCTGAGATGACAAACTGTAAGAAGCGTTCTTCCTCCATTGGCAATGGTGATTACAACAGAGACTCCCAGACCCAGCAGACAGGCCATGGAGATAAGGGAATTGAGCATACTACTTGCAAAGACAATGTATTGCTGCAGAATTAAACAAAAGAGATATTCTTTATTTTTCTCCATCTATATAAGAATTTATTAAAAGCAAACAAAAAAAATTCCTTTTTCTTCTTGAATCAGTAACCTAAGGAAACCTCATTGATTGCAAAGGCATTTGTAAACAAAAACAATCTGACCTCCAAAAGCTTTTTACCCCAGACTTTCATCCCTGTTGTTAGCATCTGTACACTTGAGTCTATGCATCTAATCCCTTTCCCTCTAACATACCAACAGTGGTACAGTTATCACCATTGCACTCTGAAATTCTCATGTTAATGCACGGCAACTTGTTACAAAACAAAACCCAAAAACCACCACTTTGCTCCTCTACTAAGCTCCTCTTTGAACTTGTTCATTCAGCGTCCAATTCTCCCTTGTGAGGGCCAACTCCACTTTATGTTACATAAGTATGCTGCATTAGTAATAGTTTACTTTATGACTCCTACAACAGCTAGCAGTAAGGGTGACATTAATACACTAATAAGTTTGGCAATTAAAATTAATAAATTCTTCTCACCAGTATTGTGCGAGACAGGTTCCCTGATAACACAATCACTGCAATTCCAGTACAAATAGTCTGAAAATACAGATTTTGAAATGAATTTAATCAGCATGTTTGTTAGTAAACTACAATGACAGCATTAAACAATTTATTGAACTGCACTAAAGCAATTACTGGGTAATTACAAAACAAAAGTGGGACAGAGTTAGTGGTGGCAGGGGTGAGGTGAACAGAATAACTTAAAAATTTCAAGTGGGACTCCAATTCAGTCACCTCTGGTTTTAACTTAGTGAGGGAAATCACTCTGTTCCCAGGAGATAATTTGAACATTTCAAACATATGTGAGATGTGCAGTCTCATCATGTTATCAGTTCTGCTGGTTCACCCTGTTTCCCAGGAAACCTGGCTGCTAAAGTTACAGAAGGACTGTTTCCTGGAAAAGTTAATTAGCTTTATAGCAAGGTTTGTGTACCAGGAGAAGCTTCCTCCCAGCCCACTGGCTTGTCTGTTTCTTTGCTTGCCAACAGACAGCCTTCATTCAAAGATGCCCTCTGATCAGAGCTCTGCCCCTACCCTGATTTTACTTTCTATCAATAAATTCGAATTGCACCCATTATTTTTCTGATTAACATTCCAGTAATTGGTAACTGGGGGCAAAATACACCATTTGAAAGCATAAAAATATAGATTCAATTCTGAATAAGGCACAGGTTGGTGTTTGGAAAGCTGTCAACGAGTACCAGTATTCCTGAAATTGCAGACATGACGTTGGTCACAGAATATTCAACCAAACTGCCATTTTCTGGTGAAGTGACATGTCGCAGGACTGTGCCGTGGATAATCGCTCCAAGAATGAAGTTCAAATGACCAATTATAATTAAGGCAATTCCAATTTTCATCAGCTGCTTTCTATCCAATAGATTATCTGAAACACAAAGAAATTGAAATACCTGTGAAATGATCATTTCTCTCTTGATTAGAAACAATTTGATGTAGGGATTGTAGGAGTAAAATGGCCTCTTTTTTTTATTGTTCATTTCTAAGATGAGGGTGTTGCTGGCTGGTCAGCATTTTTTTTGCCCATCCCCAGTTGCCCCTTGAGAAGGTGGTGGTGAGCTGCCTTCTTGAACTCCTGCAATCCACCTGCTGTGGGATGACACACAATGCTATTAGGGAGAAAGTTCCAGGATTTTGACCCAGCAATAGTGAAGGAACGGCAATGTATTTCCAAGTCGGGGTGGTGAGTGGCTTGGAGGGGAAATTGAAGGTAGTGGTGTTCCCATATATTTGCTGCCCTTGTCCTTCTAGTTGGAAGTGGTCATGGGTTTGGAAGGTGCAGTTTGAGGATCTTCGGTGAATTTCTACAGTGCATCTTGTAGATAGTACACAGTGCTGCTGCTGAGCTTCGGTGGTACAGGGAGTGGATGCTTGTGGATGTTGTGCCAATCAAGCAGACTGCTTTGTTCTGATGGTGTCTAGTTTCATACATATTCCTAAATGATCTTCCCCCGTCACATGGTTGTATGTCATTTAATTAGAAGGTAACCCAGAGAGTAGTGCTGAAGTTTAATTTCATTAACTGCCTTCATTTGGGATCCCAGACTGAAAAGGAATGCTATTCTTTGCAGCCAATATCAGGTTTCAGCAGCTTATTGGGAAGGAAAATAAACTTTTTTCCAAAATGATCACTTTTGATTTGATCTCTGTGGGATCATAACATTTATTATCGATGAGGAAGACCATTTGTCCTGTTTTCCTTCATTTACCCAAAAAAAAGCTGACACTACACCCTCCGTGCCTTCCACCATGCTCTTAAAAAGCTTGTCTCTACAATTTCTATTGAAACTTTATTCTAAGTGTAAATTATTCTACAGGTAGAGAAACATTTGCTAAACTGGGACCTATGTTTGTTCTTCACTAGTTTAAATCTAAAAGATATGTACAAAAAATTCATTAAGCTATTAATGACAGCTCTCCATGCAGTTATGGATGTATCTATATGTACCATATGTCGAAGGTTTGAGCTGCTGGGACTATTCCACTACAGTGATGAATATTTGAATAAAAATTACTAAACAAATTTTAAAATGACCAAGAATATTAATAGAATAACTAGTGAGAAAGACTATCCTACACATTCATGTTTCTGTGGCAAAACTTGTACTCAAAAAGTAGAGAATAGCTTTTAAATGAATAACATTTGAGACATTGAAATTCACTCTCACTTCACATTTCACTGTCGCAGACTTGCCAATTTAGGAACTGTTCCTGTTAACTCTGTCCCCAGAAATATTGGAATAAGGAGTCAACATACAAGTGCAGACATGACAAACTGAGAAGCCACCTTCTATGGTGTGCTATTCTAAGACTCTTAAAAAGTGGGTTTGCACCAGAGTGAGTTTGACTTCTGCATCAAATAGATAGTAAGTGGATTTCTTGGCACACTTGTCAGGGATTGACTTTTACCCAAGATCAACCATTTCCTCTTGTCTCCAGCCAGTGATGGGGGTTCATCAAGTTCAAACCCTCACAGTGAGGACAGCATTTCAGAAAAAAATGTCTTTACAGATACTTGGCTAGTGCTGGATATATTTTACTGTAGGTGGGTAGTTGATAGATTTACGACTGAATTTCTGCCCATTTGCTAAACTAACTTTAGACATCAGAACCTTGAACAGATACACCTGATCTCCAAATATTCAATTTAAATATAGTCAGTTCTGCTATAACACAATAGTTCCGTTCTCCTGCAATCCCATGTTATAAGAAAACTGCACAATAGCAGCACCATTTGAACTAATGGGGCTGGCATCACATTATAAGCAATACACGCTTTAAAAGTTCATGCCATAAAAAGAGTCGCTAATTCAATCACGTTATAGCGAATTTGCATTAACAAAATGCGCATTATAGCAGAACAACCTGTATTTAAATTAGCATGCATTTCCAAAAATGTCCTTGTTGCCATGGAAAATGTGCTGATACATGTTCCGTTATAATGCTGGTTAATTCAACCCAAAAACCAATGAGAAAAGTGCAGATAGACAAAGTATATACAGCATTGTTATAGACATTGATAAACGATAAAGGTTGACCATTCTGTCAGTGCCTAAGTGAAAGTATAAAATACAGGCTGCTGCATTCCTTTCTGTTTACAATGTAATTCATTTCTAATTTTCTATGGCCTTCCTGTATTTAAAACTGAAGGTTATTGTCAAGGGGATACTGTAAATGATGATCATCATTGCAATCCATTTATCTAATGACCTTTGTAAATCAGTTAGATGTTTAAATAAGTGAGGTGAAGAGTTTCTTGTGGTGTTTTTTTATTTCATCTTTCATGGGCCATGCAGGTCATTGACAAGACCAGTATTTGTTGCCCATCCTTAATATTATATTAATGATCTGGATGAAGGGACTGGGGACATTCTAGCGAAGTTTGCTGATGATACAAAGTTAGGTGGACAGGCAGGTAGTACTGAGGAAGTGGGGAGGCTGCAGAAGGATCGAGACAGTTTGGAAGAGTGGTCCAGGAAATGGCTGATGGAATTCAATGTGAGCAAAAGCAAGGTCTTGCACTTTGGAAAAAAGAATACAAGCATGGACTACTTTCTATACGGTGAGAAAATTCGTAAAGCCAAAGTACAAAGGGATCTGGGAGTGCTAGTTGAGGATTCTCTAAAGGTAAACATGCAGGTTGAGTCCGTGATTAAGAAAGCGAATGCAATGTTGTCATTTATCTCAAGAGGGTTGGAATATAAAAGCACCGCTGTGCTACTGAGACTTTATAAAGCTCTGGTTAGGCCCCATTTGGAGTACTGTGTCCAGTTTTGGTCCCCACACCTCAGGAGGGACATACTGGCACTGGAACGTGTCCAGCGGAGATTCACACGGATGATCCCTGGAAAGGTAGGTCTAACATACGAGGAACGGCTAAGGATCCTGGGATTGTATTCATTGGAGTTTAGAAGATTAAGGGGAGATCTAATCGAAACTTACAAGATAATACATGGCTTGGAAAGGGTGGACGCTAAGAAATTGTTTCCGTTAGGTGAGGAGACTAGGACCCGTGTGCAGAGCCTTAGAATTAGAGGGGGTAAATTCAGAACAGAAATGCGGAAACATTTCTTCAGCCAGAGAGTGGTGGCCCTGTGGAATTCATTGCCGCAGAGTGCAGTGGAGGCTGGGACGCTAAATGTCTTCAAGGCAGAGATTGATAAATTCTTGATGTCACAAGGAATTCAGGGCTACGGGGAGAATGCAGGTAAGTGGAGTTGAAATGCCCATCAGCCATGATTGAATGGCGGAGTGGACTCGATGGGCCAAATGGCCTTACTTCCGCTCCTATGTCTTATGGTCTTATGGTCTTATCCTTATTTACAAATGTCTACAGTGGACAGTCTCCATTTCTGCAGTTAAAACAGTGCATACAACATGCTGAGGAGACACATACTGACTAGATCCCTTCACAGAAGGGTATTCTCTGCCTCAGCTTGATGTTAGTATAATTGATTTGTTTTCAGGTTGCTGGTGAGTCACAGTTCTTTCAGCCTGTATGATTTTCTTCCTGTCTGTTTAGACACAGTGGCTGGGTGTCTAAGGCAAGTCAAGAACATGCAAGTTCCACCTTCATGGTAACAGCAGATATAATGGAGAGAAAATGCTGACACTTAATCCCCTGGCAGACTGGCTGGGAAGCTTGAGTTCTCAGTGAGAAAGCAAGGAGGATAGAAAGATTTGGTTTATTACAATTGAAGGTTTCACACTTGCCGGTTGATAAAAAGAAATTGAGTAGCTAGCATTCATAGCTAGCTATATTACTTATACAAAGCTAGCATTCATTAATCCCTAAACTTTTTGGAGTTTAATTCAATTTAGTTGTGATCAAGTTTAAAAGACATAATTATTACCACCTTTAAGACTTTACTAAGGTGTCAAAATTCACATCAGCAAGTTAAAATGTTCTAAGTTACCTTGTTTGTTTTTGTCCTGTATGATAGTACATAAGTTATTGTATACCTCACTGAGTGGCTCCATGCAAGGTGAGAATTAATTGTATAGGTAATTCTTTTCAACAATGTGCGAGTTACCATTTCCATCACTTATGATATATTCCATTGGGCCTCCACTGCCAAATGTCTCCCGATGGTAAAGGTGCCAATTGTTATGGGTGTAACATTAAAGAGAGTTATTTTGGTTTTCTCTACCTCACCAAAATTTAATACAAACTTTATCCATAATGCTAACCAGACTCTGGTGCATTTTCTGTAATGGTGCTGAATCCTTCAATAACCCAATTTACAATTTACATTATTTATCCAAAGATACTGAGTAAACAATGATAATGAGGAGTTTTAGTAACCTAGAACATAAGAATTTTTACGTAATTTTATTGTCTGTTTGTGTGATATGGTTGAATACTCTAGTTTATTTTTATACACACTGGGCAGGATACAACATCACATTTTTACATTCAGAATGTCACTTCAAAAGGTATTCCTACACAAATTGGTTTCAAAGCAAGGTGGGGCTCTTCAGACAACTGTCTAAAAGTAAAGCTGCATCCAAAATATTTAGCAAGGTTTTGTACTTGCTAAGCCCTCAGAAGTGATGAGGCCATTCACATTAGAATGCATCACTGGATTATAACAATATTACTGCATTGTCTGCCCGGCAGTTTGCAATGCCTTCCATCCTGAGGCATGAAGATTTATTAAAGTAGCTAGAAATAAATAACTAATCTTTCTATCACAGGAGATTACTGACATTTGGATTTGTCAAATGACAAAAGGTTTTTAAAGATTAACTCTCTTTCACAAAAGGAGAAAAGAACACAAAAGGTTATCGGTACAACCTCAATACCTCGTTAAACCTATTGAACAATAAATACAAATCTCAAGGTCCAATAAAAATAAAACAAGCCTGTTAAATATTAGTGAATAAATGCTGGTTGGCTGGCAACTTGAATAAAAAAGGATGGGAGTGGAATGGTGGGAGGTCTCTTAAACTATCCTTGGGTAGTATTAGTTAAACCAAAGAGGAGATCATTGACTTTGCGCTAGAGTGTAAAACAGGCGGTAACAAAGCAGCAGCTGGTTTTATGCCTCTCCTGAGAGAAGTAAAGTAGTCTGCCAATTCACTATCACTTGTTTTACAATTATTACCGTCAAAATTACTCCCAGAGATACCAATGTATTTATCTGTGAACATCTTAAATTACTAACATTTTGTAATAAAAGCGTATGGAAAAGTACTTTGCATTGTAGCTGTCCTGGCTGTAGAATCTTTATCACAGCCAATACTTTTACCAGGGGCCAGACAACCTCATGCTAACTACCCTAGATTATGGTTTGGAGATGCCGGTGTTGGACTGGGGTGGACAAAGTTAAAAATCACATAACACCAGGTTGTAGTCCAACAGGTTTAATTGGAAGCACACTAGCTTTCGGAGCGACGCTTCTTCATCAGGTGATAGTGGAGGGCTCAATCCTAACACACAGAATTTATAGCAAAAATTTACAGTGTGAGGTAACTGAAATTATACATTGAAAAATTGATTGTTAAGCCTTTCATCAGTTAGAATACAGTGATAGTTTCACTTCTTTCATGTGGAAATCACAAAACTTTTTTTTAAAAAAAGTTGCATTCTCAGGTTCCCGCATATTCTCAATCTCAGCAATTTTCCTGCAGGCAGGGAAGTGTGGAACTGCGACACTCCTACTGTTTTTCTCCGTGGGTACTGCAAAACCTGCTGAGTTTCTCCAGCAATTTCTGTTTTGTCATGTGAGACCTTAATTTGTTACTTCAGGCAAGAAAAGAACAAAGATGCTAATGATTTATAAGAGGAAATCCTGAAACCTGCTTTCTTCTTTGACAACAGCATAAATGACAACCTGAATCATAGCACTTTTTATCTCTTGAGAAGAATCAACTGGAAGAACATGGTAAAGAAGTTAATTTGCTCATTCTGCTGAGGATACTAAGGCCATGCAGCAGATATAGAAACTCTTGTGGGTGAAAAAAATTTAAAAAGTTCAAACACTGCACAAGAGGAGAAATAACAATAAGTTCTGAAGTCTCTGCAGGAATCTGTTCCAAATGAATACCTGATAGATATTTCACCAAAACAACATGAACCTCATTGAAAGAAATGAGCACTTGAGATGATAGGATATTGTATGCTTTGGATCAAATGCAGTTGAATGGGATTACAAAGAACAAAGAACAAAGAAAATTATGGCGCAGGAACAGGCCATTCAGCCCTCTAAGCCTGCACTGATCCAGATCCTTTCTCTAAACCTGTCGCCTATTTCTAAGGATCCGTGTCCCTCTGCTCCCTGCATGTTGCAGCTGTACAGGACCTTGGTAAGACCACATTTGGAGTACTGTGTGCAGTTCTGGTCACCACACTTTAGGAAAGATGTGGAAGCTTTGGAGAGGGTGCAGAGGAGATTTACCAGGATGTTGCCTGGAATGGAGAATAGGTCGTACGAGGATAGGTTGAGAGTGCTAGGCCTTTTCTCATTGGAACGGCGAAGGATGAGGGGTGACTTGATAGAGGTTTATAAGATGATCAGGGGTATAGATAGAGTAGACAGTCAGAGACTTTTTCCCTGGGTACAACAGAGTGTTACAAGGGGACATAAATTTAAGGTGAAGGGTGGAAGGTATGGGGGGATGTCAGGGGTAGGTTCTTGACCCAGAGAGTGGTGGGGGCATGGAATGCGCTGCCTGTGGGAGTGGCAGAGGCAGAATCATTGGTGACCTTTAAGCGGCAATTGGATAGGTACATGGATAGGTGCTTAAGCTAGGACAAATGTTCGGCACAACATCGTGGGCGAAGGGCCTGTTCTGTGATGTATTGTTCTATGTTCTATGTTCTATTTCTCTGCTCAACTCTCCAATCTATCTATATTCTGCTGCATTCTCTGACAGTCCCCTTCACTATCTGTTATCCAGCAATCTTAGTGTCATCTGAAAACTTGCTAATCAGACCGCCTATGAGATTAGATTCCCTACAGTGTGGAAACTGGCCCTTCAGCCCAACAAGTCCACACTGACCCTCCGAAGAGTAGCCTACCCAGACCCATTTCCCTGTGACTAATGCACCTAACACTATGGGTGACTTAGCATGGCTAATTCTCCTGACCTGCACATCTTTGGACTGTGGGAGGAAACCGGAGCACCCAGAGGAAACCCTCGCAGACACAAGGAGAATGTGCAAACTCCACACAGACAGTCAACCAAGACTGGAAATGAACTTGGATACCTGACACTGAGAGGCAGCAGTGCTAACCACTGAGGCACCGTGCCACCCCTATACCTTCCTCCAGATTATTTAGGCATATTACAAACAACAGTGATCCCAGCACAGATCCCTGTGGAACACCACTGCACTCACAGTTCTCCATTTTGAGAAACTCCCTTCTACTACTACTCTCTGTCTCCTGCTGCCCAGCTAGTTCTTTATCCATCTAGCTAGTACAACCTGGACCCCATGTAACTTCACTTTCTCCATCAGCCTACCATGGGGTATCTAATCAAATGCCTTACTGAAGTCCATGTATATGACAATTACAGCCCTTCCCTCATCAGTCAACTTTGTCACTTCTTCGAAGAATTCTATTAAGTTGATGAGACATGACCTTCCTTGCACAAAACGTGATGCCTACAACTGATAAGCCCATTTTCTTCCAAATGTAAATCAATCCTATCCCTAAGTATCTTCTACAGCAGCTTCCCTATCACCAACATCAGGCTCACTGGTCTATGATTACCTGGAATATCCCCGATACTCTTCTTAAACAAGGGGATAACATGAGCAATTCTCCACTCCTCCGGGACCTCACCCATGTTCAAAGATACTGCACAGATATCTGTTAAGGCCGTAGCTATTTCCTCGCTCGTTTCCCTCAGTAACCTGGGATAGATCCCATCTGGTCCTGGGGACTTGTCCACCTTAATGTCTTTTAGAATACTGAACATTTCCTCCCTCCTAATGCCGACTTGACTTAGAGTAATCAAACATCTATCCCTAACCTCAACATCAGTCACGTCTCTCTACACAAATACTCATTAAGAATCTTACCCATTTTCTCTGACTCCATGCACAATGTTCCTCCTTTGTCCTTGAATGGACCAACCCTTTCTCGAGTTACCCTCTTGCTCCTTATATAGGAATAAAAGGCTTTGGGATTTTCCTTACCTCTGTTTGCTAAAGATATTTCATGATCTCTTTTAGACCTTGTAATTCCGCATTTCAGATTGGTCCTACTTTCCCAATTATTTTTCCAAAGCTTCATCTGATTTCAGTCGTTCAGACCTTATATATGCTTCCTCTTCCCTGTTAGCTTATCTCACAAATTAACCTGTCATCTATGGTTCCCCAATCTTGCCATTTCTATCCCTCATTTTCACAGGGGCATGTCTGTCCTGCACTCTAATCAACCTCTCTTTAAAAGCCTCCCACATATCAAATGTAGATTTATCTTCAAACACATTAGTGTAGTTCTGTGTTTGTTGGTTAGCATAGACATAGTGGGCCAAATGGCCTGTTTCTATGCTGTGTGACTCTATGACTCTAGACAGCAAGTTGCTTGTTAACTAATTTTCAGCACAGTAATTCAGGGAATATGGGCTTCACAAGCTGGGCCCGAATTTAGTGCCCATCTATAATTGTCCTTAAGAAGGTGGGAATGAACTTCCTTCTTGAAGCAGTGCTGTCCATTTGATATAAGTACACCCTCAGCACTGTTAGGGAGGGAGTTCCAGGATTTTGTCCCAGCAATACTGAAAGAACCACAAAATAATTCCAAGTTGGAATGATGCACAGCTGGAGAGGAATTTGGTGGTTTTCCTTTGTCCTTTTCAATGGTAGTGATTGTAGGTTTGGAAGGAGCTGTCTAAGGAACCTTTGCGAATTTCTGCAGTGGACGTTGTAAATGTTACATATTACTACTATTTAGTGTCAGTGATGGAGGGATTGAATGTTTGTGAATGTGGTGCTAAAAAGCAGGTTGCTTTGTCTTATATGATGTCAAGCCTCTTGAATGTTGTTGAATATGTACATAATCCAGGCAAGTCGGGAGGAATCTATCACATTCATGATTTGTGCCTATTAGATGGGAGACAGACTTTGGGGGTGGTCAGGAGGTATGTTACTTGTTATGGACTAGGCCGAACACTCAAAACATTCTTAAGCAGGCAGCCCAGACTGTAACTTTGCAATTTGTTTCAGTAAGTGTACAGTGAAAATTATCCTGAGCAAGTTAGCTAGGTTTTAAAACAGACAAAATCTATTCACAAAGTTACGGAATGAAACACAAAGAATGGAATATAGAATACCCACAGAACTCAGACTAGACTTAATTATGTTGTTCTGAAAATACACAACAGTCTCAATAAACAAACCTCTTAAACATAGAGTAAAACTGAAACAGAGGTTTACAGGTCGAAATTAGAAATTCAGAAGGAGACAGAGTCCAGCAGCCTGTTTCCACACAGCCCACTGCTGAGTTGGCTCAACCAAGACTTCAGCTTTTAGGACTGACCACTCCCATTTCATTATACAGATTTCTTCTGAAACATGAAAGCTTTGGCCTAAAGTCTCATCTGTTTACATATGAACAAAAAGGCCTCCCTTTTTATCTCTGTACCAAACCAGTCATTTCAGAGCCCGGACTGTTTTACAACCCCTCTGGGGGAAAAAAACCAAGGACACAGTATCCTTGACAAAAGGAACAGCTTTTAGAAAAAAGGACCAGCTTTGTGACATACTCACCTGCAGAATTCCTAGCATCTGACTTACTCTTCTAGCAATAATATTTATATAGCTAATCCGAATCGTAAGACCCTAAAACGGATAGGGAGGACACCTGAGATGATCATTGGAGTCTCTCTTTCCTCCATTACAGACATTTATACCACATGCTGTATCCGAAAGGCTGAGAGCATTGTGGAAGACCCCACACATCCCTCAATTGAACTCTTCTCCCTCCTGCCATCTGGCAAAAGATACCGGTGCATTCAGTCTCTCACAGCCAGACTGTGCAACAGTTTCTTCTCCCAAGCCATCAGCTCCTTAATATAGTATGATCGGACTCTTTCCCATCTGAAATTCTTTGCACAACTTTGAATTGCTGCGAGTAAAATGTCTATTATTTATCATTGTTCTGTTACACTGCAAGTTGTGTGTATTGCACTTCTTATGTACATTATACCGTGTACGATTTGTAGTTTGTACTGTCCATATAGTTTGTGCTGTCTATGTAGCACCCTCTGTCCTGGAGGAACACTGTCTTGTTTTTTTGCTGTATCGGTTGTATATGGAGAAACAACAAATAAAGAGCTACTCTATTCTACTCTATGATCATCCTCAGAATGTTCAGAGTGATGATAAAGCATTGACTGTCAAGACGCAATAGTTATATTTTGTCTGGTTGATGATGGTCATTGTGTCACTCATCTGACATGAATTTTAAACATCAGTTATCAGCTCTCAAGTCTGAATATTGCCCAGATTTTTCTGTATTTGGTCATGGACTGTTTCAGGATCCAAGGAGCTCCAAATGATCCAAACGTTGTGCAATCATCAGCAATCACCCTCACATTTGAACTTATGATGGTGAGATGTTTAGATTCGCCGAATTCAACATTGAAAATCACATTCTCCACCAGACAGGCTTCTCTAAAAGCTTCCTAAGGTGGGTGGGGGAGGGTTAACAGGCCATTAGTTCGTGGTGAGAGGGTTTCCCATTTTGTCCCTGACACTGGCCATTTGAAATTTCCAAACAGTACTTTAGCAGTTGGGATCATGACATGACTTCAGAGACTGCAGCATCAAACTGGGAACTGAACTTTGCCCTGATCCTGCAGGCACCTGAAAATCTTTGCTCCAACTTGATATTTTCCACACTACACAAGTGCTGAGCATTAAAATAATGTAAGTTGCATTTGAAATCCATTTCATTACATCAATATTTATCTTACAAGTTGCTTGTTCTATTCTAAATGAGAATCTTTTTGATGGACTGTTATTATGGGCTGTAATGAAGTATTGTTAGGTATTTTAGGTCATCGAAGAAATACAATTATTAACTTTCACTTAACCTATCCCAACAGAGGTCCAAGGCAAGCAAGCAAAAGAGAATGGGGAGTCACATTTTTTAAGAATTATGACTTTTTTTAGCACATACATACAAAACTATTTTGCCCTTGGTGTTAACTTTAAAAATACTGGTGCATTTTTTCACTTTTTTTTCAGTAATAATTTATAAAACAAGATTACATTTGGAAGACATTTCCCTGTAGAATGGTTTAGCTCTTAGTGGGAAGGGATTATTTGGTGAAGGAAAATATATTATTGATAGATAAGTGCTTTTTTTGTTCATTGTGATAGTTATTAAGCATTTTGAAACACTGAAGGTATCATTTTCGTTGCTTAAAGTGTTAAGAAAATAGTAATGACTGCAGTTTTCAATTAATTTCAGTTAGTTGTGCTCAATTCCCTTCTAGTACAAAGTCCATAGCTGCAAGTTAGCCATCTATTGCTTTATTGCTTTTGTTCATTTTTTTCCCAATTTCATATCTGCACCACCCTCATGACCATTCTTTCCCTCCACAAGGGAAGAAAATGAAGGAAGTGTGAGCAAGTACAGGAATTTTTCAAAGCTATTTCGAAAAATGTATGCAACACTCTTTTATGAGTGTGCATGGTTTGTTTGCAGGGTGAGGAAACTAACAGCTTTTAAAAGGTCCTGAAATCATCTGGTTTACCAAATGATATACCACTGTGCAAATGCAATGGCAATCATTCAATGGTGTGTTATTTAATCTTCACCTGTACTTTGACCAATATTTCTGCATGCTACTTAGCTAATATATTAAACTCAACTGCCTCCACTTCAAAATACTGCTATTGCTGATCACTGGGTGACATGGATATAGTCTTCAGTAATGGTAAATCTCCAAATTATCTTACATCGACTTAGACATTAAGAAATTATCAAAACAGTCAATATACTAAAAATGAAGTGACTTTTAATAGTTAAGAAGAAATAAAGTAATCAATTTAAGCTATCAGAACATAATGATTTTATTTTGTGATTAATTAGAAAATTATGCTGTATAGATTGTCTATAAACAATTGTGATATTCCACTTTGTTTCAGAAGAACAAAAGTCAAGTGATTGACTAAAAATATCAGGAACGAGCATGCTGTGCAGCACTGTATAGAACAGAATGTGAAATTGTTAACAACCTTGGAGTTCTTTTGAATCTTGAACTAAGCTGCTGAGCTCATATCCAGTCAATCACCAAAGCCCATCTGCTTTATAACATTGCCCACCTCTGAACTGGCCTGTTTACTATCTGACATTCTCAACATTTTTCGAGGATGTTGGTGATTCGTTGTCTTGCAAATGTTCACAGGCACACTGCTGCAGATATTTCCAAATGTAAAACACTTATACCTTCTTTCTAATCAAGCAAACAATCTGGGATTCCTTTAATCTCGAACAACCAGGCTTGTTGTCAGGCTAATTTCACAGCAAATCCCCTTCAAATTGTCTTCAAATCAATTTGCAGTCTCAAAACACAACAACTCATAAACTTCAAAATTGTATTTTCTGTCTTTGTAGGCAGACTTCTCTGAAACAAAATTAGCTGCTCATTTCTGTCCACTATGGAATCCAATTCTTTGAAAATAGATAGCTTAATTTGTCACAAAATAGCACAGAAAATGCTTTCAACAAACATTTGTTGGTCATGAGCTGCTTTAAAACATGCTGTAGAAATGAAGGGAACCATAAAATTAAATATTTTCTTTTGTCAAAAATGAACAGAGATGTTTATTGAAGAATATTTCAGTGTTAAACCAAGACACCAACAATACAGGTGGAAAAATGTCCATCCTAAGACTTTTTGAACTATGATAGGGCAGTGATGTAATTTATAGAACACTGACAACATGCTTGTGTTTGCCACAACATGTAAAGGAAATACACTGCTCCAACAGTAATGGAATGAAAGGACTGCAATTGCAGCAAGTTCAGACTGCGACCACTGACGTTTTTCCACAATAAATTTCTTTAATCAAATCTAGCTAATATGAGCTATTATCTCCAGGATCATGTGGTTGATCAATGCATTAGTTTGGCTCTGGATAAAGGTGGAGATATTGTTCCTCACCAGGACTCATTTAAACTCTTTCTTCCCTGTTTTAGACAAGGGGTAATTTCAAGGTTTACTGTCAGACTGAAAAGAAAAGACAGTGAATCAGCTGCTTATTTTAAATCTGGCCTGAGTTTTATTTCTGGTCAACATCTAACACCTAAACTGAAAGCTTAGTAATTTGTCTTATTCCTGTGTGGAGGACCTTTCTGTGCTCAAACTGGCTGCTGCACTTCCCTAAGTAAAAAAAATAAATACTACTATTCCAATACTTTAAAAACACTTTACTGGTTGTTAAACACTTAAATGTCCTCAGTATATGAAAGAAACTACATCACTGCAAAATTTGTTCGTCATTCATATTGTCAGGTACTTACTTCCTGCCTCATAAATCTGCACTTAATCATTCATCTAGGACAGCAGGATAGTGTACTTGCTAATCTGCACTTATTCCCAGTCAAAGTAATGTCTTTATTTCACAATTTTTTAACATTGTTTCCAAATCCCTCTTTGGTCTCTCCCCATTAGAAGCACAAGTAATCTTTCCCTGGACATTGATGCAGCAGTAAACCAGTCACAGTTAGATATTCTACAATTGGTTATTAACATCATCTTAAACTGCTAACCTTTGGCCAGGTGGTTTGCCAATTTTCAATTAAACGATTGCATAGTTTTAATTCCATTTGGGACCAAAAAGACAAAGATATGGACCAGATCTTGCTTCAACTTAACATCAGCTAGTGAAGTACCTAACCCCAACTGATCCCATCATCTACACTGGATGACAATATGCAACAATAAAAGCATATCTCAAACTGCTTAACATTTTATTATATTAAATTAACAATTTCATCAAGTTGCTCTTGCTTCTGTCTGACTTCTACAAGATATCTTGAAAACAATAATTTCTTCTCTTTATATTATGTCATCAAAATAAAAGAGTTATACATCAGGTTTAATGGAATAATAATGGCTTGTAGTATATAACTTTAGTACTGCTGAAAGAAAGACACATACAGTCAAAGCTTATTTTCAGGATTGTTTATTAGATGTGTTTCTGTGGTGGGAAACCTTTATGGACAATCAGTGTGCCCCAAGAATTACACTAACAACTAATTTAAGTTATTCACTTGGACTTCCAATATAGTTCACTGTACTTGCTGTTGCTATATATATTCGCACGCTTTCCGTATAGAAAGGAATTTATACAGGTATCATGCCTTTTCAATTAAACAAAAGCTTTGGGAACATTGCTCTCCGGGGATTTTCTGCATAGCACCTCTTATTCAATCATGGTAGACTTACCAATTTGAATTTGAGCAAAAGCTCTGGGGTAACTCTTCATTGGTGCATTCTCCATGGAAAATCCTTGACAACCAATCAACGTGGTTCTCATAGCATTATAAAATCTTGCATTCTTGCATTGGCCCTGATAAGAGCAAGATGAGAAGTTCCAACAGACAGCATGTCTCTTTCTTTGGCAATACAAAAGTTTAATTTTGTATTGGGAACAGGGACTGATAAAAATCACCCCATAAGTACAAGCATGTCTACTATTATAGAACTTTGGGATCTAATAACACAACCTTATGAAATCACTTTGGGCAAAATTGTTTGGTAATTGAATAAACTTCACTGAAAATCTTAACCTAATCACAACAGTAGATCAGCAAAAGAAATTCGATGCCAAAAGTAACCAACGCCTTCAGTACCTTTGAATAAAGTTTATCCTATGAGTAGCACAAATAATCTTTCCTTGGACATTGATGCAACAGTAAACCTGTCACAGTTAGGTTATTCTACAATTGGTTTTTAACATCTTAAACTGCTAACCTTTGGTCAGGTGAGTATTGCCAATTTTCTATTAAACGATCACATAATTTTAATTCCATTTGGGACCAAAAGGACACAAATATGGACCAGATCTTTCTTCAGGTGAACAGCTGCAAGTGAAGTACCTAACCCAGATCGCCCATATCGCCTACACTGGATGACAATATACAACAATAAAAGCAAAGTATTTTTAGATATTTAGATGAATTGATAACTACTTAGTTATTGGATTATTTTGAGCCCCAGATTGTCGCTATTCTGTCTTTGGGGAGCACTAAAAATTTCAGCCAGTACTCGTGCAATTCTAATGCCAAAAGATAAAGACGTGTGCATTTCAAAATGTACTAATTGATAATACATATTAATTTAAAGCAGTCAGACAAAGTAGCCAATAGCCCATCTAGAGTCTGATTTTATTTCCAGGGAAGCCATTAAAGACCTGGGGACTAAACCTTATGACATAAAGCTTTAGAAGCAAGATGGTTTGTGTATGTCAATGAAGGATTTCAGATGAATATTTAAGAGTGAAAGAAGAGAATATTCCAAATTGTTTCTCTAAAGGTGATAAGAAGTAGGAACAGGAGCAGGCCATTTTATCTCTTGAGCCCACTTTGCTATTCTATGTGATCTTCTATTTCAACATCATTTTCCTGCACTCTCCTTAGATCCTTTGATGCTTTTCATATGTAGAAATGTATTTATCCCAGTCTTGAACATACTTAACGACTGAGCCTCCACAGCCTTCTAGGGCAGAGAATCACATGATTCACCACCCTCCACATGAAGAAATTCTTCCTCATCTCAGTCATAAACGGCCTGCCCTTATTCAGAGATCCTGCCCTCTAATTTTTGACCTGTCATCCCAGAAAACATTTATCTCACATCGACCCTGTCAAAATTTTATCTGCTTGAATAAGATCACTTCTGATCCTTCTAAATTCAAATGAATATAGATGGAGTCCTCTCAATCTTTCCTCAAAGGACAATCCATCCATCCTGGGAATTTGTTTGGTTAACCTTTGTTGCACTGCCTATGTGATATATGTATCTATTCCTGCATAAAGAGACCAAAACTCCACATATTATTCCAAGTATAATCTCACTAAGGCTCTATATAACTACAGTAGGATATATTTACTCCTATATATAAATCTTCTTGTACAATAAAGGCCAACATATCCTTTGCCTTCTTAATTGCTTGTTGTACCTTCATGTTAACTTTCAGTGACTCATGAACAAAAAACCAAGTCATTTTGAAGTTCAACGTTTCCCAGGATCCCACCACTGAAGAAATAGTCTGTTTTTCTGTTTTTTTCGTACCAACGTGGATAACCTTGTATTTTTTCCAAATTGTATCCCATCTGCCAAATTCTTGACCCTCTCTTTAGCCTGTTCAAATTTCCTTGAACTTTGTTGGCGTTCCATGAAAATTATTTCATTTATAGGTAAAAATTCTTTTTACTGCCATTCATTATACAATGGCCAAATATTGTGAGTATGACAGTGTCTGAGTTCTATCACTTAGAAATAGTCTCATTTACAGTAATCTGCGAAACAACTGATAATGGGAGTGGGTTGGATTTTCTAAAAGCACATAGAGTCTCATCTACTGCTTGGACAGCCAGTTAGAGACCTGCACTGCCTCCTATGGGAAAACCTGCCAAGTACACACTTCTTAAGAGGCCACCAGTGGGCTTTCTCCAAAACCAAAGACTCTGAGGATGGAAATCCCACCCACTAAGAGTTCAACAGCATCATCAAGGAGGCACTGTCCACTGTTGGAACAACTGTCACCAGACGTCCATGATTGAGAGTGATCCAGGTCAGATGTAAGTCATGGAGGGAGTGATTTCATAGGATATGGTTCAGCAGCATGGGGCTGGCTCTCAGTGGCCTTCATCTTTCCCAACACCAGGTCTCTTAATTGGGCACTGAGGGTCTTTATTTGAAGAATCCCCAGCCCTGCTCAGGATTGTTTATTAAGCATGCTCACAACTAGCTTATTACCAGCAGTGGTGGAATACGGCCTTCAATAATTAACCATGTAAGAGCCTCAATTGACAAATATGAAGAAACTCCAACCAAAAGTCTTCCAACTTAATGATAATGTCCTAGGGAGTGTAACTGAACAAAGAGACCTTGGAGTGCAGGTTCAGAGCTCCTTGAAAGTAGAGTCGCAGGTGGATACAATCGTGAAGAAGGCGTTTGGTATACTTTTCTTTATTGGTCAGAGTATTGAGTACAGGAGTTGGGAGGTCATGTTGCGGATGTACAGGACATTCGTTAGGCCATTTTTGGAATATTGCATGCAGTTCTGGTTTCCTCCTATCGGAAGGATGTTGTGAAACTTTAAAGGGTTCAGAAAAGATTTACAAGGATGTTGTCAGCGTTGGAGGATTTGAGCTATGGGGAGTGGTTGAATAGGCTAGGGCTGTTTTCCCTGGAGCATCAGAGGCTGAGGGATGACCTTCTAGAGGTTTACAAAATCATGAGGCGCACGGATAATTGACAAAGTCTTTTCCCTGGGGTGGGAGAGTCCAGAATAAAAGGCATAGGCTTAGAGTGAGAGACCTAAGGGGCAACGTTTTTACACAGAGGCTGGTACGTGTATGGAATGAACTGTCAGAGGAAGGTGGTGGAGGCTGGTACAATTGCAATATTTAAAAGGCATTTGGATGGGTATATGAATAGGAGGGGTTTGGATGGATATGGGCCGGCTGCTGGCACTTGGGACTAGGCTGGGTTGGGATATCTGGTCGGCATGGACGAGTTGGACCGATGAGTCTGTTTCCATGCTGTACATCTCTACGACTCTATATAAGTGGAGTGTGGCACACTTGGTTTTAGGTCTCCTTACATTTTTTCCTAACAACAGAGATAGTGTATTTGTACTACATATGTTCTACTACCTTTTGCTTTGCAGTAAACGATTAAAAGTAGCAAGAAGCATCATCATAGACCTACCAGTTACCATAATTATAATTATGTTTAAGTTTAGATCAAAGCTCAGTGCCTGCAAGGGTGAAATAGGAATATAATATTGCTCATTCTTCCCTTTCACGTGAACATTTATTACATTTTCTGTCAATGTGTGAAAGAGAATAATGAGCAATATTATGTTCACACAGCAATTTATTTAAAACAGTTTTTACTTTGTTTAATTTTTAAGGTTTTTTTTAAAATAAAACTTCTTTCATGTCCTATTGACAATTATAAGTGTTAAGCATAATTTGAAATGAAATTTAAGGACCCAAAGATAATGTCTTGCATTAGGGTCAGACTGAAATAATTGCTTTTTAAGAAAGACAATGTATAAATTTGAAATTCCAATTTTCTGTTTTGTTTTATTCTTCTCTGACCTACTTCCCGAACTGCTGTTTGCATGAAACTGATTTGATTGAGATTTGCAAAGATATTTTAACTACGAGTCAAAACGTGTGGTGCTGGAAAAGCACAGCCAGTCAGACAGCATCTGAGGAGCAGGAGAGAACATTCCTGATGAACAGCTTATGCTCGAAGCGTCGACTCTCCTGCTCCTCGAATGCTGCCTGAGTGGCTGTGCTTTTCTAGCATCACACCTTTTAACTCTGATCCCTCGCATCTGCAGTCCTCACTTTCTCCTACTTTAACTATGATACAAACATGGAAAAAAAGTTGAATTTCTTTCTAAAACAAGATTGTGTGGGCTTCAGGTGACAGGTACAAATAACAAAGAAATATATGACTCAGGGAGGCTGGAGCTTCAAGTTCAAATAAAGTTGACTCTATTTCCAGATATCTGAACTCATCTAACTCTGGCCTCTAAAATATACCAGATTTTAATTAAATGACCACTGATGGCCATACCTTCAGTTGGCTAGCGCATAACTTTTTAAGTACTCTTGTTATGGCAAAATTTATCATCCATCCCATAGTGATTTTGGTGCAATTGAGAATTTAAACAGGATTAGATTCCCTACAGTGTGGAAACAGGCCCTTCGGCCCAACCAGTCGACACTAACCTTCTGAAGATAACCTACCCAGACCCATTTCCCTCTGATGCACCTAGCACTATGGGCAATTTAGCATGGCCAATTCACCTGACCTGCACATCTTTGAACCATAGGAGGAAACCATAGCGCCCGGAGGAAACCCACGCAGACACAGGGAGAAAGTGCAAACTCCACACAGGCAGTCACCCGAGGCTGAGATCGAACCTGGGACTGTGAGGCCGCAGTGCTAACCACTGAGCCACTGTGCCATCCAGGATGGTCTGTGGCAGCCGGGGAATTGGTCATGTTTCTACCCCCACCCTGATTAAGCCTGTGGCATGGAGGCCTGTGGACAGTTCATTCCTTCTCACTGCCATTTGAGCTTTCATTCCACAGGATAAATTGTCATTTAAGCCCAAAGGTATGCCCATTTAAAGTTTTCTTCATGACCCTGCCAACTGCTATTAACTCATCCCAATAAGGCCCTTGCCATGTGGGCAGCATAACATGGAAATATGGACTCCTTGCAGAATCAAGGGTGTCTTTTGTTCAACAGTATTCAGTGCTTGATTGAGGAATACTATGTCAGGATGTGAAGTCTGGCTGAGAGGTACCAATCCTATCCAAGCTGACCCCCTTCTCTCAAATAATTCTCCTCCCACCATCACTCAGCTCTATACTGGTGACTTGCAGGACTTCTGTCCCTGGAGTTTCTGATCAAACAGGAGGCCCACTTCTGTCCAGTTAAGTCCTAGAGTGGCATTTGAATCCATGGGTCTTCCCTTAACGAGATGACAAAAAGCCTGCTGGTGTGCAAAAGCTCTGTCATCTCTACTAATGAGCAAACTATATCTCTTTTCTCTCTCCCTCCTAATCTTGATTTCCTCCTTTAAGGCACTTCTTAGATCCTACCTCTTTGACTAAGCTTTTGGTCATGCAACCCAATGTCTCCCAACATTGGTCAATGTCAATTTCTTTTGTTTTAGAAAACTCCTGTGAAGTACCCTGGCTTGTTAAAGATGCGACAATCAATACACATTATCTGGGTAGATTCAAATTTCGTAAAGATTTTGTTGCTTGTGACGGTAGTGACTTTGACAAATTGTCCCACACCTTTGCTTTCTTTTCTGTGACTAAAATGCTTACCATTTCCGGAACTCATCACCAGGAGCGCTGTCAATGTATCCATTCACTCTACTCTCACTGCACTATGATGTGTCTTAACATGATATTGCATTCCATCCCCTGGATGGAAAGCATGGCCATTTACTTCAATGTACCAAATGATAATGTCTACTATAAACATGATCTCAATGTAGCTCCGGAAAATAACAGATAATTTGAAACAGCAAAGCAAATCACAAGGTTCTTAGCAAATCTAAGACTACACAATATACCTGAAATCAAGCTCCTCAGTACTTCAGTCCTGCTGGGTATTACCAACAAACCAGACTTGAGGAATGAGTTTAACAACTCAGTCTCAAGTTAATATTAACATCTGCCATCTGAATTCCAAAATATCATTAACAAGTAATCCAACAGTAACAAAAAGCTGTACTCTGCATAAAATATCGAGAGTACTTGATCAGATTTGTTAAAAGATTTGGCTTTAACGATTACTCGGGAAATTATCTTCAAAGTCCTGCAGAGTTGTAACTGGTGAAATCAGCGTGTACGGTCGCAATAAAAGCGAAAACACGTAGTACTGATCCCAGCTGGTCTTGTATATCTTAAAACAGATATCTCCGCTTCGGACCCAGTATCATCTGATCCTGTCTTTTTCTCCGAATTCTTCAGCGCAATGTCCTCGTGGGTCACTGTGCAACATCATAATTTTCGCCGCTGAGTTTAGAAACGCAACAGCAAATTTGTATACAATACACTGAAGGAAAGGTCAAACTAAGTCAAGTGCCGATGCTTTTCACTCTGTTGAAGTCTATGGACTCTGGGCGTTGGTGGAGTTTAACTGCTCTCTCTCTCTCTCTCTCTCTTTCAACATTTGCTTTGCTGTATTTTCCACTGAACCTCCTGGACTGCAAAACAAAACTTTCTGACACTTTCATTCGCTTTCCTAAAGCCCCTTCCATTTGACGCTGGAGAATTACCGAAAGAACCTTACCTACTCTGCACATCTTCAAACACACGCTGCTGAATTTCACTTCAATCGATCACCATCTCCTTTCTTTAATGTCGAAGAACAAATCCATTGAGTTTCTGAGCGACATTAATTCAGGCAAATACAGTCAAGTCCCGCCCACCTTACCTTAACTCTTTCAGTGCCTAAATTCACTCGTCTTCAGACTATGCGCTTTCGAGTCTTCTGGAATTAATATTGAGTTTAACACTTTCAAATCGTGAACCATTTCTTTGAGCTTGTTATCATGTCCTTCCATCCCCCATCCCACTTACTATCTTTTCAAGTCTGGCAGTTAGACAAACCTTTGTTCTGTCGTTCCCACATTCCGAGCACTTAATGTAAACTACTCACATCTTTTCTCCACCAGCACCCTACACCCACTGCCCCCACCACCAGTCCCCCGAAACTATAGGATAAATGCAGCCTCCTCTACACTTCACCAGCTCTGATGAAGAGTCCTCGAGACTCGAAAACATTAGCTTGCTCTTTCTCTGTGGGCGCTGCCTGACCTGTCGTGGTAGAACATGGAACATAAAGGTATTTCAGCCCTTGATGTTACACCGCCCTGTGAAACCAATCTGAAGCCCATCTAACCTACACTATTCCATTCTCATCCATATGGCTATCCAATGACCATTTAAATACCCTTAAGGTTGGCAGGTCTACTACTGTTACGGGCAGTGCGTTCCACACCGTTACTACTCTCTGAGTAAAGAAACTAACTCTGACATCTGTCCTAAATCTATCACCCCTCAATTTGAAGCTCTGCCCCCTCGTGCTAGCATCACCATCTGAGAAAAAATGTTCTCACTGTCCACCAAATCTAACCCTCTGATTATATGTCTCAATTAGGTCACCTCTCAACGTTCTTATCTCTAACAAAAACAGTTTCAAGTCCCTCAACCTTTCCTCATAAGATCATCCCTCCGTACCATCCCTCCAGTGTATACCTACACCTTTCCATCGCTAAAGTAAACATAGCGGAATTGTGGTCGCTATCGCTAAAGTGCTCACCTACCTCCAAACCTAACACCTGGCCGGGTTCTTTCCCTAGTACCAAATCTAATGTGGCCTCGTCCTTTGTTGGCCTGTCTACATACTGTGTCAGAAAACCCTCCTGCACACGTTAGACAAAAACTGACCCATCTAAAGTACTTGAACTAACATATTCCTAGTCAATATTTGGGAAGTTGAGGTTCCCTATAACAACTACCCTATCATTCTCACTCCTATCAAGAATCATCTTTGCTATCCTTTCCTGTAAATCTCTGGAACTATTTGGGGGTCTATAGAAAGCTCCCAACAGGGTGACCTCTCCTTTACTGTTTCTAATCTCAGACCATACTACCTCATTGATGAGTCCTCAAACATCCATTCTGCAGCTGTAATACTGTCCTTGACTAACAATTTACAAACCCACCGACTCCCACAGCTATCTGGATTACACCTCCTCCCACCCTACCTCCTGCAAAAATGCCATCCAATATTCCCAATTCTTCTGCCTCCACCGCATCTGCTCCCAAGACGACCAGTTAAACTATTGCACTCTTAGCTACCTTCTCCCCAGCCCCAGCCCCGAGGCTCCCAGCCTCATTCCTGAAGAAGGTCTCCAGCCTGAAACATCGATTTTCCTGTTCCTCGGATGCTGCCTGATCTGCTGTGCTTTTCCAGCAATACTCTCTTAACAATGTCACACCCCCATCTCTTCTACCATCTTCTCTGTTCTTACTGAAACACCTTAAACCCAGAGCCTCCAACAACCATTACTGTCCCTGCTCTACCCTTGTCTCTGAAATGGCCACAACATTGAAATACCAGCATGATCTTCAGCATATGTTGGTTTTTAGTCAACAAAATTGGATTTGTATAACCCAAAACTCTGCTATAGTTCTGCTAAATGGTCAACATTTTGTAGGCTTTCATTAATGGAAATGGCTTTTCAATGTACCTCAATTTTAGATTTTCTTGTATTAAAGGGAGCTAAGGAAGTTAAATCTAGTATTGGGGAAGAAAGAAGTGAGAAATTATAAAGGAAGAATATAGAATCATTATGGCACAAAAAGAGACCTTTAGTCCCCTGAATTCATATGGGTTCTCAAGTATGTGTCATCCCATTCTATCCCCATGATCCTGCAAGGTTTACTTCCCTCGAGTGCACATTCAGTTTCTTTCAGAAATCAAATTCTTGGCTGTTACCAACTACTGCATAAAACATTCTTCTTCATATCCCTCCTATCCTGTACTTTGAATCTGTGTTTCCTTGTCTTTGTGTGATCAATCGGAGGGAATAGTTTCGCCTTGTCACCTGTAATAATCTTAATTACCTCTATCAAACCTGCCTACCAAAGCAAACAAGCTCATCTTCTCCAACCTAACATTGTAGTCCAAAGACCATATCTCTTTCATACCATCTGGTCCGAATGTCATGATAGTCCTCTGGGAGAAGCTGGGACTTGAACCTAGGTCCTCAGACCCAGAAGTAGCAACACCAACCTGACACCACACGAGCCTTTCCACGGTATTTACTGTGAAATAAAACTGAAAATATTTATTTAAATCAAAGAGGCATTTGGGTAAGTACGTGAATAGGAAAGGTTTGGAGGGATATGGGCCTGGAGCAGGCAGGTGGGATTATTTTAGTTTGGAATTATATTCAGCATGGACTGGTTGGACTGAAGGGTCTGCTTCTGTACTGTACAACTGTGTGGAAAATTACTATACTTTTAAAAATCATGTTTACTGGAACATATTGCAGACCAAAAACAGCTAACAGATACATGAGAAACTGTATGGTGGACTTTAAAGCCTGACAAATTGTCTCCCTTTGTTTATATTCAGGGCAAACCTGCCCAGCCACACTGGTTGGTCTTTTCATCAATCAATGTGAAAGAGTTCTCTGTAACAGCCACTTTGGGATTGGACTCTGAGGAGGAAATCTGTGTGTAAGCACAAATCTTACTTCTTAAGGAAAAGCATCAAGATACCTCCTGTTTGTGAAAGGTACCAGGAAACCGAGTTCTTGTCAGCTAATCTCACCTGCCCTTTCTAGGAAAATATTTTTCCATACCCTTGCTGAAGGAAGAAGAAAGCCCAAGTATTTAGCCTTGTGTTGTCATTAAAGAGCTGAAACAGTATTGAAAGAAATTGGAAGTTATAGAACGTAAAACCATTCACTAAGTCCCATGCTGTACTAATGGACTGCATTATCCCTGGTTTTCTTCCCCTTAAAATCCATATCTTTTTGAGTTAAGAAAGGGAAGAGTCCTAGAGATTTGTTAATAATTTATTTCTTTTACCATTGATTCAAGCTAATTTGTTCAATATGAATAGTTTTCCTCTGGGTCAGTATACAAACCTGGGGGTGTAGTCTTTTGACTTGAGTTTGTCAATCAGGTAAATTGGATAGTTTAACTAAATCTCCATCATTTTCTATATTCTGACACCTGAAGGGAACTTAGTGCCCCTCAATAACACAAAAGTTCAAGTTTTTCTTTTATTCAAGGTGATAATTGATGGATGAGAAACAAGCAGAATCCCTCTTTCACCACTCCTACTTGCCCCATCCAAATCATAGAATGCATACAGTGTGGAAGCAGGCCATTCAGCCCATTGAGTCCACACCAACCTTCCATAGAGCATCCCACCCAGATCCACCCCAGTCCCCTATCCCTGTAACCCCACATTTCCCATGGTTAACCCACTGAACCTGCATGTCCCTGAACACTACACACAATTTACCATGGCCAATCTACCTAACCTATACATCTTTGGACTGTGGGAGGAAGCTGGAGCACATGAAGAAAAACCACATGGACATTGGGAGAAAGTGCAAACTCCACAAAGTTGCTCGAAGCTGGAATCCAACCCAGATTGCTGGTGCTGTGAGGCAGCAGAGCTAGCCACTGCACTACCCAAATCTCTACTTTGCACTTCTTTAAACATGATGTGCCATGATACCAGCTATGTCAGTAGTGGAATGTTTGCTTTGGAGTCCAAGCAGTGTGGATTCAAGTCTCACCCCAGCGATTTGGGTCCACAATCAGATTTGCACTACTGAATGCTACAGTCAGCATAGTGTCAATACTATTTTTCAGATAACATATTAAACTGAGGTCCAAGGTGTCTTGTCATGTGAAAATAAAAGCACCTTTGACGCTATTTGAAGAAGGGGAAAGGGAGTTTTCCAACTGTCCAGCTAATGTTTATCCTTCAACTGTCCTGAAGGAGGATCACTGGGCCCGAAACGTTAACTCTGCCTTCTGTCCATAGATGCTGCCAGACCTGCTGAGGTTTTCCAGCAATTTCTGTTTTTGTTTTATCCTTCAACCAACAATTAAGAAATAGATGATTGGGTTATTTTATTTAATTGCTGTCTGTGCAAGTTAGCTATGGGTGCATTGACTGATGCATTTCTTACATTGACACCAATTACCACACTTCATAAGTATTAATTGGATTTAAGCATGTTGGATGAAAAGCACTGTATAAATACAGAGAACTAGATTATTTGGGTCAAACAATGGTCTCACCTACTAAGAGTAGAGAACGAATAAGAAATCCTTTTCAGTTCTTTCTGACACTTGAGTGATCATAGTCAGGCATTGACAGTAAGGAAGTTCTACCCACTGAGACTTACAGCTCATCAGAAGGCATCACCTCATATTGCCAGCAACAGAGACTAAGGAATGTCATGAGACTCCAGATGAAAACCGAGGAGCGGGTGGGTCTGGTGGGGTTGGAGAGAAAGGCTTGGGGTAGTTTTCAGCAGCCACACTTTCCTGATGCCAGATTCTCTGAAATTCATGGGGCTAATCTTGAATCCCTCAGGCACTATTATAGTTGCCTCAAGGATTGTGGGTGTCAATTAATGCATCTGGTAGATGCTCTGCCACTAGCTGCCAGGTATCCAGGCTACAGGATGTTTGCCCAGTTCTTGGAGACTGACATGTCTCCAAGCCATATAATCATTCTTGATATCTTTCAAATCCATCTGAGACAACAGGCAAGCTCCTCAATCTAACACCTCCACTGAAGATGTGGTACTTCCAGCACACTCAAAGCTGTATTTTTGGGAGTGTCCAACATCCTGAAGTGGCCAGGTGCTCAGCCCTAAAACCTGTTGATTCAGGAAACTGCTACCCTTACGCCCTCTGACAGCTGCCAGACTTCAATGGATCTGCTCATGTTGCGCAGTATAACGATACAAACGTTTCCTACTGAAAGAGATTCAATATGCACTGCGCATATTTTTTTTTAGCGGGAGCCCTCACAACATAAAGGAGCAGATCAAACTTCGCCAGACCCCAGTCCAAGGAGGTAATCAGCGGATGGTCTGGACGCCAGTGGTTCACGTAACCCCGCAGTGAACTAGTGGCCTCTCACCCAACCATGTTGTTTCTAGCCCCGCCCCCGAGGCCTCCGATTCGTCAGTCATGACATCATTAGCGACTATTCCAACTTCCCCGATCTGTGATTGGTTGAACTTGATGTCAATCACTCCGTCAAGTCAAGTTTGTTTTTCCGTCAGCAAGGTGCAGTGAGGGTTGACACCCGGAGCTGTTGCAGGTTTGTCTGGGGATGGTATTGAAACCTTTCACGTTTCTGTTGTGTGTTTTAATTTAATAGACGAGTCTGATGAGAAATAGCTAGTTGAGTTGACTTGAATACATTACTAGCAATGTAAACTCGTATTTTTTCGAAATTTTTAGTTTAGACTGTCTGGTTTATATGTCACAAATTACAGTTACGTGAGAGCAATACATTTTGCAATTTGTTTTGTTTCGAAGGAACTTCCTTTTTCTTGAGCTCATTTCGAATAGTTTTTAAGGATTCTATTTCCTATTAGATCCAGGCATTGCTGTCCTCAAAAGGATACTGTTATCATACTAACTGCAACACATTTGAAGAACTGTACAACAGCTTTCTGCAATAATTTAAATTATGCAACTAATTAAGAATTTCTATTAATATTATGTGTTCATGGCACAGCTGTTGAAGCTTATCAGGACTGCAATAACTAATCATTCTGAATTGATTTACCAGGCTTTAGTTGGCTTAGGGTTATTTTATTGCAGTTGTGAGTTTAAAAAAGAATGCTACCTGGAGACTTGGAGATTAGGAATCATAAAAGTGCACTGATGCATCTTACCATGGAGTGCTACAACCTGTGCATTTCTAATCTCAGTATCAGTTTCCAGTGGAGACCAGGTGCTTTCTCTGAGGGAGAATGAGTTTATCTCACAGCATTGGTATATATTAATCATAGAAAATATCATCACAAGGCCTAAATAGGGTCAGCTATAGTTGAGGGATATGCAGCCATTATTGGATAAAAATCAATCAAATGAAATGCTTCAAATAAACTGTGAATCTTGAATGTGCAAAAGCTATTTCTTGGTTTATTTATTTAACCATCTTAATAGAAATATTAATAGATTGACTATACTTTCTATAGTTATTTTTATTAATGTGTTCAGATATTCTGATGCATATTGATGGGACACAGGTAGGACCTTCTGGCCCAGTGGTAGGGACATTACTCTGCACAAGATCCTGACTCATATACTTTCAGTATATTGACTTGTTTCAGCATACAACGTTAATTTGACATAGTGCTGTTGCCACTATATCCTGATTTAAATTGAATCCTTGTCTGACTTATGATTTTGTTTTGAAGTAGAATGTACAGAAATTAGCTTTTAATATAAAATTATTTGTGGGATTATGTTGCATAAAAATTTAGTTTTAAACAGGTTTGTCACTGTAAACTATACTGATTTCAATATATTGTAATCCCCCTTTTTCCACAGATATTTTCAATTTTCAATGTTTTATTTAGGGTTATTTATGAGAACAATCAACTGGAGGCTCAGGCAGTGACACAATGCTAAGAGACAGTGCACAGATATGGCCCGAAACTTCAAATCACTCAAGCCTTTGTGATAATGATCAAGAGGATCTGATCTTTGAGAACTATGACAACCTGGACTCCAGGGTTATGAACTTGAGCAATCTTCCTACATCGCTATTTGCTTGCTGCGTTCATGAAACAGTCTATGAAGATGAAAATCAGAGGGTAAGATTCTAATGTGGAAGCTGTGTATTATATATTAAGGAGAAAGTGAGGACTGCAGATGCTGGAGATCAGAGCTGAAAATGTGTTGCTGGAAAAGCGCAGCAGGTCAGGCAGCATCCAAGGAACAAGAGCATCGACGTTATTTATTAAGTTTAATTATCCTAGTTGACAATGCCAAGAAGTAGAACAAAGGTTCAGCAGTGGTGAGGAATTAGAAAGGGTGGGGTCTGAGAATTTCAGGTGGGGTGGAGAGGGAGGTGGGGGAGTGGCATTGTGTAGGGCTAGGGGAAGTAACCTTCTCCTCATGTCAAATAAAAAAATCTTTTAAATTTCTAACTTATTATCATTCCCTTTCTTTGAATGTATATATCTCATGGGTTAAAATATTGAATTTAGTGCCACACTGGTATTCATTTTTATTAACTGCACACATGGATGCTATTATAATAGTTCAATTGTTCTTTCCTTTTATTATTTAAATTCTTTCACTTGATCTAGGTGGCTTATAAATCTGGAATTGGGAATTACCTCAGTAGTTCCAAACTTGTGCTTCTTTCCTTTAACATCAATACCCTTGGAGCATGCAGATCATGTTGCCGTTGAATTCCATCAGAATAATTGTACTGCTTCAATGTCACATCCAAACTTGTAGTTAATGTGTTCCAAAAATGACTTTGCTAGAGTTTAATGTTTCCACATTTTGACCTGTCAAATGTCTGATTGTGCCAGCATTTTCATTGTTCTGCCAATTCCAATTATCTGTATATATTCATTCCAGCATTCCTCTTATATGTAAAGATTTCTTCTTCTTCAGAATGTACATTAGTGCACACTCCATCAAATACATAAATAAAATGTGTGCCAACAAAAAATCAGCAAAGGTTTAACTGCTCTAAAGTGACATCTCTACCTGTAATTATGTTGAGAAATCAAATGTCCAACCTTGGGCATGCAATTGTTCATGAAGGAGGCCAAATAGATGTATTAAAGTGATCTTGGTCTGTGATGTTGATTTAGCAATAGTAGTGATGGCTCGATCACTGGCTAGAATTCATTTTAGTTATGTATTTTCTCATGAATTTATGCAATTGATAATTTGTATCATCTGTCAAACAGCCCTAGCCATTCAACCAATAGCTCTGATAAGCCTGGTATGAGTTGACTTTTCAAAGACAAGTGTTTAGATCAGAGTGGTGCTGGAAAAGCACAGCAGGTCAGGCAGCATCCGAGGAGCAGGAAAATCGAAGTTTCGGGCAAAAGCACTTCATCAGGAATAGAGGAAGGATGGCTCCAGGATAGAGAGATAAATGGGAGGGTGGGGGTGGGGAGAAGGTAACAAAGAGTACAATGGGTGAATGGGGGTGGGGATGGAGGTGATAGGTCAGAGAAGAGGGTAGGGGAAGGCAGCAAAGAGTACAATAGGTGAATGGGCGTGGGGATGGAGGTGATAGGTCAGAGGGGAGGGTGGAGTGAATAGGTGGGAGGGGAGATAGGCAGGTAGGACAGGTCATGAGGACAGTGCTGAGCTGGAAGGTTGGAACTGGGGTAAGGTGGGGGGAGGGAAAATTAGGAAACTGGTGAAGTTCACATTGAAGTCCTGGGGTTGAAGTGTTCCGAGGCAGAAGATGAGGCATTCTTCCACCAGGTGTCAGGTAGTGAGGGAGCGGTGGTCGAGGAGGCCCAGGACCTGCATGTCCTTGGCAGAGTGAGAGGGGGAGTTGAAATGTTGGGCCACGGGGTAGTGGGGTTGATTGAGGAGGGTGTCCTCGATAGATTCCGTGAAGCGCTCTGTGAGGAGGCGTCCAGTCTCCCCAATGTAGAGGAGACTGCATCAGGAGCAACGGATACAATAAATGACATCGGTAGATGTGCAGGTGAAACTTTGATGGATGTGGAAGGCTCCTTTGGGGCCTTGGATGGTGGTGAGGGAGGAGGTGTGGGCGCAGGTTTTGCAATTCCTGCGGTGGCAGGGGAAGGTGCCAGGACGAGAGGGTGGGTTGCAGGGGTCGAGGACCTGACCAGGTAGTCATGGAGGGATGGTCTTCACGGAAAGCGGAAAGGGGTGGGGAGGGAAATATATCTCTGGTGGTGGGGTCCGTTTGGGGAGGTGGCAGAAATGTCAGTGGATGATGTGTTAATACGAAGGTTGGTAGGGTGGAAAGTGAGGACGCGGGGGGGGGGGGGGGGGCGGGGGTGGCGGGATCTGTCCTTGTTATGGTTGGAGGGGTGGGGTTTGAGGGCGTTGGCGCCGGATGTGGATGAGATGCGTTGGAGGGCATCTTTCACCACCTGGGAAGGGAAATTGCGATCTCTAAAGAAGGAGGCCATCTGGTGTTGTCTGTGGTGGAACTGGTCCTCCTGGGAGCAGATATGGTGGAGGCGGAAAAATTGGGAATATGGGATGGCATTTTTGCAGGAGGTAGGGTGGGAAGAGGTGTAATCCAGGTAGCTGTGGGAGTTGGTGGGTTTGTAAAAAATGTCAGTGTCACGTCGGTCATCATTAATGGAGATGGAGAGGTCCAGGAAGGGGAGGGAGGTGTCAGAGATGGTCCAGGTGAATTTAAGGCCGGGGTGGAATGTGTTGGTGAAGTTGATGAACTACTCAACCTCTTCGTGAGAGCACGAGGTGGTGCCAATGCAGTCATCAATGTAGCGAAGGAAGAGGTGGGGAATGGTGCCGCTGTAACTACGGAAGATGGACTGTTCTACGTAGCCAACAAAAAGACAGGCATGGCTGGGGCCCATACGGGTGCCCATGGCTACCCCTTTGGTCTGGAGGAAGTGGGAGGATTCAAAGGAGAAATTGTTACGGGTGAGGACCAGTTCGGCCAAACGAATGAGAGTGTCAGTGGAAGGATACTGTTGGGGACGTCAGGAGAGGAAGAAACGGAGGACTTTGAGGCCCTGGTCATGGCGGATGGAGGTGTAGAGGGATTGGATGTCCATGGTGAAGATGAGGTGTTGGGGGCCGGGGAAACGGAAGTCTTGGAGGAGGTGGAGGGTATGGGTGGTGTCTCGAATGTATGTGGGGAGTTCCTGGACTAGGGGGGATAGGACAGTGTTGAGGTAGGTGGAGATGAGTTTGGTGGGGCAGGAGCAGGCTGAGACAATAGGTCAGCCAGGGTGGTCAGGCTTGTGGATCTTGGGATGGAGGTAGAATCGGGCGGTGTGGGGTTCCCAGACTATGAGGTTGGAAGCTGTGGGTGGGAGATTGCCTGAGGTGATGAGGTTCTGTATGGTCTGGGAGATGATGGTTTGGTGATGGGGTCATGGTCGAGGGGGCGGTAGGAGGAGGTGTCTTCGAGTTGGCATCTGGCTTCAGCAGTCTAGAGGTCAGTGTGCCAAACTACCACAATACCCCCTTTATCTGCTGGTTTGATAGTGAGGTCAGAATTGGAGCAGAGGGATTGGAGGGCTGCGCGTTGTGAGGGTGAGATGTTGGAGTGGGGGAGGGGGTTCGACAGGTTGAGGCAATTAATGTCTTGGTGTCAGTTGGAAATGAAGAGGTCAAGGGCAGGTAATAGGCCAGCGCGGGGTGTCCAGGTGGATGGAGTGTGTTGGAGGTGAGTGAAGGGGTCCTCAGAAGGTGGGCGGGAGTGCTAATTGTAAAAGTAAGCTCGGAGGCGGAGGCGGTGGAAGAAGTGTTCAACGTCACGATGCGTATTAAATTCATTGATGCATGGGCGGAAGGGGATAAAGATAAGGCCTTTGCTGAGGACTGATCGTTCGTCCTCAGTGAGGGGAAGGTCTAGTGGGGTGGTGAAAACTCGGCAAGGCTGGGAGCTAGGATCTGGTGTGGTTGTGGAGCCTGTAACTGGAGTGGGTGTAGTGGTGGAGGGAATGGAGCTGGGAGTGGGGGTGGTGTACCCCTCAGGATTCTGGGGGCGGGGATGGTGACAGTGGGATCTGCAGAGGGCATGTCGGCAGAACGCAGGTGAGTGGCGTTGGTGGGGGTGGAAGTGGTGGTGAACATGACAGTAGAGGAGGCGGAAGTCGCTGAACGTGTGACGTCAGCGATGACGGGGGCAGAAGTGATGTCACGTGTGGTGCGTTAGGGGTGGAAGTGGCTGTGGAAATGGCCATGATGGGAGCGGAAGTGGTGTCGTCGATAACCGGGGGGATGGTAGCTGTACCAGCCCCGTGGCTAATGGTGTCTGAGCAGTTCCAGAGGCCGGTGGAATCTTCTGGAATGTTTGAGGAGCACTGGTTATGGAGGTGAGTGTGTAAAAGTTTGCTGTACTTACAGTTTTTGATGTTTGAGATGGTGTTAAAATACTGTTTGTTGAGAGTATGAATTCTTCTTAGAATATAGTACAGAGTGGGTCCTTTGCAGTTCTGAGAAAGTGTGGCCCTCAGCTGAGGCAGGGTTGACTGTAGAGAGTGCATTGCTGCGAGTGTGGAGCGGAGGATCCAGAAGGAGAACCGTTTCTGGTGATTTTGAATCCGTAGTCTGGAATCAAACAGGACAACCAGTACAAACTGTGTTGGGTAGTCCAGAGACCATGTGGGATCAGTTGATTACGGAGGTGGCACTGAGGAAGCAAATGTGGCTTTGGTAGCGAGTCTGTTTCAGTACATGGTTGAAGAGCTTCAGGGCAGAGATGACTTGGGGGTTGCAGTGAGAGAGAGACTCGCTGAGATTCTTGTGGAGAGAGGAGGAGAACTTCTTCAAGGTAGGCTTTTTCTAAGACAAGAACAACCAGTACTATTTTCCTGGCTTTGGGCTAGCAGACTAGGATATGCAGAGGAGGTGAGAATAGCAAGAACCATGTAGGAACACTTCACTGATGTATTGCCACCATTCTGAAAATCTCTTGCAGGTGGATTAGTATGTGTGTCAGCTGAATTCTCATCAAAGGCTTGTAGGAAATTCAAATAATTGAGACCACAATAATTGGTGATTTCTTTTTATTCTTGTCTCTGTTTATCTGTGTCAAAGTGTCATGAATCCCAATCCTCTCCTCACATTGAAGGACTCCTGCTCCATGAGTGTAGTCTCCTAACAGCAGTTGGCATTTTATATTGGAACAGTGCATTTTAAAATTTCCATGCTGCCTTATTGCCATGGATATCCCACACGACTCCATTCTCTGTGCCTCCTCCACACATGCTGTCTAATACACCCCTGTTGCTGCGGCACACTTTAAACCTGATGGGTGCCATGTATGACCCAGCACCCCTGCTTTCACCACAATTTTATGTGGTTTCTGATGGCCTGCCTGCTGAGGGACAATTCACACCTTTACCTTGGGAGTGAATGTAGAATTGGGACTACACCGTAGAACTGGAGTAGGCTATTTAGTACATTGAGCTTGTTTTTTTTTAATTTGTTGTGATTATGTTGATGTGTGACCTAACTCTGAGCTAAATTTTCATGTGGGGTGTGTGATATGCAAGTTGGGCCCTTGGCAACTTATGACTGTCTTGGGCCAGGAATTTGGTGTTTTCGTAAGAATGTAAGAAATAGGAGCAAGTTAAGCTTGAAAGATGTTGGGGGGAGCCCTTGCCCTTGTACCTGAGTGTTAAGCACATGGTGCTTAATTAATGGATCTGGGCTTTCTCATCTCCTGCTCCTTTTACCTGCTAGTATGCTAGTAAGAAACTGTTAAAAACTATTCAAGACGGCTCAGGGAATCCCTGGTGGACTCAACCTATAAGCCTCGCTTGGTTCATCCCGGAGATCATATTGTGGTAGTCTGGAATAATCTGACAGTTTAGTTTAAATTTATTTAGCTTTATTTATCAATGGCATCATTGTTATAAAATAGAATATAGATAATATAGTAACATAGATAATATAATAATATAGATACCTGCTAGCCAGGTTTGAGCTAAGGTTCTAAAACAGAGTACCGGCACCAGGTCTTACCCCAAGAGCTCTCTCAGGCAACTCTCCTTATTGCTGCAAACAAGATGTCTTTACACAAAATTTGGTATTAAAATTACAAAAATGCCACCTGTCCTTAATCAGATTAGCAGCAATAAAATGACAAAAGTTTGCAGAGGAAGAGAAACTCATTGACAAGTCTGAGTACGTTTGACTAATTAAGCTACATGCACATCAAAGTGAGAACCCTTGACCAAGCTAAGCCAAATGGCCAGTTGCTTTGGCTAGTACATCATAATGAGAGACTTGTCTAAACTATGTGGAAAAGGTCATGAGGTAACCTTGCTCAGCTAACATGTCCAGTATCATTGTCCTCCAAAATAGCTTTTTCTTTTAAAATCATCTTGGATTCCCAGAATGCAAATTAAATTCATTACATTCCTGGATCTTGAGCTCCAGGGAACAACACACAAATATTCAATCCATGACAAGACAGTGTTCATTTAAATCAAGCCTCAAAGAGTTAATCTTTCCACCAGCTTCTGTCCTGTCTGTCTGTCTCTCTCTCTCTCTCTCTCTGTCTCACAATGTAGATTGAACCCTTCAGTCAATGAATGCAATTTACAGAAGAATGTTTTCTCTCTCTCATGAACACCTTCCAACTTCCTTACTATGTCAGTTTCGGCCTCTGTGTTTTCCCAGCCTGTAAGGGTAATCAGAGATTCACATTCCAGAACAGTCAAGATGAGGGAGTTGAGCTTCATAAATTCAAATCTGCTCAGTGTGGTATACATGAAAATGTATCGGGATTGTTCTGTTATGTGCAAATTCCACTCAGCTTATTAAATTACAAGGTCTATTCCAATTGGGTTTGAATTTGTTAAGAGTCTTTGATATAAACAGAAATCTAGTTATTCAACATCCAACTGTGAAATATGCGTAATCTTCCAGCCCCCAGTGTGAGAAGGAAGTACTACCACTCATTCCACAAGTGAACAAATGTTATCACCTTGTTTACACCGATCCGTTGACACTATGAACAGATGTCCCCAATTCTTCTGAACAAATACCCCCAGCCCCCACCCCACTGTGGTCAAGCGCTTTCCTGCATCTCCTGTCGCAAATGTGTCACATGTAAGGCTACAAGCTTTCTCAAAACCATTGGTTTAAAAAATTGAAAGAATAGACAATGGAGGCATATAGTTTCCTGAATAGGTATTTACTGATCTCGTGATCAATGGTATGCTTCCTCCTGATGATACCAAATCCAGAAGTGGGAATGCTTGGGCTGGGTTTGAGAAATGTAACACTTGTAAGTGCACACAAGTTACAGGACTTCTAAGCTTGAGTCATAATTCCTCCAATTATCCTGACTTTTGCATTCACAGTCATAAGTAAGAATGTTAGAACTGGGAGCACGAGTAGGCCAATTGTCTCCTCTAACTTGTTCCACCATTCAATATAACTGTGACTGATCTGATTGTAGGCTCCACTCTACTACCTTGCCTGCACCCATAGCTCTTGGCTCTACTGCCAACTAAAAATCTAACTCTGCCTTGAAGACTCCTCAGAAACTTGTATATTTCAAATCAGATCACCTCCCATTCTTCTAAACTCCACAAGTATAGGCTCAGAATGCTCAACTTTTTGTCTTAAAACAGCCCCTTCATCTGTTCTGATGAAGAGTAACCAGACTCAATTCATTAATTCTGCTCACTTCCCACAGTTGCTGCCTCACCTGCTGAGTTTTACTAATACTCTCTGTTTTTGCTTACCTTCATGCTAGGATTTAGCCTAATGAACCTTCTTAAACCTGCTTCCAATCTAATTGTGTCCCTCCTTTAGTAATGTAACCAAAACTGTACATAATATTCTAAGTGTGGTCTTATCAGAGTCCTGTACTACTATAGCAAGATTTCCCTATTTTTGCTGTCCATTCCTATTCCAATAAAGGCCAACATTTCTTTTGCCTTCCCAAATATTTGCTGAACCTGCATTCTAACATTTTGTGATTCAGGTACATGCAGCATTTTGCAGTTCCTGCAAAAAAAAAAAAATCTGCCATTCTATTCTTCTTTCCAATGTGGATAAGGGTGACATGGTGGCACAGTGGTTAGCACTACTGACTCACAGTACCAGGGACCTGAGTTTGAATCCACTCTTGGCAACTGTCTGTGTAGAGTTTGTATATTCTCCCCATGTCTGTGTGGGCTTTCTCCGGGTGCTCTGGTTTCCACCCACCGTCCAAAGATGTGCAGGTCAGATGAATTGGCCATGCTAAAATTGCCCATAGTGTTCAGGGATGTGTCGGGTAGTGGCCTGCATAGGGTACTCTTTGAGGTTTGGTGTGGACTCGAAGGGCTGAATGGTCTGTATCCACACTGTAGGGATTCTAACTTCACATTATATTCTACATACCAATTTTTTTTAAATTCACTTTATCATATCCCTTTATATTGTCTTTTATATCAATGTACCATGGAATCATCAACAAATGTGGATATCATGCAGTCAATGTCTTCATCCAAGTCAGTGATATGGATTGTAAATAGATGAGTCCCACCCCAGCAGTGTTCATGTTCAACGTGGCTTACAAACAGCACTGAAGGGCAGGTGTAGATGCAGGCTGGTTAGAGGTACACCTTGGTTCCAGTAGGCATTAATTCATCTCCCAGAACTATTTCAAGTCCATCTAAAACTCAGTCATCACTTGACACCACATAACATGGGGATTCATGTATTCTCCATTGCCAATCACTCATTGGCTGTCTGTTCAGTCCTCAGGAGTAATGCAATAGCAATGGAAATTCTTTTTAATTGCAGGTTCAATAAAACTCGAAGCTTTGACTGTCTTTTTGATTCATTCATGGATTGTGCCATCCTTAGTTGACTTTGACAAAGTGGTGGTGAGTTCACTCCTTGAATTGCTGAAGACCCACTGAGGGGTTTTCCATAATTTTGACACAGTGACACAGAGCAAAAGCAAATATATTTCAAAGTTAGAATGGTGGCTGGCTTGGAGGGGATTTTCCAGGTGGTGATGACCCCTCTGCTCTTTCCTTCTCAACAGTAGTGGTTGTAGAAACTTCAGTGAATTTCTGCAGTACATCTGGAGAAAGGTGCACAGTGCTGCGACTGAATGTTGGTGGTGGAGGCAGAGAATGTTTGTTTGCGAATGGGGTATGAAAGTAGTGGCTGCTTGATCCAATATTGTGTCAAGCTTTTTGAGCATTATTGGAGCGTCAGTTCTGATGAAGGGTTTATGCCCAAAATGTCAACTGTCCTGCTCCTCAGATGCTGCCTGACCTGCTGTGCTCTTCCAGCACCACACGTTTTGACTCTGAGCTCTAACATCTGCAGTCCTCACTTTCTCCTGGAGCATCAGTAGCTGAGTTATTCACTACGGCCTTCCTAGCTTCCGATCAGGTTCTTGTAGCCACCGTATTTATATGGTGAGTCTAGTTCAATCAATGGCAGCCCCCAATGATGGCAATGGAATTGAATGTTAAGGAGCAATAGTTGGCTTTTCTTTTGTTGCCTGTAGTCATTGCCTGACACTTGGGTGTCACGAATGTTACTTATCACTTTTCAGCTCCAACCTAGTTATTGCCCAAGTTTTGCTTTATTTGAATGTGGATTGTTTCAATATCAGAGGAGCAGTAAATTGTGCAGGGCATTGCACAGTCGTCAGCAAACGTCCCCATTTCTGACCTTATGGTGGAAAGATGGTCATTAATGAAGCAACTAAAGATGGCTGGGATGAGAATACTATCCTGAGGAACCCCTGCAAAGCTGTCCTGGAGATGAGAATACTGACCTATAACAATCACAGCCATCTTCCTTTGTGCTACATATGCCTCCAGACAGTTTTGCCAGGCTCCTTGAGTCAGTCAAGTGTTGCTGTGATGAGAAGAGCAGTCACTTTCATCTCCCTTCTGGAATTCAACTTTTTTTTCTGTATTTGAACCAATAGGGCAAATACTGGCTCTGGCATATATCTGGCTCTGGCAGAAACCAGGTTCAGTGTCCATGAGCAGTTATTGCTAAGCAAGTGCCACTTGATAAAATGTGATACCACATTGGCGATCCCTTCCATTCATGACTAGATGTGGCAGGGCTGCAGGGCTTAGATCTGAGCCGTTGATTATGGAATTACTTAGCGCCATCTATCACATGTTGTCTTGCATGGAAGTAGTCCTTTGAACCAGAGTGGATCCCTTGGCTTGAAGTTAATGGAAAACTGGGAGATATGCTGGTCTGTAAGGTTGCAAGAATGCAAAGATTAGGACCTGAATATTAAGGGTATATACATCCAAAAGAATAGAAAGCCAGGCAAAGATAGAGGATGTAAAAATGGATAGCAAGAATTTCACCAAATATTTAAAAGCAGAAGGGAAATAAAATGAGTGGTGGTCTTTTAGAGAATGAGAATGGGGAGTTAATAGTAGGTAATAAGGGAATAGATGAAAAGAACACATTTTGCTTCTGTCTTCATGATAGGGGATTAAAAAAAAGAAATCCCAGAAATAGTTGTAAATAAGGAAATGGAAGGAAGGAATTTGGTGAAATTACAATTCCAGGGAAGCAGTACTGAACAAAGTGATAGAATTGTTGGCTAGAAGGTTACTTATGGTCTCCACCCCAGGGTCTTGATGAGGTAATTAATGTGGCAGTGAATGGGTTTGTATTAGTCTTTCTAAGCTGGCACTTAGAAAAATTGAAGTTATCAGGAAGAATCAACATGGTTTTGCGAAAAGGAAATCATATTGAACCAAGTTTTTGGAGTCCTTTGAAGGAGTAACAGGCACTATGGATAAGGGGGATTTTTATGCAATCTAATTGGATTTTCAGAAGGTATTTGGCAAGATGGTATGTATCAGGCAAAGAAGCAGCACATGGTATAGAGAGCAACATACAAACAAGGATAGAAAAGTGGTTGGTTGGCAGAACATGGGATGATACATCAATGGGGCTTTTTATAATTGGTGGGATGTAATGAGTAGAATCAAGATTAGAGTAGTGCTGGAAAAGCACAGCAGGTCAGGCAGCATCCAAGGAGCATGAAAATCGATGTTTCGACCAAAAGCCCTTCTGTAACGAGTAGAGGCCTGCAGGCTTCTGTGCTGGGTGTCAACATTTTACAATTTACATCAATGACTGAAATGAGTGGAGCAAATGCATGGTAGATGAATTTCCAGTTGACACAAAGATGGATCAGAAAACATAGTATGAAGAGGACATAAGGAGATTGCATTCTGATAGTGAGAAGGCAAAATATGACAGGTGGAGTATAGTGTGGGGAAAAAATGTCTAATTGTACACTTTGTCAGGAAGAATACATTGAACAGAGAATGACTACAGAATTCTGAAGTGCAGAGGGACTTTGGTGTTGTGCATGAGTCACAAGAAGGTAGTATGCAGGTACAGCAAGTAATTAAGGCAGCTACTGGAATGCAATTCTTTATTACAAGAGTAATTAAGCATCAAAGTAAGGATGTTATGGTTTAGTTTTATAGTACATTGATGAGCCTATATCTCTCATACGGTGCACAGTTTTGCTATCCTTATTTAAGGAAGGATGTAATTACATTGGGAATGGTTCAGAGGAGGTTTGTTCAGTTGATACCTTGAATGAGTGGATGGCCTAATAAGAAAAGCTTGGACAGATTGGGCTCCTTTTCACTGGAGTTTAGAACTGTTTGAAGGATATGAAATCTTTAAAATACTTGACAAGTTGTAAATGGAAATGAGATTTTTTATTCTGCATGAGTCCTGAACTAGGGACCACACTTTCAGGATTAAGGGTCATCCTTTTCAGACAGAGATGAAAATTTTCTTTCTCTAAGGATTGTGAGCCTTTGAAGCTGTGCCTTAGAAGGTAATAGAGATGTCACCATTTAATATGTTTTTAAGTCAGGGATAGTGGAATTCATGTTAGGCAAGGTAATCAAAGGTGATTAAGAGTAAATGGAAATGTGGAATTCAAGACACAAAATGATCAGCCATGATCTTATTGAATGTTGCAACAGGCTCAAGGGCTGAATGACCTATTTTTACTTATAATTCCAATGTTCGTATTTATGTTCATAACGCCTTGAAATTGAAAGAATAGATGGCGTTACATTTCAGTTTAAAAACAAATTGCATCCTATTCATTCATTCATTGACAGGCAAATGTTTAAACTTCTTAATGCTTCTCAGCAGGACATTGTTTTCCTTCCTAAGTCAGAGCTGTCCGTACATGTCAATGAGAGAACCAAACATAACAGGAGATTTTACCAACATATTTTCAAATGTATTGTGGCAGTTTCTCCACTGGAAAAGGACTCTCATGCATATCAAGGCATTCAAAGCTGGTTAATGTGATGATCAACTTAACTTTGCAGGACTGAGCTCTTTGCCTCACTGTATTAAAAACACATCTACCTTACAGCATAGCATCGCATTGTGACATTTCGAGATGTTGTAGCATGTTGTACTTACTTGGCAGAAGATCCCTAACTCCTCAGCAGGTTTCTCCATGGTCATGAGCTGTTGAAGGAGTTGTGTTTTTCTGGTCTCACCAGCACACACAAACAGCATAGGCAGAAATACAGCTTTCCTATTGTCCTCATAAGCGGCTCCTTGGAAGAGATGCTTGAGATTCAAGCTGACCTACATAATGAAGGTGAAAGCGAGGACTGCAAATGCTAGAGATTAGAATCAAGATTAGAGTGGTGCTAGAAATGCACAGCAGGTCAAGCAGCATCCGAGGAGCAGGAAAATCAATGTTTCAGGCAGGAGCCCTTCATCCTCATTCCTGATGAAGGGCTCCTGCCTGAAACGTCGATTTTCCTGCTCCTCAGATGCTGCCTGACCTGCTGTGCTTTTCCAGTACCACTCTAATCCTGACCCACATAACATCCACGCAAAAGTAACTTAGAGTGAGGAAGGAACAAAAAGTTTGCTTAACCTGCAAAAATAAAACTCCATTTGCACTTTCCAAACTTATTGCAACTCCATGAGGAGATAAGAATATGATCGCTCACATCAAACTTAGTCCCATATCCTTTTGTATTTTCTGGACTAACAAAAGTGGACCAGTGTGTGTTTGAATTAACAATTAAAACTAGCATTGACTGTTGTTTACATAAGAGAGCTCCACATTTCTCACCACACTTTGTATAGAAATGTTTCCTAACTTGCCTTCATTACTACTCTCCAAATAAAGAATCTACCTCTGACATCTGTCTTATATCTATCACCCCTCAATTTAAAGCTATGTCCCATCATGCTAGCCATCACCATCCAAGGTAAAAGGCTCTCAGTCCATCTTATCTAATCCTCTGATCACCTGTATGTCTCTATTACGTCACCTCTCAGCCTTCTTCTCTCTAGTCCCTCGGTCTTTCCTCATAACACCTTCTCTCCATACCTGGTAAATCTCCTCTTAACACTTTCCAATGCTTCCACATCCTTCCTATAATGTGGCAACCAGAACTGTACGCAATGCTCCAAGTGCAGCTTCATCAGAGTTTTTTACAGCTGCAACATGACCTCATGGATCTGAAACTCAATTCCTCCACCAATAAAAGCCAACGTACTGTAGACTGCCTTAACAGTTCTATCAAACTGGGTGGCAACTTTCAGGGACCGATGTACATGGACACTGAGATCTCTTTGCTCATCCACTCTACCAAAAATCTTACCATTCGCCCAGTACTTTGTATTCCTGTTACTTTTTCCAAAGTGAATCAACTTCACACTTTTCCACATTAAATTCCAATTGTCACCTCGTAGCCTAGCTCTGTAGCTTATTTAAGTCCCTCTGTAGCCTGCAACATCCTTCAGCACTGTCCACAACTCACCGACCTTATGTCATCTGCAAATTTACTGACCTATTCTTCTACGCCCTCATCCAAATAATTTATAAAAATGACAAACAGCAGTGGCTCCAAAACAGGTTCTTGCGGTACACCACTAGTAACTGAACTTCAGGATGAACATTTCTCATCAACCACGACCTTCTGCCTCCTTGCAACTAGTTAATTTCTGATCCAAATTGCTAAATCACCCCCAATACCATGCCTCTAAAATTTCTGCAATAGCTTACCATGGGGAACCTTATCAAATGCTTTACTGAAATCTATATACACCACATCAACAGCTTTACCTTCATCTACCAGTTTGGTCACCTTCTCAAAGAACTCAATAAGGCTTGTGAGGCACGACCTACCCTTCGTGAAACCATGTTGACTATCCCTAATCAAGTTATTCCTCTCTAGATGATTATAAAACTGTGCTAAAATTGAAAAGGGAATATCTTCACCAGGAGCAACATAAATGACACTTGCATTACTTTAAGTCATGTGACCTGCAGCAGCCAGGCTGCAATACTGAAGCCAGACCAGCAAACCCTCCAAATGGGCAGAGCCTAGAGGCAGCCAACACCAGTTGCACTCTAAATATTGACCAACAGTCAGACAGAGGCAGAGAGATGTCTGTATTAAAAGAGACAGCAAATACAAGCAATGGGGGAAGACCTGCACGAAAATATGATTGTTGAACCAGTCGTGTCCTGGGTGACAGGTGCATTTTATTTTAACCTGCAGCCTTTAACAATAATGCACAACACTCGATGATTTGACAGTTGGCAGAGCCCCCCTAAAGGGTACAGAATGAAAGCAGGCCATGGCAGAAATGGGACTGGACTAAAGAGCTGCTAATCACCATTTTAAAGCCACTTAAAATGGTGCAAAGAAACATTCGAGTTGAGAAGGAGGCTCTACCTATTCTTCCAAATAGCCATGGTTTCATTTATGGCATCCTTCTTTCACTGCAGAAGCTTGTGTTTGGAGTGAACAAGTGATTTGATACTTGTGCAGCAAAACCTGCCTCCTGGCAGAGTTTTGGACCATGATAATCGAGTTCCAAAATTACCAGCTCTGACCATCATGCACAACTTCAAGTTAGTCACAGGGGTTGCAGTCAGACAGCTTTGCATAGGTTAACCTGCAGCCTTCATCTGTCCAATGAATCAGCCTGGTGAAAGGACAGCTTCCAGAAACATTATGACACACAGGTCAATTGTAGAAATGCTGTATATTTGAGTATGACCAGACATACCTGCCACTAATAAGAAAGCCAATACAGCTCTCAGTAAATGGAGATTATCCTGAAGAAGGCCATTATTTCTGAAGTCTCACAGCCAACTGCGAAGTGTTTAGTTATGGCCAGTCCTAAACCAAATTGATCCATTAGAATTTGTGTCAACTTTATGTATATGAACAAAGTTGTGCAAAGTGAGATGCATGCAATTGTTTTTATAAATGAGAGCCTGACTAAGGGCCTGCAATCAACACTCTTCACAAAGTTAGACATAAACAGCAGCTTTTAGCAACTTCTTTTTGACAAGGAGTCTTAGCCGTTGACAATGTCCATAGCACCTTATGGGTATACTGCTTTAACTGTGTCTTTTGCCATCACATCTGCACCTGAGATTTTTCAGCAATGCCCAACATTTTGGAAGGAATGGAAGACACCATATATCATATGAATGACATTCTCAACCCTGAACCTACTAAAGCACAACATGAAGATGGAGTATGGAGGGTTTTATGTAAAGTCCAGGATGCTGCGTTGACTTTCACCAACATGTGTGAGGTTTTCAGGTCAACAATTGCATTTTTGTGCAAAACTGTTCAGTTACCAGGAATACTAGTAGATGTGCAGATGGTATCAGGACATTTCTACCACTCAGAAATATCTCTCAACTCCAGCATGTGATGGGATAAACCGAGTGGGTTCGTTCGTTCTTCACTCAGACCAAGTTAATGCATGTCTTACATAACTCCCAAAGCAAGATCACACGTTTACTCATTCTTGATTATTCAACCCCTTCATCTCAGGAATAAGTCTAAAGAATCTCTTTTACACTGTCTGTGCTGCCAGTGCATCCTTTCCTAAAAACTGGGACCAACACTGTTCACTGTATTCCAGGTGCAGCCTCACCAATACCCTGTACACTAAATATTGACCAACAGTCAGACAGAGGCAGAGAGATGTCTGTATTAAAAGAGACAGCAAATACAAGCAATGGGGAAGACCTGCACGAAAATATGATTGTTGAACCAATCGTGTCCTGGGTGACAGGTGCATTTTATTTTAACCTGCAGGCTTTCCTATTTTTAAAATCCTGGGAATAAAGGTCAAACTTCAATTGCTTTCTTAACTTAATGCTAAATTTTATATCATGCACAAGAATACCCAGATCACTTTGTGCTGCACTTTTAAAAAAGATTCTCTTTCCATTTAAATAATCTGCCATATGATTCTTACTACAAAGTGCATGACATTTTCCTACATTTAAACTTCATCTGCCAACTTTTTTTGTCATTCTCTTCACCAATCTGTATCCCCTTGAATATTTCTTATGTCCTCATTCAAACATGCCCTCACATCTATTTCATTTCCAAATTTGGATACATTACACTCTGCCCTTTTTCTAAATCATTAATAAACAATTGAGACCTGAGGATTGACCCTTGTAACACTCTGCTAAGTATATCTTTCCAACTTGAAAAATACCCACTATTCCCAACTCTTTATCTTGGGGATGTTAACTAATCCTCAGTCTTTGTTGTTACAATTCTCCAACACCATGGGCTCCTATCTTGTGCAGTGATCTTTTATGTGGCATTTTTATCGAATGCCTTCTGGAAATCTAAATGCACTGCATCAAAGGGTTCTCCTTCATTAACTCTTCTTAACTTCAGAGAATTCTAGCAAATTAGTCAGAATTGATTCCCCTTTCACAAAACCATGTTGACTCTGTGACTTCTCTAAATGTCCTGCTATCTGACCTTTAATAATGGAGTTTAGCATTTTCCCAAAGACACTGTTAGGCTCACTGGCCTTTTGTTTCCCTCCTTTCTTAAACAGGATCATTAGTCATTTTTCAATCCATTGGAACCCTCCCAGAATCCAATGAGGCCAGAATGTTCCTAAATGCTTCCACTATCTCTGCAGCTACATCCTTTAAAACCCATGGCTACAGGCTGTCAGACCCTGGTAAATTATCTGCCTTTAGTTCCGTTAGTTCATCAAATACTTTGTTCTTCATGACAGAGATTGTTACAAGATCCTTCTTCTCATTAGCACATGACTTATTTGTTAACTTTGGGATGGTTATACTTTCTCCACTGTGAAGACCATTGCGAAAGATTGGTTTAAATTATCTGCCATTTTCCTGTTTCTCATTATTAAGTCTCAGTTTAATCCTCCAAAGGTTAACGCTTCATGTAATTTCAGCTTATACACCCTTACAAGCTCTCGCAGATACTTTTTGTAATTCTTGCCAATTTACTTTATCAACTTTTCCCTTTTTATTCATCCGGAGCAGATTCCAGAGTATTCTCAATTTTCTCAACTCCTGCTAGTTTTTGCTGTTTTTTGACGAGTTAGTTGTGATTGGTTACTGTCCCCGACCAGCTTCTCATCGAGTCATTATTATTGAAATAAATTTTGGTAGGCCTTATGAAATATTTGCTTTAAGTGTCTGACATCACTCATCCTTTGACTTTCTGCTGAATGCTATTTCCAGCCCACTTGACACACTGTCTCTTCATACTTCTGGTCATTGCCCTTTAAGTTGAGGACACCTCTGAGACCTGAGTTGCTCTGTCTCAAATTAAATTTGAAACTCTACCATGTTGTGATCACTACCCACCAGAGGATCCTTAACAGCAAAATCTCTTATTATTCCTGCCTTGTTATACATTACTAGATCTAGGTAGGTTGTGCAACATACACCTCTAAGAAATAATGTCATTCTACAACTTTGTCTTCTGTTAGTGAGTTTTGAGAAGACTTGTACCTCAGATTGTGGTTCTGGATGTAGGTTTGCTTGCTGAACTGGAAGGTTCATTTTCAGATGTTTCGTCACCATACTAGGTGACATCTTCAGTGAGCCTCCGGATGAATCCCTGCTGATGATTCCTGCTTTTTATTTATATGTTTAGGTTTCTTTGGGTTAGTGATGTCATTTCCTGTGGTGATGTAATTTCCTATGGCGATGCCATTTCCTGTTTGTTTTCTCAGGGGGTGGTAAATGGAGTCCAAGTCAATGTGTTTGTTGATAGAGTTCTGGTTGTCTTTCATTTTACCCTTGTCCATTTGAATCCTTCAGTCAATGTGCAGATTAAAATCACCTATGACAACTGTCATGCTCTTTTTACATGCCTCCATGATTTCCCAATTTCTACTTTGTTCAAAGTGAGACAACCCTTCTGCAACCTATTGAGAACTCCTACATGTGACTTCTTTCCCTTGCCATTACTCATTTTTAGCCAAACTGATTTGGGTTTGGGCTCTGTGCCAGTATGCCCCTGCTCACCTGGCAAGCCACATTCATTTTTTTTTTAGCTTTGTTTCTTCACCATCTCTTTTGTGTCAAAGTTCACTTTTTCTTCTTTTCTGTGGTTGTGGTGGAAGAAGGTGGTTGTGAGGGCGAACCTGGTGGATCCATGCATCCATTCCTCATGGCTGTAGCACTACAGCTGTATTGAAGACTTCATCCTCGGTGGGTCTGGTCCATTCTCCTGCCTGCAGTGCAGCGGTTTCAGTGTTGGCTATAGCGGTGGTGGATGGTGGTACAGGTTCATTCCTCATGTCTATGGTGACAACATGGTGGCTTCAGCATTGGCGACTTGGTGGGTCCGGCCTGTCCCTTCTTGCTGTGGTGACGATGCAGTGACTTTGGTCTCAGCTTCAGCGGTGGCAGTGTGGTAGGCCCGGTCCGGAAATCCTTGCTTCGACCGTCTCGGCAGTGGTGTCCTGTAGCCACTCCATAAACCCAGATTGCCAGGGAGAGAACAAAAGATGAACTTTGTCTCAATTAATTCTTTTTGTAATTTCTGTAATTAAAATGGTGCTGAATTGTGGTGACTAATACAAGTGACAATATATTGCTATTCTATTCTATTATACTTCCCATTGCAATGGACTATCCTTTATTGACAAAGCTGCCTCACCTACCTTTCCTTTATGCCTATTCTTCTGGAATGTCAAATACCTTTAAGTATTGATTCCCAGCCTTGGCCATTCTACAACCATGTCTCCAGTGTAAATATCAAGTCACATTCATTTATTTCCATTTGTACTATTGAATATAGTCCTGAGGAAAAGTCATTCGACCTAAAATGTTAACTCTGATATCTCTCCACAGATACTGCCAAACCTGCTGAGCTTTTCCAACAATTTCTATTTTTGTCTCTGACTTAGTGTTGTGGGGAAAATCACCAGCCTCAGAGTCAAAGTCGAGGTTGAACATCAGAGTTTATTGTACAAGGAAATACCAGAACTCCGGGTAGAGAAAAGACACAAACAGCACTGAGGTCAGCTGCGAGTCTTCTCTCAACCCGGAGCACATGTCAAGATACTTTTATACATTTTGTGATACAATAGGTCAGTGATGAGGTTACTGCTTCTGTAACGTAGTTTGTTTGTTGTAAACATTACAGAATCGTTGATAGTTTTGATGCAGTCGTTGTCAGTTCCAGTACAGGCTTTGTTAATTTCAGCACGGTCATTGTCAGTTTCAGTGTCTGCGTGGAAGTCCATTGCTGTAGTAATGGGTGCTAATCGCTCTTCCTGAGAAGGACAAATACTGCAGTCCTGGCTATCAGCACTTTGTATTGATTCCCGTATCAAACAGTTAGCATTTCTATCAAAGGTGTTGGCTGGACCCAGCCACTTCGGCGGGCAGTATACGCTACTCATGTGTATTCTCTCTTCCACCCACCTTAAACTAATCAACCAGATTGCAAGTGCATTGTGGTGGTCCCAGGCAGTATCGGTCTTTGCTCTGCTGTCTCTCTCCATATTGTGGTTCAGTGGCCATCTTGTGTGTCCGTGTGCCTAGTGTCACCCTGCCCCGTGCCATCTCCTACTTCAGCAGCATCTGCAGTTCTTTCAGTTTTTATTTATGACCCACTGAAATTGTCTATCTTGTCACAAATGCTGTTTGCATTCAGCTGAGGAACCTTAAGCTTTGATATTTTACAATTATTACTTTGTCTGTAATATGTGCTACAATCTCGTATGTACATTGTCTACCCTGTCTTGTCATATTTTGATTATTCTTTGCTTCTTCACTACCTCATACCTCTGCTCTCTTGGTTCCTTCTGATTTGTTTAAAACTTCCCTTCAATTACACCTCACCTTCTAATCAGTTTAAAGCCTGATCTACAATCTGAGTTGTGAGATTCTCCAGGACATTGGTTCCAGCATGGTTCAAATGAAGTTGTTCCAACAAAACAGCTGTCTTTCGCAGTACTGTAGCTAGTGCCCAATTAATGAAAAGCTATTTCTCTCAGACTAATCTTTGAACCAGGTATTACCTTTCTAATCTTATTTACCTTACACCAATTTGCGTGAGGCTCAGATAGTAATCCAGAAATTACTACCCGTCACTTTGGTTCTGCTTTCTAATGTAGCTTCTAGCTACTTGTAATCCCTCAGCAGAACCTCTTTCCTAGTCCTCCCCATGCTGTTGGTATCTCTGTTGTTCTCCTTGTGAAGCTGCTGTCTCTTCTCTGTCTTATTAGAGAAGCTGCTGACCCTGCTTTCTCTCACACTGTTTATGAAACTGCTGTCTTTGCTCGCTCACGCTGTTTCAAAAGGACAGGCAATTCCCCTCTCTCACTGTTTTACCTGGTGGTGACTGTCTACAGGCCTGTCTCTGTTCCACTCCTGCAGTGAAGCTTGATTGTGGACTTGATTTTTTTTTTCACATGCCCATTTGAGCTTTCAGAATGGATAGAATTTTTTTTTAGTTTATATGAATTAGTTAGATGGAGAAGAAAGAGTGTTCTATAGAAATATAGAAAATAAGAAACGGAGTAGGCCATTCGGCCCTTTAAACCTACTCCGCTACTCAATATGATCAACATCCAACTTGGTATCCTGTTTCTATCTTCTCCCCAGGCCATTGGTTGCTTTAGTCCTAAGAACAATCTCTAACTCCTTCTTGAAAACGTTCAATGTCTTGCCCTCAACTGCTTTCTGTGACAGAATTTGTTAAAGTTTATTGTTAACTGCTCTGTGTCCAAACCGAGTGTTCCATGATTATAGACAATGGTTGAAGTCAAAACTGGAAATCAAACCCCACTATTTCTGAAGTCATTACATGAAATCATCGCAAAAGTTAATGATTTCATAAAAGTATGGAAAATGACCCAATTTATCTGTATTTTAGAGCCAGGTTGATAAAGCATGGAGCATTATGAACAGGAATGGCTACTTATTACAAATAAATGGATTCTAGCTATGAATAAAAAATTTAGGAATCTTTGACACATGCCTCTACTAGTTCAAATTCTAATCTCTTTATAAACACATATACAGACACAAACAGGACAAGCACATTGATATAATCACCAGAGGGAAAGACTAGGGAGGAAGTTCAATGGTCCCTGCTCACAGTGTTCACTGCGATGGTCCTTTTCGATTGTCTGGACTTGATTGTTCTTCACTAGACACTTCAATAGTGTCTAGCTTGTAGAAGATGCAGGTGGTCATACTTTCAAAGTCCCTGACTTACTCATGAAGAGCCACAGCTCATAGCAACTGCTGAGGCAAGAATCAACTGCCTTTTTTCAGACTAAAGGTGGCTTTACTGCTGAGAAAAGAGACAACATTTGCCCTGATGGCTGTTATTAATCATTCAAACCTCTGACCTGTTCAGTGAGATCGAACCCAATTACATAGTCATTGGCAGGGGCCGAAGGCCTTCGTCATCAATAACTGATGGGTCATTGGTCCACAGACCAATTGTTACTAGCCAAAACTCCATTTATGCATACCTTTTGGCTCTCGCTTATCTGAACCCCCAGCTCCCCCCCCCACCACCAACCCCTCGCTGCTTGAACAAATATATTCATAGTTTAAGTAAAACCAAGACCTGGGGATGCTGGAAATCTGAAACAAGAAGAGAAACTGCTTCAGAAACTCAGCCACTGTGGAGAGGGAAACAATTAACATTTTGAGTATCGTGACCCTTCATCAGGACTGGTAGTAGCAAGGGTGGGGTGGTACATAGGCTGAAGAAACAGTTTGGGATTTGTAAAGGAGTGAGAGGAGAGGTGGAGATGGAGTCCAGAGGAAGACAAAGACAGGCAAACAAAGGGATTGATAAATGAGAGAGAATGAGAAAAGCTTCTAATGGGGACCATAGGAAGGTGAGAGTGGGTTGACTGTTGCTGAAAGTAGCCCATGTGATGACAAAGCCTAGGTTGTGAAGGTGTGTAAAGGACATGAAAGAAGGTACTCAGGCTCTCAAAACATTGAACTTGACTTTGAATCCTAAAGGCTGCAGGGTTTCCAAGCGAAAATATAGGGTGCAGTTCATCCAGTTTGCACAGATCAGTGCTGGAGCATTGTACCAAGCCCAGATCAGAAACACTGGCCAGGAAACACGGCAGTGCATTGAAATGGAGGGCAACTGGAAGCTGTGGGTCAATTTTACTGATAGAACACAAGTGCTCCTCAAAGCAGTCGCCCAACCTGAGTTTCATCTCCCTAGTGTAGAAGAGATCACGTTGTGAGCAGCAAATACAGTAAACTCGATTGCAGGTAAATCACGACTTCAACTGGAAGGTAGGTCTGGGGCCTTGGATACCGAGGATGGAGGAAGTCAATGGGAAAAGTGTTACATTTTCTGCAGTTGCATGGGAAAGTGCCATGGAGTGTTGGGGAGGTGTTAGGAGTGGAGGAGGAGTGGACCAGGGTGTCCCGAAGGGAATGGTTCCTGCAGAACATTGACAAGGAAGGGGAGGAGAATATGTATCTGGTGGTGTCACCTTGCTGGAGGTGGTGGAAGTGGCGGCTAATGATCCTTTTGATGCAGATGCTAGTGGGGTGGGGTCCAGGGAACTGTATCACTGTTGTGGGAGGGAGAAAAAGGGATTGGGTCAGATTGGATACAGCTGGGGACCACGGCGGTGGAGAACTCTCAGTTGAAGAAAAAGGTGGAGGTTTCTGAGCACCCTTCTGTAGGAGATGGCATCATCAGAACAAATGTGACAGAGATGGAGAAACTGGGAAAACTAAATGGAATCAGAGTGTAGGAATCAGGGTGTGAGGATGTATTGTCCAGGTAAATGTGGGAGTCAGTGCATTTGTAGTGGATATTGCTGGCCAGCATAACCCCAGAAATGGAACCTGAGAATGTTGAGGAACAGAAGGGAGGATTCCGAGATGAACAAGGTGTAGGTGAGACCAGGGTGGAAATTGGAAGGGAAATTGATAATGTTTTCAATTCCAGATGAGAGAGAGAAGTCATCGATGTCCTGGAGAAAGAATTGTGGGGTGTCTGGTTTCCCTTGGGAAGGTGGTGATGAGCTACCTTGCTGAACTGATTCTGTAGCTACATCCAGAAAACTGAGTATGAGGAACTCCTGCAGAGAGGCCCCGGAACTGAGGTGACTGACCTTCAACAATAACTGCTTTGTGCTAGACATTTCTCCCCCACCATCTACCTCTTGCCATTCCCATTTCCATTGACTCAAGTTTGTTAGGGCTCCTTGATGCCACACTTGATGGCAAGGACAGTCACTGTCACCTCACCTCTGGAATTCAGCTTTTTCACCTGTATTAGAGCCAAGTGTAATGAGTTCAGGATTTGAATGGGGCTACCAGAACCCAAACTGAGTGTCAGTGAGAAGAATATTGCAAAGCAAGTGCTGCTTGAGAGCACTGTTGTTGACATGTTCCATTACTGATGACCAAGAGTCGATGGACGGTAATTCAGTGGAGTTTCTCAAGACTGAGATTGGTGTAGCTTTTGCAAAGGGAGCAAAAAGATTTTGAACAAGTGGAGTTGATGCACAGATCAATGCTTGTCTAATCAAATGATTGAAAAGCTTATATGACCTGCTCCTGTGCCTATATTTCCATGTTTCTTCAACTATAGATTTTAATTCTTCTGTCCATTATTTGGTTTTATGTGACCTATTTTGATCTGTGTAAAAAAGGATTGTAGTGTTGTGCTATAGATGGTAAGTGAAGGGTTTCACAAAAGGATATATTGATTCAGCACTGAAGTGTATTAGCTCGAGTGAATCTGTATGACTATTGGAGTACAGGGAAAGATGGATGAACAATGGTGGAATCTCACAGGGGTCTGAGTGACGTTGGCTACAGCAGGATGTGAGACAGAATTGGGCTACAAATGCAGCATGGTCCATCTCATTGCTGACATCATTTCGCCCCCATCTTTCATGCTTTTCACAAGCAGTGTGGTGGCATTTCCACTAGTCAGCAAAAAGAAGCGAATTGACGGGGATTGATGCCTGTTAATCACCTTGTTTACACCACAACTCTCTCATTGTCATAGAATTCCTGCAGTTACTTACTGTTTTGTAATGATGGAAAGTGGGATTTGAGGGGTGTCCTCATTTCCTGAGAACCTAGTTGAATGGTGGGGTTTGGGGGCCTGGCTTTGCTGCTTCTCTCCCTTGTAAAATTGCTGTTTCTGTGTGTACAGCTATTAATGTTAATTGTTTTGTAAACTGTGTATTGTTCAATAAAATAATTTTTAAAATGAATCCCTGCAGTGTGGAAGCAGGCCATTCGGCTCACCGAGTCCATAACCGACCCTCCAAATGCATCCCACCCCCTAACCCACCTCACTACCCTGTCCATGTAACCCAGCATTTCCCATGGCTAATCCATCTAACCTGCACATCTTCGGACAGTGGGAGGAAACCGGAGCACCCGGAGGAAACCCATGCAGACACGGGGAGAACGTGAAGACTCCAGATACACAGTCAGCCGAGGCTGGAACAGAACCCTGACACTGTGAGGCAGCAGGGCTAACCACTGAGGCACCATGTCACCCTCACCTTATTAGTATTCAGCCTCCCATCTTGTCAAACTCATTAAACAAGCAAGATGTTGGGGAAAACTCAACAAGGAAAGCAGAGAATGGCTTGGGACATGATCCACCAACCCCAGAGGAATGCCTCTCTCTTCCAGGGACATCGGCATCTGGTATCTCATGAGACCCGTCCTGGCACTTCTGCTGTCCATTGTCATTGCTCTCTGGAAACTCAGCAGGGCAGTGAACATTGAAAGACTGCAGCAAGGACACATTGCACACATGGACAGCTGGGAGATGGGTTCAGTAACAAATGGAATGAGTGTGAAGCAGCAGAGAGTTGAGGATGGCACTGACCTTTGCAGAGTGGGGCAGGACCTTCTTTTTGCATTGCCAGCTCTCCCTCTGCACCCTGCAGACAATACAGACCAAGTGGCAAGCTTAAATCAGGCTTGTTGGGTCTGGTGGCATAGCCTTGTCTGCCAATCCTCTGGGAAGAGGGCTCTTCTCCTTTTACACCACCCCATGACTACGACCTCCGGGTTCCTGAGGAGAAATGCGGTACTCCATGCCTTCTCTGCCACGTTCCCACTTGCCCATCAATGAGTGGGCAGTTTCAAAATGCCAGTGTGCATCCAGTTGCATGATAGCCTTTTGAAGGTGGTGCCAATGCAAGGGATGCTGGGATTTGGCTGGCTAACTGCTGAGAGGTACGTTATTCAGAATGGCATGTGATGAGGCAGATGTGAGAGATGCAGTGGGGTTTGTTAGCTATTTATGATGAGTTTGGTAAGATAGAGCAAGAAATGTGACTGAGCTGCAGCAGAAATATATTTTTCTAAAAACCCATTGCAACTCAGACTCTGATTATTTAAAATATGGTTAAGATTCAGCTCATAGTGAATGTGGTAATGTTGTAATGCCTTACTTGTACCATCGGAGGCCACTAAAACACTTCAGTTGAAGTTTGTCAGTAAACCGAGTTGTTTTGCTGGTTGGAGCTATGTCAATAAAACTGAAAAAAACATTTAGCAAGGTTAGCCTGAATTCTTATGTTTTTAAACAAGTATATGTTCACTATGCTGATTTGAAAAGAAACATTTCATTGAAGTAGCATACGGTTTCAACATAAACAGACAAATGGTTTTGATTTATGGATAAAACAAGCGTGGACGTATGAAATACTGAGAATACTCCAATGCATTAAGCATTTTTCAAGGAAAGAGAACAGCTAAAATAACAAATCAGGTGGAATTTTTGTTGGTTTTGGACTTGGACCTGCTGCTTGTTTCAAATACTTCCTATTTTCCTTTCTGTATATTTTTCTTGAACGTTAGAAAATGCAGCCAAATGAACAGTACAATTTACCATGCAGTCTAAAACCTTATTAAAATGGTCATTCTGGTTCAGTGTATCTACAGACTATTAGAATTTATCTGTTGAAATAGACTATGCATTTGTTTCGAGCTTGTGTTAATATTGCCCAGTGTACTTAATGTTACATCTTGCTCCCAAATGTAGTAGGATATCATATTTCAAACTACTTTAATTATACTTTAATTTAGTTTCTCCACACTTGCCTTACACTTGAATCTGAAATCACTGATAGCAACTGTGATTAACTTAAAAAACCATGCAGTGCTGTTGGAGCTCGAGACTATTTGTTGTACATGTCTAACAATAACTAGGATTACGTCAGGAGTCTGCTGAGGAATGAGAACTCGAGGTATGCCTGTAGTGATTCAGCAGAAATTGAAGAAGTAGGTGAGAACCACATTGTAGGCTTTGAATGAGGATATACTGAAGTCTACTGTGACGGCAATGGAGTGCAATAGTGTCAAGTGGTGAGGAGTGGGAACAGTATATGAAGCATCATTAATCTACAGACTATCTACAGAGATCATAAACAGAACACCATAAATGTGTAAATGATTAGCTATGTGACCTTGCTCCACTACAACTACTCTAGCAGTTCAAACTTAACTGAAAATGTTGAAAAGCGATTGGCTGACAAATGGTGAACCATTTAGATGTAGCTGAGGAAGAATAATAGTAGAGTGAAGAGAGTAAAGAAAATTAGAGCATACTGTGTACACAGAATGATGATAAGGACAGATTGTGTAGAGCATTTTGCATTTCTTTATGCATTGACAACTTAGTGTTTCATGTGACACCCAGGATTTGATGGTGTGCATAAAGAAGAGCTTTTTATTATGGTAAACCTTCAATACAAGAGTGTATACCCTTAAAATTGAAGGCAGGACATTCAGGGATGATGTCAGAAATGTATTGAAAGTCTAGAAAATTCTACTTAACAAGCTGTGAAGGCAAGTTCAATTGAAAATTGTAATGAAAAAGGTTTCAGAGTTATAGTGTTAAGACAAGTAGATGAATTTAAGATGACACAACCAAAGCTGTTTCAACAGTACCTCCTTAACCCACAACCTTTACCATCTTGGAGGAAAAGGAAAACTTAGAAACATTAAATAGTGTGCAGGAGTAGGTCATTTGGCCTTTCGGGTCTGCACCACCATTCGCTATGATCATGGCTGATCATGCAATCTCAGTATCTCGCTCCCATTTTCTCTCCATAACCCTTGATCGCTTTAATTGCAAGGGCCACATCCAGCTCCCTCTTGAACGTATCTAATGAACTGGCCCCAAAAGCTTTCTATGGGAGAGAATTCCACAGGTTCACAACTCTGACTGAAGAAATTCTTCCTCATCTCCGTCTTGAATGGCTTACCCCTTATTCTTAGAACGTGATCCCAATTTCTGGACATTCTTCCTGCATCTAGCCTGTCCAGTCCCAACAGGACTTTATACGGTTCTATGAGATCCCCTGTCATTCGTCTAAATTCCAGTGAGAGCAAGCCCATTTGATCCAGTTTTTCTTCATATGTCAGTCCAGCCATCCCGGGAATCAGTCTGGTGAACCTTCGCTGGGCTCCTTCAATAACAAGAATGTCTTTCCTCAGACTAGGAGACCCAGACTGCACACAATACTCAAGGTATGGCATCACCAACGCCCTGCATAACTGCAGCAAGACATCCCTACTCCGATACTCAAGTCCTCTTGCTATGAAGGCCAGCATGCTATTAGCTTTCTTGACCACCAGCTAGACATGCGTTGCCAACCTTCAGCAACCTGTTCCACCATGACACCTGGGTCTTATCGCTCTTCATCCTTTCTTAACCTGCCATCATTCAGATAATCCGCCTTCCCACTTTTTGCCACCAAAGTGGATAATCTCACATTTACCCACCTTATATTGCATTTGCCAAGTATTTGTCCACTCAGCCAGCCTGTGCAAGTCACCTTGCAGTCTCTTAGCAGCCTCCTCACAGGACACACTGCCACCCAGCTTAATGTCATCTGCAACTTTGGAGATCCCACATCTAATTCCTTCATGCAAATTGTTAATGTATATAGTGAACAGCTGGGCTCCCAGCACTGAACCCTGCAGTACCCCACTTGCCTGTCACTCTGAAAAGGACCCTTTTATCTCTGCTTCCTGTCTGCCAACCAGTTCTCTGTCCACATCAATACATTACTCTCTGATACCAGGAGCTTTAATTGTGCTTATTAATTTCTTATGTGAAACCTTGTCAAAAGCCTTTTGAAAATCCAGATACACAATATCCAGTCATTCACCTTTGTCCACTCTACTGGACACATCCTCAAAACAATTACAGAAGGTTTGTCAAGCAACTCAGTTATTACATCCAGCATTTTCCCCGGCACAAATGTAGGGCTAACTGACTTATAATTCCCAGTTTTCTCTCTTACTCCTTTTTTAATAAGTGGGGTTACTTTAGCTCTCCTCCAGTCCATTGGAACTCTTCCAGAGTCTATAGAATGATGGAAAATTATGACCAATGTGTCCACTACTTCTAGTGCCAATTTCTTAAGTACTCTGGGATGCAGAGCATCAGGCCCTGGGGGACTTATCAGGTTTTAATCCCATCAGTTTCCCCACTACCATTTCCTGACTAATGAGGATTTCCTTCAGTTCCGCTTTCATGCTTGACCCTCTGTCCCCTAGCATTTCCAGAAGATTGGATAGATGGGCATATTATCTCTTGCATGTTCCTCTCCAAGACATGCACCATTCTTCCATTGTTGTGGGGTCAACATCTGGACATCTCTCTTTACCAGCACTGAGTATGTAGCTACACTACCAACATTTATGAAGGGCATGTCACCATCTTCTCAAAGGCTTCTGGAGATGGGAAATAATTGTTAAGAGATTCCAGCAATGCCAAATATTATGAACAACTATAAAAGGCTTTGATCTATTGAATAGTCCTTGTCATGCAACTCTTTTACGTACTGTGTCTATCCAGCCATTTGGTTTGTCTCTGACACCATCTTATTTTTGACTTTTTGTAACTATTTCTCTTCCTTAATTAATCAGATTGAAGGTCATCCCTCCACTTGCTATTCATCTATTAACACTTCACTCGCACTGTTTGACACTTTTGATCACCTGCAAAGACTTGTTGTTCACCCTGTTGACATTGCATTCACACCATTTGTCTTATCTTTTGACACTCTTAATTACCTGGAATTATTTTGCAATGGTATATCCACCTGTAAATTCTGTGCCTGTGCGCTTCCCTCCACTTCACCTAATAAAGGAGCAGCACTTCGAAAGCTTATGATTTGAAATAAACCTGTTGGAACATAACCTGGTTTCATGTGACTTCTGACTATTGAATGGTCCAGCAGACTTGAAAGGCTGAAAGCATAGTCTTCTTACTACTGCAGGAACGGTATAATTATGAAGTCAGTCAGTTAGGCACTTATGACACTAGTTACAATTCCACTTTTAAGAAAATTGCATGTTCCTCATAATTGCATCCTATTGGAGCCAGCAAGTCCCATTTAACAGATGGGTTATGCCAAATAAAAGGGCATGGTGCAAGATATAGTGTGTGCACTTTGATTCATTCAAGTGTTCTGCATAAATTGCTGTTGTGGGAAGAATTTTTGCTCCAAATAAATACAATGTAGTCAGCAATTATGGGGAATGAACAGAAGGCACTAGCCTAGAAATATCACTGCATATAAATGGGTTCTATAAATATAGGTGCAGCATTTTCTTTATTGCTGTGTAATGGGAGTGGAAATAAATGGTTTCCAGAGTTTCATTGAGAAAGAAAAACACAAACAGTAAAATATGGCAGCAATTTGAATTTTTAGTTCTGCAAAACTGAAATCTTTGCAGCATTTGAACAACATGGGCAATAAACGCCAATTTGGACAAATATAGCAAGAATGAGAAAAATCTAGATTTTTGACGTCGTGGAACAAAAATGTCTACTTTTTCCCTTAATGGATTTTGAGAGGATTTGTAGCTCAGGTTGAGGTTCTGGATGTAAGTTTGCTCGCGGAGCTGGAAGGTTAGTTTTCAGTCGTTTTGTCGTGACACTAGGTAACATCATCGGTGAGCCTCCGGTGAAAGTATTATGACCCACTTTCTTTATACGTGTTTCCTTGGGTTGGTGATGTCATTTCCTGTTCTTATTTCTCAGAAGGTATTAAATGCAGTCCAAGTCGATGTGTTTGTTGATAAAGTTCTGGTGGAAATGCCATGCTTCTAGGAATTTTTGTGCACGTCTCTGCATCCTCTGAGGAAAAGAACAGGAAATGACATCACCAACCCAAGGAAACCTAAACATACAAATAGAAAGCGGGCTTTAACACCAGTGCTTCACCAGAGGCTCACTGATGATGTTACCTAGAATGGTGGTGAAACGTCTGAAAACGAACCTTGCAGCTCAGCGAACAAACTTAGATCCATTTCCCCTTAATATTTCAATGGCTAGGTGAGGTTGTCATTAGTAAGTGATGGTGACTCTATTTCCATGCATTTGGTTAAAAATCACACAATGCCAGGTTATAATCCAACAGGTGTATTTGGAGGCACTAGCTTTCGAAGTGGTGCTTCTTCATATGATAGATGTGAAGCAGGACCATAAGAGACAGACTTTATAACAAAGCATTATAGTGTCATGCAGCTGAAATGAGAAACCTAGATTAAGTCTTCCATTGTTTAGAATGAGTTTGCTCATTTCGGTTCTTTAATATGTAAATCCCAGAACATCTTTCCAGTCTCATTCTCAAGATAACTTCAGGTTTTCTAACAAAAGATGCCATCTCAGCTCAGACAATACATGAAAGGTGTGAGGTTAAAGTCTGTCCCTGTCCCAATCTTGAGTCAGACTGGTTCTATTTCGAAAGTGGGATTTACAGAATATTACATGGATTGACTGTAGGTTATGCATTTTTTGAACAAAATGGAACGTATCTGCAAATATTCTGCAGGTACAAATTCATTCCATACAAATTCTGTGTCTTATGGTCCTGCTTCACATCCATCTGATGAAGGAGCAGCACTTCAATAGCAAGTGCTTCCAAATAAACCTGATGGACTATAACCTGGTGTTGTGTGATTTTTAATTTTGTCCACCCCAGTCCAGCACCCGCTCCTCCAAATCATATCTGCATTTCCCTCTCAATAGCTACTATTTGCAAATCTCCCAGGTAGAGTGGTCTTCGACATGTTGAGTGCAAGCAATTTTTTTTTTGGATTCCAATCTTTGACAGCCAATCGCCCTGTCCTCCCTGTGCGTGTCCCTAACAGTCAATCTCACCACCCTCCTGTGTTTCCTCACCATGTGTGTCTCTTACAGTCAGTCTCAGCAAACTCTCCCAATCCCTCACTGCCTGCGTATCAATTAGCATCCTGCTACTTGTCTTCCACTTCTGAAAGCTGCAAAGCTTGAGAAAAGTCCATGTTGTTAACAGGTTTTGCCAGTTTATTGCATTGTGTTAGTTTGGTCTGGATAGGCTATCGTAGCAGAGTAAAGTACGTTTTATGATGGCAGTATAAACAAGTGAATCAGAATGATACTGGGGGCTGATGTGTGAAGTCAGTATATTACTGTAGTGGAAATATAGGAGGCTGCTTACCCAATGTGTTTATATGGACTCTCCTGCTCCACTGCCCATTTTCTGTAGACCTACAGCTTTTTTTTTGTCATCAGCTGCTTTTCTAATAGGTCTGTGCAGGAGAAACCACAGGGAATCCTGCCACAGCCATGTTCAACATCTAAGCAGCAGAAGCCAACTAGGGGCCTTTGGAAGCAAATCACGGCCAAAGATGTGGCCACCCAAGCATCAGCACTTGAAAGTTACATTTTGAATGTTCTAGAATCATGGATCCTGAGGACAACCTACAGAGTGACCAGCAACAGAGCTACACCACGAACTACAAGGTGAAGCAACAATGATAAGTGATGAACCTGGACCATCTGAAAGGAAACCTGAAATAAACTACCGCCACATGGAATGGGGAAATGAATTCCTGTTCACAACGGTAAAAGATTTGCCTCTTACGTCACCAAAGTATATCAATAAGTTAAAAAGGGAATTTGGGTTAATACCATATATTGACGCACAGGAAATTCAAGTTTAGATTTTACATGAACAGCATGCTTCAGATAAACAAAGTGAACTAACTGTAGGTTGTTTCGAAAGTTCAGCAGTATTTCTTTTCTAAGCTAGCAGCAGAAGATAAGGTCTGAGGTATGCACTGAAACATCTTCTGACAAAATGCAAGAAATCATTCAGATGGTAAAGTAATTAAAAAGCAAAGGCTGTGACACTGACACCATTTAAAAACTTAAGAACAGGGATTAGTACTGAGTTCACTTTTATTTGTCATTTATGTGCACGATTTGGATGAAAATATAGGGGGCATGGTTAGTAAGTTTGCAGATAACACCAAACTTGGTGGTATAGTGGACAGCAAAGAAGGTTATCTAAGGTTACAAAGAGACCTTGATCAGTTGGGGCTGAGGAGTGGCAGATGGAGTTTACTTTGGATAAATACATTTTGCTAAAACAAACAAGGGCAAGACTTATACAATTAATAGCACAGCCCTGGGTAATATTGTCAAACAGAGAAACCTAAGGATTCAGGTATGTAATTCTTTGAAATTAGCATCACAGGTAGACAGGTTGGTTAAGAAGGCATTTAGCACACTTGTCTTCATTGCTCAGATCTTTGAGTATGGGAATTGGGATGTCATGTTAAGGTTGTACAGGACATTGGTGAGGCTTTGTCTGGAGAGCTGTGTGCAGTTTGGGTCGCCCAGTTATTATATTATTGGCAGGAAGGGTTGGAGAGGGTTCAGAAAAGATTCACTAGGATGTTGCTGTAAATGGAGGGTTTGAGTTGTAAAAATAAGTTGGATAGGCTGGTACTTCTTTCCCTGGAAAGTAGGAGGTTGAGATTTAAGTCTTATATAAAATCATGAGGGGTGTAGGTAAAGTAAACAGCAAAGGTCTTTTCCCTATGGTGGGAAAGTGCAAAACTAGAGGTCATATGTTTAAGGTGGGGGGAAGGATTTAAAAAGAACCTGAGGGACAACTTTTCCACGCAGGGGATAGTTTGCGTGTGGAATGAACTACCCGAGGAAATGGTGGATGCAGATACAGTCACAACATTTAAAAGATATTTGGATAAGTACATGAATAGGAAAGGTTTGGAGGGATGTGGACCAAATGCAGGCAAGTGGGAGTAGTTTAGTATGGCAACATGGTCAGCATGGACGAGTTGAACTGAAGAGATCTGTTTCTGTGCTGTATGATTGTATGATCTAGTGTTCCTGCAAACCGAATTGCAACTTCTGTTTCTTCGCATCTCCCTTCAGATTTTGATCCAGCAACATCTACTTAAAATGATCGCTCCTGGCTACTATGAAGCTGGGGTTAACTATGACGTCCATGGCATAAATGATAGACAATAGACAATAGACAATAGACAATAGATGCAGGAGTAGGCCATTCTGCCCTTCGAGCCTGCACCGCCATTCAATATGATCATGGCTGATCATTCCTAATTAGTATCCTGTTCCAGCCTTATCTCCATACCCCTTGACTCCACTATCTTTAAGAGCTCTATCCAATTCTTTCTTAAAAGAATCCAGAGACTGGGCCTCCACTGCCCTCTGGGGCAGAGCATTCCACACAGCCACCACTCTCTGTGTGAAGTAGTTTCTCCTCATCTCTGTCCTAAATGGTCTACCCCGTATTTTTAAGTTGTGTCCTCTGGTTCGGCACTCCCCCATCAACGGAAATATGTTCCCTCCTGCCAGAGTGTCCAGTCCTTTCATAAGCCTATACGTTTCAATCAGATCCCCTCTCAGTCTTCTAAACTCAAGGGTATACAAGCCCAGTCGCTTCAGTCTTTCCGTGTAAGGCAATCCTGCCATTCCAGGAATTGACCTCGTGAACCTACGCTGCACTCCCTCAATAGCCAGAATGTCTTTCCTCAAATTTGGAGACCAGAACTGTACACAGTACTCCAGGTGTGGTCTCACCAGGGCCCTGTACAGCTGCAGAAGCACCTCTTTGCTTCTATACTCAATCCCTCTTGTTATGAAGGCCAGCATGCTATTAGCCTTCTTCACGACCTGCTGTACCTGCATGCTTGCCTTCATTGACTGGTGGACAAGAACACCCAGATCTCTCTGAACAGCCCCTTTACCTAATTTGATACCATTGAGGTAGTAATCTGCCTTCCTGTTCTTGCCACCAAAGTGGATAACCAGACATTTATCCACATTAAACTGCATCTGCCATGCATCTGCCCACTCACCTAACTTGTCCAGGTCACCCTGTAATCCCCTAACATCCTCATCACATTTCACCCTACCACCTAGCTTTGTGTCATCAGCAAATTTGCTAATGTTATTGCTGATACCATCTTCTATATCATTTACATATATTGTAAAAAGCTGCGGTCCCAGCACGGATCCCTGCGGTACCCCACTGGTCACTGCCTGCCATTTCGAAATGGAGCCGTTAATCACTACCCTTTGTTTCCTGTTAGCCAACCAATTCTCTATCCAATCTAGTACTTTGCCCCCAATCCCGTGCGCCCTAATTTTACTCACTAACCTCTTGTGTGGGACTTTATCAAAAGCTTTCTGAAAGTCCAGGTACACTACATCCACTGGATCTCCCTCGTCCATCTTCCGAGTTACATCCTCAAAAAATTCAAGAAGATTAGTCAAGCATGATTTCCCCTTCATAAATCCATGCTGACTCTGTCCTATCCTGTTACTATTATCCAGATGTGCCGTAATTTCATCCTTTATAATAGACTCCAGCATCTTTCCCACCACTGAGGTCAGACTAACTGGTCTATAATTTCCTGCTTTCTCCCGCCCACCCTTCTTAAAAAGTGGCACAACATTAGCCGCCCTCCAATCCTCAGGAACCAACCCCGATTCTATTGAACTCTGGAAAATAATCACCAGCGCATCCACGATTTCCCGAGCCACCTCCTTCAGTACCCTGGGATGCAGGCCATCAGGTCCCGGAGACTTATCAACCTTCAGACCTAACAGTCTCTCCAACACCAAATCCTGGCAAATAGAAATTCCCTTAAGTTCAGGTCCTTCAGCCACTGTTACCTCAGGGAGATTGCTTGTGTCTTCCCCAGTGAACACAGATCTGAAGTACCCATTTAATTCCTCTGCCATTTCTTCGTTCCCAGTAATATATTCCCCTGCTTCTGTCTTCAAGGGCCCAATTTTTGTCCTAACCATTTTTTTGCCTTGGACATACCTAAAAAAGCTTTTACTATCCTCCTTTATATTCTTGGCCAGTTTACCTTCGTACCTCATTTTTTCTCTGCGTATTTCCTTCTTACTAATCCTCTGTTGTTCTTTAAAAGCTTCCCAGTCCTCCGTTTTCCCGCTTATCTTCGCTAAGTTATACTTTTTCTCTTTTAACCTTATATGTTTCTTTACTTCCCTTGTCAGCCACGGCCGCCCATGTCTCCTCCTGGGATCTTTCTTCCTTTTAGGAATGAACTGATCCTGCATCTTCTGCATTATACACAGAAATATCTGCCATTGTTCCTCCACGGTCTTCCCTGTTAAGGTATTAAACCATTGAACTTTGGCCAGTTGCTCCCTCATAGCTCCATATTTCCCTTTATTCAACTGAAATATTGTCACTTCAGATTGTACCCACTCCCTCTCAAATTGCAGATTGAAGCTTATTGAAGCTTATGATGTAAGGTCCCATCACTGGTATCCTATTGTGCCTCATCTGACCGCTTGGTTGCATGGAAAGGGTGATGTGGAGGTCAGATATATAATTAATAAGGTGAACAGTGGAAGATTACGTGAGAGAAATTGTCAGAGTCCCCAGAGGGAAACACTCTGTGAAACTCTATCAAATTGACAGAGCCAAAATATAGGAGCTTTCGGCTCAAAGAATATACCTCCATGTGAAAGATTTAATAGTGATCTATGTAATTAACCTTTGCAATGTGCATTATGAAATGAAAATAAACCTTTTGCCTTAGATTTTGTGGTTCGTGACAAAGGCACATTGCTTCCTCTGTTCTGGAAAAGGGCTTCCTACAAAGATTTAGCGGAGTTTGTCGCAACCATTTCCCCTTTTATGATGTAAATTTAATGCTGGTCCTATCAATAATTGATCTCTGCTGTGCAGGAACAGTGGATTCATCAAGAAGGCTGAGACCTCAAAAGGTAGTAAGATTCTTTCAGTGCCTTTATACATTGTTTGTGAACTGATTATTGTTCATAGAAACATAGAATCTACAGTGTGGAAGTAGGCTATTCAGCATTGAGTCCACGCCCACCCTCGGAAAACAATTCCACCCAGATGACCCCCCCTCCCACCCCACCCTAACCCTGTAACCCTTCAATTCCCATGGCTAATCCCCCAAGCCTGCATATCCCTGGACAGTATGGTCAATTTGGCATGGCGATTCCACCAAACCTGTGCATCTTTGGACTATGGGAGGAAACCAGAACACCCAGATGAAATACACACAGACACAGCCAGACTGTGCAAATTCAACACAGACAGTCACCCGAGGCTACAATTGAAGCCGGCGCTGCGCTCATTCTTCAGAGTTCATTCTTTTCAGCTTTTTGCAGTGAGTGCAATAATACTTGGGACACATGACACTAAGAGTGTGGTGCTGAAAAAGCACAACAGGTCAGGTAACTTCTGAGGAGGAGGAGAATCGACATTTCGGGCATAAGCCCTGGTGAAGGGCTTATGCCCGAAATGTCGATTTCTCCTTCTTCTTGGATGCTGCCTGACCTGCTGTGCTTTTCCAGCACCACACACTCGACTCAGATCTCCAGCATTTGCAGTCTTCGCTTTCTCCACACATAACACTAAGACAAATTCAGAAACTGGTTGGATTTCCCCATTTTTAGCTGTATGATGTTTGTGAGGAGTTTCATGATTGTCACATCAGGACTCTTACTGCCTTTCCTCATTCCGTCTTCCACTCCTCCCCTCATTAAATATGCAACCAGCCTCTTTGCTATCCTTCTGCTGCAAACATGTGGCAGGAGAAGCGCAATTCCCAACGCAACCAAGATGTGCAGGACAACAAGCTGAGCCACTGTGTGTTTAAAGCATAGCTACACACACTTCAGATGCTGCAAAGTAGGGGCTACACCAGGCAGCTATCTCTTAGAAAACTGAAATGTCTGAAAGGGAAGGTGAGAGCCCACTTTCCAGAGAGGGATCTGGGGGTGCTGGTGGTTAAGGGAGGTCCGTTCTCTACCTGACTGGCCATTAACCGATGCCAAGGCATGAAGACACATGACACCAGGTTATAGTCCAACAGGTTTACTTGAAATCACAATCTTTCAGAGTGTAGCCCTGTCGTTAGGAGTGTCATGTGACTTCAGACTTTGTCTACCCTAGCGCAACACAGGTACCTCCATATCAAGGCATGAAGCATAACTGGTCTGGATACAGATAGTGGCCCACGTTCGTGCCATCTCCAGGATCAGGTGGAATGTACAGCAGGGCAGGAGAAAGGTTATTGATCATCTGCACTCCGCAAGCTAAGTAGCTCTAACTTCTCTGTGCTAAGTTAAAAATTACACAACACTAGGTTATAATCCAACAGGTTTATTTGGAAGCACTAACATTCAGAGCACCATTCCTTCTAAGGGTGGTTTTGGAGTAGGACCATAAAACACAGAATTTATAGCAAAAGGTTACAGTGCCCTGCAAGTAAAATGGTATACTTAACATAGCCTTTAATCTTTTAGAATAGATTACAGGTTTTGGTTCATTAATATGTAAATCCCAGAACTTCTTTTAAGTCACATTCTCAAGATAAGGTAAGGTTTTATAAAAAATGGTGACATCTCTACTCAGACAGTGCATTAAAGGTGTGAGGTCAGAGTCTGTCTTTATCCCAATCTTGACTAAGACTTGTTCTATTTCCAAAGTATTATATGGATTGACTGTCTGCATTGACAGTATTTTTTGAGCAAAATAGAATGTATCTGTAAATATAATTCTGCAAATACAAATTCACCCCATAGACCCATTCTCTCTGCTACTTTACACTCGCAACAACCGACACCTGCACACAGACCTCACCAACACCCATAGAACAACTCTCTGAACAACTTCTCTATCCAATCCTCCCACTTCCTCCAAACCAAAGGAGTAGCCATGGTCACCCGCATGGGCCCCAGCTATGCCTGCCTCTTCGTAGGATATGTGGAACAGTCCATCTTCCGCAGCTACACTGGCACCAGACCCCACCTTTTCCTCCGCTACATTGATGACTGTAACGGCGCTGCCTCATGCTCCCACAAGGAGGTTGAACAGTTCAGCCACTTTACTAACACCTTCCACCCTGACCTCAAATTTACCTGGACCGTCTCAGACTCCTCCCTCCCCTTCCTGGACCTCTCCATTTCTATCTCGGGCAACCAAATCAACACGGACATTTACTATAAACCAACCAACTCCCACAGCTACCGAGACTACACCTCCTCCCACCCTGCCCCCTGTAAAAACGCCATCCCATATTCCCAATTCCTTCGTCTCCGCCGCATCTGCTTCCAAGAGGACCAGTTCCAAAACCGTACAACCCAGATAGCCTCCTTCTTCAAAGACTGCAATTTCCCCCCAGACGTGGTTGACGATGCCCTCCACCGCATCTCCTCCACTTCCTGCTCCTCCGCCCTTGAGCCCCGCCCCTCCAAACGCCACCAGGACAGAACCCCACTGGTCCTCACCTACCACCCCACCAACCTCCATATACATCGTATCATCCGCCGTCATTTCCGCCACCTCCAAACGGACCCCACCACCAGGGATATATTTCCCTCCCCTCCACTATCAGCGTTCCGAAAAGACCACTCCCTCCGTGACTCCCTTGTCAGGTCCACACCCCCCACCAACCCAACCTCCACTCCCAGCACCTTCCCCTGCAACCGCAAGAAATGCAAAACTTGCGCCCACACCTCCCCCCTTACCTCCCTCCAAGGCCCCAAGGGATACTTCCATATCCGTCACAAATTCACCTGCACCTCCACACACATCATCTATTGCATCCGCTGCACCCGATGTGACCTCCTCTATATTGGGGAAACAGGCCGTCTACTTGCGGAACATTTCAGAGAACACCTCTGGGACACCCGGACCAACCAACCCAACCACCCCGTAGCTCAACACTTCAACTCCCCCCTCCCACTCCACCAAGGACATGCAGGTCCTTGGCCTCCTCCATCACCAGGTCATGGCAACACGACGCCTGGAGGAAGAGCACCTCATCTTCCGCCTAGGAACCCTCCAACCACAAGGGATGAACTCAGATTTCTCCAGTTTCCTCATTTCCCCTCCCCCCACCTTGTCTCAGTCCCAACCCTCAAACTCAGCACCACCTTCCTAACCTGCAATCTTCTTCCTGACCTCTCCGCCCCCACCCCCACTCTGGCCTATCACCCTCACCTTGACCTCCTTCCACCTATCGCATTTCCAACGCTGCTCCCCCAAGTCCCTCCTCCCTAACTTTTATCTTAGCCTGCTTGGCACACTTTCCTCATTCCTGAAGAAGGGCTCATGCCCGAAACATCGATTCTCCTGCTCCTTGGATGCTGCCTGACCTGCTGCGCTTTTCCAGCAACACATTTTCAACACCCATAGATTACCAACATCATGACTGTCTTTATTCAATCGCAAATGAATTAACATTTACCAGTTTATTCTTCAAATACAATCTATGCAGTCCTTACAATATGTATTTCTAATCTTCTGTACCTACATTTTATCGAATAAATGTATCACATTTTGTCAAAAAACTAAATGAATGCTTATCGCACTCTTTGAATTCGCATTTCATTGACCACACTGACAGGTTGTGCCTTGTCATTGTGACACACCTAAAATCCCTTAATTCCAGAATCATTCTGGTAAATCTCCTCTGGACCCTACTATGGACTGTCTACATCCTTTATAAAATGTGCTTCGGTTAGCATTTGAGATTATCTGCAATCTGTTTTAGTGGTTGAAGACTTGGTTAATTTTGTTTTCACATGTTGGCAATTCATGTTGCAGCTGTATAGAACTTTAGTTATGAATTGATTTGATTTGTTGCAGTCACATGTACAGTGAAAAGCTTTGCTTGTGTGCTGTACAAGCAGACCATCGTAAGCAAGGACATGCAGGTCACAGGGTGCTTAGACAGAGTGAGGCATACAGATTACACTGCACAGGAGGTGCATCAAGCAAGATCAATATGAACAAGATTAACAGTATTTGAAGTTAGAAAATCCATTCATCAGTCTAATAACTACAGGGAAGAAGCTGTTCTTGAACCTGTTGGTGCATGTGTTCATGATTAGATTAGATTATTTACAGTGTGGAAATAGGCCCTTCGGCCCAAGCTTCTCTCTCTTCTGCCTAATGGAAGCGGCCATAGGAGAGCATTACTGGGATGGGTCTTTAATGATGTTGGCTGCCTTTCTGTGGCAGCGAGAAGTGTAAGTGGTGTCTATGGAAGGAAGGTTGGGTTCCGTGATGGTCTGGGCTGTGTATGCAACCTTTTGTAGTTTCTTACGTTCCTGGGTAAAATACCACACCATTTTGCACCCAGGCAGTAGGTTTTCTATGGTACATCTCTAAATATTGGTGAGGGTCCTTGTGGACATACTGAATTTCTTAAGCTGCCTAAGGAAGAAAAGGTATTGTTGTGCCTTCTTGACCATAACATCTACATGGGACGTCTAGGACAGTTTGTGGGTTATCATCACTCCTAGGAACTTGACGCTCTCAGCCCTCTCACCTTCTGCTCCTTTAAGTAGATAAGGGTGTGTTCTCCTGCTTTCTTTCTGAAGTCAATGATCAGGTTTTTTTGTTTTGCTGACATTGAGAGAGAGGTTGCTATCATTGCAAAAAGCTTTAACTAGAAGTCCTATATGCTATCCATTGTACCATGATGCCACGGAGTTAGGCCACATTTGGAATATTGTGTCCAGTTCTGATCATCAGACCACCAGAAGGATGTGGGTGGAGGGGGTACAGAAATGCGTTTCCAGGATGCTGCCTGGTTTGGAGGGTATTAACCATGAGGAGAGATTGGGCAAAGTTGGTTTGTTTTCACTTGAACATTGAAGGATGAAGAGCAACCTGATAGAAGTTTACAAAATTATGAGAGGATGGATAGTTCGAATCTTTTTCCAAAGGGTAGAAACATCAATTACTAAGGGACATATGTTTAAGGTAAAAAGGGGTAAGTTTAAAGGAAATGTAAACAGCAAGAGGGTGGTAAGTGCCTGGAATACGCTGCCAAAGGATGTGGTAGAATGGGATAAAATAGCAACATTTAAAAGGCATCCCGACAGATAGATACATGAATACGCAGGGAACAGAGGGATACGGACCACGTAGAGGCAAAAGGTTTTTAGCTTAGAAAGGCATCATCTGTTAGTGCGGGCTGAAGGGCCTGTTCCTGTGCTGTACCGTTCTTTGTTCTTTGTATTCCTCAAGATTGTATCTGAAAATACCGGCTGTATTTTTCTATTAACTTTTCTGAAGTTTCCTGTTATTTAAATTTTCCTTAAAGTTATTTAGATGGCAAATGGTAACATAGTAATAGAGAAATAACTATTTCCTGAGGCTATATATTTAAAAGCACAGGCATTCCTTTCGTATTTCAAATTAGATAGCACTATATATTTCTCTGAAGGGACATTGTGGCCTCGGATTTTCAAACTATGTTAATGGCTCTAATTTATTTTTGTAATTTCTTCCAAGTGTATCAGTTTTATCAATTATGTGTAAGATTGCCAAGAACATTTGTAGGATTTGGAACAAAACTATATAAATTAAATTATGCATTTAAAATGTAAATTAGAAAACGTAAGCACATGATTCAACATTTAACTGACTTCAGTAATGACCTCTTGGAACACAGGCAGAAGATGATACAATCAGGCAAAAAAAAATTGTGTTCCCACTTTAAATCGTGCTGTTCCACCTTCTCTGTTCTTCTACTTGTCACGTTTTGGACTTCTTCATGTCACCATTTAGAAAAGTCTTGTTGGAACGTGTGCTGTAAGTTTCTTTTCGAATTTGAATTCTCCGGGTAATTAGCCTTAATAGTACGATTTAGGATTTGGGCTCGGTGTTTGCAGCAGTATAGTTTAATGATTGAAAGCTGTTTTGGGAATTTCACTACTATTCTGATTGCAATCATTCCATTCATTTGAGTTCAGGAAGGATGGTTGTAATTTTTTAAACATATATTCTTTATTGGGTTGTGAGGCTTCCCTGCTAATGAGAGTATTTAATATGAAAGTTTATATCTAGTCTCTGAGGAGATTGTGGTAAGCAACCTTTTTGAACTGCTGCACTTGAAGTTGTCCTGGTACACCCACAGTGCTGTTAGAGGGGGGAGTCCCAGGTCTTTGTTTCAGCCACTTTGGTGAGACTCTCAACATGGATGTTCCTGTCCTTGCTTGTTAATTCTGACTTGAGAAACAGAATTGCCAGAACCCAGGAGGACCAGTTCCACCACAGAACACACCAGATGGCCTCCTTCTTTAGAGACCGCAATTTCCCTTACCATGTGGTTAAAGATGCCCTCCAACGCATCTCGTCCACATCCTGCACCTCCACCCTCAGACCCCACCCCTCCAACCGTAACAAGGACAGAATGCCCCTGGTGCTCACCTTCCATCCTACCAACCTTCGCATAAACCAAATCATCCGCCGACATTTCCGCCTTCCGCAAAGACCGTTCCGTCCGTGACTACCTGGTCAGGTCCACGCCCCCCCCTACAACTCACCATCCCATCCTGGCACCTTCCCCTGCCACCACAGTCTATTGAATCAGAGCTGAGAATGCTCATTAGAGAACAACAATTGACACACAAATCCTATATGGTATTGGCATTTGTTCTGTCCACTGTCAAATAAATTATTCCATACTTTGGTTCAAAATAACCAAATGCAGAAATGAAAATGTAGATAGTTAGTGTTTCAAATCCAGGCCTTGGATATTCAGTTCAAAGTTGGAAAGCCACTGCTAATGATTTCTGGTTCCCAACACTGTGCCTTGTCTGCATTATACAGACAAAGATGTTTCTTTTATGTAGATACTCTAATTACACCGATAATGAGCTTTGTGTTCAAATGGTGGCGTCAAGTGCTGCCAAGAGCTGGTGACTGAATGCTGAGCACCATCCTCAGAGGCAGACAGCAGCCACAACTGGCCTGCCGCTATCGTATAGAATAAAAAAAAGACAGCGGAGAGGCAGTATATTCTCAGCGAAATCACTCAATGGCAAATGGAAAGATAGTGCACCTTATCTGAGAGACAATCTCTTCATAGCGAAAACATTTCCTCCTTTCAAAAAAATGTTCTGAAAACTCACATTATATGAAACACCAGTGCAATAATATGCATCAACCTGCTTGGGTTTGGCAGTCTATGATTTGAGAATCACTCTGTTGTCTTCAGTAACCATTAACTAGTTTCTGCTTTAAATATAGCAGCACATCATTGAGAAATGGACACACTGCAATGACATTTAGATATGCCACTATCTAAGTGTGCCCACTGCTGCTCTTGCCCCCCACATGTGATTGAAAAGTTTACTCCCAGGACAGACTTGCTGGGAAAGCAACTTGTTGCACTTCTTCGCCCCATTAAACACCAGAGCAAAGCTTTGTTTCTTGTTTGCTCAACAGTTGCCACATATAATGAGCACCTTTAGTATATGGGCCAGCATAAAGTTACAAACTGTTAAAGCTCTGCATGTGAATTTGAAGAGAATATGTGTAATTTCTATCAGTTAGACCTGTTTGCCATTCAGAAAGAGAGAAAACCTTTGGATCAGTGACTGCAGGAAATCAATTCAGCGTGACTCTGACTGCAAGGTCCCACCATCTGATTTGGCATTCCAGTCCACCAGCTGGGTTTGTGGGACTTCAGCCTGAATCAGAGAACACTTACCAAAATGAAACCTGGCTCAGGCTCCACACCTACTGACCACCCTGGCTTTAATGGCAATGTTGAGGCTGGTATGCACTGTATCTCTCCACCCTCAGTTAAAGTTTAGCCATTGATGTTAATGGGCAAGATTAAACTGGCTGAAAATCCGTGCACTTCCACACTTAAAATTGAGCCAAGTACCTCAGAAGCCATTTCACTCATTATACCTGTGTTAAATCTCTAAACCAGTGTACACTTAATCTGACACTCATTATTTCTCCTGTGCTATTTAAGTGTTTGTTTCTTTTTATTTAATTATTCAGTCATGGGATATGGGGGATTGCTGACTTATTTTTCATTTTTGTTTTATTTCTGGAGAAATGGTTATGCAAGATTGAATTCAAGAGTCGTGAGGTGATGTTGCAGCTGTACAGGACTTTGGTTAGGCCACATTTGGAGTACTGTGTGCAGTTCTGGTCGCCTCACTTTAGGAAAGATGTGGAAGCTTTGGAGAGGGTGCAGAGAAGATTTACCAGGATGTTGCCTGGAATGGAGAGTAGGTCGTACGAGGATAGGTTGAGAGTTCTCGGCCTTTTCTCGTTGGAACGGCGAAGGATGAGGGGTGACTTGATCGAGGTTTATAAGATGATCAGAGGAATAGATAGAGTAGACAGTCAGAAACTTTTTCCCCGGGTACAACAGAGTGTTACAAGGGGACATAAATTTAAGGTGAAGGGTGGAAGGTATAGGGGAGATGTCAGGGGTGGGTTCTTTACCCAGAGAGTGGTGGGGGCATGGAATGCGCTGCCCGAGGGAGTGGTAGAGTCAGATTCATTGGCGACCTTTAAGCGGCATTTGGATAGGTACATGGATGGGTGCTTAATCTAGGATAGAAGTTCGGCACAACATCGTGGGCCGAAGGGCCTGTTCTGTGCTGTATTGTTCTATGTTCTATGTTCTATGTTCTAATCTGTTTCCATCACCTCTTTCACAGGGGCATTCCATGCTGCAACATCCCTCTCATTCACTTTCCTAATGCACATCTTTGCTCCTTTCTTGTTGTCTTAAGTATAATTTTTCATACTGTCCCACTAGTCAGTGAAAATAATTTTCCCCATTTATGGCCTCAAACCCTTATCATTTTGAATATAATCAGATCTTTTGTTAATCTTCTGTATTTTTATTAAAAGAATCCTGGTTTCCCTGATCTGTCATAACTTCTTCCTTTAATCTCTGATATTTCTACTTCCTTCATGACCTTTTGTAAAGAGGGTGTTTATACCTGGATATATGATTCTAACTCACCTAACTAACCCTTTCTTCAGAGGGAACATTACAAGTACTTGTATTAATATTCATACGCTTACATTTCTTTTCATAAAATCCATGATTTTTTTTCTTCAGTTGATCAGTCCTTCCATGGGAAAGTGCAGCAAAAGTGAAAAAACAGATTCCCAACACCAAGATAAGGTTCTGATTTTTTTTTCTCCTTAAGATTTAAGTAGCGAGTTCTGAACCTCACTAATGTTTGTCAAAGATCTTTTATAGCTATTTAATAATTAATCTCTACTCATTTCTTTGCAGCTTCCTATTATAATCTCCATCCCCTAGAAATAGAGGGTGCCAACTCTCAATGTCAAAGTCAGACCAGTTCCTGATGCCACAGCTTTTCCTTTGTCAGGCCTTCATCCAGCTCCACCTCACCACAAGTGTCCTACATGCTGTATGTACACCATCCTCTTCCATTCTTCCTCCATGTAACTAGGCCAAACCACATGATTGTTTACAATTCACATCCCACTTCATTCCTCCTAGATTTCACTTTGGATCTTATGTATGCTTACACCTTGAATGCTTCTGCCAGGTTGATTTGCATGCAGAAACTTGTGCATCTACCTCTTGTGCCTCATGACTGTCTTTTTTGGCCTTCATTCACTTGAGGGGTTTGCCATTTCTGGCTTGCTTTGTCTTTTTGATCATTAGCGCTTCATTGAAAACCTACAGGCTCTCGGCATATCTAACTTGTATTGGGTTTAATCCAGGTGGGGCTGTTTAATCTTATCGGGGGGGTTTGTGACTCATTGAAGTGCAAACTGGAAAATGATCATCTTTGCTGCCTCAGAGCTGCAGTCTTCACACATTGAACTGCAACTATGTAAGGACGTAGTTGTTATAGTTGATGATAGGTTTCCTGGGTGTGTTTATCCCTGTAATGTATCCCAGCTTGTAGAAGATAGGGCTTTAGCTTGAGAATGAATTGCGGATTGGGAGAGAAGTGATTCTGCAAGGAGTTCCTCTTGCCGTTACTGTTTCCTGTTGCAAATCATAAAGCTTATAATCATGGCCGTGTTTAATGGTTCACTCTCAAAACCAAAGTCTGAGATTTTTAATAAAACAAAGAACTGTGAATGCTGGAGTTCTGAAACAAAAACAGAAATTGCTGAAGAAACTCAGCAAGTCTGACAGCATCTGTGGGGAAAAACAGGGTTAACATTTTGACTCCAGATTTGAAACATTACTCCATTCTCTCCCCAAAGATACTGCCAGCACTGCTCAGTTTCTCCAGAATTTATGTTTTTGTCCAAGATTTTTAAATTGGTTAGGTAGATTTAATATTAATAGTCTTTATTTGATATCATCTTGACAATAGGTATCTTAAAGCTGGTTTATTATTAAAAAACTGGAAAATGAAAACAGCACAGACTGGTAGATCAAATGTCACTAATGGTGTCCATTTATTCTTTATTAAACATGTATTTGTATAAAAACATCTGAATTAGCTTTTATAAGGATGTTGCTGGGACTGGAGGGTTTAAGTATCGGGAGAGGCTTAATAAACTGGCCTCTTTTCCCTGGAGTTGGAGACTGGGAGATGACCTTTTTGAAGTTTATAAAATCATTAGGGTCATGAATAACGTGAAAGCCAAGGTCTTTTTTGCCGGGTGGGGGAGTCCAAAACTAGACGGCATAGGTTTAAGATGAGAGGGGAAAAATTTAAAAGGGACCTAAAGGGGATCTTTTTTGTGCAGGGGGTGGTGTGTGTATGTAATGAGCTGCCAGAGGAAGTGGTGGAGGCTGGTAGAATTACAACATTTAAAAGACATCTGGATGGATATATGAATAGGAAGGGTTTAGAGGGATAAAGGGCCAAATGCTGGCAAATGGGACTAGCTCAGATTGAGATGTCTGGTTGGGGCAAATGAGTTGGACCAAAGGGTCTGTTTCCATGCTGTACCAACTCCATGACTATATGACAGGTTCTCTACATCCCCCTCCCCACTGCCGTACTGGTTGTAGACTTTCTCAACTGACTTCCACAGAAGTGAGCACATTGAGAGCACAAAGTAACCTCATTATTGTATGCACCATATCTATGATGGCAAACAGAGAAGAAAGATTATGGGGAAAACCAGCTAATCATATTGGAAAAGAACAGTCTTGGCAGGTTCCCTTGAGGGACAGGGAGGCAAAGCTGAATTTTGTAAGCCATAGGGAGCGCTGGTAAAGCCCTTTGCTGCTCTGTCTTCCGTTTCAGCCTCCAGTTTGCAGGAAAACTGACCAGCAAGCCAATAATTGGAAATCGCTCCCAAAATCCAATCAGTATTGTAATATCATAAATGCCAACCTGCCTTTGCAATGCCTCTTTTTATCATATTTAGCTCTTGTCTCTGTCTTCTCTTGTGCTATCTGTCTCTCTCCTTCCTCTTCAGGTTAAAATTACCTCCTGTGTCCTTGTAGCTTTTTCACACCCAGGAAATTCCTTGCATGCTGTAGTAAGCCCTACAGTGATCCAGTAAATTAAAAATAGCAGTTCAAAAGAATATCTGAAAAATCACTCAAATAACAATTGCATGAGATTTTTGCATGTTTTCTCACTCTCAAGTAACTTACTGGAAAAACAATTTCTAAGACAATGTGTTGAATGCCTCTATTTTACAAGCTTTTTAAAAATCATTTCTGCAGAATCTCAAAACAGGTTTTGCAATATGGCTTCTGATGTTCTCAGGTTTTCTGCTCTCTTGATTTAAATTACAAAGAATACTGAGTTACAGTTCAAACTGGAATTCCTTGGCAAAGTGATCTAGTTTTTATGATTTATCAAAACTGCAGAACCATTGCATCATGCAGAAAACAGATGGCTAAGAACAGATTCTCAAAGTGTATGTGGTCTCTTGTTAGTTTCAGCTAGTGTCACATCATGTACAATATAAAACCAGCTTGAGATCATCCATACTGTCCTGCAGCTTTAGCCATTCATTTTTCTCGAGCAGGTGTCTTTTTCATACACAGTAATCTGCCTTGTTAGATTGTGTCTTTGAAATATGGAGATATTTTAAGACACCAATCTTTTAAAACAAGGATGAAATAAATGCAGTTCATTGACTCCATTGTACTTATGTTAGAGAAGAGAACTCAGCAGTCTCTGCTGGACTTGTACATTCCTGTATTCACAATCATGACTGATCACTTCCGAGAAAAAAGATCATTTCTGAATATGTGTGTCCGTGTTTCTTTTCCCTTTATGCTATCCCATCAGAGCCCTCATCTGAGTCATCTGCAGCAAACTCCATGTGTGATTTCTCCCGACGGGCATCTAGCTCTTGTGCAATTCTATTTGCCCTGGTGATTCACAACTTGCAAATCCTGCCTCTGTGTTACCTTCGAAGGTTCACACAGTACCAGTGTCTGAGCTGCTGGCTGCAGGCATGTCAGATCGAGTGACAGTGTTCCTTCATGTTCAGGTTGTTCTACCCTTTTATGCTTTCAGCCTTCCATACCACTGTCTGATCAGCTGTAGATCATGAGAATCGAAATTGTAAATGTGCAACGCAGGATTGGGATGAGAGAAGACGGCTGGTGGGGAGTGGGGGAGGTGTGGTGGTGGGGTTTGTTTATCAATACAGATAGCAGGAGGAGGGTAAAATGAGATTTTAAAGAATGCAAATTTCAGAAATGCAAATGCCTGGAGCTTCATTTCTACTCAACGCCATCTCCTCTACATGAGTCAGCAAGGAGCTGGAGCCAGTCACCACCAGTTAGTTGCTGCTGCTGTCCACCTTGTCCTGCAAAAGGGAGATGTGTGTCGATGATTAGTTTGAAGTGGACAAGCTTGAGATGAGTGTGCAGCTTGCAATGCTAAGTATCCAAATGTATGGCAACACCTTTGGGCGTGAGGTTTGAGTTGTGATTGATGAGAGATTGTTGGTAACTGGTTAGAAGGGGGTGTGGTGCATGCAGCATTAACATGAAGCTTGTGGTGCATTTAGTAGGATGCATTCAGCCCTTGACCGTGTGTGTGAGGTCGTTGGTCTTACTGCAGTACTGCGTCCTGTATATTATGATTAGATTAGATTAGATTCCCTACAGTATGGAAACAGGCCCTTCGGCCCAACAAGTCCATACCAAACCCTCTGAAGAGTAACCCACCCACACCCATTCCCCTACCCTGTATTTCCCCCTGACTAATGCAACTAACACTATGGGCAATTTAGCATGGCCACTTCACCTAACTTGCACACCTATGGACTGTGGGAGGAAACCGGAGCACCCGGAGGAAACCCCGCAGACACTGGGAGAATGTGCAAACTCCACACAGTTACCCGAGGCAGGAATTGAACCCTGGCCCCTGGTGAGACATTTTTTAAAAAAAATTCATCCATGGGATGTGGCCATTGTTGGCTGGGCCAGCATTTATTTCCCATCCTTCATTGTCCTTGAGAAGGTAGTGGTGAGCCGCCATCTTGAACTATTGTAGTTTATTTGTTGTCACCTGTTCCCATTGTCTCCTGAGCACAGATCTGGAGGGTCTCGTGGCCAAGAAGGGGAAAGAACCTCTTTCTTCCTATCGACCTCTTGTATCAACGACTCCAGTGCAGGGTCTGAAAATCTTGGAGCAATGCAGTCTGGCCTGTGATGTTTCATTCTCTCCCTCAGGTCTTCAAATCTTCTTTAAGCAGTTTTGGAAAATAAGAAATTAATTAAGGCTTTAAACTGTACAAAGTAGCCATTAGGCCCGACAATCAGGCATGTAGACATTCAGCAACACATTCACTGGGCTGCTCATTAAAATTTACAGAGAGTACAAAGTTTAAGTTCTGTCGACAGCATTTTGAATTATAATTGTGAACTCAATGCCCAACTTTGTAAGTTATCAGATTTGACCCTTGTTGATTGTGAACTCTGCCCTCTTCATCCGGTTTTCAAAAAATTGCAAAAGCTGATGATTGACATTTTCCAGCTGAAAATAAAATTGTCATTAACAGTATCCATATTTGCATTCACATTTGCCATCTGTAAATTTATTTATATTACTGTGATACATATTTACATATTTATTTGAGAAAAATCTTGTTTTTTACATTGATCAATGACAGATTATCATCAGGAAAGTAATTTCCTTGAACTTTTTCACAGATACTTTTTACTTGTTATCTTGAACACAGTGTTCTGATCTAATTAGATTTTGTGATTAATGTGTACCAGGTCACCTCCTGATCACCTTATTTCAGCAACATGTGTTACAAGATTGGGACCAATTGATGCTTTATTTATTTAGCTGACTTTCTAATACAAATACTCATTTAACTCATTTTTACAACAATTAATGCTAGAAGTCAAAAGCAGTTTACTTTTTTGATACCCTGGGGTTCTGAATCTTTAATTAGATGACTTCAGCTTTTCTATGGCTATAAATGGTGACTCTAATGAAACCAAAGTCAATAATGCATAAAACCATATCACAGCTGCCTGTTTCAAGTTCTCCTTTATTGTGCCAGCAGTACAATTGCTTCCCTGCCATGATTCAGGACTGTGAGCTGTACAGCAAACACAGATTTCCCCATTTGGAAACTGTTCTTTGCTCACTGGCTTTCTAAGTTCATATCCACTTAGGTATAAATGGATGATAATTGCATTTCACAGTTTACAGTCAGGATTACTATTTCATTAAATGACCCATTTTGCTTGTGTTTCACTGTATATTTTAGCACAGCTACAGGTTCATGAATTAGGACTTGACCACCATGCTTGAAGGACTCTAAATTTTAACTCCACTTCCTCATTTAAGTAACATAGGGCAGTCTCTTTCTTGAAGTCTGCAAGTCTGAACTCAAGTCGTACATGGACTGGGCAAGGAGTAAGGGGCAGAATGGTGGAAGAGATTCAAAGGGCCAAATGGCCTACTCCTGCTGTTGAGTTCTATGTTCCTTAACGTGGCCCTTGCCTGTCTGTTGGAAGAGTCGAGGTGGATTTGAAAGTTAAAGATAAAATGGCACGAGTGGAAACAAAGCTACGTTGAGCTGCCAAGGAGGAGAGCTAATAACCAGCCCTACTCCTCTTCTTGCACATCCACACATGTCCCATTATGGCTGTGCGAGAGAGATTAAAATCAAGGTTACATTATTAACATTCATAAGTAATACACTTATGATCTTGATTTATCTGTAGACAGCAAGGTTGCTAACCACATTTGTTGATAGTACTGGATTGGAAGCAGCCAGGTATGAAAAATTGAGGGCCATGGTGATTTTAACAGTCATTTGTAGACCTGGAAGTGTAGTTTGCAAGTCTTCCTGAGAAGATGATGTACTGATCACTAAGGTAGGTTAACTAAACCTCTTCGATCATTCCCCAGGAGCTGTACTGAGCACGGCAAGTGTTTTGTGTAAATATAACAGAGAACTGTAGATGCTGGGAATCTGAAACAAAAATAGAAATTGCTGGAGAAACTCAGAGGTTAGGCAGCATCTTTGGACAGAGAAACAGATTTAATGTTTCACGTCCGGTGACCCTTCATCAGAACTGAAAGCTGCTAGGAAAGGGGAAAAGGGTAAGGTGTAAATAGAATAAATGGAGACAATGCCGAGAGAAGGAAGAAAAGGACAAGCGAATGAAAAATTGCTGGTAGGCCAGAAGGGAGATGAATGCTGGGTAGAGTGTTAATGAGAAGTACAAATGGTTTAAAATGGGTGGGCTGTACTGCAAGTAACCAATACGAAATAGGACATGGACTGTAGGAGTGGATAATGAACATGGAGGAGTTGCTGTGGCCAAGAGATGAGGTGTTTTTCCTCGAGCTTGCATTGAGCTTTCCTGGAGCATGGCAGCAGGCCTGAGACAGAAATGTTGGGCATGGAAACATAGTGTTAAAGTGGCAGGCAACTGGAAGCTCGGGATCAGAGCATAGGTGTTCCACAAGGTTGTCACACAGTCTGTATTTCATCTTCCCAATGTAGACAAGTCCACTTTGTGAGCAGCGAAGACAGTAAATGAGATGGAGTGAAGTGCAGGAAAATCGCTGCTTCACTTGGAAGGTGTATCTAGGACATTGGATAGTGAGGAGGGAAGAAGTAGATGTTGTGGCGATGCTGCTCTTTAACATAGTTATTGTGTCCTTGTCTTCTTTTTTCAGGTCATCAAAGACACAGACTCTGAAAAGTCAAAGTTGAAGGGTTTTAGGGCCAGTTTGATTATAGCCATCAGATACTGCCTCAGGTAAAAGGCTTTCAAGTTATTAAAAAACGCAGCTGTACAACAAAACAGGAGTGACCAGTTCTCCCAGCTCAGCTTTTCTTTAATTTGGTCTGTTTAGCAAGCAGTAGTGTTGTGAAGCTGATGGCCCCAAGAGACGCAGGTCTGGGCTGACCCTCTCTTTCTGACCTCTCTCCTCTCAGACCCTGTGCTTGATTTTCCTTTAGTGCCAAGGGGTGTTTATGGAGATTGTTGCAAATATTTGGAACAGCATCGTTAAGTTGGGATGATCTGTTGGGTTTTCAGATTGGATAAGTTATTCTGTATTCTGTTCTCTTTTTTTTGTGTTTCATTCTTGTAAATAAATTCTGTTTTGTTTAAAACTAAGTGGTTTGACCAACTGCATCCCTCCTGGAATATCCACATTACACTTACTTAAAACAACCCGCAAAGTTAGGGTCTGGGCTACTTTCTTGAAATGTTTTTTAGGGGGGGGGTCAGGCCTGATCCATAACAATGGGCGAGTGTTGCATGTTCTGCGATTTGCATGGGGAGGTGCTATAGGGTTGTGGGGAGGTGTTTGGAATGAAATAGGAGTGGGCCACTACGTCTCAGAGGGAAACATCTGTGCGAAATTCTCATGAAGGGAAGGGAATATGTGTCTGGTATTGGCATCCTACTGGAGGTGGCAGAAATGGTCACTTATGATCCTTTAGGTGTGGAGGCTGGAGTGGAAAATGCGGACCTGGGGACACTATCAGTGTTGTGAGAGGGAAGGGAAGAGGGCAGAAGTGTGGGAAATGGGTCAGATGTGGCTGATCGCCCTGTTAATCAGTGTCAGGGAATTCTCAGTTGAGGAAAAAGACGGACATTTTTGAGGCCCCCTTGGAAGATGGCATCATCAGAACAGGTACAAAGGAGACAGTGAAACCAGGAGAATGGAATGGAGTCCTTACAGGAAGCAGGGTGTGAGGATGTATCGTCAGGATAACTGTGGGTGTGTGATATCAGTGGCTAGCCTATCCCTGGAAATGAGAGGAAGGGAGGGGAGAAGTCAGCAAAGGACCAAGTGAGGTTGAAAGCAGCAAGGAAATTTGAATCAAAATCGATCAATTCTTCCAATTATGGAGAAGAGGGGGAAGCAGCGCTGATGGTGTCCTCAGTTTCCACCCCAGCAGTCTTTGCATCCAAACGATCTTAAGCAACCGATTCCAGCACCTCCAGTGGGGTGCCAACACTAGCCACACATTCCCCTTTCCTCTCTTGTTAGCATTCACAGGGACTTTTCCCACTGGGACACCCTAGTCCACTCTTGCTCCAGTACTGACACCTCCTCAAACCCCACAGCACCTTCCCATGCAAATGCAGAAGGTGTAGTACTTGCACATTTACCTCCTCCTTCCTCACTGTCCAAAGCCCCAGACACACCCTCCAAATATTTTGTGCAGTTGTTTATCTTCCTGTCATGTGCCTTTTTGGCCTCATAAGCAATTTAATTCTACTCTTGCTGGTTGACTGTCAAAAGTTGTGCTTCTGGAGTACTGATTTCAGTCCCCATGATGCATTTTCCTTTTGAAAAATATAGATTTCATCTAAAATATGCAGCAGCTCATCTTCCAAAATAGGACTGCAAAGTGCGCAACATAGTCACGTGGCCATGCCACCAGAACATGCAATACTTTCCAAAAAGCTTCCATTATGTCAGCAATAATGAGAATCAACTTCCCCAAACACCAATAAAGGAGTGGGGAACAAACAGGATTCTGCAGTCTTCAGTAGTCCTGAACTTACTGCTCAGTCGCCTTCAGACAGTGCTCAGACTAATTTCTGTAGATATTATATTCCAAATACTGCATTTTTTTTTATTTCCAGCATCCAGTTGTGTAAAGACTGTTAAGCCTATCTTTGCACTCCTCGACTTAAATCCTAGCACTTCCTGCTGCTGATATGATCTTGCTGTTGACTTTAATCAGCCTTAGCCTCAGAAATCTTGACCATAAAATTATGCTGCAGATTCTGCTGCTGGCTTTTATTACATTATAAGATTTAAAATTTCCTTTGATGTACAAAATGCATAGAATGAACAAAAGACACCTTAAGATGCAGGGAGCTGTGATGTACACTGAGGAATATTTTGAAGGGGTAGGCAAGTCTGTGGGGTAGCCATGAGCTGTTTTGAGTGAAATAATCAAAAATCTTAGCTGCACTTGCAGGAAATTAGTTATTTCCGAGCACTGCTTCTGAGCATGCAATAGTTTAAGCCTCAGGTAGATTTAATTCCCTCCTTTGAGGTGAGTTTGGTGGTGGCTCGGGTATTTAAATCAGACAGAAGGATGACAAATAGGGAACCCAGTAGTATCCTGTTGGAGTTGGTGTTTGGAAGGCCCAAGGTTGGCCTTTCCATCCTGTTAATAATTGAGGACTTTAAGCTGCCAATTTTGGCTCTTGTTCTGGTGCTCTGATATTTGCCCATTGCCCCTTCCTACTTTAAGACTTCAGTTTCTGAAGTGACCATGGAAGCTAAGCTTTTCCTTCATGGACAGCATAAAATGGGTGATAGTGAATCCATAGTCCATATAAGGTCCCTGCAGAAAAGAACAATTTATTGGGATGCAAAACACTGTGCCGATTTAGCAGTTGTTTGTTTTGAACCTTCTCAATTTATGTAAAAGTATTCCCAGAATTGCCTCCCTCCAAAACTGTTCTCAGAAGTTCCAGCCCTGTGTCATCTCTTAGATCGCATGGTGTTCTGCTCAGTATGCATGTATTATTGATCTGGAATGTATTATTGGGAATAATCATGGAAGTTACTGTGGGAATTCAGTTCTTCAGTTTAGTTTATTTCAGCCAAATCCTGACATTGCATTTGCAAGATCTCCATAGTGCAGTTGCCTACGCTTACCATTCCCTCAAGATCTACAGTCTCCATTATCTTTCCCTTAATCAATCAATTTATAAATATTCCTAAGGTTTTTAAAAAGATGCATATGTACGGTTGGAATTTTAAATTCGCATGAACATTTTCAACACCACCTACCCTTAAAAGGTTTCCACACATTTCCAATGTGTGGAAATGAGAAAATGAGTCAGACTTCAAGCAGAGAGATTAATCAGGATTCAGCCCAGAGGAGGAAAGGAACAGGGTGAGATTAATGACCTGGAAATCAAAATTTTATGGTGGCCTACTTGGTAAAGTTGTCTAGAACAATACTAAGGCCAACTGTCAATATTAAAATTGCTGCAAGGTCAAAGATATGACTTGGTCAGCTATGTTAAACTACTTGAAAACTAATTTGATTTATTAGCTAGTCTTGACAATGATATTTATCCTGAAAGTGCAGTAATTGAGATGGATGTATGAATGGAAGTGGTTTGGAGGGATATGGGCAAAATGCTGGTAAATGGGACCAGATTAATTTAGAATATTTGGTCAGCATGGACACGTTGGACCAAAGGGTTGTTTCCATGCTGTACGGCAGTATGACTCAATGTTCATTAGTTAATTATGCAAATTATTGTGAAATGCTTTCAATCTGGAAAACCAAAGGATTACCCTCATGAAATTTTGTTTTGACATCTTTGCCTGTCTTTTCCCTATCTTTGCTCCTTAGAGACTTCGGCCAGGATTTAGAGACAGAATAATTCTGCCTCCACACAGCTGACCCAGGAGAAAGTGCACCAGAAGGTGCAAATATTGTTTCCAATTGTCCAGATTCTCTGGATTCACGGTGGCCAGAACAAGTGCAGGAGTGGGCTAGGCAGATGGCCAACTTAATTTTCTGGGAGAAAGTGAGGACTGCAGATGCTGGAGATCAGAGCTGAAAAATGTGTTGCTGGAAAAGCGCAGCAGGTCAGGCAGCATCCATGGAGCAGGAGAATCGACGTTTCGGGCATAAGCCCTTCTTCAGGAATCTGTCCTGAAGATTCCTGAAGAAGGGCTTATGCCCGAAACGTCGATTCTCCTGCTCCATGGATGCTGCCTGACCTGCTGCGCTTTTCCAGCAACACATTTTTCAACTTAATTTTCTGGCACTATGTTGAAGTTTTCAAAAAAGGCAATAAAGCGTGAAACAGCTTTTCAGCACTCAATTCCACCCCTCCCTCCCCTCCCACCCCCCCCCCCCCCTCCTACCCCCCCCCCCCCCCTCCTTATTCCACACCCTCCTTGGCCATGTCCATGATTCTTTATAGCCCCATGTTAACCCCTGACCCCCATCCTCCATTTTCTGCTCTTATAACAGCCATGCCAATACGAAGAATATCCAACATGGGCAGATCTTGCGACGCGTGCTGACATGAAATAAAGTGTCTATTGTAGACTTTATCTTGACAAAAGAAAAACACTCATTCCTAGAAGCCCACTTACTGCATTTACATTCCTTTAACTATATAATCCCTTACAGCAACAAACCCCTCTTTCATGTCTATATTCCCTGTATAAAAACAAGTGTTGGAATTCATAGTCCGATTTTGAAGAATTTATAATCATTTGGAACTGTCAGCCAAACCACAAATAGATACCACCAGATTGTGATAATCAAAAATTACAAGTTTAGTCATGTGGCACTAATCTGGAAATAATAGTCCTCAGGAGTGAAAAGGGAGGTAAAGTTTTAAAGGCAAATATACATAGCTTGACAACTCTGTTTGACAGTTCCTGTTCAAGATTTTGACAGTTTTTATGTGCTTCACAGTTCCAGTGAGTTTATGCATGGCTTTACACAGTCATGTCTGTATTTGTCAATCCAAAGTTTGCTTGACTTCTCTCATAAGATACCTGAGCTTTCCCAAAGGTGGCCTGGCACTGTAGTCAAAGGGATAACTTATCCTTCCATCTGGGTACCTTGACTATTCAAATAAATCCACAAAACTCAGATCTGCTTTTACAAGGTCTAACTTGCGCAGGTCACATTTCATACAGACATATAAAGATGGATGCTGTGACCATAAAAGGACAGCTGCTCCTGAGAAAGGCATACATAATTCACCCCTACAAAAGTCTTCGCTTCAGGTGAGACGGCAGTGGTGTAGGGTTTCTGAGTCCGGGGCTCCGTACACTTTTCTTTGCATTTCTTTTTGTTTTTTTGTTCTCTCTTTATTTACCACTTGGTGAAGAGGTCAGTTGCGGTGACAACATTGAAGGCGGTGAGTAGGCCCAGCAATACAGACTTGATGCAGCGACATTGGGTTCCCAGTGACTTCTGCATTATCGAGGCGGTCCTAGCGCTGACTCATGGCTGCTGCAGCAGAGGCGACTTTGAGTTCCTGGCAGCATTTGCATCCAGCGTAGACTCAAGGTGGCAAGTCTCAGTACGAGAACTGGTGGCATCAGCAACTGCTGCACTGGCAAGGTGGGTCTGGAGCAAACTCATGGCAGTGGTGAGGTTGAGTTTGGGTCAGTTGAGTATTAGGCAGCACCGTTGGCATCTGCATTGGCGAGGTCCAGCAAGGACACGGTGGCCAGTCATCAGTGGAGCTGAAATAATGTTGAAGAGTAGTGACTTTTATTCCAGTGATGGCAGTAGAGTGAAGGGGACTTGTTGCCTGGCCACCAAACCCACTGAACAAGAAGAACTGTCAAGTAGGAAACTTTTTCTTTGTTTCTTCAGTTTTCTGTCTTTATATTCTATGTTTTCATCTATTTTTGTGCTTGAAGATATGCCAGAGAGTATGACACTACACAACACTTATATTTTTTGTAACAAGACATGTGAAAATAAATAAATAAATACAAGCAAAATTGGTGGATGTAATGTTCAAGGTCAGGACTTGCATTTATTGGCCTCTTCTGTCAAATTAGCAAAGATGAGGAGACTGTCCAGGCTTTAGGTTTAGTTCTAGATGAACTTCAGTGATCAAATGTTGAGCCTCCATGATAAATACTCATGCAGGTTTTCTGTTTCGAGAATGAAAATGGATAATTTACATTATTATATCAACTGGTAGTGGATGAGATCCTAGACACCATAACACAGGATCAAATTAATACTCCCCAGGAAAGACAGGAGTTATAACCAATGAAGGTTAGCCAGCACAGATCAGTGAAAGACACATTTGACAAAATTAGTAAGAGTTCTTTGAGGAGTGTATTAGTAATGGAAATGAAATTGATGTAATGTATGATGGATTTACAACAAGCAATTAATAAGTTGCTGCATAGTAGTCAGCATGGCAGCAGTGTTCTTGTCTTTAAGACAGAAGTTGAAGCGTACTCCAGAGATTTCAGCACACAATGTAGATTAATACTTCAGTGCAATACAAACAGCAGGAAAGACAATTCAGATAACCAATCTAGTTTTACATCCCCATTTAATTTCTTTATATTTAATGCACTTGCAAAAACCACAATAACCTTGACCATTTAATTTTCAGGAAGACCCCAAATCAGTCTTTTGGAAGTCCCCAGATTAGATTAAAGGGAGGAAGGGACTGAGAGAGGATTTGCAGCCACCGGTGGCAAGGTGGACTCATTAATGACCAACTGACACCAATTGTCCCTGACCCCATTGCAATTCATGATGATTCAGGAACTAAGTAGCAGCTGCCTGACTCTGATCCCTTAACAAGCAATCTGACATTAGGAAGCAAGGTGACATTGAAAGCTACCCTCTTGTCTTGTGATGAAGATTCCTAATATATGATTATTATTTGGGAACCTGGATTCCAAAGTGGAGAAATAATATATGTATATAGCTTTAAATTTGATTTGTATATGTATGTTATGTGAGTGTTAAGGGAAAGACATAGTTTCAGTCTCATTTTACTTGTTCTCTGTGAGTAATATTGGGAGGTCTGGAGTTTGCTGTGTGTATTTTTAATGAGGGTTCCAGCTGTGGAATAGAGCTTGAAGTGAACAGTTCAGTGTATTTGAAACAAGGGGAAAAGAAGAGAAAACATGGGCCGAGCAACAAGATGTTTTATGACACCGACAGACTGAAATTAATTCATTTAGAAAGACAGTGTGCACAGGTTCAATCAGAGCAAAAAGGTAGTTTAGCAGTGTCTAGAAGTTCAGGGGGAGGGAAGAATTGGCTTAGAAGAAAATTCCAGAAACAGAAAACTGAAAGAATTGGGCAGAATCATATAGGGGCCTAAATGCCATGGCCAAATTGGACAAATCTAGCGACGCCTATTATCAATGTTGGGAGCAACTTACTGCATCTTTTAACTAAGTTCTAGTTTGAAGCTAAGTATCTTGTTAGGCAGCAATCAACTCTCTACTAAGGGGGATTATTGCTTGTTCATGACCTTATTAACTGTACATATCACATCTTACTATGCAGTTGCCAATCTTGCCATTCACCAGAAACAAGCTTAGAATTCTTGACACGGAACTCAGAGTGAGTTCCTGGTGATTTAAGCTCACTGCTTTCTCTAAAGAACCAGCATGTTGGACAACGGTATCTCAGGACAGTGGCCATACAGATCCCAGGTTGACAAACATTGGCATCTGATGTGTGCCAGCTTGTAAGAACCCTCATGGCACGTCTCTGAACCATATAAGGTATGCTCCTGTATTTCAGTGCTGCACCTTGGGATGCAATATGAACTATCATTGGAATGTCACAGCACGGACACATTGTACTCCGGGACAAACACCAGCTCACGGACTGACCTGGACTGCTTCTCCAAGCTGTTTGCTTGTTCTTTTGATACTCACTTTGAGGCTATCGGATGGGTCATAGCATCCCTGTCTTGCCTTGTCTTTTTGCATCTTGCGCCTCAGCTATGAATAGCAAACTCACAGTGCTGCTATATTGCCTTGATATTTAATGCAAAAGCAAAGCCAGGATACTAATGGCTGTCACTAGTCCTCAGGCAAGTCAAGGGGGAGAGACATCGATCAGGGAGTCCTCGCACAGTAAATCAACAGCCAGTGCTGACACAAGTCTAGGGGCTTGAACACAGTTTCTCAACCTCTCGGGGCAGTTAGAGTCAGGTCTCTCTACACAAAAGGGTGAGGAGCTGAATGTCAAGCAAACCAATACTCACCTTGACTCTATCCACCCTATTGTGGGCTGTTAGTCTCCAGGAATGAAAGAGAGGCAAGTATGAAGGGAGGTGAAGGTAAGTACCACAGCTGTTACTTTTGGTGCAGGTGGAGAGCTGTCCCGATTGAGTGAGTAGGCAGGATCAGTGGTGTTGGGGATTGGGGTGGGTAACAGTGAGTGAGGAAGATGTTACAGGCAGTAGTGAGAGCAGTAGTGCATGAGCTTTAGTGGGAGTTGGGTAGCAGAAATAGAATGAGTGTGAGACAGTGGAGAGAAGCTGGTGGCACTGACTCTGGCAGAATGCAGAAGGTCATTGACCTTTTTCCTGCAGTGCCAGGCATTCCTCCAGGTGGCTTAGTCTGCATGGACTCAGGTGGCAACCTTGAACAAGGTTGGCATGATCTGACGCTGTGCCGTCTTCAGCCTGTCCTTGTGGTAGTGGACATTGTGCTTCTGTGCTGCTCCATCAGAACCCCCAGGTCCGTTCCCACAAGATGGGCTGTCAATTTTCCTTATCCTTGGATGCTGCCTGAACTGCTGTGCTCTTCCAGCACCACTAATCCAGAATTTTCCTTATCCTCCATGTCTGCGGCAAATATCATGAACTGTGCAGGGCAGCTCCTGACTAACCAAGCTTGTCTGAGTGCACGGTGGACTTTTAAAGATGGTACTGGATTAGTGGTGCTGGAAGAGCACAGCAGTTCAGGCAGCATCCAACGAGCAGCGAAATCGACGTTTCGGGCAAAAGCCCTTCATCAGGAATAAAGGCAGTGAGCCTGAAGCGTGGAGAGATAAGCTAGAGGAGGGTGGGGGTGGGGAGAGAGTAGCATAGAGTACAATGGGTGAGTGGGGGAGGAGATGAAGGTGATAGGTCAAGGAGGAGAGGGTGGAGTGGATAGGTGGAAAAGAAGATAGGCAGGTCGGACAAGTCCGGACAAGTCAAGGAGACATTTACTGAGCTGGAAGTTTGAAACTAGGATGAGGTGGGGGAAGGGGAAATGAGGAAGCTGTTGAAGTCCACATTGATGCCCTGGGGTTGAAGTGTTCCGAAGCAGAAGATGAGACGTTCTTCTTCCAGGCGTCTGGTGGTGAGGGAGCGGCGGTGAAGGAGGCCCAGGACCTCCATGTCCTCGGCAGAGTGGGAGGGGGAGTTGAAATGTTAGGCCACGGGGCGGTTTGGTTGATTGGTGCCCCATGGCCCAACATTTCAACTCCCCCTCCCACTCTGCCGAGGACATGGAGGTCCTGGGCCTCCTTCACCGCCGCTCCCTCACCACCAGACGCCTGGAGGAAGAACGCCTCATCTTCCGCCTCGGAACACTTCAACCCCAGGGCATCAATGTGGACTTCAACAGCTTCCTCATTTCCCCTTCCCCCACCTCATCCTAGTTTCAAACTTCCAGCTCAGTAAATGTCTCCTTGACTTGTCCGGACTTGTCCGACCTGCCTATCTTCTTTTCCACCTATCCACTCCACCCTCTCCTCCTTGACCTATCACCTTCATCTCCTCCCCCACTCACCCATTGTACTCTATGCTACTCTCTCCCCACCCCCACCCTCCTCTAGCTTATCTCTCCACGCTTCAGGCTCACTGCCTTTATTCCTGATGAAGGGCTTTTTCCCGAAACGTCGATTTCACTGCTCGTTGGATGCTGCCTGAACTGCTGTGCTCTTCCAGCACCACTAATCCAGTGTTCGAATATTACTGTCAGCTGGGATCATAAGATCTCTGACCTGCCCCTCCTTCTCCTGTGATCCCCATCCTGGCTTCACTCACCTTTATCATGGGGTTCTGCAATGATCCTAACCTCTGATCAGTGCATAGCCAGCTGCGTAAGCTACCCAGGGCTGTGGTGACATTGAGGAGTTACTGGTCTCTGGCTGACTGCTTTCAGCAGCCAGGCTACAGCTGCCAGATCCTGAATACCAAAGGAGACTTTATGGTCGCCACATAAGTGCATGGAAGAGCTCAATAGTGCCAGGTCTCCTACTGGCCTGATGAGATTCCCCGCTGGTTCTCCAACACACTGACACCATCCCCTTTGGGCCAGCCAAATCCATCCACTTTATATTTTATGTTAATCAATACAACTTCCCCAATTGCAGGAATAGCTAGCGATGCTAAATTACAGACTTCAACTGAGAAAAGCTGTTATGGCTCTGATATATTTAGGTTCTTGAAAACACTTGTAAGTTAATACCATTGGCTTCATCACTGCTGAAGATGTCATGTTAACCTAATCCACTGTTTGGGAAGATGATAGGTTTCCAGTCAACCACCTGTCCCTCTTCCCTTCAGTGGAGAGTTAGAACTGGGCACTAACCCACATCTACCTGTTTACTGAAAAGTGGGTCAGGTAAGATTACTCCTATTGTTTATGCATGAGCCACACCAGAAACCACAATGAACTGACTACTTCACATAATTAGGTTAAAGGGATGAGAGCTTTGTATATCAGGATAATGCAGGCATAGAACTGGGCTAAATGTAAGCAGGTTTTGCCTTTTCTCAAAGACTTGTCTTTGCAACAAATTGTTGGTTTTGTGTAATGAGTGTGAATTCACCGCAAGCATTCAAAAAAAGTGAGGACAAAGTTCCCAACTTGTGGCTGACAGACAATAATGTTTAAGCAGTAGGTGATATATACAGTGACATATCTGAGCTGTCTTAGAAGCTTCGTGATCACCTGTCATCAGAGAGGTGGTTTGTAGATTTTCTTCCATCTGGATTGGCTTCAGGATATTTATATGTATTGTCCTGCCAAGGAATTTAAGTGATGGGTGCAGTAGGTTGGGCTTCATGGTGTTCAAATGCATCATTTCATTATGGCTGTCTGCAATTTTTATATTTGTAAATTTTCTTGATCAGTTTATGTGTGACAGAGTGAAGCCTTTCTCTTTGAAATGAGTTATGCTATTGACTGTCTTGTGGTGACTTCTACTCATAGGTTTGATTAAATAAAGTAAACCAGATTTAAATCTGATGATTTCTGATGCATAACATGTAACGTGTTTTCCTAGTTGATGATGTTCAAAATGGTTTCTCTATAATGCAGAAATTAGATTGTTGGCAATTGAGTTTAGCAGGGTAATTTGTTCCTAGACTGGAGTTTAAACCATGTAATTCAAACACTGGCATTGTGTTGATCTGTTCACAGTACATTTTTTGATTGGCATATAAATTACTTTTGTAATTTCTTTTGTTATAGCCTATTTTCAAAACATTTTAAAAAAATCTTTGGCTGATTGTTCCAGTTTAGCAAACCTTCTGAAGTCATCAGCCTTATATTGTAATAGGTCAGCACCAAACTGCAGTGTCAGTTTAATCCTTGACTTTATTTCAGGTCCAGCTTTCAATTGAGTGTTAATGCAGAAATGACTGTTGTTTCCTGTGTCCCAAGAAGAAATATTTAAGCTCCTAATTATTGTAAATCTATTGTCTGCTCTTGTTACCATTCACTTATCTGGTTAAAGTTCAATATATCAGTTGGGAAGATCATAGCCTAAACCATTATCTTGATAAAGTATTCTATTGTGTTGCATTTGATGTGTCCATAAACTGAAATGTAATAACAAGGATTTTTTTTTTCTTCAACCCCCTGAGCTCACAACAAATACCAGATTATTGCATAAATAAGAGCAGACTCTGGTTTGTGTGGAGTACAGCCATACAGCATAAGAGAAGGGTTTGTCACACTGAACCTGAGAAAATTATCTAGTGAAAACCACAAACATTGGCAGCAGAAATTTCAAATCTCCTTAAAAGATTTTGTAGAGATACCACACGCAGATAATCCAAATTTAGTGGAAGCAGGCTTGTTTATTGTGCACTTTATTTATTGGAAAGCACTTACAAATGTGGAATATTTACTGTTCAATTTCTTTGAAATGTTCATTTAATGTAATGTTGATATTTTTGCTTGCTTTCAAAGTCTCTTTGGTGTATAAAACGAACAACGTGTACAAATTGTGAAAAAGGAGCTAATTAGCATGCCAGGTCAGTGCTGCAGTGATGTCACTGGCAGGACTAAATCCCTATGTACAGTTTTCAGTGCCTGCATTTATCTCCTGAAGGCAAATGGAGTGCAGTTCTGAGCTGGCTGTAAGCAGGATCATCGTTTGCTGATTTTCAAAAAGCCTGTCTTTTAATTTCTTTCTATTGTGTTTCATAACGTTATTGGTAATGCTCAGAGGCATCAGCAAAACTGTGTTCTGCTAGAGGTCCGAAGTGCTGGCTTTTCATATGCCACGGAGGGAGAGAGAAAAAGCGAGAGTGCAAAACTACAAAAATAGATTAAGCACATTGAAGAATGCCAGCACAGAAGATGGAGTGGGAACTGTTAGTGCTAGTTGCATGTGAGGTTAATGAGCAAATATTCACAAACCAAGAGGTCCAGGTATGGAATACATTCATTTAATTTTAAAAAATATTTTGGGTTTGGACCACTCCTGCTTTGGCATATTATGATGGCTGAATTGATCAAACTGCAATTTATGTTGGTGCAAAGAACATGATATGAACACTAATCATTTCTAAAGTCAAGCATGAATTCTAAATGTAGCTGTCTATCTATATAACAAATATATTTAAACTCTTCAGTAACTGTTGTGTTCCTAGTTTTTTTTTTGAAAAGTTAAATTTCAATTAATATATACCTAGGGAAATGTTGATAGCACAGAAAATATTGCTTAAATTTACTCCAACATGTATCTGGTACTTTATGCTGAGACTTATGACTTTTCAGTCTTTTAATAAAATAGTTATTTGATACCAACATTGGAAAAATATAGTCCACAATGTAATCCAGCTGTTTCAGTGTTCAGATAGGCATATGAGGCTTCCTTTTTCCACTACTCTTTCCCCTAAAAAGTGCATCTAATCTATGTGTGTGAATGAATATTTGTCTGTATTTTAGACACACAAACAAAACGAATTTCAAACCCTGTATGAAGAATTATTTGTTGGTGCATTGTATAATCGTTGTTTATTAAGTATTGTATTTGCGAATATCTTTGATTCTTCTTCCCCCTGGACAGCAGCACACAATGGAATGAAGATGTTGAGGGAATTGAATGAGGGAAATGGTGGTGAATGTTCCACCTTTTTAGTTGCAGTCAGTAACACTCTCCTCCTGACAATCTGCAAGGTGACCTTGATCAATATCTGCAGTTATTCGTGTTGTCCTAACCAAAATCCTGGGTGAACAGTACTGGGGAGAAGAAAGGGAGAATGCCTTTAAAATAAACATTATTTTGAGGCTATGTTTAGAAAATTTTACTGTGGGTGGATTAGGACAATGCCTTTCTTAACCTCTGAGATCTTGCTGTGTATTTATCTCTCAATTATTAGGTTGTGATTTCAGTGGCCCTGATGATTTTGTACAAATTGAAATTTTTAATCCAATGTAATTCCTTCTATGTGTTGTATTTTGACACATTTAACACTAAATTGGCTATTGCATGGAAAGAATTAATGTTTAGACAGGTGCAATGAGTGAGGTTAAATTCAAGTATATTATTAGAAAAAGGTATATCTCCTTATGTTTCTTTTCTTTTCATTATTTTTCATGGATATGAGTGTCACAGGTTCAGCCAGAATTGATTATCCTTTGCCATTTGCCTTGGAGAAGATGGTGAAGAGCTGCCTGCTTGAATGGGTGGAGTTCTTGGAATGTAGGGACACACACAATGGCATTAGGAAGGGTGTTACAGGATTTTGACTTGGTGACAGTGAGGAAACAACGATAAAGTTCCAAGTCAGGTTGGTATGTGACTTAGGAGGAGATCTTGCAGGTATTGGTGTTACCGTGTATCTGCTGCCCTTGCCCTTTTAGGCAGCAGAGGTCATAAGTTTGGAAGGTGCTGTCTCAGGAGCCTTGTTGAATTGCTGCATTGTATGTTGTTGCTGGTACACACTGCTGCCAGTATGTGTTCCGTGGTGAATGAAGTAAATGTTGAAGTTGGTGTTTGGGATGCAAGTCAACTAGGCTGCTTTGTCATGGATGATGTTAAATTTCTTGTATGTTATTGGCACTGAACTCCTCCATGCAAATGGAGAAGTTGCTGTTGCATGCTTGACATGTGCCTTTTGCTAGATAGATACCTATTGCTAGTGCTCTTTGAGCCACATTTGCTCAAATGCAGCCTTGATCTTGCTCACGCTCACCCTTTTGTCTATGTGTGGACCAAAACTATAATGAGGGGAGGAGTCAAATGGCCCTGGTGGAACCCAAACTAAGTGTAAGTGAGCAGGTTATTCCTTTGCAAGTGTCACTTGATTGCATTGTTGATGACACCTTCCAATATTTTGCTGATGATCAGTAGTAGACTGCTCGGATGTAATTGACAGGGTTAGATTTGTCCCACTTTTTGTGTAATTGACATACATGGGCAGATTTTCATGTGGTTGTGTCAATATCCAATATATTATGTGATATCTAGAAATCTGTGACGTTGCCATCAGATTGGTGTACAAATTCTTCAAAAGACAGAAACTAGCATTTCTCTCTTTAATTTGTGCTAGTCGTGTTTAGATTCTCGTATCAGCATTTGAGCTGCTGAATGGCTTGCTTTCCTGCAAGGTTACAATGGATGCATGATGACTTGTGCCTCTCAAGTTAAAATAGACCATAGGTGGATTAAATTGGCTCAACCTGGTACTGTAGAAATTAATACTGATGAAATTGGAAGTGTACAATTTCAAAGCAATCATGTTATGCAGGTTAAAATCATTATAAAATATTGTTTAGGTAGTTTTAGACAGTTAGAATAAAAGAAGCACGGTCTAATTGGTGGGATGTGATGAGGCTTGTTCCACAAGGTTCTGTACTAAGGACTCAGCTTTTCTCTAGACACAGCAGTATTTTAGGTGAAGTTGGATGGTCAGGTTTGTAGCTGACACTGAGTCCCATTGTTCCTGAATTGGATGCAAAGAGTCAGGAAAATTCTTGATTCCACAAACCCAAATTTGGAGAATGTGTCTTGGATGTTCTAATTTTGGTTCTGGCAACGGGGGAGAGTTGGACGTGTTGTGGGATCAAGGGTGACTCCCCGTGACCTTGAAATAGTGTAACATTGCAGATGCAGCTCAGAGATGCTACTCATTGCCAGGCCTGAAAAGGCCACCCTCAATGGTCCATGATTTCATCTCAGCTGTGTAAGGAAAAATAGCAAGAAATAAAGAACTACACTTCAGCACCCACTCCCACTTTGCCAACACGTACCAATTCCTGCACCCCAACCACCATCCCTGGCCCCTCATACACTCCATTCCTAACCATGCCACTGTACCTATCCACATGGCTCTTGAGATAGCCTGTGCCACTCTAGTGATAATGCATGCCAACTCATGTCCTACCCGTCATCCTAAATCCTTACAATTTCAATGCCAATGCTCACAGTATCCATCATATGCAGTTCCTAAGTGTTTATTGATTAAAATTCATCATAAAAATGGCAATAACAAAAAAAATTAGATTTTAAATCCTTCAGTTATTCAATCCCTTGTAAAAACAAGCATTTGTACTAACAGCCCTATTGCAAAGGGTTTAAAACTAGTCTGTCAGTTAAACTATAAATTAACAGGTACCCCGCTGTAATAATGATAGGTTGTAATCTTCCCTGTTGCTGGCCTTCTCCCATCCTAGGACTCCTTTCTTAATACTGCTGTGAGTGTACCTACCTCTAAGGGTCTCAGTAATTCAAGAAAGATGCTCACTGCCACCTAAACAAGTGCAAAGACTGATGGTCAATAAATGCTTATCTAACCAATGACAATCCCATCTCAAGGCTGTTTTTTTTAAAATTAGTAATGCAGTACAAATACTGTGTTGATACCCCTTAGACTTACATCAACAGATGCAATTAAATAGCACAAACTGATTTTTAAAAATGCTGTTTCTTTTTATTTAAAATCCACAAGGTTTGACAGCTTGATAGTTCCAATAAACTTATCCATTTTTACATACATTCATCCCTACTTCTAACATTCCAAAAAGCACTTTATTTTCTTGTATCTATCCAAAAGGGCACCCTCCCTCTCCAAAGAGATGTGATATGACCTTACCCTGTAAAGCCTATAACCCACAAGTCATGTTTTGGACATACCATACATAAATATGGATCTGACTAAAGTCAATTGTTGTATTGCATATGTAGCTGGTTCTGGGAAGATTTGACTTTTTCTTGTAAAGTGTGTAGTCCACAAGTCATGTTTTGAACATCTCATAATTAAATTTACATCTGACTGAAGTCAACTGCATAGCTGCGTGTGCGTGGGTTTAGGTGTAGAACTATTGAAATTGTGATTCCAGCACAGTCTGGTTAAGCTGGAGACCCTTTCTTTTATTGTGGAAACCTACTTTGGAAACACAAATGAGAAAATAAATTCAAAACAGAACATAGAGAGATCAATGTGTAAAACTGTGGCGAATGGAGTTCAATGTGGGGCCTTATGAAATTATCCACTTTGAGTTCAAGAAAAACAAATCTGAATGAGCAGGGAAACTCACTTGTGTAAATGGTAACACCATTGCAGAATACTGCTCACTACTGCAGTAGTGTTTACCCAGTAAATCCAGCAGCTACATAAACAAATTTCTCTAAGTCTGCTTTGAATGGCAAGGAACTAGGAATTGTAGCGGTGCAGAGATTTGGATATCTCTTTAAATAAATCGCTAAAAGTGAGAAGTTGAGTTTTAAAACTAATGAAATGTTGACGTTCATCTCAATAAGGTTAGAATACAGAGAGGAAGATGTTATACTTCACTTGACATCATCTATAATATTGTGTTCAGCTTTGCACAACATAACCTCTAAGGATATGTTAACTCAGAATAGATGCAGTACAGATACAATGGAATTTGTGCAGATATATGAGAATAATAGTGTGATCTCAACTGTTAGGCTGACTGGCATAATTGTGGCTTGTTTTTCCGATAAGGAGAGAAGATTGTAGAGACATTAATTGTTGAATGTATAATAATAAAAGAGGTTTGTTAGGGTGGTGTATTGAACCTATCCAGAACAAGAAACAATAATCTTAAAATCAGAGTTAGACCTTGCAGTGGCGTACTCACAAAGAACTTTTTCGCCAAAGGGTAGTAGAAATCGGAAGTATGCTTTTATCTCAAAGATTGTGGATATTATTTAAATTGAAGCTGTTGGGACCGAGATTGATTGATTGAACTTTACTAGATAATGATGACAAGGGACATGGAACAATGTTTCCTCTGAAGTGTGGAGCCATGAAACAATCCAGAATATTGTCCAGAACAGTCAATACAGCTATGGGAATCACTAGGGAACCAATGTTTATGGCAATCTTAAATGTACTGCATTGTACAACAAAGTGCTTGTTCACAGAAAAGAGTCAATTAGGTAACTTTGGTGTTGAGCAAAGGTGGGTGAGTTAGGTCGAGGTACATATTATCCATTATTTAATTGACTGGTGGAACAGGTTTGAGGGGCTGATTGGCCTATTCTCTTGTTCCTGTCAGTAAATACCACTTTACCAGAAGAATTGTCTGACTGCCCAGATGTAAGATATTGACTGATAGATTTGTTTTTTTCAGACGGTGTTTGGCATTGAAGATTGGGGGCTAAGTTTTCTCTTGGTACCATTTTTAATAATAGAACATCTGTCACTTAAAATTGTGAAGTATGTAGACTGTACTTTATGCAATTTGTCAGATGTTCAGACATATGAAGTGGTTCATTTCGACTGATAACATATTAAGCACTTCTGAAAGTTCAGCACTTAAATCTGTTTAAAGCCATTTTATTCACCTGTATTTTACAAAAAGTTATGAAACTGTAAGTATAAATTACAATTACTTAATATTTGAAATATTTAGTACCTCATACTGTAGCATTTCTGTTTAATAAAACTATAAAATTCCTATTAATTAAGTTGCTGTCCTTTGACACCTATAATTTGCCAAAGGACTACTATTAGCTAAAGTATTTAATTTCTGCTGAACTGTATGAAAGACTATAATTTTTAATTAAATTGGTGCCAATAGAATAATATAATGTGATTACTTCCATTATTGTCTGATACTTCCTTGGGAAAAAAAAAGTAAATTCTGGAAAACTTGAATGTAGAGTTCATTTTATTAAATAGAGAGTCTTAAGCAATATGATTTACAACTGAGGCTAATGGTACTGGAATATCTTTATAATAGTTTAAATTATCGCAGTGGCAGGAAAGTCATACTACGCAGGCTTTAATCAATATAAGAAAGTTATCAGCCATGGGTTATTGTCTCACATTCATTGAGGTTTACACACACTAACCCACCCTAATCAGATAAACAAGCAAAAAGAGAATTTGCTAACTTAATGAATTAGAGCTTTGGATTAAAAAATTTCAAATGTCACTCCCAGTATTTGAGAAGGGAGGGAAGGAGAAGCAAATCAATTACAGAACCATCATTTAGTATCAGTTGCAGGAATTCATTAGATTCTAACATAAGAAATAGTGTGGCACACACTTTTGTGCTGATGGAGAGGGTCAAACAGCATCCATTGCCCTCCCGCGAAAGTAGTGGAAGCCAGTTTTAGGGTCAAGACTTCTGGAATGGTGTATTCAGTGCCATTTGGTCCATATCTTGGCCAGAATTACTCTGAAAGCTCAATTCTAGAAGTACCAAGCCCTGTCCCCTCGTATACTCTGGGATGCAGGGTGGCTGGTGGGGCTGTGGTGGGGAGGGGCTTGGAGAAAGTGTGCAGATTGTGCTTTGCACATCTGTGTTTCATGGAGCCAACTGCACATCAGAAGTTGAAGCTCCCTGCAGTTAGGTTCAATTTAAATTACTGGATATGCACTTCTTACCAATCCTAGGTCCAGAAACACCTTTGGTAGAGTGCCCTTAGAAGAGGTCAAATGCCCTTTGAAGTTGTTAAAAGTACACATAGATGCAAGAGAAAGATGGATACACTGAATGTCATTGTCAAGGGAACTGCCAAACTATCAGGGCATTTAAATCATATAGCCTTTAATTTAAAAAAAAGCTTGCTATTTCAGTGTCTTTTGATATCAGCCTGAGGGCTAATTCTCTAGGACTTATGCTGCATGACTGATTTCATAATCTATCATATCACAGTGATGTGCCTATCAGTTCACAGTTTCATTTTCAGCTCCAATGCTTTTGAAGTTTCTGAAGTGAGCCTATGAATACAAATGCTTGATTTTATTAGGTATTAAGTAGTTGGCGGAAGGCTTGGAGAATGTAAGTCAAAAAACAGTAGGATATTTGATGGCATAGGTTAACACTAAGTTAGCATAAAGATTATTAAAAGGGCCATGATATGTAGTGAGGGATAGGTTGGCATGTACGATGAGATGGATCATGAAGGTATGTAAGGGACATGGGTGGCATGATTAGGTATAAATGCAATATGACACAGGGAGTGTGGGGGGTGGGGGTGAAATTCTGTCAGCAGTGCGGACTAGAGGCCTTTTGTTCGTTTGTCAAAGCTGTAACACAGTCCTGGACTGCTGAGCCAGCCCTGTGCCCACAGTCTGCCTAGCATCCTGCAGCTCTGTAGGCTGGTTTAAGCTCTTCCCATTACATCTGCCACCTGGAATGAAATTGAATCATTGAGGACACTTTCTTTTAGGTTGGCTATATGGAACTGGGAATTTCTACAACTCTGTCAGGGCCAAAGATTTAGGCTGTGACTGAATATTTGGGCAAGTATGAAATTATCAAAGAGAGTTAGCTGTGATCAGGTGGGTTAGGTCACATATAACTGATGTTATTCTGCTTTTTTTAGATATTACTAGCATGGTAGTTAGAGGATTATCCGTACATGTCTGAATAGACTTTCAGAAGGCACTTAAATTTTAGTGAGAGATTATTACTAAAATGAAGGCAGTTAAAATTAGAGGTTGCCTTATGATATTGGTTTAGTGATAGGAGTCAGAAACTGGAGATGATCGGAAAAAACTCTGCTAGGATCTGAGAATTATGAAATGTGAGCTGTTCTAGGGACTCAGATTTCTACCACAAATACTGAATTGAGTTAAAAAATAAATAAGTCGTGCTATCCAGGTTTTTAGATGACTCTTAAAGTCAGGGAGGCAGAATAAGCAATCTGGATGGGAATAGCAAGTAACGAAAATGCATAGACATGCTGAGTGAGTGGCAGCAAAACTAAAGGGGCTGTTCAGTGTGGGAAAGTATGGAGGCATCTACTTTTGGTTCAAGAAAGACACATTTTATTTTTTATGCTTTTGGAAGACAAGGGGCTGTAGAAGCGCAAAGGACATTTACTTATTTGCACACATTTCGAAATGCTTGTTCACAGGTACGACAAAATGGTCAGCAAGTCTTTTTCACATAAATTTTCCAGGTGGGATCTATTCTTTGTTGCTATAAGGCAGCAGCGGTGATCTGCCTATTGATCGCATTTTCTCTTTGCAGTGCTTGAACGCGACTCAGTACTTTGCTGTTTCAGAGGATAGTGAAGAGAAAACATGGTTGTGTGGAGAGGAGTAGAGTAACAGACAAGCTTCTTCTGTGAAGGTCATTTGTGTAATGTGGGTTTCAGTAGAACCAATGATTTCATGGTCTTTTTTTAACCCATTAACACCTTTTTTGTTTCCAAATATTTTTATTTGAATTCAAATTCTCAAGCTACCTTGGTGGGATTTTAACGCTCGTTCTCCGCATTAGTGCTATTATATAATGAATACAGTACTGTTTTCTAATCCCACATTCCTCAGTTTGATTTGCATGTTTTTTTGTGCTCAGTAGGAATAAGCTGTGAAGGTGCATACCATCCCCTATTTGCATGTTACATATTAGAATGTTCCCATCAGTTTAAAACAAATTGCTGCTAAGTCCAAAAGAAATAACATTAATATCCATGAGTACGACATCAGTATAAGATTATTTTAATGTATTTAGTTGGTGTGTTTTTATATTTAGTATTTCTCTATGTTGATCTCCCATGGCATCGTATAAGAAAAGTCACAATGGTGTTCTTCACAGTGGATTTAAAGGTCAAATGATATTAGGATCATGAACATCATTCTGGACCCTTTTTAATATGGCAAATTATTTCCTTGCTTTGAAATCATAATTTCTGCAGCCATTTTTTGTTCATGGAAACAATCTGTGTTGTTGTCATGCTGTGGCAACGTTTTCCCCTTGAGGTAGGAAGTAAGTTCAGCATGACATGTTCACGGAGATATGCGTTTGCTAACATATTATTTGAGTAGGTAAGCAGGACGGACAAGAATGGTATCACATTTCATATTTGGGTCTGGATTTGTGTGTTGTAAATAGTTCAAAAGTCATTGAACCCTCGGGTTCCCATGGATAAAACACCCGTTTGATGGTAGCTTTTTAATCCAGTACAGATCTGTAACTGCTCTGGCCCTTGCCATCATGATGCAATTTCAAGCCAACATGCCTCAGCATGATGTCTCCACAGGCATGTTATTTGCAGGTGTTAACGCTGACTTTTACATAGCGTGTATCCACAGAGATCGAAGTAAAACGGAGGTATTAAAGAAGTTCCATACTTCACATCCAGACTTTTGAAACTAGACAGTGGTTATTGCAAAGGCGCTTTGTCACAATTCCTGCTAATTTGATCTGCAGCCTTTAGATAAATGGTAAAGTCGATTCTCAGCAGAGAAATTGTCTCGATAAGACCATTAAATAAAGCCACTGGTGAAATCAAAATGAAATTGTGACATTCACTTTATAGACTGCACCAGAATGAATTATAATTTTATGCCTGGAGTAGTGCTACAACTATAACATGGTTGCGTTTTCAACTGGTTCCTTATTATTCAATCTATTGAAAATGAATGCTTTCTTTTACTGTGAATCATAAATTGTCACTTTTACTGTGAGTACTACTGACTGGAATCTTCAGCATGAATCATCAGTAGCTGGTCTACTTGCAGCAAGGAGGCAGATTTGTGTTCTCATTCAGGCATGGCACAGAATTCAGAGCCAAGACAAAACAGCATAGCTGATACTAGATTTCTGTATCACAGAGGAATGGTGTGATGATTAGGTGCTAAATGCAACTGATGCGATGAGCTGATGCAGGAGATTCCACATATTATGTAATTGTCTAGTGACTAATTCACAGCAAGTAATCTTGTGCATAATTAGTGAAGAATGTTCCCTGCGCTAGTGATTGCAATGTTCCAAACTTCACATGAAAGGAAGGCACTGGTTCTTCCATAACAACTTGTCGACACAGAGTTCTCATTTGAGCTGCCTGCAGAGATAGGTGGATTTTTTTTTAGCCAACATAACAAGGTAATAATCAAAGAATACAGATGTTTTGTCAGAAGTTAGGGACATTTTTTGTCCATTGACCATTGTGGCTGACCTGGCATGTTGGTGCTCTGGTGATTGTGCTGTGTTGTTGGTCAGCCTGCTGCAGACGGCCTCTGTCTCTGGAGACTATGTCTGCAACCTGGGATCAACTTGGTGTGAAGCATCATCTCACGTGATTCAGGAGGCCTTCATGAATTCTCATTCAAACAAAAAAATGAGATAACAAGAGTCCAGAGACTGAATACTCCTGTTAGGGTGAAAGAAAAGGCTGGCAGATGACTGGAGAAATTGAGGTTTTCGTTAGGAAAAAGAAGGAAGCATAGGTCAGGTATAGACAAGAGAGATCGAGTGAATCCTTACAAGAGTGCAAAGGCAGTAGGAGTATACTTAAGAGGAAATTCAGGAGGACAGAAAGGTGACACAAGATAACTTTGGCAAATAGGGTTAAGGGGATTCCAAAGGGATTTTATAAATACATTAAGGACAAAAGGGTAACTAGGGAGAGAATAGCGCCCCTCAAAGACCAGCAAGGCAGCCTATTGTGGAACCACAGGAGATGGGGGAGATACTAAACGAGTATTTTGCATCAGTGTTTATTGTGCAGAAGGACATGGAAGATATAGAATGTGGGGAAATAGATGGTGACATCTTGAAAAATGCTCATATTATAGAGGAGGTGGTGCTGGATGTCTTAAAAGGCATAAAGGTGGATAAATCCCCAGGACCTGATGAGGTGTACCCTAAAACTCTGGGAAGATAGGGAAGTGATTGTTGGGCCCCTTTCTGAGGTATTTGTATCATCAATAGTCACAGGTGAGGTACCAGAAGATTGGTGGTTGGTTAAAGTGGTTCTGCTATTTAAGAAAGGTGGTAAGGACAAGTCAGGGAACTTTAGACCAGTGAGCCTGACGTCGGTGGTGGGCAAGTTGTTGGAGGGAATCCTGATGGAAAGGATTTACATGCAGTAAGATGTTTGACAAGGTTCCTCCTGGTGGACGGGTTAGCAAGGTTAGATCTCCTGGAATAGTAGCTATTTGGAGAACTAGCCATTTGGATCCAGAACTGGCTCGAAGGTAGAAGACAGAGGGTGGTGGTGGAGGGTTGTTTTTCAGACTGGAGACCTGTGACCAGTGGAGTGCCACAAGGATCGGTGCTGGGTCTACTGCTTTTTGTCATTTATATAAATGATTTGGTTATGAACATAGGCAATAATGTTAGTAAGTTTGAAGGTGAAATGGACAGTGAAGAAGGTTACCTCAGAGTACAATGGGAACTTGATTGGATGGACGAATGGGATGAGGAGTGGCAGATGGAGTTTAATTTAGTGTGAGGTGCTGCATTTTGGAAAGGCAAATCAGAGCATGACTTATATACTTAATAGGGAAGGTCCTGGGGAGTGTGGCTGAAAAAGGAGACCTTGGAGTGCAAGTTCATAGTTCGTTGAAAGTGCAGTCACAGGTAGGATAGGATAGTGAAGAAAGCGTTTGGTATGCTTTCCTTTATTGATCAGAGTATTGAGTACAGGAGTTGGGAGGTCATGCTGTGGCTATACATGACACTGGTTAGGCCAATTTTGTAATATTGCTGCAGTTCTGGTCTCCCTCCTAGTGGAAGGATGTTGTGAAACTTGAAAGGGTTCAGAAAAGATTGACAAGGATGTTGCCAGGATTGGAGGATTTGAGCTATAGGGAGAAGCAGAAAAGGCTGGGGCTGTTTTTCCTGGAGCGTCGGAGGCTGAGGGGTGACCTTATTTAAGTTTATAAAATCATGAGGGGCATGGGTAGGCTAAATAGACAAGGTCTTTTCCCTGGGGTGGGGGAGTCCAGAACTAGAGGGCATAGGTTAGGGTGAGAGGGGAAAGATATAAAAGAGCCCTAAGGGGCAGCTTTTTCACACAGAGGGTGGTGCATGTATGGAATGAGTTGCCAGAGGAAGTGGTGGAGGCTGGTACAATTGCAACATTTAGAATGCATCTAGATAGGTATATGAATAGGAAGGATTTAGACGGATATGGCTCAAGTGCTGCTAAATGGGAATAGATTGGGTTTTGCTGTCTGGTCAGCACTGACAAGTTGGACCAAAGGGTCTGTTTCTGTGCTGTCCATCTCAATGGCTCGAAGTGATTGCATGATGTGCTGAATGCGCAGTCTGGTGTATCCTATTTTAGGGGGATGCCAAGTGGAACTTTTTCCTTTGGAAAAGGACAAGAATGACTCCAGCTATCTTGTACCTTTATATGGTATACAAAGAAATTTTCTAATCAACCAGTTTGGAGATGTTTCTGGGTAATCCAAGATGGAGGACGGGAAAAATTTCAGGCTGTAAGAGCTGCTCCTTTTTTTTGAGGTATTTTAGGTGCTGGAGGTAATTTCATCGAATTCCAGGAGCAGCAATTACTGTTTTATATGCTGTTGCATTGTTTTGGAACTTTGAAAAAAAAAAGTCAAAACAACAGCAGTTTTAAAAGGGAGAAGAGCAGACAAAGGACTCACATGGTTAGGACAGTGCAGGGGAGAGAGAGAGAACCTGTACAGTTAGCGCCTTTGCTGTTTGAATTCGTGTATTGCTGGACATCGGAGTGCATCTGGGAAAATTAACAAACAATGAAATTCACAACTAATCTTGGAGGAACTGTTGGGCGAAGTTCACAGCACAGAATCAGATAAGTTAATTGTTGTTTTAAGTCTGTCCAAGAGAGAGGCTGTATTAGTGAGTATAGTGGATTCTTTCTTGATTATGTTTTTGGAGATAAGTCTCTTGATTAAACTTAAAATATAAGCCATATCTATTAATTTAACCTGGGGCAGTGTTTGTAGAGGTATAAGATGGTGTTATTTTCTGGGTCTGTAGATTGTGAAGGAGCAAAAATGGCCTTTGCAGTGATATGTACTTCTTGTCAGATGTGGGAGTTTGAAGAGAGTTTAAGGGTTATTGCAGATTATATCTGCCATAAATGATGTTGGCTGTGGATCTTATCAGATCGAGTGGATCGGTTGGAGAGACAGATAGAAGTGATGAGGAATTTGCAACAGCAACAGTATGTGATGGATGGCAGTAATAGGAAGGGGGGAATGTCTCAGATACAGTCACATAGATAGGTTAACTCCAGGAAGGGTAAGAGAGGTAGGCAGCTAGTGCAGGACTCTTTTGTGGATATACCCATTTCAAACAGGTATGCTGTTTTGGAAAATGTAGGGGGTGATGGATTCTCAGGGGGTCGTAGCACAAACAGCCAAGTTTCTGGTGTAGAGACTGGCTCTAATGCAACAAGGGGTACGTCGGCTTCCAAGAGATCAATTGTGTTAGGGGATTCTGTAGTCAGAGGTACAGACAGATGTTTCTTTGGCCAGCAGAGAAAAAGCAGAATGGTGTGTTGTTTACCTGGTGCCAGGATCAAGGATGTCTCAGAGAGGATTCAGAATGTTCTCACGGGGGAGAGCTGCCAGCAGGAGGTCATTGTCCACATTGGAACCAACGACATTGGAAGGGAAAAGGTTGAGACTCTGAAGGGAGATTACAGAGAGTTAGACAGACACTTAAAAAGGACGTCCTCAAGGGTAGTAATAACTGGATTACTCCCAGTGCTACGAGCCCGTGAGGGCAGGAATAGGAGGATAGAGCAAATGAATGCATGGCTGAGGAGCTGGTGTATTGGAGAAGGATTCACATTTTTGGATCATTGGAATGTCTTTTGGGGTAGAAGTGACCTGTACAAGAAGGATGGATTGCACCTAAATTGGAAGGGGATGAATATACCGACAGGGAAATTTGCGAGAACTGCTTGGGAGGATTTAAACTAGTAAGGTGGGGGGGTGGGACCCAGGGAGATAGTGAGGAAAGAGATCGATCTGAGACGGATACAGCTGAGAACAGAAGTGAGTCAAACAGTCAGGGCAGGCAGGGACAAGGTAGGACTAATAAATTGAACTGCATTTATTTCAATGCAAGGGGCCTAACAGGGAAGGCAGATGAACTCAGGGCATGGTTAGGAACATGGGACTGGGATATCTTGGCAATTACAGAAAAATGGCTCAGGGATGGACAGGACTGGCAGCTTAATGTTCCAGGATACAAATGCTACAGGAAGGATAGAAAGGGAGGGGGAGTGGCATTTTTGATTAGGGATAGCATTACAGCTGTGCTGAGGGAGGATATTCCTGGAAATACATCCAGGGACGTTATTTGGGTGGAACTGAGAAATAAGAAAGGGATGATCACCTTATTGGGATTGCACAATAGACCTCCCAATAGTTAGAGGGAAATTGAGAAGCAAACTTGTAAGGAGATCTCAGCTATCTGTAAGAATAATAGGGTAGTTATGGTAGGGGATTTTAACTTTCCTAACATCGACTGGGACTGCCATAGTGTTAAAGATTTAGATGGAGAGGAATTTCTTAAATGTGTACAAGACAATTTTCTGATTCAGTATGTGGATGTACCTACTAGAGAAGGTGCAAAACTTGACCTACTCTTGGGAATTAAGGCAGGGCAGGTGACTGAGGTGTCAATGGGGGAGCACTTTCGGGCCAGCGACCATAATTCTATTTGTTTTAAAATAGTGATGGAAAAGGATAGACCAGATCTAAAAGTTGAAGTTCTAAATTGGAGAAAGGCCAATTTTGACGGTATTAGGCAAGAATGTTCGAAAGCAGATTGGAGGCAGATGTTCGCAGGTAAAGGGACGGCTGTAAAATGGGAAGCCTTCAGAAATGAGATAACAAGAATCCAGAGAAAGTATATTCCTGTCAGGGTGAAAGGAAAGGCTGGTAGGTATAGGAAATGCTGGATGACTAAAGAAATTGAGGGTTTGGTTAGGAAAAAGAAGGAAGCATATGTCAGGTATAGACAGGTTAGATTGAGTCACTTAGAAGAGTATAAAAGAAGTAAGAGTATACTTAAGAGGGAAATCAGGAGGGCAAAAAGGGGACATGAGATAGCGTTGGCAAATACAATTAAGGAGAATCCAAAGGGTTTTTACAAATATATTAAGGACAAAAGGGTAACTAGGGATAGAATAGGGCCCCTCAAAGATCAGCAAAGTGGCCTTTGTGTGGAGCCACAGAAAATGGGGGAGATACTAAATGAATATTTTGCATCAGTATTTACTGTGGAAAAGAATATGGAAGATATAGACTGTAGGGAAATAGATGGTGACATCTTGCAAAATGTCCAGATTACAGAGGAGGAAGCGCTGGATGCCTTGAAATGGTTAAAGGTGGATAAATCCCCAGGACCTGATCAGGTATACCTGAGAACTCTGTGGGAAGCTAGAGAAGTGATTGCTGGGCCTCTTGCTGAGATATTTGTATCATCGATAGTCACAGGTGAGGTGCCGGAAGACTGGAGGTTGGCAAACGTGGTGCCACTGTTTAAGAAGGGTGGTAAAGACAAGCCAGGGAACTATAGACCGGTGAGCCTGACCTCCGTGGTGGGCAAGTTGTTGGAGGGAATCCTAAGGGACAGGATGTACGTGTATTTGGAAAGGCAAGTACTGATTCGGGATAGTCAACATGGCTTTGTGCGGGGGAAATCATGGCTCACACACTTGATTTGAGTTTTTTGAAGAAGTAACAAAGAAGATTGATGAGGGCAGAGCAGTAGATATGATCTATATGGACTTCAGTAAGGCGTTCGACAAGGTTCCCCTTGGGAGACTGATTAGCAAGGTTAGATCTCATGGAATACAGGGAGAACTAGCCATTTGGATGCAGAACTGACTCAAAGATAGAAGACAGAGGGTGGTGGTGGAGGGTTGTTTTTCAGACTGGAGGCCTGTGACCAGTGGAGTGCCACAAGGATCGGTGCTGGGCCCTGTACTTTTTGTCATTTACATGAATGATTTGGATGCGAGCATAAGGGGTACAGTTAGTAAATTTGCAGATGACACCAAAATTGGAGGTGTAGTGGACAGCGAAGAGGGTTACCTCAGATTACAACAGGATCTGGACCAGATGGGCCAATGGGCTGAGAAGTGGCAGATGGAGTTTAATTCAGATAAATGCGAGGTGCTGCATTTTGGGAAAGCAAATGTTAACAGGACTTATACACTTAATGGGAAGGTCCTAGGGAGTGTTGCTGAACAAAGAGACCTTGGAGTGCAGGTTCATAGCTCCTTGAAAGTGGAGTTGCAGGTAGATAGGATAGTGAAGAAGGCGTTTGGTAAGCTTTCCTTTATTGGTCAGAGTATTGAGTACAGGAGTTGGGAGGTCATGTTGCGGCTGTACAGGACATTGGTTAGGCCACTGTTGGAATATTGCGTGCAATTCTGGTCTCCTTCCTATCGGAAACTTGAAAGGATTCAGATAAAATTTACAAGGATGTTGCTAGGGTTGGAGGATCTGAGCTACAGGGAGAGGCTGGACAGGCTGGGGCTGTTTTCCCTGGAGCGTCGGAGGCTGAGGGGTGACCTTATAGCGGTTTACAAAATTATGAGGGGTGTAGATCGGATAAATAGACAAAGTCTTTTCCCTGGGGTCGGGGAGTCGAGAACTAGAGGGCATAGGTTTAGGATGAGAGGGTAAAGATATAAAAGAGACCTAAGGGGCAACCTTTTCACACAGAGGGTGGTACATGTATGGAATGAGCTGCCAGAGGATATGGTGGAGGCTGGTACAATTTCAACATTTAAGACGCATTTGGATGGGTATATGAATAGGAAGAGTTTGGAGGGATATGGGCCGGGTGCTGGCAGGTGGAACTAGATTGATTTGGGATATCTGGTCAGCATGGACAGGTTGGACCGAAGGGTCTGTTTCCATGCTGTACATCTCTATGACTCTGTTATTGCACACCTTTTGAAGCAGCTGGGAGTTGAACCCTGGCATCATGGCTCAGAGATCCTGAATGAGGTATATTGTAAAAAGTTGAATGGGATTGCTCAATTAGCTCTATTTTACTCTGGGTTCTGTTCATACAGCACAAGTCTAAAATAGTGAAAACTGCTTTAATACTGGACCCTTAAATGTGAGCCCTGAGAATCTCATCTTCAGGCTTGCTTCAGGCTGTCTTTTAGTGGGCTGTCTTTTAGCCTATATTGTGACTCATGTCTCTTGTCAACATCATCATTGAAGTAAACAATTGCTGACTTAATTGCAAGTCTTTGTGAACTTACGAGATCATTTCAAACTGCTTGTCTGCTACTTGTAGTAAGAACCATTCCATATTTTCTGTCATAAGGCACTAAACATCTCTGCAACAGCTAATATCATCTTGTAAACTGTGTCATGATGCAATGACTGTGCAGCTTTCCCACCTCTTTTAATTTTCTATTCTGTTACAATTTGTGTGACTCTCGCAGACAGATCGACTCATGAACAAACCTAATCTTCTGATATCTCAATGAAGTAAACACACTGTGGACTGATTTTGACCAACTTTCTGGTGATGTACTAGGCAGCAGGGAGACATTGTCTACCTCCCAATTCCCCCCTGCCCAGAGGCTACTTTAGTCACTTAAGTGACCTCCTGATTGGGTACTGAGAGTTCCCCTGACTATCCCTGTGGCAACTGTGTCACCTGCTCTCACCAATGCCCTGCCCTTTGTCAGGGTCTGCCTGACTGCCCTCAGTGCCCCTAGAACCCAGTTACCTCACTGTGTAGGATGTGTCCTTCGCTTTAATTCGTGGTGTAGTTTCAGCACTAGCCACCTTAACTTGCTGCATAGCTGTATCCCCCCCTATTTGGTCAGTCACTGCTGGGGACAGATTGCCAACCTTAGTAGGAATGCCTACCCCAAATGAACCCAATTCATTTTCTTCCCTGACAAGCAGCAATGCAGAGTCACTTCCACTCCACTCTCCACTTTCAAGTCTGTTTGTGGTACACATGCCGCAGGAACAGCATTTCAGTCACGTTTGAAAAAATGAACCATTGGGGCAACACTGATTTTCTCATCTCTGCGATCTGATCTAAGCTAAACTGTTGGCTTGAAAGGTGGTTGTCAGGATCCAATACAAAATTAATTTGGGTAGTCGCAATCCAGTTTCATTTGATAGCAGGTCATATCTCTGAAATTTTTGTTGTGCTACAGCAACATGACGAAGGTTGCTGTTTCTTTGGGACATTGTTGCAAACGGTTATGCTTGATCTATTATATTCCTGTTATAGATGGGGATGCTCTTGGGGCCTCATTCTCTTACTAATTGCCAAACTCTCCACCATCCTTCATGTTGAGACGTGGTAGACATTATCCTGACTTATAGAGTCAAAAAGATGTACAGCATAGAAACCGACTCTTCAGTCCAACTCGTCCATGCCAACCAGATATCTGAAACTCATCTATTCCCATTCGTCAACTCTTGGCCCATATCCCTCCAAACCCTTCCTATTCATATACCCATCCAGATGCCTCTCAAATGTTGTAATTGTACCAGCCTCCACCGCTTCTTCTGGCAGCTCATTCCATACACACACCACCCTCCATGTGAAAAAATTGCCACTTAGGTTCCTTTTGAATCTTTCCCCTTTCCCCTTAAACTTATGCCCTCTAGTTCTGGACTCCCCCACCCGAGGTAAAAGATTTTGTCTATTTTCCCTATCCATGCCCCTCATGATTTTAAAAACCTTTATAAAATCACCCTCAACCTCCACAGAATATAGAACATTATAGTGCAGTAAAGGCCCTTCGGCAGTCAATGTTGCACCGACCTATGAAACCAATCTGAAGCCCATTTAACCTGCGCTATTCCATTATGGTCCATTTGTTTATCTTATGACCATTTAAACGCCCTTAAAGCAGGCAAGGCATTCCACACCCTTACTATACGCTGAGTAAAGAACCTACGTCTGACGTCTGTCCTATATCTTTCAACTTTCTATTTAAAGCTGTGTCCCCTCATGCTAGCCATCACTATCCAAGGAAAACGTCCACTCTATCTAATCCTCTGATCATCTTTTATGTCTCTATTATGTCACCTCTCAACTCTATAACGAAAACAGCCTCAAGTCCCTCAGCCTTTCCTCGTAAGACCTTTCCTTCATACCAAGCAACATCCTGGTCAATCTTCTCTGCACCCTTTCCAATGCATCCACATCCTTCTTATAATGAGGCGACCAGCACTGTACACAATACTCCAAGTGTGGCTGCACTGGAGGTTTGTACAGCTATAACATGACCTCATGGCTCAGAAACTCAATCCCTCTACCAATAAAAGCTAACACACTGCATGCCTTCTTAACAACCCTATCAATCTGAGTGGCAACTTTCAGGGACCTATGCACATGGACACCGAGATCTCTCTGCTCATCCACACTACCAAGAATCTTACCATTCGCCCAGTGCTCTTTATTCCTGTTACTCCTTCCAAAGTAAGTCACCTCACACTTTTCCACATTAAACTCCATTTGTCACCTCTCAGCCCAGCTCTGCGGCTTATCTATGGCCCTTTGAAACCTGCAGTATCCTTCCACACTTTCCACAACTCCACCGACCTTAGTGTCATCTGCAAATTTACTAACCCATCCTTCTACACACTCATCCGGGTCATTTATAAAAATGACAAAAACGCAGTAGACCCAAAACAGATCCTTGCAGTACATCGCCACCAACAGTCTAGGAAAAACAGCCCCAATCTATTCAGCCTCTCCCTATAGGTCAAACCCAGCAACCTTGGCAACATGCTTGCAAATTTTTTCTGAAACCTTTCAAGTTTCACATCATTCCGATAGGTGGGAGATCACAACTGCACACACTATTCCAAAAGTGACCTAACCAATGACCTTTTACAGCTGCAGTATGACCTCCCGATTCTAATACTCAATGCTCTGACCAATAAAGGAAAGCATACCAAGTGATGACTTCACTATCCTATCTACCTGCAACTCTACTTTCAAAGAACAATGAACCTGCACTCAAGGTCTCTTTGTTCAGCAACACTCCCCAGTGTTAAGTGTACTTGGTGGTTGTGAGATTACTAAACAGTGATTTAAGTTTTTGTTGTTTTTGTAGCTATGCCAAGTTGACACCTCATGTTCAGCAATGCCTGATAGTGTTCCTTGCATGGCCTTCCACTTTCTTCATTGAATCAGATTTGTCACTTAGCTGGGGGAGTGAGGGATAAAGTGATGGTGAAATAACAGATTGTAATGATGTATAACTTTTGTATGTAATATGAACAATGAGATTAGTTCTTTTTCTTTCCCAGCTAGAGATGATAGTGCTAAAATGCACGATGGAATGTGTTAGAGCGGTCAATTGTGAAAGTAACCAAGGTATGGAGAATGCTTGCAGATGCAGAAGAGTTGAAGCACGTGTGGAGATGGATGAGAATGTGGAGGTGGAAATAGATAGACATGGATTTGAGTTTAAGAGTTTACCTGAGGATCACATGTGCTACTCCTGTGGAATTCACATTCTAACCATTCTGCAGATATTGCTGTTATTAGTGACTACCTTATATTTATTGACTCAAATTCTTGTGTTCTGTGTATGTGTAAACTTAAAACTAATTTGAACACAATGATACTGCAAGAAATCCCAAATGATCCTGAGTTTTGAAATGATCTGGTTCAGCCTGAGGCATTTGCCAAGGAGAGAGCTGGAATCAGTGGAAATTAATTTACCTATGGGCATCTGTTGTATAATGTAAACTCTGTAACTAAGACTAATTCAATTTTCTCCTCTAAGCCTTTGATGGATCAATATTCAGCTTATCTTGCATTTGCCCTGTATGTTCATCATCAGTTGTGTCCTCTTCTCGTCAGGTTGACTAATTGGTCTGATTCAAATCTTCTGCCATTTTATTAAAGATAGCACCTTCAAGTCCACAATGAACAGTAGATTCTCGAACATGTAGTTTTTACACAGAAGTGGGATCAGCTAAATTATACCTGCAGAGACCTGGCATAGACTCAAAAAAATAGTAGAACTAACTTATGTACCAGTTTCCTATTATTGTTCTTGCCAACTCACTTCCCTTTAACACATCACTGCTATTATTTCTGGCTACTCCTGTGAAATCCACATTCTAACCATTCTGTGGATAGAGAAGCTACTCCTGAATTTCTCATTGGATTTATTAGTGACTCTCTTATATTTATGGACCCTAATTCTTGTCTTCTGTGTATGTGTAAACCTAAACTAATTTGAACACAATGATACTGCAAGAAATCATTGACTTTATTACCCTGCCAGCCATGGATGATAAATGACCTTCATCAACTTTGTAACCATTAACAGCCATTGATGAGTGGTGACCTTAATCAACAAGTGGACATTTTAGCTATGGGCACATCAGGATTTATTGATTAGATAGTTTAAAAGATTGATCTGTTCAGAGTGTCGTCTTAACCCTTTTATAACCCCTGATCTTTATCAGAAATCTAGACCAGATGGGAAGTTATCTCAAATCATGCAGTGTTGAAGCTTTTTTTCTTCTATCTTGAGAAGAGGAACTTTAAGATAAGTTAATACAATAATTTAGATTATCAGAATTGACTAATTGACCACTGATCCAGAAACCAATCTGACAAGCACATCATAATTCTGTGGACTATCATAATATTTGTTGAATAATGCCAAACAGTACAAAATAAGCTAATCCTTTGTTAGATTTGGGTTGTGCAATGGATAAACATGTCCGTGCCGACCAGGTATCCTAAATTAATCTAGTCCCATTTGCCAGCAATTGGCCCATATCCCTTTAAACCCTTCCTATTCATATGCCCATCCAGATGCCTTTTAAATGTTGTAATCGTACCAGCCTCCATCACTTCCTCAGGTCTTGTGTTGGGAATATTCCCATCGCACGTAAGCATTAAGGCACCAACCACGCAGAAGGGATTGGGTAGCACAAAATTAAGAGATTCATTTAGTGAGGAGTTGAGAAACTGGTGAAAATAGTACACTTGGAGAACTTATATGCATGCCCGAGTTGGTAACTCCATTAGAACAAACTGAGGCTGTTAAGTCTGAATCACATAATTCATTGCATCATTTTTCCCTCTAGTGATACATACAGAAAACACAACCACACCAACATAAAGGTGTATGTGTCAGGAGAAAGTCACCAACCATGGCAAGGGCTAAGCTTAGCAGAAGAGGGACAGATTTATTTGAAAAGGGAAGAAACCCTTTCCTTACTGCCCACAAGCATTACTATAAAAAGATCACTTTCTCTTAAGTTAAATTTAAAGTGAGATCTTAATCGTATTATGAAAGCTTGATTTGAATGTGTGGGGCATGTGAGCCACCTTTCCAAGAGGAGTTGCTCACATGGTTCAAAAGGCATCACCATAAAAATGCTAATTACTCCTTTTACAGCAGATAAGGGATATGTTCCCATTTGTTTTATTTTTGAATTTATCAACACCATGCTCCCTGTCCCTCTCATCTGTTTCTTCCTGCCATTTTGGTGGTAGGTCTATCTAATGTAAAGGCCTTGCAATTTCAATATTTTGTAAGTTATCTGCATTGCATTCTTATCACCTAGAAAATAAATATTATTGGATATTGAGGTTGGATTGCTTTGTAAATGGTTGCTAAAAATCTGGCACAAGTGTGTTCAACAACACCTTGGAATCCATTAGTCTTGATTGCAATTGCTTGTGGTATATTGTGGGACTTTTGTTGTGGAGAAGTTTTCTTTTAAGGTGTTGGATGATTGAGCTTGACTAGAATTTATATTCCAGAGTCGGTTTGTGTGTGTTTAATGTGGTACGTGATGGAAATTATTTTTGCTATTTTGTTATTGAATTAAAACAAAACCCAAAGTGGGGAAAAGTTGCTCTAAAGTCGGGCTCTGTTCTAATTGGACTGACAGAAACCTTTACATTTAAACATCTTTTTGCTACTTACAGGGACGAACTTCCGTAAGATGTATTTCAGTTTTCAACTAAGTTAAATAACTATAAATTAAGTATTTAACATTAGACGGAGCACAGGAACAAAAAGACCTTGTACTTTACACATACATATTCTTAAAGGTGGCTGGACAATTTGATAAGACTTGTTTTTAAACAAGCAGCGCATTTGCTTCTGGTGTTTAAAAGTAAGCAACATCAATCCAAATAAGATATGCTAAATGTTTTTTGAATTGTAGTTAAAACCACAACTGGAATATTGTGTCCAATCCTGGCAGTCCACCTTAGAAAATCTGTCAATACTTTGGAATGGGTGTAGAGGAGATCTATTAGAAGGTACCATCATTGAAAGATTAACAAACTTCCTTCCTTGGACACTCTGAGGAGCAGGCAACAGTGCTACAAAGCGATCTAAACCAGTTAAGCGACTAGGTAAGCAGAAGCAAATGGAGTGTAATGCGAGGAAGTAGAAAGAGTGGAAAAGCAGAATATGTATTTCAAAGGTTAGACACTAAAACATTGGTATTCAAAAGATTTTAGATGTCCTTATATGCAACTCAGAGAGTTAACTTACAGATACATCAAGTAATTTAAAAGTCCATGTTATATTAGCCATCTGGCAAAGGAATTGGAACATAAGATAAAGGAAGTTTTGCTGCAATTATATAGAGCTTAGATGGGACCACATCTAGAATGTGACATACTGTTTCAGTTGTCTTGCCTAAAGAAAGATTTACCTTACTTTTGAGGGAATGTAACAAATGTTTACCAGATAAATTCCTGATTGAGAAGGTCATTACAGTGAGGACTGATTGAGTAGAATAGCCCTCAAGTCTTCGCTGGACTTCAGAAGAATGAGAGGTGATCTTGAAACATGCAAACTTCTGAAGGGACATGGTAAGTTAATACTGAGAGACTATTTCTCTTTTCTAGAAAGTCTAGAAAACCAGAACCAGGATTTTTAAGATTACATGTATTCCCTTACCACTGTCAGGAGACTCAGCTCCAAATGCATTGCCTCCAATGTAGGCTGCTCCTTAGTCACTTGTCACTCCATTAGTGGACTGGAGATGCATCTCCTGCCTTTAATCAGACAAGAGTCCTGAGAGCTACCAGCCAATCCTGCTAATCCCAGCATGCCACTAGGTACAGTAAATACATCTGGGGCTGCAAGTAGTTCCTAAAGTGCAGAACCATCAGGACTGGCAGGGCCTCAGTGACAAGGGCATTGGGGAAATTTATGGGCCCCATCTACCTACAAATCCATCATTGAGCGAATGTAATCTTCAACCTGAGGTGTGGAGTGTCAGAATAAGGGACCATTTAGGACTGAGTACCCTAATGTCTGTGAGCATTTGTGCAATACTGCTCATTTAATAGTCATATCTGTTTTACGACAGAGTCCTGTCATCAGTAACTGCAAATAAAACACACTCAATTTGTCATACAACACCTAATTTTGATGTTTGAAGTTAGTATCTTTTAAACCTCCTGATTAAGATGTTTCCAACTCTACAACAGGCTTCTTCCTAGGTACAGGTCAACATAGTCCCAGAGAGATTACTGGGCTGTTGACTCAGCAAGACAAGTGGTGGTGGTTTAACATAAGGATCAGCCTACCTCAGGCAAGGGAGTGAGTTTAAGTTTCATTGTAACTTCATCTGGTTCAGGAATTGAACCCACACGGTTGACATCACTTTGCGTTGCAAACCAACTGTCCAAACAACTGAGCTAGCTGACCCCAGATTGCAAGTCAAACGACCTGGTACACCCTTCAAGAATCTATCCACTTTGTTGAAGATATTGAACATGGAAAAATTGAAAGCTGAGACAGAAATTTGAACCAACATTACTGTGTGTGAGCATTAGATTTCCATCTATCACATTTTCCATGTCAGTCAAAATAGTAGCTGGCTGTCAGGTGAGGAATTTGAATTTAAAGTCTCCAACACCCGCTTGTGTCACGGCCAATTAACATATCAGGTGACAAAATCCAACCCGATGACAGAATCTTGCAGGGTCTGAGTCAGGTGGGCTACGATGAGATTTGTGCTCGATTCAGAGGAAAGGTCTGCGAGGCCTATCTTGCTGTCGGGACCATCTTGCTGCATCTCTTATGGTTTTGCCAAGTGGTAAAGTGAGAAGGCAGCAACATGTTTCCATTTAAAGGGGGTGATAGTAAGTTCATGGAGGCACCCACAATCAGGCATTCTGACACAGCAAGCTAAGGGCACCATCCCTTACCCATTGCCCTGTAGGTACATTGTTCCTCTTGCTGCCAACTCTAAACACAGACATTGATCCATTGTACATCCTGTATGGACATGACATTAGGCATCATGCTGGCAAAGTTACATTAAAAAAAATTGAATGTAAGAGCAAAATAAACACATTTGTACAAAAGTGAGACAATGTCATTCATTTCTTCTTTGTCTTTCTCCTGCTACATCTCAGTGTATTCCATGGTTCAACCCAGAGTGGAGGAAGCCTGCTCAGCTATTGGCCCTGGAGCTTTGATCAGATTAACCTGGATTTGGATGTCCCTGGCCATTCTGAGGATTTTCTGCAGCCGAAGCTCTCTTTAGCACAACTTTCAAAGCTTGGGAGGTGGGGGTTGGGGGGAAGGGGTAGGTGTGAGTGCAGGGGCAGGATGCAGGTGAAGGGCCCAGTCACCTCGGGAATGTCTTGAGAGCAGATTTCTTGAGGAGCATTATATGTGGTTTGTCTTCAGGCTGGCCGACTCCTGGGACTGCCCAGTTTCCTTGTGAGGACCAGGCACCTGGTGTGCTCACCAAACTCCCTGTGTCCCTTGTCACCACCTTCATTCCTGAGGACCAGTGGCTGGGATGATGGAGTGCAGGGCTGTGTACTCTCTGCAGCAGACCCTGAGGGTACTGGATCTGGCTCTCTGTGGCAGCTGCCAACATCCTTGCAGACATCCAGCCGCTCACATGACTTGCTGCAGTTTCTGAGCATTGAGGGCCACTGGGCACCACATCCTTGTCTGCTGCTGCTACTCCTGTGGCTCCCTGTGTGATCTGATGAAGTCCTTGATTGTCTACACGTGAGGGGTTCTCTCCTTCCTGGGGATGAGCAGCAGCCTGGTCTTCATCAGCTCTCCAAGTGCCAGCTGCCTGGGGCATTTCCTCCTCAGCCCAGCTGCGGAGCTGGCACACTGAGGTGTTTACCAACTTGTGCAACCAAATGTTCAAAGCTTAATCTCCCATTGAAGTGTCAGTACCTGGGCTGATTGAGGGGGTTTAGGACAGAGTTTTGCTGATGCTTCGTCTTTGGCTTTGGTACCTTTATCTTGAGAGGTTGAGGAGGGAGCTTTGGGAGGAGCCAGCAGTATCTCTACAGAGATGGTGGACAGCCTGGCAGTGCCTATGAGACCAAAGAGAGAGAAGGCTTTGCGGGGTAATGGTTAGATGTGCAATGACTTACATTGACAACAGGCTTACTAAAAGAATGGAAATCTGTTTAGTTGAGTTGGCTGGACACCTGGTTTGCAATGCAGAGAGACACCAACAGTGTGGGTTCAATGAAGGATTCTCCTTCTCAATCTTGCTTGAGTGTGGTGACCCTCAGGTTAAACCACCACCAGTTGTTTGTCTCTCTAATGAGAATCAGCCCTCCCACTGAGGTTCATGCTCACAATTGTCTGCAACATCTTCCCTCACTTGTTCTTATTGCCCTCCAGGCTTCCACACTAGCAACTCTGCATGGCCTCTCTGGAACTCCTCACCACAGTGTGGTGACCTTACCTCTACCGTGCTGAGAGATTGCAGTGGAATGAAGAGTGATGCTTGGTTGTCAGGGCGTGGATATCTCAATATCTCTGCAGGAGTGGTCTCAGTTTTCATCAGTGAGGAGTAGGATTCTCAATTCTCAGGCATTGAAGAGTTGAATGTCAGGCACCCGTCCACCCTTTCAACCCTATTGTGAGGTGTCTTTTTCTTGAGAGAAAGGGAGGAATTGAGTGAGGTGAGTGTGAGTGCCACGGCAGTTACTGCTGGTGAGGAGTCCCAGAGAGGTCGTGCAGAGTTGGTAGTGTGGAAGCCTGGAAGTTAATGAGAACGAGTAAGGGAAGATGTTACTGACAGTCATGAGCTAGAACCTTGGTGGGAGGCAGGTGTTCTAGCAGAGAGTGAGTGTGAGGCGGAAGAATGGCGATACTTAAACGTGAAGCAGAGAAGACCACTGATGTTCTTGTGGCACTGCTGGCTGTTCCTCTGATGGCACTGACTCTGTTGGCAAGCTCTGACCAGGGTCTAGTGGCAAGGTCTCTTGTTCTGATACTCCAGAAGAAGTCACCCCTCCTTTGCACCACCCCCTCCACCAGGTCCCTGTCAGAGAATCGCAACGCTATCTTCCTCTTCTCCAACACGTTCAGATTCTGTCCTTGCTCATCCGGTGCACTAAGCCCTTTTAACCCTGACCCAGCAGCCAGGGCTGCAGATCTTTTGAGTGATGAATTGTCCCAGAGATGGTACAGAGTCATATGGGGATAGAACTGGGTGTGAGGAAGCTAATAAGTTTAGCAAGATATCTTGGTTAGCCTCATGATGAGAGAGAGTCCTTCCAAGAAACCTGATGCAACTCACACTTAGCCAATGTAACATAAGATTCAGCCTTTATTGTCTTTGTTTGATAGTCCAGCCTGTTTGAAGCAGCTATTTTAATTGTTATAAAATAAAACAAAAATTAAACTTAGTTTTATTTTTCTGTTTTGCTGCACAAACGCTAAAAGCTAATTGCATCACTTCAGAAGTAGAATAATGACTCAGGTTGTTGATGGAGAAGCTGAATTATACTGGATGTTGTCATTGACCCAAGCTATGACAGTGATGCTCTACATTCAGTTGCATAGTTCTCTTATTCTGCACACTCAGTGGCTATTCTTAACTATCTCCCTTTGATTCTGCATTGCAACATGAAACTTAAGATGGTTAGGCTGCAGAATTCTAGCTAATCCTTTTATTTGAAAGTTTTCTTCAAAGAACATTCAGAAAGACTTACTGAAGCAAATTGAACCCAGGATTGCTGCCACATTAGGAATTAAAGTAAAGTGCACTTGATTTAGTAACATTTTGTTTTAAAACGTGCCATATATCGCTGGAATAAGAGCAACAAGATGGAGTTCTGCCAAACCTCATACCAGTTTGACTTTGCCCAAGCTGCAACATTAATACCTCTGGAACAAAATGAACTTTACAAAGTTCCTAGCCAACCAACTGTGTAAACTTCATTTTCAACCTTTTTAACCTGGCAAAGTGCCCCATCAGCATTTTGCAAACATGAAAAACCGTAAGAATATTCAGACACAAGTGAATGAAGGTCTGCGATTATAGGAATCCAAAAGCTTTGCTTCCTTGCCCAGAAAGCTGTGTAGAATTGGTTCTGATGACTCCCCATCCTTACAACTAACAGCTGCTAGTCGTAGAATGGTTACAGTGCAGAAGGAGGCCACTAAGCCAATCGTGTCAGCACTGGCCCTCCAAATGTGCATTATGACTTGGTGTCCTTCTGCCTTTTTTCTGTAACCATGTACATTGTTTCTATTCAAATAATGCCCTTTTGAATGTCTTGATTGAACCTGCCTCCACTTAACTCCCAGGCAAGACATTAACTACTCACTGTGTGAAAAAGTGCTTTTGCTTCTTTGACAAATTATTTTAAATTGTAACCTCTCATTCTCCATCTCTTATGATTTTGAAAACTTCGATCAAATATCCTCTTGGTCTTCTTCACTCCAAGGAAAGCAATCCCCACTTTCAACTTCATCTTCATAACTGAAGTTTCTCTACCTCTTCTTCACACTGTCCAATGTGTTCACATCCTTCCTATAGTCTGATTCTCAGAGATGTACACAGTACTCCAGCTAAGATCTAACAAGAGTCTTGTACAATTTTAGGATAACATTCTTTTTCTCGTGTCTAGATTAGAGTGGTGCCTGAAAAGCACAGCAGTTCAGGCAGCATCTGAGGAGCAGTAAAATCGACGTTTCAGGCAAAAGCCCTTCATCAGGAATACAGGATGAAGGGTTTTTGCCCGAAACGTCGATTTTACTGCTCCTCGGATGCTGCCTGACCTGCTGTGCTTTTCCAGCACCACTCTAATCTAGACTCTGGTTTCCAGCATCTGCAGTCATAGTTTTTACCTATTCTTTTTCTTGTACTCTATGCTCCTCTTAAGAAAGCCTTGGATAATGTATGTTTTATTAACTCTCCGCAACCAGTCTTGCAACCTTTAGTGATTTGAGCGCATATATGCCCAGGTCCCTCTGCCCCTGTATCTTTTATACTGTCTCTCCATGTTCTTTCTAGTAAAATGTATCACTTCACATTCCTTCACACTGAACTTCATCTGCCATCTATATGCCCGGTCCACCATTTTGGCAATGTCTTTTGAAGTTCTGCACTGTCCTCCTCATAGTTTACAATATGCTGCTTAGGTTTGTCTAGATCCCAGCTATGGAAATTATTTCCTGTACTTGGTCTAGATCATTAACGCACATCAAGAAAAGCAAAGATCCCAATACTGCCCACTGGGGAACTCTATGACAAATCTTCCTCCAGCCCAAAGAAATTGTCTATTAATTATTACTCTCTGTTTCCTAGCATCGGTTATTTTTGAATCCATGTTCATACTGTCCCACGTATTCCATGAACTCTAAATTTGCTCTCAAGTCTGTTGTGTGGCACTGTTTCAAACACTTTTTAAAAGTCCATGTACACCACATAAACAGCGTTATCTATATCAGCCTTCTCTGTCACCTCTTCAAAAACGCTGAAAGTAAATTCAATATGAATTTCCCTTAAGAAATCTACGCTGACTCTTATTAATTAACCCACATTTGTGTTTGTGGCTATTATTTCCATCCCAAGTTATTGTTTGCAGACGTTTTCCACCACCAAAGTTAAACTGACTGGTCTGTAATTGCTGGGCTTATCGTTACTCCTTTTTTGAACAAGGATGTACATTTACAATTCTACAATGCTCTGACTCTAGTGGAGTCTAAAGACAAGAGCAAATTAGTGCCACTGGCCAATTATTTCCATTCTCACTTCCTTCGGTGCCCTTGAATACATTTCATCTACTCAAGGTGCCTTGTCAACTCTTAAGTAACAACAGCTTATCTAATCCCTCCATTTCATTAATTTTTGAATTCTTCTAATGAATGAATTTCCTCCTCTGACACCACAGTCTGGCTAGCTAATGCTTCCTGAGTAAAGATAAATGCAAGGTATCTATTTAAAACTCAGCCATGTCCCCTGCTTCCAGAACAGAAATTGGTGCTGAACATTTAAGCTGAAATGTTTAAATTTCTCTTTTAATATTTTGAACTATATTAGCCAAATACATTTTTATGTGATTATTCCAAGTATTGAAGAATTATAAATTAAATATGTTTATAAATCTTAATTATAGTTTGAAATTATTTTTATAGCTGCAGTCTTTTCTATATTGGTCAGTAACATTCAGTCGTTATTGAGTTATATACCATAGATTTTTCTAGATTTTTATATAGAACTGATCAAAGTCACACACAGAATATGGCTCCTTAACGCTTTAGGAGCGCAGTGTGAATATTGTAATGATAGAGTGAAAGAGATTGAATAATTTGTAACTCAAGAAGAATTAGGTCTTTGTTAACAGCATAAGGTATAAATAGATCTACCTGGAACTATTCTGCTCAGAACTTGGTCGAGGCAGGAAATTGCCAGGAGAACAGCAAATGTGCCTCAGGGATGCCCTCAAAGCATCGCTGAAGAGATGTAACTTTCCTGCTGACCCATGGGAGTCCCTGGCTTAAGATCAACCAAAATGGAGAAGGTTCATCTGGCAAGGTACTAATCATATCAAGAGACTTCATTACGAACATGCTGAGGCAAATGCAAGGCATCTGTCGGAGTATATATAAACCTCTAAACAACTCATCTACCCAACCCTTCAAACATTACATGTCCTGTATGTGGCACAGTCTGCAGATCAGGCATTGAACTTACCAGCCACCTCAGAACCCATTGAACTGGAGTGGAAGCATGCAATTTCCTATTGCAAGGAACTGCCTAAGGAGAAGGATTGGATATTGTGCTGTACTGAAGCAACTCGTCACTGCTTGAACACACAAACCTCGCTAATAAGACAATTTAACTTGATGTTTGTTGCAGAAACCATCATTGTTACTAAAACTGTTGGATGAGGTTGCAAGTATCAGACAGTAGTGGTGTTTTAATGTAACTAGGACTTTGTAATCGCTGCTAAAGGACTCTTTCATTCAAAACCTACCATATTTCCCAGTGACGGTAATAATTACTGGAAGTGTCTACCAAATCCAGCTGCACAATTCTACTTCATGAAACTTTAAATCATTTTAAACTCTGATTTACAAGATTGCCAGAAATTTATGAAGATAGTGAGAAAGGTAGCATTTCTGGTTTATTGGACCCTATTGATGCATGGGCAAATAGGATTACCTGAAGCACAGACTGGCTCTTCTGCATTGAACATACATGTTTCTTCTTTTGCCAAACTGACAGTAGGATGAATGATTGAAGGATGTTGCAAGGTCAAGCCTGACCAGACGTCAGTGATACAGCAAATAAGGAGGATATTCAGCCCACTGTTAATGGTGTTCCAAGTTGTGGTTAATGCTCTGTTGAATGGACATTAACAAGTTATATTAAATATAACTATGTACAAGGATAGGTAAGAGATTATGTTTTCTGGAACCCTACAGACTCAGGCTCCAGTTCCATGTGATCAGACTTAACAAAGATATGGCTTATTTTTGCACATGCTCAATAGTTTTTCTTAGTTAACTGAATAATTAACCGTTTCCCAACATTTACCCATGGCACTGCAGATATTTCCCCTCCTAATTTCTTTTTGAAACTTCATCATTGAATCTGCTTCCACCATTATTTAGATATGTATTTCAGGTTATAACCACTTGTTCCACAACTGTTTTTCTTCAGATCTTCCCTGGCTCTGCCAATTTCATTTTAACCTGTGTCCTATGGTTACCACCTATTGTGTAATTGGAAACTGTTCCATTTTGTTTACTGTGTTAAAATCCTTCAAGATTTTCAATACCTTTTGTCAATTTTCATATAAGCTTCTCTTGTTCGAACAAGAAGAACCCAGGTTTTCTAATCTCCTTATCCCCAACTAGTTCTCAGTTGCTTGTTTCTGATGGATAAATCTCAAACAAATTTTTTTGAACTATTATTTTCCAAATCCTAAACTGTTTTCAACTTGGTATCAGTGTTGCAGTGACATCACAAGCCTTCAGTGTGGTATTGCAAATCAATCTTTGCTTCGTAACTTAATATGTTTCCTATTTTTAGAGGCATTTCTGAGTTTTGTGTGTGTGTGATCATCAGTCCAAACCAAAAACTGTGTGGCCTTTTTATCTCCAGTTTAATAATTGCACCTTTGGTGCAGAAGAGATAACAGAAACTCAGTTTAATCATTTGTTTTATTTGAATAAAAATAATCCCCCGCACCACCTGCCATTTTCAAAATGAGGGCCAGATGAACAGTTTGCTTCCATACCACTGCCAATAAATATCTTGTCCTTTATGTAGTAAATTATTTACATCAACTCAACTGCTATTCACTCCCTTCCCCGCCGCTGAATAAAAGTGTTGCTGTGCCACTCTGCATGTCTGAGGCCCTTTCTTCAAAGCGCATCTGTTCTGTGGTAAATTTGTGAGTGAGTGTATGTTTTCAGGTGTGCACTTTACAATTGGCAGATGGTATAACCAGTGCACTGAACTCAGTGTGCTACATGTTGACATGCAATTATGTGCCGCAGAGCAGTAGTTTACCTTTCATCTCTGAGTGTTTTCCATTTCTATCATGCTGTTACACAGTGCTGCCAATGAAGCCCTGAACAGGGAAAGAGATTGGCAAGGAATTGTGTTCAAAACCTAAACAGAGGAGTAGGCCATTCAGCCTCTTAAAATGTCCTGTACCATTTTATGGCCCATGACTTATTCATCTTTTTTAAAATTCATTCACAGGACATGGGTGTCACTGACCAGGCCTGCATTTATTACCTGTCCCAATTGCCCAAAGGGCAGTAAAGTGTCAAACACATTGCTGTGATCTGGAGTCACGTATAGGCCAGATCAGGAACTGACAGCAGTTGCCCTAAAGGACATTAGTGAACCAGATGGGTTTTTCCTAACAATCAGCAATGGTTTTAGTGTTGGTTTCCCCATAGTCCTTATACTTTTATTTCCCAATTACAGATGCACTATTTCAAAACTCAGTTCACTGCTGGATTTTGCCAAACTTTTGGTCATGTAACTTGTGCAGGGTTAGATCCAGCCAATCTGTGGCCATGTGGGGTCAAGGGTCACTTGGAGTGGAGGGACGAACTGGCTCCTAAGAGACAAAATAGATAACCCATCCAATGTCATGCTGCACCAAGTCAAATTATCCAGATTAGTTAGTTGTGTAAAATGTTAAAGAAATACGTACGACACATTCTAAAAATACTCAGATTCTGGAAGATTCCAGTTTTTAGACAGCTAGTTGTGTATGAGTGTATCTCCCTTCTAAATTCCTAGATTTATTTTGTGTAAATATCCTCCACATCCAAGTAGGAGATTTTAAAAAAATTCTCTCGGATTGGTTTTCGCTGTTTGAACTGAAACTTTAAGATTATCAAAATAATTCAACAAAGTAAAATCAAATGCTGGCTCTTCCTTGGCATTCTGTTTTAATTCTGGGTTACAACAGGATTAAACTGTATCAAAACACTTTCTCATTGTGTTAGTTTTGATATAAATGCAGACAATGTAAGGCAGTAATGTGCCTGTAAGTGCCATTGTTAAAACTGAGAGGTTATCTAATTGGAGAATATTTTTGGCTGGCTTAAATTGTAGATGGGATCTTCTAAATAAATGAAGAAAAAGTTCTAACTTCAGAGTATTTATGATAACTGAATGCAACATTGTGTATGTCCACACAATTAACATATTTCTGCAAATGATCATAATTCATAAAGTGAAATGACTTGCAATTCAGAAATTCTATCCCATATCGATACAGAGGTTTACAAAATTATGAGGGGCACGGATAGGATAAATAGACAAAGTCTTTTCCCTGGGGTCAGGGGGTTCAGAGCTAGAGGGCATAGGTTTAGGTTGAGAGGGGAAAGACATAAAAAAGACCTAAGGGGCAACTTTTTCACACAGAGGGTGGTACGTGTATGGAATAAGCTGCCAGAAGAAGTGATGGAGGCTGGTACAATTGCAACATTTAAAAGGCATTTGGATGGGTATATGAATAGGAAGGGTTGGAAAGATATGGGCCAAGTGCTGGTAGGTGGGACTGGATTTGGTTGAGATATCTGGTCGGCATGGACAGGTTGGACCGAAGGGTCTATTTCCATGCTGTACATCTCTATGACCGGTATGGTAGTTCTTGATTGAGAATTGAGACTTTGGCAAAGGTTTAGTTTTCAAGGAAGGGACCATGTCCACTAGTTGTTAAACTGGTAGGAACCCCAATTCATTTTCAGCAAGCCTGACATTATTTCAAGGCAACCCAATAATCACCTGAGCAACTTGAGGCCTTCCACCAAATTTAGCTGAGAGAAGTGGATAAATCCATTTAGAAACTCTTCATTAACAGTGATATTCTCTGATTCTGTTGCATTGGACCCTTGAATGATGGATCTTTGGAGAGAGAGAGAGAACTGGAGTGGGATGGAAAAACAAGGGGTAGGTATGCTAACCAGCAAGCTGAGGGTCTATGTCCTATGGAGCTGAATTCCCCCTCCCTCCTCAGTTTCTGCACCTTCAATTGGATTGCAAATGCCTGAACACACCCCTGCAGACCACAGAGACTGACTTCGCTGAAATAAAAACTGAAAGAGCTGAAATATTCAGCAGGTCTGGAGCATCTGTGGACAGAAGAACAAAGTTAGTGTTTTTAATTGAATGCAATTCTTCAACAAAACAGGGCTAGCTGGCAATCTTCTCAAGTGGTGTATTCTTTCCCTTTTTGCTGGCAGAATTCCAGAAACTACAGCTTGAGACCCTTAAATGACCCTTGAATGATGTCTGAACCACCTCCAGTGGTTCTCCAGGTGGGAAGGCCTACTTTTCTAACCTGGAGCTTGAGCTGTGGGAGTTAGGATGGCAATGGGATTTCCATGCTGCACCTTTTTACCCAACTCAGATGTACCCACCCCTCGTCACCACCATCACCACCCCCTAACTCCAACACCACCTCAAAACCACCTCAGTGGTGGGTATTAAATCCTGCCCATTATTTTGGAAACACGGACATGACATGTTGAATAATTATTTCCTGTCAGAGAATCAAGAGCAAGCCAAACTCGTAATGTCAGCAGGTTGTTGGAATAATGGCAAGATTAAAATAACAACAAAAGGCTTCACTGTCACACGGCCTTATTCCCCCCATTTCTTAAATGTCATTTGACAAATATTCTTTTTAAAATACTCCTATTGATAGAATCTTAGTCACTACACTTCAGTTTCTTTAATCTGTTATAAACATGAGCACTGGAATTTATAGTCCTACTTCAAAGACTATATAACAAAGCTGTAAATCAAATTGTAAACTGGCAGGTACCCCACTGCAGTAATAAAAGGTTGGTGGAATCAGTCATGCAGCAGTAATCGTATAATTCTCAGACTTATGTCAATAGACAGAGTGAAATAACAAGCACTATTCTTTCTTACTGTGGATAGTTTCACCTGCCAAAATATTTAAAGGGTGTGAGTTGTAAATGTATTGATAGCTTGACAGCTCTCTTGGTGGTTTAATTTGATTTGGGCACTTTTATTTACATACATATGTTTTCAACAATCCCAAAAGACATTGAACTCTCCCAAAGGACACTTGTCCCATAACATCTGTGTGGGAAGTCAACATTGTCAAGGGTAGCTTGCCACTCCAAGAGGTATCATATGTCACCATTTAATTCTGCAGCTTTATATCATCTTCTCACAGGCCTAACGTCATGTTTTGGCATTACACTAATGAAAATCCAGTCAACCTGGGGCATTTGCACTTCAGTGAGAGCAGTCACCTCTATGATCTATAGATATGCAGATTAGAATTTGCCCCCACTCCCTCTTTAGAAATTATTGGTACCATGTTTGGGAATAAGACCTTTGGATTCAGGCCTCTGCCACCATTCTTGTGTATGGAGGAATCTGAAGCTAGGAAGCATAAAGAGAATTCAGGAAAACCCCATTTCCCTATAGAGTCTTTACAATGTGGAACTCAATACCACAAGGAGTACTTAAGGTAAATCATCATCTGATGCTTTACATCAGTTTCACAATTTCCAGTTTGCAGGCTCCAGCTGCTTCTGCTTCACCATAATCCCTTTACACATCCATGTCCCACCATGTCCACTAGTTGTTAAACTGGTAGGAACCCCAATTCATTTTCAGCAAGCCTGACATTATTTCAAGGCAACTCAATAATCACCTGAGCAACTTGAGGCCTTCCATCAAATTAAGCTGAGAGAAGTGGATAAATCCATTTAGAAGCTCTTCATTAACAGAGTTGTACTCACTGTTTGTATTGCCAGGATGATCTCAGGGCTCTCTGCTTCTTCCTGGAAAAAAGGCCCGAACCACCATCATCCGCCACCACCCCCCTCCACCTGACTGAGCTTGTCTTCGCTTTGAACAAATTCTCCTTCAACACCTCCCACTTCCTTCATGTCAAAGATATGGCCATGAGCCCCAGTTATGCCGGTCTCTTTGTGGGGTAGGTGGAGCATACCTTGTTCTAGTCTGACCCAGGCGCTCGCCCACAACTTTTTCTCTGGTATACTGATGACATCATCAATGCTACTTTCCCCTCCCATCTGGAATTGGAAAAATTTAATCTATTCTCTGTCCAGTTTCCACCTTACTCTCTCTTTCGCCTCATCCATCTCTGACTCCTCCCTTTCCTTCCACAACATCCCTGGTTCCATTTCTGGAGTAGGCTGGCCACTGATGTTCACCCACTAACTCCCATAGTTACTGTGACTATACATCCTTCACCCTGCTGCCTATTACATTCTTCCAGTTTCTCTATCTCCATCATGTCTGCCAGCTTCTATAAGGGGGCCTCTGAAATGTCCACCCACTTCTTCAACTGAGGACTCCCCACCACTGTAGTTATCATAGCACTTAGCTGTGTCTAATCCATCTCCCACACTTCAGCCGTCATCCTTTCTCTTCCTTCCCACAAAGCAATAGAGTTCCCTGGTCCTCATGTACCACCCCACTAGCATCCATATCCAAAGGTTCATTCGCCATCATTTCCCCCAGCTCCATCAGATTGCCACCATCAGAGACATAGACCCCTCCCCACCCTTGTCAGCCTTCTGCAGGGAACATTCCCTTTGGGATACCTAGGTCCACTCCTCCTTCAGTCTCAGTATCTCCCCACACACCTAACACCTTCCCATGCAATTGCAGAAGGTGTGACTCATGCCCAGTTGCTTCTTCCCTCCTCATTATCCAAGGCCCCAGGCAATGATTGATGATTAATGAAAACTGAGTTCAGCTCCACCAATACAGGCTTCGAAGTGGATAAAGCAGAACATCTAAAGATTTCAAGGTGTGATGATCTACATCAGATTTCTTCACAGGCTTATTAATAGTGTTTAGCTTGTTAGTGTAACTTGTATCTGAATGTTACCATGCAGTGGAGGTGATGGCCTGGTGGTATTGTCGTTTGGCTATTAATCCAGCAATCCAGGTAATATTCTGGAGGGTTTGGATTTGAATCTCAATTTGACAGACGGTGGAATTTATTTTCAATAAAAATCTGGAATCAAATGTCTAACAATGACCATGAAACCATTGTTGATTGGGGGTTACAAACAATCCAGGTCACCAATATCCTTTTGGCAAGGCAATTGCTCTCATTACCTGGTCAGGCCTACATGCAACTGACTCTTAACTGCTCTCTGGGGGCAATAAATGTTGGCCTAGGCAGTGACTTACATCCTGTGAATGAATAATAAAATTGTTTCTTCCTGCGAAGACTCAGTTGCTTGCAGTACATTTCTCCAACCATAGTTGCCAATGGTTTGTATCCCAAAACTAATGCAATATAGTGAGCAGCAATGGAAACTGGAATTTAATTTAGCTGCACCATTCTAAATGGTATCAACTGTGGGCATTGTTGGCTAATGGCAGAAACTGACAGTAATGGGAATTCCAGTAGATCCAGAACAAAGAATTCCAGTCGACCCAAGTGCAGTACTGGATGTTTATAGCTTTAAAGATTTCACGGTTTTAAGCACTAATCATATTGCCTGTAGCAACAGGAGTAGTGGAGCAGCAGAACAGAGAAATTGCCTTTAGAGAAACTCATGGAAGATCAACAAAGTGAAACTGTGCTTAATAGTAAAGGCTTTTACTTCAGACCTAGTAAGTGCTGAAGCTATTCACACTTGACAGTTACGTATTGATCAGAAAGCGTGTATCTGTAGCAACAGCGCTAATTAGAGGTTCAGCTATCAAATGAACAAATATTAGAGCTCTGTGAGTAAACTTAAAAATCTCATTTTAAGGGTGAAATTTCAAAGGCACAAAAGGGACTGAGGAGGTTAGAAGAGTTAAAAAGGAATACTTACAACTCACAATGCGTATTGGCACCATAGTGAGTTGAAACCATGAAATATATCAGCTGGAATACAGAAATCCAGAGCCATAGAAGTATTTAAGATCAAGGTGGCAGTAACATTAACATTTTGAAGCTCAAATTAAGACAAATAAAGGGCAACTTAGAAGTCTAGACAAATAAAGTCTAACAAAAAATGGTAAACAGACTATGAAAACAGTGATCAGATTGGAAGATCCTTAATTTAAACTATGGTCAAGTTGGGATGAATTTATTAAGAACACAAGCACCAGGGTTCCTTTTGGAAGGCTGTGGAAAAGAATGGGTCTTTGTTAGGCTGTGAAAATTGGAAAATCATTCATTTTGCCTGGGGGGGAAAAAATCAGTTTGCTTCCATTTTGACTTCAGCAGGTGGGAGACCTCCATTTTGATTGCAAAAATACAGAAAACTCCTCTAAGCCATGCAGAATACAGAGATGCTCTATTGCAGTATTTAAAGCTTCAAAAACAACTAAATAAACCAGCATTACCACACAACACAGTTGATGAGCCTTCAGGTCAAGGGAAATAAAATAGCCCTACGATGACTGAAGAAAATTCAGATGATGGACAACAGCAAAGTTAGCAAGAAGGTGCAGATGAAAAGGAAATGAATGAGCAGTGCAACACAATTGAGGTCCTTGATAATTCTTAAACTGAACTTCTTAAGCACCAGCAGAGCCTGGTGAACAAACTGTATAACTGATATAAATTCAAGAGGAATATTTCAATTCACCTTCCAAGGACAAATTAACAGCAGTAGTGACAGAGCTAAGTCAGCATCAATCCTTGAGAAGCATGATTGCAGACATAAACATGTTGGTTCACCAATAAGAAAAGTATAGAAGCCGATCCAAGATATTCAACCTAGTCTACAAATTGAAGCTAAGAGTTTATTTACTTCAACATGGATGGAATTAGCAGACTGAGAATAAAGATTAAAGATCGGTTGCATACCACTCCATGGAAGCCAACATTAAGATGGGATGACTAACGTTCACAGATTTCACAACATGGCCAATAAGGAATTACATTGCACTGAGATCTGAGATATTGTCAAGAAGCAATTGCCTGACTCAGAAATACAGGATGCTATCAAAAAGAAAACACTTGTTTCAGCTACCTTCCCTGAAAAGAATTCATGAGATTAAATGTCCCCAGATTAAGCTACGGAGCAGTTGCCAAATTCAGTAAGGACAAATTCCACAGCAGAAGACATTACAGAGGTTAGAGGTCTTCTAAATAAGTAATGGAACATCTTCCTAGTTTAGCAGGAACAACATCCTAAACAAAGGCCATCAAAGAGATAAATGATCTTTCAGGGGAGAGAGTCTTAATAGACCACACAAAGTCAAGAATAGAACCAATATCGATAGTCCTCAAGCAAAAGATGTAATAATCTTCCAACTCTGAAGGCTGTGAGTTAATCCTTCTGACTGCTTGAACGTGTGAAGACTTAGTGGTTACAGGGAGAGGAGAGGGGCTAGTGATGAATGTAATCATGTACATGGATGCATGCATGTTAACTAAGGGGATTAAACAGTTTGGGCAAAGATGTTGTATAAGATCATGATTGTGAAAGGATTAATGTTGGAGAGTACTTAAAGCCCCACCTAATCTGGTGGGTGGGGATATGACAGAGGGAAGAGCTAAATCCATAGGTCTCCTCATGGTCTCAGTAACAAATTCTCCTTGGGCCCCTTCATTACTTTTGAAACCTCAAACAAACTCTCCTTTCTTTACTTGAAATCTCCAAAAAATACAAACCATATTTCATTCTGTCTGTTATCATAAATCAGTCTTTCTATCCCAGTCATCTTTCAAGCCAACTTTTACTGGACTTATGCCATGGCAAGGATATTCCCCTAAGATGGGATACTGAAAACTGGACGATGTCTGTCCAGTATTTAGTATTGGTTATTTGCTTTTAAATGCTGTTCCTTTTGTATTGTGTACACACATAGAACCCCAAATTATTGCTATTTTGCTGTTAGAATGTATTATGGGCATCAAGACACAAAAGCAAGTAAGTGACCAAGAAAGTATATAGTCTGATAAGGCTGAAGATCAGGGTCTGGGAAGTGACCTGCTCAGACTGCTAAGATTCAGGAAGTATGGTACTGTCACTTCTGAGTCATAGAGTCATGCATCATGGAAACAGACCCTTGAGTCCAACTGGTCCACGCTGACCAGGTTTCCCGAACTAAACCAGTGACACTTGCATGCGTCTGGCCCATATTCCTCTAAACATTTCCTACTCATGTACCTGTCCAAATATCTTTTAAATGTTGTAACTGTACCTGCATCTACCACTTCCTCTGGCATCATTCCATACATGCACTACCCTTCTCAGGTTCCTTTTAAATCTTTCCCATCTCACCTTAAACCTATACCTTCTAGTTTTGAACACCCCTATCCTAGGGGAAAGACATTTGCAATTCACCTTTCCTAAACCCCTCATGATTTTATAAACCTCAAAAAGGTCACCCCTCAAACTCATTCACTCCAGTGAAAGAAGTCCCAACTAATCCAGCCTCTCCTTCTAACTCAAACCCTGCAGTCCCAGTAACATCTTTGTGTATCTCTACTGTACCCTTTCAATTTAGAAATATTCATTCTATATTTGGTTTTAAGGATAAACAAGAGACATCCTTAGTGCCATGCGGGAAGCAGACATGAAGAGTATGCCTCTTGACCCCACATTCAAGGACCCAATCACTGCTTCCAACTTCCCACCATCGACATGTATTACTGCTGCATTGCTATCTCTGATTTAAGTATAGGGTACTTTTTGCCAATGGGCACTTGATCAGGAATATTGGAGCAAGGCTTAGCCTCATCATTCAGATGTAGTAGACTTGGACTGGACTGCCAACGATGGCTGCACTAAGAACGTGGCCCTCACTTTTCAGCCACGACTGGTATTTCATAAAAGCAGAAAATGTAAATGATTTCTTCCTGTCCCATTTTAATTTTTGAAATCAAAAGTTACCATTTAATGTAGAGCCAATAAATCATTGGTGTAACTGGAAATTGTTTGGAGCTGAGCCTATTCAGTGTATATTTTAATTCACGTTTTGCAAATAATTTAAAAGTCAAGGACGTAGTGTTATGAAGTCTATACCTCACATAGGAGTAGTTCTTGACTTTTACAAATTACCATTCCATTGACTTCAATAAACAGTCATTTTAACATGTAAAATGAGTCCTGAACTTGCTGTCACCTGGTAGTCTCTCAACATTGAGGTTTTACACCCCCTTGTTGAATTAAACCAAGTCGAGAAAATTTGGAAATGTATTTAAGATTCTTTTGTGGTATCCTACGAGTCATTGTATTTATTTCTGTGTTGAATAAATGATTACTTTCCTATTCCAAAGGTCAGCACACTAATACTTTCATGCATTTACTAACAGGCTTGTAATGTTTTTCTGGCTGGTCGGTCACATAGTGGCTGTCTGGTAATTTATTCTGAATCCGACTGAGTAACAATGGCCACCTTTCACAGACCTGTATTGTCTTCATTTCAGAGGCATTGTCAAAAACCACTCACTGTTGTCATCAATGCTTCACTTAACTGCCTCCAACCTTGTGTGTTCATCAATGACTAATCTAGGTGCACCATTAAATTTAATTTGAGCTGCTGTTGAGGCTGAAAGCATCATTACTCACGAAATTAATGTATTTTATTTAATGTACCTTTCTTTTCACATGTCACCTCAACCCACAATAGTGAATTTCAGCAGCCTACATCTCAACATTGTTCTATTAGCCATATGCTGTTTGTTGTGTTAAAATTCACCTTTTAATACTACACCAGGGAGTAGTCATTACTCCTCCATCAGCCAGTCTCTTTTCACATGAAGTTTTTTTTGACAAAGTATATAAAACCAAAAGTGATTTCCACTACTTTAACAATGTACTAAAGAAAAAAAAAGGCTAATTTGAAAATAATGGGCAAAGAAAAGACAAGTCATTGGGGGGAGAATAATGAATCATACTTTATTTATCTGAAACTTAAAATGATTTATAACTTTATAGCATAATTAGGATGTTGAAACAAGCAAACTATTGCATGTGAATCAGAATGCATTAAGTAAAGCATCTCCCCACTAACAACATCCTGGGGGTTACCATTGACTAGAAATGAAAATGTACTAGCCATATAAATACAGTGGCTACAAGAGCAGATCAGAGGCTAGGAATCCTGCAGCAAGTAACTCCTCTCCTGACTCGCCATAACTTGTCCATTATCAACAAGGTATAAATCAGGAGTGTAATGGAATACTCCCCACTTGTCTGGATGAATAGACAAGAAGCTTGACATTACCCAGGATAAAGCAGCCTGTTTGTTTGACACTTTGTTCACAAACATCCACCCCTCCACCACCACTGATACTCAGTGGCAGCACTGTCTATTATGTACAAGATGCAATGCAGAAATTCACCAAAGATCCTTGGATAGCACTTTCCAAACCCACGACCACCTACATCTAAAAGGGCAGCAAATACATGGGAAACACAGTGTCTGCAAGTTGCCCTCCAAGCCATTCACTATCCTGACTTGGAAATACCTGTATATCGCTATTCCTTTAATGTCACTGGATCAAAATCCTGGAATTCCTTCCCTGAGCGTGTTGTGGTTCTATCTACAGCTTATGGACTGCAGTTCATCTCTACCTTCTCAAGGACAACTAGGGACAGGCAATAAATGTGGACCTGCCAGTGACAGCCATGTCCCATGAGTGCTTTTTTTAAATCAAAACTATAGTCTAAATCTTTATTCTTATAACAAATATGATAAGAGAGGGGAAACAAATTAGTGTTGCCTCACTTTTTTCTACAAACCACATTGATGAAGCTTGTTACTTTGTGTAATTCAATATTTCAAATTATACAAATAAATTTACATTTTTCTCAGAATTCCATGTTTGAATCCTTCCAATCAAGTTTCCACTCCTGCCTCAGCTCCTGTCAAGGTCGCAAATGACATTAGGTGAAATCTTTCATCAATGGCATGTGTCTCACTCTGATTTGATTTGGTTTATTATTGTCACATGTTGCAAGGTACAGTGAAACATATTGTTTTGCGTGCTATCCAGGCAAATTATACCTTATATAAGTACAACAGGATATAGAATTGAATGCAGAGTATAGATTACAGCGATAGAGAAGGCACAGTGTATATGAGAGGTCTGTTCAAAAGTCTGATCAGTGGGGTAGAAGCTATTCTTGAATCTGTTGATACGTTTTCAAATTTTTGTATCTTCTGCCCAATGGAAGAGGGTAGTAGAACGTAATATCAGGGTGGAAGGGGTCTTTGATTATGTTGGCTGCTTTCCCAAGGCAGCGGGAAGTGTAGGCGGAGTCAAAGAATGGTAGGCTGGGGTGCATTCACAACTCTCTAATATCTTGCAGTCTTGAATAGAGCAGTTGCCATACCACGTCATGATGCAACCGGAGAGGATACTTTCAATAGTGCACCTATAAAAATTGGCAAGAATTATTGTGGACATGCCGCATTTCTTTAGTCTTCTGAGGAAATAGAGGCAATGACGTGCTTTCTTCACCATAGCGTCAACGTGGATGGATCAAAACAAAATTGTTGGTGATATTTACTACTAGAAAATTGAAACTCTCAACCACCTCCACCTCAGCACCATTGATACAGACGAGACATGTCCTCCACTCTGCTTCCTGAAGCCAATGACCAACTCCTTCATTTTGCTGACATTGAGGGAGAGATTGTCATCGTTACACTATGCCACTAAACTCTCATCTCTTTCCTGTATCCTGTCTCATCATTGTTTAAGATCTAACCCACCACAGTGGTGTCATCATCAAATTTGTAAATGGAGTGAGAGCTGAATTTGGCCACACAGTCGTGTGTGTGTGTATAAGAAGGGGCTGAGTACACAGCTTTGTGAGGCACCAGTGTTGCAGATTATTGTGGAGGAGGTGTTATCACCTATTCTTACTGATACAGTCTGCGGGTCAGGAAGTCGAGGATCTAGTTGCAGAGAGGGGAGAGAGTCCTAGGTCTCGGAGTTTGGAGATGAGTTTGTTTGGAATTACGATGTTGAAGGTAGAGTTAAAGTCAAAAAAGAAAACCACAGCTACCGGCTGTTTGTTTACCCTCCCCCATCAGAATGACTTGCTGCCAAAGAATCGAGTCCCCCATCACTAAAGCTCTGCGAATCTCTTTCCTCCCTTGTTGTACAGTAGATCCAACCATGGTGTCACAAACTTGGCTGCTGTTGCTTTCCCCTGAGAGACCATTCCCCACAACAGTATCCAACATGGTATGTCTGCTTGAGAGGGGAATCGCCACAAGTGACTCTTGCACTATCTGTTCATAATTACTAGTCTTCCTGGTGGTTACCCAACACTTTTCTGCCTGTGTAGTCTTTACCAGCTCACTAATCTGTCTCAGATCATCTGCTAAAACCCTCATTTAAGCATCTGGTACCTTTGGATGCAAGATTAGAGTGATGCTGGAAATGCACAGCAGGTCAGGCAGCATCCGAGAAGCAGGGAAATCGATTATTTGGGCTGGAGCCCTTCATCAGGAATAAGGATGAAGGGCTCCTGCCTGAAACGTTGATCTTCCTGCTCCTCGGATGCTGCCTGACCTGTTGTGCATTTCCAGCACCACTCTAATCTTGACTGTAATCTCCAGCATCTGCAGTCCTCATTTTCGGCTACCTGTAAATGCATTTATTTCAAAGCACTTTTGCTGGTCTTCCACAATCTACCCTCGATATCCATGAGGCTATCCAAAACCCTGCTTGCTCAAGCTTTACTTGCAGCAGGTCCTGTACCCCTATCACTCCAGTATTCACTGACCTGCACTGGCTGCTTCTCAAGCAATATCTTGATTTTAAAATTCTCATCCTTTTGTTTAAATCTGTTCCTGACCTTACACTCCTTATCACTGTAACCTTCTCTTGGCCCAACAGCCCTCTGTTCTCTGTGCTCCTCGAATTCCGAATTGTGAATCCCCAATTTTAATTGCTCCAACATTACCTTCAGTTTCCTTGGCTCCAAGTCTGGAATGCCTTCTCCAGCTCATTCTCCTCCTTTCAGACAGTTCTCAATTCGTAGCTCTTTGACCATGATTTGGTCATCTGACCTGCTATCTCCCTGTACAGTTAAGTGTCATACTTTGTTTCTCAGTGCTGCTGTGAATTGCTTTGAGACATTTCATTATCTTAAAGCTCCGACATAAAAACTGTGCAAGGTGGTTAACAACAATGTCCCTAATGTTTCTGTAGTCTGCGAGTGTGCCTTATTTGGAATCACCTATTCGGGAATAATCACTTGTATAAGATAAAGTTAAAAATCACACAACACTAGGTTATAGTCCAACAGGTTTATTTGGAAGCACTAGCTTTTGGAGTGCTATTCCTTCATCAAAAGTACTGGCAGCATGAAATGTACACAACTCGCATTTATGTAGCTCTTTTAACCTAGGTACCTCATCGGAATGTAATCAAACAAATAGAGACCCGAAGTGACAGAAGTAGATACTATTCAAAGAAAATAGGATTTAAAGCTTGTTCTCCAGGAGAGAGAAGTGGAGAGGTTTGAGAGAGGGGGGAGGGATGAGGGAGTTCCAGAACTTAGGGTTTAGTTACCTGAAAGCAGACCACCAATGGTGGGGTCAAATCTGTAATGTCCTAAGGTCAAAATTACAGAAGTGCAGAGATCTCCAGGGGTTTGCAGGGCAAGAGGAGGGTGCAAAGATAGCAAGAGCTAAGGCCATGAGAGATTTACAAACAAGGCTAAGAATTTTTAAATGGCTGCATCACTGGACCAAGAGTTACTGAAGGTGCTAGGTTCAGACAGCAGAGTCTTGTGTGACGTCAAAGTTTTGGAAAGTGCAACTGGAAGAGTGGCCAGGAGTGTGTTGGAGTTATTGGATTCAAAGGTAGTGAACTCCAAAATGAAAATGGCAGGGAGAAAAAGCTTAAGGAAGTGTGGGAGTGCCAGTCCACACTGCATTTCTCAAGCTGGTTGACTTTTTAATCCTAAAATATTGCAATCTGCCTCATTTTAAACACTTGCACATAATTCATTGTTTTGGAAGATTGTTGCTTTAGCTAGAGTTAATAAAGAGTAACTGTTTCCAATGACTTTAAGGTCATTTGACATTAAAAAGAGGAAGGCCTCCCCTTTTTCTCCAGCAGTAATGCCAAATATTTGTATGCGTTAACACAAATTAAATACTTGAGAGTTCAAAAAGAAATATCATTGGTTTCTGACTATTTTCATGTTTTCACAGCTTTATTATTTGTGTGAGCTTTTTTAAAGTTTACTGCAGTTTAGTAGAGTGTTCATGAGAAAGACCAAAGTAAATATTAAAGGTAAAATGCTGTACAATGACTGTCAATAGGTCTGTGAGAATGTGGCTGTGGGAAACGTGTATAAGCCTGTATTATTAGATGCACAGCAATGATACCAATCTGAAGTCAGTAAAAAGTGGAAGTTTAGGAAAATTTTACTTGTATCATCTTATTACTACTATCGCAGAACTCTGGTAACACAAAGTATCTTTCTTATCCAGGATCGATTTGAAGCCCTTTTCCGGGTTTATGATGAACAAGCCACATTCCAACTGTTCCAAAGCTTCCAGAGAGTACGGATAAATTTCACCAATCAAGAGGCAGCTGCACGTGCCCGAATAGAACTTCATGAATCCGACTTTAATGGCAGCAAACTCAAACTTTATTTTGCACAGGTACGATATAATGATCTTACAAACCTTCCCCGAGATCTGCATTGTAAATATTTCAAGTTATTCCTGACTATCAACAAATCAGTCATCTATTTAACACGAGTGATAAATCACATTTTGCCCCATTGATACCCGGTGTTAGTAGAAGTAGACAATGTGACTAAAATGATAGCCAGTGTCAAGATTAGAATGGTGCTGGAAAAGCACAGCAGGTCAGGCAGCATCCAAGGAGCAGGAAAATCAATGTTTCGGGCAAAAGCCCTTCATCAGGAATGAGGCCTCAATCCTGGTGAAGGGGTCCTGCCCGAAACGTCAATTTTCCTGCTCCTCAGATGCTGCCTGATCTGCTGTGCTTTTCCAGCACCACTCTAATCTTGATTCTGATCTCCAGCATCTGCAGTCCTCACTTTCACCTAAAATGATTGCTACTTCACCATGACCACCTTTGCAGCTATGTAATCAGTCCTTTGACATGCTGGGTTTCTGCTATTAGACATGTCAACACATTTTGCATGTAAGAAAGAGTTTCTACTGATTAATTGGAAGAAAATACTTTCAACTGTGTGTCTGGACACCTTTGCTTTTGTGGAAATATTCAAATTATTTCAATATAGCATAGTACTTTGCGCAGTCATACTTCCGTAGATGATTTATGGCAGAGCAGTAGATATGATCTATATGGACTTCAGTAAGGCGTTCGACAAGGTTCCCCATGGGAGACTGAATAGCAAGGTTAGATCTCATGGAATACAGGGAGAACTAGCCATTTGGTTACAGAACTGGCTCAAAGGTAGAAGACAGAGGGTGGTGGTGGAGGGTTGTTTTTCAGATTGGAGGCCTGTGACCAGTGGAGTGCCACAAGGATCGGTGCTGGGCCCTCTACTTTTTGTCATTTACATAAATGATTTGGATGCGAGCATAAGAGGTACAGTTAGTAAGTTTGCAGATGACACCAAAATTGGAGATGTAGTGGACAGCGAAGAGGGTTACCTCAGATTACAACAGGATCTGGACCAGATGGGCCAACGGGCTGAGAAGTGGCAGATGGAGTTTAATTCAGATAAATGCGAGGTGCTGCATTTTGGGAAAGCAAATCTTAGCAGGACTTGTACACTTAATGGTAAGGTCCTAGGGAGTGTTGCTGAACAAAGAGATCTTGGAGTGCAGGTTCATAGCTCCTTGAAAGTGGAGTTGCAAGTAGATAGCATAGTGAAGAAGGTGTTTGGTATGCTTTCCTTTATTGGTCAGAGTACTGAGTACAGGAGTTGGGAGGTCATGTTGTGGCTATACAGGACATTGGTTAGGCCACTGTTGGAATATTACATGCAATTCTGGTCTCCTTCCTATCGGAAAGATGTTGTGAAACTTGAAAGGGTTCAGAAAAGATTTACAAGGATGTTGCCAGGGTTGGATGATCTGAGCTACAGGGAGAGGATGAACAGGCTGGGGCTGTTTTCCCTGGAGCGTCGAAGGCTGGGGGGTGACCTTATAGAGGTTTACAAAATTATGAGGGGCATGGATAGGATAAATAGGGTTTGGGGACTCCTTAACTAGAGGGCATAGGTTTAGGGTGAGAGGGGAAAGGTGTAAAAGAGACCTAAGGGGCAACTTTTTCACACAAAGGGTGGTACGTGCATGGAATGAGCTGCCAGAGGATGTGGTGGAGGCTGGTACAATTGCAATATTTAAGAGGCATTTGGATGGGTATATGAATAGGAAGTGTTTGGAGGGATATGGGCCAGGTGCTGGCAGGTGGGACTAGATTGGGTTGGGATATCTGGTCGGCCTGGACAGGTTGGACCGAAGGGTCTGTTTCCATGCTGTACATCTCTATGACAATATACACAGTTAGAAGGTGCTGCTGATAAAAGGATTCACCTTGTCCCACTCTGAGAAGGTTACATAGTTAGCCAATTGATAAGGAAAATGCTTGAAAAATTTTACTCCATGATGGAATTGATCTTGAAGTTAATATATTAAATAGTGCCAATTAAATTATGTGACTCACCACACGAGATGAGAACTTCGGGTTGATATTTAGTACAGTCAGAACGAGATCATTCAGTGCATCGAGTCTTAGCTCACTTTTACAAAGAGCAATCTCAGTTCAGCCCTTTGCCCCAGTGGTAAGGAGGGGAAAAAAGGTCGAAAAATCTCAGTAGGTCATCTGTGGAGACAGTGGGGACTGCAGTGCTGGAGACCAGAGTTGAAAAGTGTGGTGCTGGAAAAACACAGCAGGTCAGGCAGCATCCGAGGAGCAGGAGAATTGACATTTCGGGCATAAGCCCATCTGTGGAGACAAACAGCATTAATGTTTCAAGTCGATGACCTTTCATTAGAACACCATTGTTGCTATTTCCCAAAGTCTGTCTGAAGTTGCTTCTTCATTTATCCCATTCCCTTTTGAAGATTATCCTTGATTTTTTGTTTGCCATGCATTCTAAAGTCCAATGTGGTCTTTCTCATTTTGCCTCTGAATCTTTTAACAACTGACCGTAAAGTCATTGGAAACAGTTACTCTTTATTAACTCTAGCTAAAGCAGCAATCTTACAAAATAATGAATTATGTGCAAGTGTTTAAAATGAGGCAAATTGCAATATTTTTGGATCAAAAAGCCAACCTGCTTGAGAAATGCAGTATTCACTGGCACTCCCATGCCCTTGTTATTTGAGCTTATGCTTATTTCAGACTTCCAGGTACTTCTGCATTTCTCCAGTTCACCTGACTGAACATTAGGTCTATGTTTAGTTTAAAATTAATGCCCACATCCCACTCCACTTTCAATGTGTTCTCAGCTCACTGGAGAGTTGCCTTCCACCATGGCCTGTGGTGAGTTATTTTACCTCATTACTTATGCAGGCAATTGAGGTGGCAAATCATTTAGGCCGAGCAGGGAGGAAGCTCTTGCTCCTTGGATATTACTTTCCAGGATTATATGTTCAGGTTTCATATTTAAAGGCCAGGTGGATATCACTTCACTCGCTGCAAGGAGTTTCATGGGAACCAGTGTTGATCGCCTCCAATCCCCTTGAAAATGTTACAAAAGAAACAGAAGCTTTGCCCATGCTCAGTGATGCAACTGAAAAAGAAGGGCAGTCTTCTTTCCAGTCCATGGTCTAAGGAGGCCCCCTACTTCTGTTCAAAGCTGTCGAGCGTTATTGCAGGTAGCAATGAAGGTTAGTTCGAATGGATCTTACTGATTGCTGGCAGTCTTCCATATGTCAGGAACTTTGGACACTACTTCTTCCATCAGCTATGGATGCGTGTCAGTGATGTGTTCTCCAGATTCAGTTACTGAATCTACTCCAGTTAATGTACCACCTGAGGTAACTACCTTTGCACAGTACAGGGTACAGATGAATTCCTTGCCAATGAGACCTCTGTGGTTTTGGAGCCTTCATCCTCAGAGGTGCTGATGGGGTGAGGCCACAGCCTCTTGCAGTAGAAGGCTAGGTCCTGCTTGACACTAGTTCTAACAGAAGAGAACATAATTGTGTATCAGCCACCACTTCTTTACATAGATCTTCCTGCACATTTGGAAAGGTCAGACCACAATGCTACACACTGAGTTTCTAAGATACTTTCATCTCTCCCTTACCCCTGGAATAGTCCCTGTCTTCTCCAATCAGCTCAACTGCACACTAATTGAAGGAGCTGAGCAATTTGATGTCCAGCACGCCTGTCAGTTTTGGTCCTCTCAGCATAGTTCTGGGAATGTTTGACTTGCAATGTGATGGAAAGAAGGATTGAATGTGCGGGCAATGGATACCAGGTGGTGAACTGTCACTAGTAAGTGAGTAGGAAGCAGAGTGCACAGGGAGAGTTAAGACTTTTGAGAGCATGAGGTGAATATGAGCAACCAATACTGAGTTTTGCATGCTATTATCATTTATGAGATGACAGTGCAGTTACAGAGTTAGACAGATTGGTGCTCGCATGAGTTTAAGCTAACAGAAGTTGGTGTAACTTACGCTGTGCAACACAGCAGATAATTAATTTCCTTCTGACAATACGTGTGCAGCTGAGCTGGTTGGATAAGACAGGGACTGTGCTGAGCTGGAAGTTTGGAACTGGGGTGAGGTGGGGGAAGGGGAAATGAGGAAACTGTTGAAGTTTCTGGGACACCCGCACCAATCAACCACACTGCCCTGTGGCCTAACATTTCAACTCGCCCTCCCACTCTGCCAAGGACATGGAGGTCCTGGGCCTCCTTCACCGCCGCTCCCTCACCACCCGACACCTGGAGGAAGAATGCCTCATCTTCCACCTTGGAACACTTCAACCCCAGGGCAGCAATGTGAACTTCAACAGTTTCCTCATTTCCCCTTCCCCCACCTCACCCTAGTTCCAAACTTCCAGTTCAGCACTGTCCCCAGGACCTGTCCTATCTGCCTATCTTCTTTTCCACCTATCCACTCCCCCCTCGCCCCCGACCTATCACCTTCATCCCCCCCCTCCCACTCACCTATTGTACTCTATGCTACTTTCTCCCCACCCCCACCCTCCTCTCATTTATCTCTCCACCCTTCAGGCTCTCTGCCTTTATTCCTGATGAAGGGCTTTTGCCCGAAACGTCGATTTTACTGCTCCTCGGATGCTGCCTGAACTGCTGTGCTTTTCCAGCACCTCTAATCCAGAATCTGGTTTCCAGCATCTGCAGTCATTGTTTTTATCTAAGTTAGGGACTGTTCCTGGGGTAATGAAGAGATGAAAATATCCTAGAAATACCCTAGCATTGTGGGCTGGCCTTCCTGAATGTGCAGAAAGGCAAATGCAATGGTCTACATAAGGAAGTGGTGGCTGATGCACAACACCTTATGTTCTCTTCTGTAGGAACTAGTGTCAGGTAGGACCCTAGTGCAAGATGCTGTAGCCTAACCCCATCAACGTCAACACCTCTGAGGATGAAGATGCCAAAACCACAGAAGTCCACTTGGCAAAGCATTCAACTGTATCCTACACTGCACAGAGCCAGTTACCTCAGGTGGCACATTAGCTGGAGTAGATTCAGGAACAGAATCTAGAGAACACATCACTGACATGTGTCCTTAGCTGATGGAGGAAAGAATGTCCAAGGTTTCTAATATATGGAAGACTGCTGGCAATCAGCACCCAGCAGAGACAGAGAGGGCAACATCAAACAGATATACTAGAAGCTCACTCAAACAAAAGATGAAGGAGTCCATGGAGATGACAGCACAGTAGCACAGTGGCTAGCGATACTGTATCACAGCGCCAGGGACACAGGTTTGATTCCACCCTCGGACGACTGTCTGTGTGGAGTTTGCACGTTCTTCCTATGCCTGCATGGGTTTCTTCAGGGTGTTCTGGTTTCTTCCCACAGTCCAAAGATTAGGTGGATTGGCCATGCTAAATTGGCCATAGTATCCAAGGGTGTGCAGGCTAGGTGAGTTAGCCATGGGAAATGCAGGGTTACAGGGATGAGGAAGTGGGGTGAGTCTGGGTGGGGTGCTCTTCAGAGGGTCAGTGTGGACTCAGTGGGCCAAATGGCCTGCTTCCGTACTGTAGGGATTCTATTCTATTCTATTCCATTCATCCCTGTCTAGTGTGGTTGCTCCACGGGAGGGCATGGCTAAGTCCACAGAGAGGATGACAGCTGCCTTGAAGGTTCAGAAGTGGCTGTCAGGTATGCATCGGGACCTGCACTCCATTGCTCTAGCCAAAGCAAGTGCCCCTTACTCTCAAGGCAACAGGATGATCCTAGCAGACACACCAACATTCTAATCATGGTACTCTCCAAAGGTGGCCTGCCCCACCACCTCCACTCTGTCTGTTACTCCATTGTGCATTAGAGCTAAGGCCATGGACGATGTGCCTACACCCGTGCAGGGAGCTGTCAGTAGGTGGGGCCGTCTCTAATCATGCCTCCAAGCAGGTGCCAGCCAGAGTCTTCAAAGTCATCAGGACGTACCAATCCATAGTCTCCCTCCAGGCCATCACGGCTCTTGGCAGCATCTAAGTGTAGTGGGATGGGGAAGGAAATAAACTCTCCAAAGACATTGGTGACATAGGTGTAGGCAATGAGGATATTCAGCACTTCTGGAAATATATATTCTCTTATTCTTGTCTGCTGTTCCGGTCTTCCTATAAAGAAACTGGAAGTTGAAGCTTTTCACCTTGCACTCACTTAACCTGGGTCACAAGAAACCGACTTGGGGAAAGCACCATTTTATCCAGAATGAGGAGAGAGTATTAATTAGTTGTGCCATAACTGTCATTCAGAAGCAGCAAGAAACCCAGTTATAGCCCAGCTAATTAGCAACAACATCTCCATCTATATAAAATTGGTATCTCTTTTTTTCTCCAAGCCTGTTTCTGACATCCTTGTTCAGATGAGTGCAAGAAAAAATACTTCAACTTTCAGTCTCATTTTAGACATAGTTAAGGTCTGTATCTCCAAGCATTTCACCCTTTTCTATTAATGGGAGCTCAATCAAAACCTGGAAGCATTGGCAGTGAGGATGTGTGGCATTGCAAGGGTACAAAGAAGACTCCTGCCATAATGTAGCCCTGCCAGGCCAATGAAGGTTTCAGATGCATTAGGAGTAGCCTAAGGTTGTGCTGCAACTTAGTCGTGTTCACTTGCATGTCTTCGATGCACAGGCCATTTTAGCTCAGACATCGGGAGTACGTTGTCACTGAACTGCTCAATGTATTACAGCAGCTGTCACTCTGTCATTGGTCCAGGGCAAGGTTTGCAAGCAGACATTTGGCTTTACAGAGGTGTTGAGATTAGAACCAGAGTTAAAGTAAAAAGGCACCATTTTATTAGACAGATAAAACAAATGCAATCCATCTCAAACAATGAGGAACATTGAATACAACCTGACAGAGGCCTGGCAGCCAATAGTATAAATCAAAGGTTATGTACAGAAACTGTATCTGGGCAGCTCAGTCATCCTGAAGAAGGTTATTAAAAACACTTTCAGGCTTCCCTGGCTCAACAAGCTATTGTCCTGTTGTCTTTATCTGTTTGACGGTTACCTTGGCCCATTCCGGAATCTTCCCCATCAGCTTCCTCTTCAATGGTTTCTCCATCCTCCTATATCACCTCTTCTGCCAATGTTTCCCCCGTGTGATGACAGAGGTTGTGCAGAGTGCAGCCTGTGACCACCATGTGGGACACTGTGTCTGGGGTTTACTTCACCACACTGATTGATTGATTGTTCCAGTCATTGAAGCCTCCTTTTCAGCAGGCCTGTGGTGTATCCTACAATAGGTAAAGTCACCATAGTCTTACCAGACCATAAGGCTGCTCTCTCATTTGAGAGAGATAACTGGTGGTGGTTTCAACCTGAGGGTTACCACGCCTCAGGTGAGGGGAGAGATTGGGAAGGAGAGTCCTTCATGGTAGCCTCAGCTGTACGTATGCTGTTGGTGTCATTCTGCATTGCCAACCAACCATCTAGCCAACTCAGCTAAACCGATTCTCATATATGGCCCTCGTGGAAGCATGATCAGCATTGTATCTCTCCTCAGCCTCATTCTAAGGATTGCTGAGAGGTGTTATCAGTCAGGTTTGAAGGAGATATCCCGAGCAATGATCCTTGTATGGACTGAAAGCCTTTGAATGATGTTGGTACCTCTGAGAGGACCAAGATCTGAAGGTCATGACAGCTCCCTGGATGCAAAACATTATCTGGCCAGCGTGGTCGAAAATGATCTCCAAAATTGCAGAAATGGAATCCTTTCCTATTGATGAAAACTTAGTCAGTGATAAGATGCTGTGATTGTTCAGTGATGTAATCAAATGAGCTCTGATCCTGTGGAAAACTGGTAATGACAGCAAAATCTAAACTCCAGCCACCTGACTCTCCACAACAAGTGATAAGGAAGTGATCAGGTGCAATTTTGCAAAGGAAGTATCAGTGACTTCCGGAATGCACTTGTGAATTAACACCTGTATAATGCCACAGAGGTCCCCAGTAGTTCTGTGAAACAATCCATTGCCAAAGAAATGCAGAGCAGCTGCTATTTTTATGGTTACCAGAGTTAGATTACCACTCAGTACTTGCTGCTGCAGAATCTTGTCCAGCTACTAACGTAGGTACCTGATGATGATTCAGGACATCCTGAAGCACCTTCTATACAGAGGCCTATACATCCCATTTCACACCAGCGTTCTGCTTCAGTGTAGTGGCTCTTGTTCTACTCATTCTACCTCTGCAGGATATATGGCAGCCAGTGGCAATTGCTGTTCTTGTAGTAGTCTTCAGCAATTCCTTTGGAGCAGTACGAGACAAAGAGGAACGGTAGGCTTGATCTACATCAAGGCCTTTTACTTTCAGATAACCTGTGTAAGCAGTAAGTGGAAGCACACAGTCCTATTCATTGGATTAGATTAGATTAGATTACTTACTGTGTGGAAACAGGCCCTTCGGCCCAACAAATCCCCACCGACCCACCGAAGCGCAACCTACCCAGACCCATTCCCCTACATTTACCCCTTCACCTAACACTAGGGGCAATTTGGAATGGCCAATTCACCTAAGCTGCACATTTTTTTTGGACTGGGGGAGGAAACCGGAGCACCCGGAGAAAACCCATGCAGACACGGGGAGAATGTGCAAATTCCACACAGTCAGTCGTCTAAGGCGGGAATTGAAACCGGGTCTCTGGCGCTGTGAGGCAGTAGTACTAACCACTGTGCCACCGTGCCCCCCATGGGGCACTTCACCACTGCCATTCTTCCCCATAAAGCTCTAGGTTATGACCACAGATGTTGGTCGCTCTCCTGATGAAGTCTGCGACCAGCATGTCCTCAGTGATTCAACACTGCTGCATAGCCTGAAAAAATGCCTGCCCAATACCAATATCACAGGAGCTTCAAGATATCAACTAAAGATGGATTATCTTCCAACCTAGCAATACCCTTTCCAATGTGTGGTAATCACCTGTCCTAAGTAATGTTGACCCAAGAAAGCGACAATGTGGCATTGTCATGAAGCAACTGCAAACACCATTCCCCCCAATCAACCAACTTCCAATCCCCTCCCTCCTCTTTTCCATACCATTTCCTCCTCTCACTCTTTCCCGTCACCTTTCTCGCCTCATCCCTCTCTTTCACTCACCCTATTCCCCCCCCACTTTAGTGTGAGGCTTCTAGAAACCCCACGGTGCTGAAGCTGGACTGTCAGTCCATCAAGTTCAAACCGACCCTCCAAAGACCAAGCCACCACCACCCCCCCCCCCCCCCCCCCCAACCCATCCTATCCGTGTAACTCTGCATTTCCTGTGGCTAACCTATCTAACCTGCACATCTTTGGACTGTGCGAGGAAGCTGGAGAACCTGGAGGATACCCACGCAGACACGGGAGAATGTGCAAACTCCACACAGACGGCCTCATGAGGGTGCAATTGAACCTGGGTCCTTGGCGTTGTGAGGTAGCAGTGCTAACCACTGAGCTACCGTGCCACCCTATTGTTCTCTCTGAAATTCTCACGGTATTCCAGTTGGGTTCAGTGACAATCCAGGGACGCTTGCTGCCTCCAGCCTCCTGTAATCGGAAAACTTACAACAAATGTGAAGCCAAGAAATATTTACATAACTTTACTGGAAGGAGAAAAGTGTCTGAACTTACAAAGACTGGAGGCAGAGAAATAGGTTTGTGGCTGTTATGCAGTTGAGTGTTCGAAGTATTGAGTATCTCGATTGGGCAGAAGTTATTTGTGAAGCCTGAGTTAATTCCTGCAAGTTCTGTAAATAATGAGATGTAAATGCGAGCAGTGGAGGCTCTCAAAATCTGCTGGGGGAAGGTTCACTCACCTTTTGAGGGAGGAAAACTTAATTGCTACAGGTTATCTTGAGAATGTAAGTCTGATTTTTTGGAATCTCACCCAATCATGTTCTCATGCCTGCCATTCTTTTCACCACCTCTTGTAGCAGAAAATTGTAGTCACAGATAAAGTACATTTACTCAGGCAAACATCACAAAGCAAAAGAGCTGAAGTAGAGAAAATAAATATGGTAAAGCATTTTCTCCTTACCTTCTATTTAAATTGATGCCATTAGCTTGGAACATTGGCCTCCAATTCTGTGGTGCCCACATGCCTGAATTATGCAAGCAGGAACAATCCAGTGGATGGAAAGTCTACCATTAATCCCTACGTAACTTCTCCTAACCTGATCCTGTCTTTATATGACTTAAATAAGCCAGTTGTCATGAAAGTGACATTACCTGTGATTTAGTGGTGATATCACTTGGCACTATCACTGATTGGATGAAAAAGATAATTGTAACCCAAATTTGGATAAACTAGTGAGGTGCAGGCACCATAGGCAGGCAGCATCATATCCATAGTGGAAAAAGGTTGACTGGACGCCAGGAAAGAAAATTACTTACTAGCTTTTGGAAAAAGCCATGGGGAATGGACTAACATTGGAATAGGGGTGAATGCATAAATCACAAGGAGAGGTGTTTAGAAGCAAATGTGGGGCTAAAGGCCAAAGAAAGAAAAAAATAATGAGCAAAAAGGTAAATGAGATTTTTTTTTAAAGCTACATCTTTCATTTATAGATATAATCAACTTGATCAGAGATATCATTACACACCTCTGGGGCAAGGGGGACTTAAATCTATGAGTCTCAAGGCAGAGAGACTATCACTGCACCACATTTCCCCTAAAGAGTACTTAGTTTTTTCCACACTTAAGAGCACTTAATGATGTTTTCCTAATCGACCTCCCCAGAGGTTATGACACACTTTTGGCGTAGGTGGGACTTGAACTACGGTGTCCTGACTCAGAGGTAGGGACGCTACCACTGTGCCATAAACAACTTTGTGGAATCCAAAATGCATGTTGTATGTAATTCAATATAAAAGAGATAATCAAGACCAACTGAAATGGGTGATTGATGATAAAATTAAAATACCAGGCTGTAGAGCCCTCAGAAGGGTATTCCATTACAAAGCACTTCGGTGAGTGATGACATGTGGGTGATCAGCTGCTATAGTTGGGAATGTTTTGATGTATGCAACTGAAACTATATTTTGAGATCAAGATTGGAAAATATATTTACATATTTTTTGTAATTGTAATAGAATCACATCAGCAATGGAGAGCTCAGAATTAGAATTTTGTAGCACAAAAGGTCATACAGCCCACCATAACTATGCCACTTCTCTAATAGAACTACCCATTTAGTCCTGGTCTGTCATTTATCTTCCATGCCTTCTAAAATTTCCTGTTCCAAATACTTTTTCCTTTTAAAATCTATTGTGCATGCTTTAAACAGGGTAATATTATTCCAGATCAGTACGACCTTTTTAAATGAACAGGACACTGATCACCAAAGGGAAGAAAATGAATTAGCCAAGTCCAGAGCTAAAGAAAGGATTGCTTCCTTGCTCATACTGTCAACTGCCAACATTATCAGCAACAATTCTGCATTTATTCTTTTATGGTGAGCCATGTATGGGATTAGGTTCTTCTGATCATGTTTTAGTGTTCTCAAAAGGAAAGTGACACAAAAATATTCCACATTAAAAGAGAAGATTAAGGTCTTTCCCAGAAATTGCTAAGGTGAGAAGGAAGTATTCATGAATGTGCAAGCTAACTTCATTCTCACCAAACCAACAAATAAAAATTGCAACAGAGATCAATGTGATTAACTGGAGCATCATTGAATGTTACAGCAGACAAACAGATCACTCAACTGTTGAACAAGGTTGGTAGTTTTCTCCATGAGTTAAGCCTACTAGCATGCTTGTTCCCCATTGAGTTTAACATGCTTTTCTTCAATCAACTATTCCTTTGAAATAATTTGTGGCCAATGTGGCAATCAATTTTGTTTTTTTTTGACATCAGCTTTGTATAAAGCAATTTTTGTAACATTTCCTTTGTAGTTTATTAACGTTTGATTTGAAATGAGAAGAACCAATTATCCACCCCAATATGAATTAGTCATCTCGGTTATTGAAGAACAACTCCCTAAGCAATTCACCTGCATGAAGACATTTGTTGAGTGGAAGCAATGTGGGATGGCAACTGAAGTCTTGCTGAGTTTATTTCTGGATGGTGAAACTCATCTACAGTTTTTGATGGAAGCAAGAGGAAAGAATAGCAGACTTAATTTCTCTTTTTAAATAAAAACAAACAGGCTTGCATTAATAAACATGCGTTAAAGACAGATTACCCTTTTGTAACCACTTTGAGCTATCAAACTTTTGATTTAGCATCGCTTGCTGGAATAATCATAACTCATTGGAACTCAGACAAGTATTACTAATGATATAATGATAGCCTTTAAGGAAATGTCAACAATAAGCTGTTGTAACTGCTAGACCAGGGTTTCTTTGCTGTCAATGACACAGGCATTTTTTAAATAGATATTTATAAAGAGTTGGAGATTTGTTAGTGTTTGTTGGTCAGCATAGACATTAGATTAGATTAGATTAGATTAGGTTAGATTAGATTAGATTACTTACAGTGTGGAAACAGGCCCTTCGGCCCAACAAGTCCACACCGCCCCGCCGAAGCGTAACCCACCCATACCCCTACATCTACACCTACATTTACATTTACCCCTTACCTAACACTATGGGCAATTTAGCATGGCCAATTCACCTGGCCTGCACATCTTTGGACTGTGGGAGGAAACCGGAGCACCCGGAGGAAACCCACGCAGACACGGGGAGAACGTGCAAACTCCACACAGTCAGTCGCCTGAGGCGGGAATTGAACCCGGGTCTCAGGAGCTGTGAGGCAGCAGTGCTAACCACTGTGCCACCGTGCCGCCCACATGATGGGCTGAAGGGTCAGATTCTATGCTGCATGACTCTATGATATAAATAACTTCACAGCTTGATAGTTCTACATATCTTGTTCATATTCACATAAAAGTTGAGTCTTTAAGATTAAAATTTTACTCAAAAGGTCGTCAACTCTTGCAGCACTTCGGAGAGGTTGGAATCTCCTCTTTCTTGTTACCACACAACCTGAGATGCGAGGTCAAGACTGTTCCCATCAACCCTGTCCCACAAAGTCATTTAAGAGGAACCCAAAGATATGAGTACAGGCAAAACGAATTGAATAACCACCAACAATGGTGCACTAATCTGTTTTTTACCAGCACAAGCTTGACTCCTTCAGCTGGGACTGGGTGGTAGATAGGGATTTTTTGGGATTTTTTTTGTCTCTTAAACAAGGTATACGAAACATGAATTATTTTCCAACCAAGCATCGGCATCTACTTTTACATGACAGCTACTCTTAATCAACACAAATTCTAAACAATCAAACCATCCACACTGCTATTTGAGGACACTTGCTAAAATGAAAGTGCAGTTTGTTTGAACTCAAAGTACAAACTGGCTTGCAATATTTAGACTTTCCACATTCATGAATTGTGCTCTGTACCCTTTCCCCAACTGGTGAAAATGGGAACTGTCAGATATGGGGGAATGACATTAAATCCAGATCCCACCCATCATTTTGGAAAATGTATGGAGTTCCATAACTCTGGCAAAGATCTTGTCCTGAGTGTTGCAAATCACAATCGTTAAGCCACATTGAAGTATACCCAATGAATTATTTGTAAAAATTATACCTTGCATGATTTAGTTAAATCAAAATGTCTATCAATTTTGAGTGGAAGTAATTGCTATTCATCAAGTCGGATGCTTGTCAATAGTAAGGACAATTCCACCTTATTAAGGCATCCTATTGTGTCTAGTTTAATCAAATCTGCATATGTTTCCGATGTTGATAAGCTGAACTCGTGATAATCTGGCACTTGGAAAAACCTTGGAAGATACTGATTCAACACCATGTAGGTCCAAGCAATACACAAGATCAAAAGCTTTTAAAGTACAACATAATCCATTGGCAGAAATCCATTTTGTCACTTGGAATGTTCAAGGGAAATATCAGAAATCCAAGGAGTAGACTGGATTAAATTCTAATTGGAACAATTGGGAACAAAGTATATTAAGTGCCAAAAGAAATCTGTGTTAAAGATTACTGACAACAGCGAGACTGTGTGTTTAAATGATAGAAACTCTTCTTTCCACTTAAAATTGATAAAGCCTTGCAGTATAGGGCAAATGAAGTAGCAGAATTATTAAATAGTGACTTTACATTTTTCTTTGCCCAGGAAAATTTGGAAAATGTTGACAACTCAGATAATAAAATGTCAGAAACAGCAGAGAAGCAAAACGGCATTAAGAGACTAAAAAAGGTAAAAGAAAGGCTTGTGTTTATACGGCTCTTTACTTAGCAGAGATACCAAAAAGCTACTCATGCACAACGTGGTCGAAATTGGATCTCACTACTTTACTGTAAAAGCCATAATGTAGCTACAGCAAGAGCCAATTCTAGGAACCAATGGCCCTCTCACAAACTATGACTGGCCATTGTGTGAGGCCGTTTTTTCAAGTACCCTAGGTGACCATATAAAAGAGTTGTAATACTCCTGAGACATAGCCTCTGCTTTAGATAACTGCTAGGGTTGCTTCCCAACTCCAGGTTACCTATCTTAAGAGACCTTGCCAAAATTATATAGATTCTGGATTAGTGGTGCTGGAAGAGCACAGCAGTTCAGGCAGCATCCGAGGAGCAATAAAATCGACTGTTCGGGCAAAATCCCTTCATCAGGAAGGGCTCTTCCAGCACCATTAATCCAGAATCTGGTTTCCAGCATCTGCAGTCATTGTTTTTACAAAATTATATAGAACTGAGTGGAGCAGGCTTGAGAATTCTGAAGGAATCTTGGGTGGTGGATAATTTTTGTTTAAAGTGTATAAAGTGGGAAGTGGAAGCAGCAGGTAAGAGCAGTATCTGCAGTGTGAATCAGAGCAACGCAAAGACAAGCAGGGACACAGCATTGGAGCTGTTGAATGGAGTGAGACTAGCATCGGGTATAAAAGCATCGTTGAGGCAGTGGGAAATCTGCGGGGAAAGAATGACACCAGTAACCAGGATAAAAGCAGCACTAAAGCAGAAGAAACACAGCAGAGAAGCAATGGGAAAGATCAGTACCAGTAGCAGAGAAAATAGTAATTATGGGGGGAGCAGGAGCATGGGTGGTGGTTAGGGGGTGGGGTGGTGGTGGTGAGAAGGGGAATAAGTGTGACCTGCAGCACAGATGAAAGGAATGGGTGGAGCTGGCAAGAGTGTGGTGGGGGAATCACCAACAAGAACCAACACAATGCGCAACATCACAGGGAAGTAGATTGGTCATTGAATGAAAAACACCAAGAACTGAGGTGTTGACTTAACACAAAGGGGGAATCTGGAACAGCTTCAGAGTCAAGAACAGCACAGAAAGAGGCTGGGTCAATGAGTCACAACAAAAACCATAGTCCAGACCTTTGATGGTGACATTATAGCAGTGATGAGTCAACACCTCTGAGGATGAAGATGCCAAAACCACAGAAGTCCACTTGGCAAAGCATTCAACTGTATCCTACACTGCACAGAGCCAGTTACCTCAGGTGGCACATTAGCTGGAGTAGATTCAGGAACAGAATCTAGAGAACACATCACTGACATGTGTCCTTAGCTGATGGAGGAAAGAATGTCCAAGGTTTCTAATATATGGAAGACTGCTGGCAATCAGCACCCAGCAGAGACAGAGAGGGCAACATCAAACAGATATACTAGAAGCTCACTCAAACAAAAGATGAAGGAGTCCATGGAGATGACAGCACAGTAGCACAGTGGCTAGCGATACTGTATCACAGCGCCAGGGACACAGGTTTGATTCCACCCTCGGACGACTGTCTGTGTGGAGTTTGCACGTTCTTCCTATGCCTGCATGGGTTTCTTCAGGGTGTTCTGGTTTCTTCCCACAGTCCAAAGATTAGGTGGATTGGCCATGCTAAATTGGCCATAGTATCCAAGGGTGTGCAGGCTAGGTGAGTTAGCCATGGGAAATGCAGGGTTACAGGGATGAGGAAGTGGGGTGAGTCTGGGTGGGGTGCTCTTCAGAGGGTCAGTGTGGACTCAGTGGGCCAAATGGCCTGCTTCCGTACTGTAGGGATTCTATTCTATTCTATTCCATTCATCCCTGTCTAGTGTGGTTGCTCCACGGGAGGGCATGGCTAAGTCCACAGAGAGGATGACAGCTGCCTTGAAGGTTCAGAAGTGGCTGTCAGGTATGCATCGGGACCTGCACTCCATTGCTCTAGCCAAAGCAAGTGCCCCTTACTCTCAAGGCAACAGGATGATCCTAGCAGACACACCAACATTCTAATCATGGTACTCTCCAAAGGTGGCCTGCCCCACCACCTCCACTCTGTCTGTTACTCCATTGTGCATTAGAGCTAAGGCCATGGACGATGTGCCTACACCCGTGCAGGGAGCTGTCAGTAGGTGGGGCCGTCTCTAATCATGCCTCCAAGCAGGTGCCAGCCAGAGTCTTCAAAGTCATCAGGACGTACCAATCCATAGTCTCCCTCCAGGCCATCACGGCTCTTGGCAGCATCTAAGTGTAGTGGGATGGGGAAGGAAATAAACTCTCCAAAGACATTGGTGACATAGGTGTAGGCAATGAGGATATTCAGCACTTCTGGAAATATATATTCTCTTATTCTTGTCTGCTGTTCCGGTCTTCCTATAAAGAAACTGGAAGTTGAAGCTTTTCACCTTGCACTCACTTAACCTGGGTCACAAGAAACCGACTTGGGGAAAGCACCATTTTATCCAGAATGAGGAGAGAGTATTAATTAGTTGTGCCATAACTGTCATTCAGAAGCAGCAAGAAACCCAGTTATAGCCCAGCTAATTAGCAACAACATCTCCATCTATATAAAATTGGTATCTCTTTTTTTCTCCAAGCCTGTTTCTGACATCCTTGTTCAGATGAGTGCAAGAAAAAATACTTCAACTTTCAGTCTCATTTTAGACATAGTTAAGGTCTGTATCTCCAAGCATTTCACCCTTTTCTATTAATGGGAGCTCAATCAAAACCTGGAAGCATTGGCAGTGAGGATGTGTGGCATTGCAAGGGTACAAAGAAGACTCCTGCCATAATGTAGCCCTGCCAGGCCAATGAAGGTTTCAGATGCATTAGGAGTAGCCTAAGGTTGTGCTGCAACTTAGTCGTGTTCACTTGCATGTCTTCGATGCACAGGCCATTTTAGCTCAGACATCGGGAGTACGTTGTCACTGAACTGCTCAATGTATTACAGCAGCTGTCACTCTGTCATTGGTCCAGGGCAAGGTTTGCAAGCAGACATTTGGCTTTACAGAGGTGTTGAGATTAGAACCAGAGTTAAAGTAAAAAGGCACCATTTTATTAGACAGATAAAACAAATGCAATCCATCTCAAACAATGAGGAACATTGAATACAACCTGACAGAGGCCTGGCAGCCAATAGTATAAATCAAAGGTTATGTACAGAAACTGTATCTGGGCAGCTCAGTCATCCTGAAGAAGGTTATTAAAAACACTTTCAGGCTTCCCTGGCTCAACAAGCTATTGTCCTGTTGTCTTTATCTGTTTGACGGTTACCTTGGCCCATTCCGGAATCTTCCCCATCAGCTTCCTCTTCAATGGTTTCTCCATCCTCCTATATCACCTCTTCTGCCAATGTTTCCCCCGTGTGATGACAGAGGTTGTGCAGAGTGCAGCCTGTGACCACCATGTGGGACACTGTGTCTGGGGTTTACTTCACCACACTGATTGATTGATTGTTCCAGTCATTGAAGCCTCCTTTTCAGCAGGCCTGTGGTGTATCCTACAATAGGTAAAGTCACCATAGTCTTACCAGACCATAAGGCTGCTCTCTCATTTGAGAGAGATAACTGGTGGTGGTTTCAACCTGAGGGTTACCACGCCTCAGGTGAGGGGAGAGATTGGGAAGGAGAGTCCTTCATGGTAGCCTCAGCTGTACGTATGCTGTTGGTGTCATTCTGCATTGCCAACCAACCATCTAGCCAACTCAGCTAAACCGATTCTCATATATGGCCCTCGTGGAAGCATGATCAGCATTGTATCTCTCCTCAGCCTCATTCTAAGGATTGCTGAGAGGTGTTATCAGTCAGGTTTGAAGGAGATATCCCGAGCAATGATCCTTGTATGGACTGAAAGCCTTTGAATGATGTTGGTACCTCTGAGAGGACCAAGATCTGAAGGTCATGACAGCTCCCTGGATGCAAAACATTATCTGGCCAGCGTGGTCGAAAATGATCTCCAAAATTGCAGAAATGGAATCCTTTCCTATTGATGAAAACTTAGTCAGTGATAAGATGCTGTGATTGTTCAGTGATGTAATCAAATGAGCTCTGATCCTGTGGAAAACTGGTAATGACAGCAAAATCTAAACTCCAGCCACCTGACTCTCCACAACAAGTGATAAGGAAGTGATCAGGTGCAATTTTGCAAAGGAAGTATCAGTGACTTCCGGAATGCACTTGTGAATTAACACCTGTATAATGCCACAGAGGTCCCCAGTAGTTCTGTGAAACAATCCATTGCCAAAGAAATGCAGAGCAGCTGCTATTTTTATGGTTACCAGAGTTAGATTACCACTCAGTACTTGCTGCTGCAGAATCTTGTCCAGCTACTAACGTAGGTACCTGATGATGATTCAGGACATCCTGAAGCACCTTCTATACAGAGGCCTATACATCCCATTTCACACCAGCGTTCTGCTTCAGTGTAGTGGCTCTTGTTCTACTCATTCTACCTCTGCAGGATATATGGCAGCCAGTGGCAATTGCTGTTCTTGTAGTAGTCTTCAGCAATTCCTTTGGAGCAGTACGAGACAAAGAGGAACGGTAGGCTTGATCTACATCAAGGCCTTTTACTTTCAGATAACCTGTGTAAGCAGTAAGTGGAAGCACACAGTCCTATTCATTGGATTAGATTAGATTAGATTACTTACTGTGTGGAAACAGGCCCTTCGGCCCAACAAATCCCCACCGACCCACCGAAGCGCAACCCACCCAGACCCATTCCCCTACATTTACCCCTTCACCTAACACTAGGGGCAATTTGGAATGGCCAATTCACCTAAGCTGCACATTTTTTTTGGACTGGGGGAGGAAACCGGAGCACCCGGAGAAAACCCATGCAGACACGGGGAGAATGTGCAAATTCCACACAGTCAGTCGTCTAAGGCGGGAATTGAAACCGGGTCTCTGGCGCTGTGAGGCAGTAGTACTAACCACTGTGCCACCGTGCCCCCCATGGGGCACTTCACCACTGCCATTCTTCCCCATAAAGCTCTAGGTTATGACCACAGATGTTGGTCGCTCTCCTGATGAAGTCTGCGACCAGCATGTCCTCAGTGATTCAACACTGCTGCATAGCCTGAAAAAATGCCTGCCCAATACCAATATCACAGGAGCTTCAAGATATCAACTAAAGATGGATTATCTTCCAACCTAGCAATACCCTTTCCAATGTGTGGTAATCACCTGTCCTAAGTAATGTTGACCCAAGAAAGCGACAATGTGGCATTGTCATGAAGCAACTGCAAACACCATTCCCCCCAATCAACCAACTTCCAATCCCCTCCCTCCTCTTTTCCATACCATTTCCTCCTCTCACTCTTTCCCGTCACCTTTCTCGCCTCATCCCTCTCTTTCACTCACCCTATTCCCCCCCCACTTTAGTGTGAGGCTTCTAGAAACCCCACGGTGCTGAAGCTGGACTGTCAGTCCATCAAGTTCAAACCGACCCTCCAAAGACCAAGCCACCACCACCCCCCCCCCCCCCCCCCCAACCCATCCTATCCGTGTAACTCTGCATTTCCTGTGGCTAACCTATCTAACCTGCACATCTTTGGACTGTGCGAGGAAGCTGGAGAACCTGGAGGATACCCACGCAGACACGGGAGAATGTGCAAACTCCACACAGACGGCCTCATGAGGGTGCAATTGAACCTGGGTCCTTGGCGTTGTGAGGTAGCAGTGCTAACCACTGAGCTACCGTGCCACCCTATTGTTCTCTCTGAAATTCTCACGGTATTCCAGTTGGGTTCAGTGACAATCCAGGGACGCTTGCTGCCTCCAGCCTCCTGTAATCGGAAAACTTACAACAAATGTGAAGCCAAGAAATATTTACATAACTTTACTGGAAGGAGAAAAGTGTCTGAACTTACAAAGACTGGAGGCAGAGAAATAGGTTTGTGGCTGTTATGCAGTTGAGTGTTCGAAGTATTGAGTATCTCGATTGGGCAGAAGTTATTTGTGAAGCCTGAGTTAATTCCTGCAAGTTCTGTAAATAATGAGATGTAAATGCGAGCAGTGGAGGCTCTCAAAATCTGCTGGGGGAAGGTTCACTCACCTTTTGAGGGAGGAAAACTTAATTGCTACAGGTTATCTTGAGAATGTAAGTCTGATTTTTTGGAATCTCACCCAATCATGTTCTCATGCCTGCCATTCTTTTCACCACCTCTTGTAGCAGAAAATTGTAGTCACAGATAAAGTACATTTACTCAGGCAAACATCACAAAGCAAAAGAGCTGAAGTAGAGAAAATAAATATGGTAAAGCATTTTCTCCTTACCTTCTATTTAAATTGATGCCATTAGCTTGGAACATTGGCCTCCAATTCTGTGGTGCCCACATGCCTGAATTATGCAAGCAGGAACAATCCAGTGGATGGAAAGTCTACCATTAATCCCTACGTAACTTCTCCTAACCTGATCCTGTCTTTATATGACTTAAATAAGCCAGTTGTCATGAAAGTGACATTACCTGTGATTTAGTGGTGATATCACTTGGCACTATCACTGATTGGATGAAAAAGATAATTGTAACCCAAATTTGGATAAACTAGTGAGGTGCAGGCACCATAGGCAGGCAGCATCATATCCATAGTGGAAAAAGGTTGACTGGACGCCAGGAAAGAAAATTACTTACTAGCTTTTGGAAAAAGCCATGGGGAATGGACTAACATTGGAATAGGGGTGAATGCATAAATCACAAGGAGAGGTGTTTAGAAGCAAATGTGGGGCTAAAGGCCAAAGAAAGAAAAAAATAATGAGCAAAAAGGTAAATGAGATTTTTTTTTAAAGCTACATCTTTCATTTATAGATATAATCAACTTGATCAGAGATATCATTACACACCTCTGGGGCAAGGGGGACTTAAATCTATGAGTCTCAAGGCAGAGAGACTATCACTGCACCACATTTCCCCTAAAGAGTACTTAGTTTTTTCCACACTTAAGAGCACTTAATGATGTTTTCCTAATCGACCTCCCCAGAGGTTATGACACACTTTTGGCGTAGGTGGGACTTGAACTACGGTGTCCTGACTCAGAGGTAGGGACGCTACCACTGTGCCATAAACAACTTTGTGGAATCCAAAATGCATGTTGTATGTAATTCAATATAAAAGAGATAATCAAGACCAACTGAAATGGGTGATTGATGATAAAATTAAAATACCAGGCTGTAGAGCCCTCAGAAGGGTATTCCATTACAAAGCACTTCGGTGAGTGATGACATGTGGGTGATCAGCTGCTATAGTTGGGAATGTTTTGATGTATGCAACTGAAACTATATTTTGAGATCAAGATTGGAAAATATATTTACATATTTTTTGTAATTGTAATAGAATCACATCAGCAATGGAGAGCTCAGAATTAGAATTTTGTAGCACAAAAGGTCATACAGCCCACCATAACTATGCCACTTCTCTAATAGAACTACCCATTTAGTCCTGGTCTGTCATTTATCTTCCATGCCTTCTAAAATTTCCTGTTCCAAATACTTTTACCTTTTAAAATCTATTGTGCATGCTTTAAACAGGGTAATATTATTCCAGATCAGTACGACCTTTTTAAATGAACAGGACACTGATCACCAAAGGGAAGAAAATGAATTAGCCAAGTCCAGAGCTAAAGAAAGGATTGCTTCCTTGCTCATACTGTCAACTGCCAACATTATCAGCAACAATTCTGCATTTATTCTTTTATGGTGAGCCATGTATGGGATTAGGTTCTTCTGATCATGTTTTAGTGTTCTCAAAAGGAAAGTGACACAAAAATATTCCACATTAAAAGAGAAGATTAAGGTCTTTCCCAGAAATTGCTAAGGTGAGAAGGAAGTATTCATGAATGTGCAAGCTAACTTCATTCTCACCAAACCAACAAATAAAAATTGCAACAGAGATCAATGTGATTAACTGGAGCATCATTGAATGTTACAGCAGACAAACAGATCACTCAACTGTTGAACAAGGTTGGTAGTTTTCTCCATGAGTTAAGCCTACTAGCATGCTTGTTCCCCATTGAGTTTAACATGCTTTTCTTCAATCAACTATTCCTTTGAAATAATTTGTGGCCAATGTGGCAATCAATTTTGTTTTTTTTTGACATCAGCTTTGTATAAAGCAATTTTTGTAACATTTCCTTTGTAGTTTATTAACGTTTGATTTGAAATGAGAAGAACCAATTATCCACCCCAATATGAATTAGTCATCTCGGTTATTGAAGAACAACTCCCTAAGCAATTCACCTGCATGAAGACATTTGTTGAGTGGAAGCAATGTGGGATGGCAACTGAAGTCTTGCTGAGTTTATTTCTGGATGGTGAAACTCATCTACAGTTTTTGATGGAAGCAAGAGGAAAGAATAGCAGACTTAATTTCTCTTTTTAAATAAAAACAAACAGGCTTGCATTAATAAACATGCGTTAAAGACAGATTACCCTTTTGTAACCACTTTGAGCTATCAAACTTTTGATTTAGCATCGCTTGCTGGAATAATCATAACTCATTGGAACTCAGACAAGTATTACTAATGATATAATGATAGCCTTTAAGGAAATGTCAACAATAAGCTGTTGTAACTGCTAGACCAGGGTTTCTTTGCTGTCAATGACACAGGCATTTTTTAAATAGATATTTATAAAGAGTTGGAGATTTGTTAGTGTTTGTTGGTCAGCATAGACATTAGATTAGATTAGATTAGATTAGGTTAGATTAGATTAGATTACTTACAGTGTGGAAACAGGCCCTTCGGCCCAACAAGTCCACACCGCCCCGCCGAAGCGTAACCCACCCATACCCCTACATCTACACCTACATTTACATTTACCCCTTACCTAACACTATGGGCAATTTAGCATGGCCAATTCACCTGGCCTGCACATCTTTGGACTGTGGGAGGAAACCGGAGCACCCGGAGGAAACCCACGCAGACACGGGGAGAACGTGCAAACTCCACACAGTCAGTCGCCTGAGGCGGGAATTGAACCCGGGTCTCAGGAGCTGTGAGGCAGCAGTGCTAACCACTGTGCCACCGTGCCGCCCACATGATGGGCTGAAGGGTCAGATTCTATGCTGCATGACTCTATGATATAAATAACTTCACAGCTTGATAGTTCTACATATCTTGTTCATATTCACATAAAAGTTGAGTCTTTAAGATTAAAATTTTACTCAAAAGGTCGTCAACTCTTGCAGCACTTCGGAGAGGTTGGAATCTCCTCTTTCTTGTTACCACACAACCTGAGATGCGAGGTCAAGACTGTTCCCATCAACCCTGTCCCACAAAGTCATTTAAGAGGAACCCAAAGATATGAGTACAGGCAAAACGAATTGAATAACCACCAACAATGGTGCACTAATCTGTTTTTTACCAGCACAAGCTTGACTCCTTCAGCTGGGACTGGGTGGTAGATAGGGATTTTTTGGGATTTTTTTTGTCTCTTAAACAAGGTATACGAAACATGAATTATTTTCCAACCAAGCATCGGCATCTACTTTTACATGACAGCTACTCTTAATCAACACAAATTCTAAACAATCAAACCATCCACACTGCTATTTGAGGACACTTGCTAAAATGAAAGTGCAGTTTGTTTGAACTCAAAGTACAAACTGGCTTGCAATATTTAGACTTTCCACATTCATGAATTGTGCTCTGTACCCTTTCCCCAACTGGTGAAAATGGGAACTGTCAGATATGGGGGAATGACATTAAATCCAGATCCCACCCATCATTTTGGAAAATGTATGGAGTTCCATAACTCTGGCAAAGATCTTGTCCTGAGTGTTGCAAATCACAATCGTTAAGCCACATTGAAGTATACCCAATGAATTATTTGTAAAAATTATACCTTGCATGATTTAGTTAAATCAAAATGTCTATCAATTTTGAGTGGAAGTAATTGCTATTCATCAAGTCGGATGCTTGTCAATAGTAAGGACAATTCCACCTTATTAAGGCATCCTATTGTGTCTAGTTTAATCAAATCTGCATATGTTTCCGATGTTGATAAGCTGAACTCGTGATAATCTGGCACTTGGAAAAACCTTGGAAGATACTGATTCAACACCATGTAGGTCCAAGCAATACACAAGATCAAAAGCTTTTAAAGTACAACATAATCCATTGGCAGAAATCCATTTTGTCACTTGGAATGTTCAAGGGAAATATCAGAAATCCAAGGAGTAGACTGGATTAAATTCTAATTGGAACAATTGGGAACAAAGTATATTAAGTGCCAAAAGAAATCTGTGTTAAAGATTACTGACAACAGCGAGACTGTGTGTTTAAATGATAGAAACTCTTCTTTCCACTTAAAATTGATAAAGCCTTGCAGTATAGGGCAAATGAAGTAGCAGAATTATTAAATAGTGACTTTACATTTTTCTTTGCCCAGGAAAATTTGGAAAATGTTGACAACTCAGATAATAAAATGTCAGAAACAGCAGAGAAGCAAAACGGCATTAAGAGACTAAAAAAGGTAAAAGAAAGGCTTGTGTTTATACGGCTCTTTACTTAGCAGAGATACCAAAAAGCTACTCATGCACAACGTGGTCGAAATTGGATCTCACTACTTTACTGTAAAAGCCATAATGTAGCTACAGCAAGAGCCAATTCTAGGAACCAATGGCCCTCTCACAAACTATGACTGGCCATTGTGTGAGGCCGTTTTTTCAAGTACCCTAGGTGACCATATAAAAGAGTTGTAATACTCCTGAGACATAGCCTCTGCTTTAGATAACTGCTAGGGTTGCTTCCCAACTCCAGGTTACCTATCTTAAGAGACCTTGCCAAAATTATATAGATTCTGGATTAGTGGTGCTGGAAGAGCACAGCAGTTCAGGCAGCATCCGAGGAGCAATAAAATCGACTGTTCGGGCAAAATCCCTTCATCAGGAAGGGCTCTTCCAGCACCATTAATCCAGAATCTGGTTTCCAGCATCTGCAGTCATTGTTTTTACAAAATTATATAGAACTGAGTGGAGCAGGCTTGAGAATTCTGAAGGAATCTTGGGTGGTGGATAATTTTTGTTTAAAGTGTATAAAGTGGGAAGTGGAAGCAGCAGGTAAGAGCAGTATCTGCAGTGTGAATCAGAGCAACGCAAAGACAAGCAGGGACACAGCATTGGAGCTGTTGAATGGAGTGAGACTAGCATCGGGTATAAAAGCATCGTTGAGGCAGTGGGAAATCTGCGGGGAAAGAATGACACCAGTAACCAGGATAAAAGCAGCACTAAAGCAGAAGAAACACAGCAGAGAAGCAATGGGAAAGATCAGTACCAGTAGCAGAGAAAATAGTAATTATGGGGGGAGCAGGAGCATGGGTGGTGGTTAGGGGGTGGGGTGGTGGTGGTGAGAAGGGGAATAAGTGTGACCTGCAGCACAGATGAAAGGAATGGGTGGAGCTGGCAAGAGTGTGGTGGGGGAATCACCAACAAGAACCAACACAATGCGCAACATCACAGGGAAGTAGATTGGTCATTGAATGAAAAACACCAAGAACTGAGGTGTTGACTTAACACAAAGGGGGAATCTGGAACAGCTTCAGAGTCAAGAACAGCACAGAAAGAGGCTGGGTCAATGAGTCACAACAAAAACCATAGTCCAGACCTTTGATGGTGACATTATAGCAGTGATGAGTCTTTGCTGAGTCCCTATCTATTCAGCGGAGCCTGGTTTCTAATCATCTTAGCCGTGCCCAGCCTGGATTGTAGTTGGTGTGCAACAGTCAACCCACTTTCAAAGAACCCAGGCATCTTCTACCCCCTCAAGATGAAGTTTGGCATCTGGAACATCAGAACCCTTATGGAGAACCTCAGCAGAGACAGCCGAGAACATCGGAGCATTATTATGACTTGGGAACTCCAACGCTATGACATTGACACCATTGCCCTGAGTGAGATATGGCAGGCAGCAGAAGGCCAGCTCAAAGAAGACATTTCCTTGACACCATCTTTGAAAAAGATAAATCTGATGAAGAGTGCTGACCCCATCAGGTTGGTTTGACAATCAAAATGAACCAGTTGACTATCTCATAGAGCCCCCATTATTGGGTAAGCAGACGCCTCATTACCCTGTGGTTCACTTTGACCTAGAAACAGTACACACCCCAACCCTGAATGCAACAAATGAGCCCAAAGAGGAATTCTACTCCAACCTTGATAAGTCTAGTGTCTCAAAGGAAGACACCCAATTCTTCAAGTTGATTTCAGTGCCAAAATTGGAAATGCCACAGACCTTTGGAAAGGAAGGTGTAGGGAACATAAACATCAGTGAAGTCCTCGTCCTGACAAAATGTCTAGAGCATGATCTGGTAATATTAAAAATCCTACTTATCAGATAAATGCAAGACCTCATGGCAAAATCTTCCCTCTGGACATTGACACCTCCTTGACCAAGTCATAGTCCGAGTGAGGGAACCACATGAATATTCTTAATATTTGTGCATAACAGAAACTGGCCATTGCTGAACTGAGCCATTGCCTAATCTGGTCTACCATCTCTTAAAGTCTGGGCCATAAACAGCAACAGCACTTTTGCAGGAAATTCAAATCATAAGGGGCATGGATAGGATAAATAGAGAAAGTCTTTTCTCTGGGGTTGGTGAGTCCAGAACTAGAGGGCATAGGTTTAGGATGAGAGGGGAAAGATATAAGAGGGACCTAATGGGCAACTTTTGCATGCAGAGGCTGATGTGTATATGGAATAAACTGCCAGAGGAAGTAGTGGAGGTTGGTATAATTGTGGCATTTAAAAGGCAATTGGATTGGTATATGAATAGGAAGGGAGGGATATTAGAGGGATATAGGCCAAGTGCTGGCAAATGGGACTAGATTAGGATAGGATATCTGGTTAGCGTGGATGGGTTGGACTGAAGGGTCTGTTTCCATGCTGTACGTCTCTGTGACTCTTTGACTCAGTGTGAAAGGACTCAATGATTCTGCGAAAGTGCCTCAATCATCATGGATGCACTCAATAAACAGGGGCCACAGAATGTCCACAGTGCCGGATCTGCACTTAAGTTCATTGCAGACAGTACCTGTGAGGAGATTTCGGGTTATTGTACCAGGTGATATCAAGCCTGGATTGACAATAATGACTTTGAGGTTCAGGAGCTTTTAAACAGCAAGGTATTCCTGAACAGGAACCATAACCCAATATTCAAGCATGTCTGTGGACACAGAAAGGCTGAGGCCCAACAAAAGAACCAATGACTTCAAGAAGGGATGGTGGCCAGAAACCATGCAGAAAATACAGAACCTACAAACACTTAGAACATGTGTGGATTCTTCATCAAATCAAGCACCTACCCCACTGATAGCTAAGAACAGAGTGGAGGTCATCAAGGACAGAGAGGCAGTGAGTGCTTATTATTCAACGATTATCTCAAGCAAGTGTCAGATCTTGACATGGGTGCCCTTAACCACAAACCACAGCATCCTATTTGTCACCATCTCAGCATAATCCCAACCCAAAATGAGGTTTAAAAAAAAGCTATCCAACAGTTGAGAACCAACAAGGCCATTGCATTCCGGGAATCCAAGTCAAAATACAAAAGTACACTCGAAGTACACTTTTGGCCTGTATGCAAAACCTTCCTCTTCACCTGGAATGAGAAGAACATGGCAGAGGAACTTGGAGACATCATAATTGTGACCACCTCATCTGCAAGAAAGGAGATAACAGCAATTGCAGTAACTACAGTCAGGTATCCCTGCATTCTGTCACACAGAAAGTTATTGCAAAAATTCCCCTCAATTGCCTCAACCCAGTGGCTGAAGAGTTACTAGTGGAGTCATCAATGCTAATTCTATCAGTCAAGAGTTGTTGTGATCCCAAGTACTGTTATTACTGGATAAATCACATCCCAAACTGAAATCTGGCTTGAAGGATCACACTTTATTTTGTGAGGCTGCCTTTCATTGAAGCACAAGCAGATTCGGCAGATTTAGCTTTATCAATAAAACAGAAGTTCATTTCACAAAATAAATAAAAATAAAATGGAATAAGCCAAACTATTTATATATCCTAATTTGGAAGATTTCAAAACACTTGGTAAAATATAATCCCATCAACACCACTTTTCAGGATTCATACCAGAGGACGTCCCCTTCACTATCACATTCTCAGTTTGAATTAACTATTTTTTAATTGCTGGTTTTCAGAGTTCAATAGCCTCTTTCTTGATTATTCACACAATTAAATTTTGACTTTCTCAGCTTTAAATAGTCCCATCAGATTTCTAACTGCACACTTCTGGTCTGGAACTTTCAACCAAAACCCCTACACTGAGTTAATTTACTTCCTAACTGTTCTGAACTAACTCCTTTCTGAAAATTCTTCCATCTAATGTCAATCAGGATTTTTGCAAACTGACCCCCCAAAAAAACTTGCCAAGCTAAGGGTTTTTCCCTTAAGAAAAAAAATTCTGATTCTTCTAAGCCAAAAGCAAGCTCACCCCATCATAAAACTCTCACAATACAAATTAATTCCCATTGTCAATCCAGGAAATTGCTGACTTCTCCTGGTTTAAAACAAATCATGGCCCCAGAAATCCTGACAAGTTAATCATTAAACCCCTCATATGCAAAATCTGAAACCAATATGCCACTAGTTCAAAATTCAAACTCTAAAATAAATTGTATTAATATATTTATGCTTAAGCAGATTACTTATGTCACAAAGTGAACATAATCTTCACAGCAACATAAATTCAAGAAAAGAACAGCAGCAATCTTTTACTTAGCATTTTTAGATCCCTCAAAAGTGTTTGACTCTGTCAACTGTAGGGGTGGGGGAGTGACAGTGAAGCATCTCCACTTAATTTGGTCATCTTGAGAAGTTCATTGCCATCAGCTGCCTACTACAGACATGATGCAAGCCATAATCCTTAGCAACAGATCCACTATGTAAATGTGCAAACTGGGATGAAAACACACTCCTGTAATTTGCTTGCCACAACACTTGATCTACCTTGATGAACCTTCCAGCTGGTATATAACTAATCTAGTGGACAAGTGGAAAACTGTACAAGTTGTGTCACCTCTGGTAGAGAACCAAGACCATCCAAGCCTCTGTTATTGAGCTGGAATATGTAGATAACACTCACTTGTGCCCACATTCAGAAGCTGAGATCCAATCTGTCATTGATGCTTTCAAACTTGGGCAAAACATCCAGAAGTCAAAGATCCTCTATTATCCTGCTCTCACTGCACAACATTACTCCTAACTGTCCAGATCCATGGTGATCAATTTGACAATGTGGATCAATTCTGTGGAGAGTTCATACCTTGGAAGTTTCCTCTCAACAAAGGTGAGTATTGGCAATGAAATGTGACCTTTGACTATCTGAGAACCAAAGTATTTGCTTTCAAAGACTTCAGGCCCAGGCCTAAGTTCATGTTCTACAGGGAACAGTGTTCCAAGCCCTACTATATACATTAGAGAAATAACCAATGTGCAGCAGATACCCCAAATGTGTTGAGAAAAATCAGCAGATGTGCTGCCACAGAATCTTGTAAATCCATTGGCATAATAGATGCTTCAGTACCACTGCCCTCTCACAGGCCAGCATGCCAGTAACAAGCCAATGGCTGTAGTCTATCAGCTGGGTGAGCTATATCATCTGCATGTTTGACATGAGACTTCCAAAAGAAGCTCCGAGTTTCATGACAGCAAATGGTTACCAGGAAGGCAGAGGAAATGCTTCAAGGATGTCCTCAAAATCTCCCTGAAAAATGCAACATCCCCACCAACTTGTTGGAAGCTTGATTCCAAGGCTGTTCAAACTGAAGAAGAAGAGAAAGCTGTGAAGGAATATCTGACAGACCCAAGTGGAGATCAAGCACAAAGAGTGAAGACCTGAGCATCCCATTCATCTGCCTCAGGAAACACAACCTGCCCAAACGCTGCAGGGTGTACAGCTCTAGTACTAGTCTACTTACTCACCATAGGATCCCCAACACCAAAGTCTGCCTCAATCTTGTGGGACTGTCTAAGAAAAAGAGCAGGCGTGTATCCCATCTCACAGTGTTCTCGATCATGCCCTACGACTCCTCAGACAGCACATTCTAAACCCACAGCCATTACCATCTGGAAGGACAAGGGCAGCAGACACATGGGAGCACGAGCACCTGTGAGTTCCCCTCCAGGCCACTCACCAACCTGACTTGGAAATAAATCCCCATTCCTCACTGTCACTGGGTCAAAATCCTGGAACTCCCTCCCTAACGGCATTGTGGACATTTTGACATAGGGAGCAGCTCACTCTAAGTTCTGTGCTTTTGACAAGTGGCATGGTGAGTTTCTTGCTAGGCAGCAGTGAGTTGCTAGTTAATGAAGATCATTGCTTGTAAAAAGGCTTGTTGATAGACTGACCTGTCTGACTGATACTCAACTTTCAACATGCTAACTAGAGCAGAGCAGGCTCGACATTGGCAATGCTCAACATGGAAATCAAAGCAGGGATCTTGCAAATTCAGTTCGGCTCTTGCTCGGAAGGACCTCCGTGTCATGTATGACTAAACAGAATCTCAGGGCACGGTCCACAGGCATCAGCCACATACAGCTCTCATCCACAGACTTTGGCATCTTACCTTTGCCAACCTTTCATCCACATCATGTCACCTCTCTGTTTCACTGGTAGGGCCCTCTGGAAGCAGAGACCTACATTGCCGGACACATTAGCAGTTAGCATTGAAAAGCTGCTGCAAAGACACTTTGTACACGGGGCAGGGACCCAGCTCATGGATTGGATATGGCTTTATCCTTCTCTCTTCACCCTCACTCACTTAGTGCCTACCTGCAAGCTCAAAGCATCCATGCCATGCCTTGTGCTACCACTTAGTACAGTCACACAATTGGGCAGCTTGCCTTGCTGCCCAGTAGTCCTCAGTCAAGAGGGTGAACATCTTGCTGTGTTTTATGTCAATCACACACCTTCACCATGTGCCTGCAGTTTTTAAGCAAACACACTGCATGGCACACCAGCAGGCAGCCGGCTCTCAGAGGCCTGGGGGAGAGGGGGGAGTAATTCTCACCAAAGTCCATGGAGGTACCTGTCAGTCAGGGGGTCCCAGCACACAGTAAGTCATAGGCAACCTCCTGTACACTGTAGAGGGCATAAACCTATAAGGTCCCTTTGACTTTCCATCACCTTCCACTATTTAGGTTGCATCTCCCTGCTCCAGTCTGACCAACCTCATTTCGCCACAGAGGCCACAAAAAAAAGGATGTTGGAGGAGAATGGCCAGTGTTGTCAGAAGCATCCAGAGCTCTGTGTCTGCCTTGTTCCTCTTGTTTCTAGATGATGCAATGGTCTCCCATCACAGCTATCTCTCTATCGATCATCATCTGAGGCCTTAAGTTGTGTCACATGCTGGAGCAATGACATTTGGGGCCACACAGCAAGCCAACAACTAGGTGAAAGCAGTGACATTTCTTTAAAAAGTGCAAAAGAATGTACAGTGCATTGTCACTTATGTCACCATGGTGCCCTGTTACGACACTGGGTAAACTCCCCTGCTAATTTAAACCAGCAACACAGAAAAGATTTACCCCATGTGGTAAGCTGTGAAAATTCGAGAGGCAAAGAACTAACCCAAAAGTCACTATTTAAAAGTAAAAATTAACAACTTTTTTTTAATGTCTAACAGAGAATAACTAACTGACAACTAATTACAACTCCTAACTCTCATCTATCTTTCACTTTCCTCTCTCCAATACTGGCCTGATAAAACCCCTGATTAAGACTTACAAAAAATTCAAATTTCAAAACCAGCCCGCTGTCGAATCTTCTCTGTGTATTTTCCTCTGTTGATTTGCTCTCCAGGTTGGTGTTGATGTTTTTCTGTGCAAACTCCTTCTCCTGACAGGTACCTCTCAGAGAGCTCTTACCAGCAGCCTACATCTGTTGGTCTTTGGGCAGTTCTCTTTGCCACTCTAGGTAACTGTTCAAAATGTCTGATATTTATGCCCCAAAACATTGGATAATTTCATTGGTTTTAATATTGTCAAAATACCAAATTCAAACTGGATTAGAGTTTAATATCTTGGGGCATAATTTAAACTGATTGGCTGAATTCAAATGTGTTTTTGTATCCAAGGAACACAGCTCTTAGCTCGTTGTTTGACCAAATGTTACATTGTTACCTTGTTCAGAACAATTGGTGCTATGTCAGGTGCTATTAGCTTTTCAACTCTCTTAAAGGTACAGTACACCTTCATAACAGCCCTCATATGATTATCTTTGTCCTAACCCTCCCACTATGTCTTAATGCACTCCTTGGATACTGTAGCTGAATTGGAAGCAGCCTGCTTTATAAGGTGGCAGATTCTGAGCTTTGATGGGAGCTGGGTGCAGTAACAGAGAGAGAGTGAGCATAAGGTAGCAGAGAGAAGACTGTGGCACTTACTCTGGCAGAGCAGAGAAGGTCATCAACCTTTTTTGTGGCTGCTCCCCTGTACTGTGAAAATGCCATTGATCCAGGTGGCCACAATGGACCAGCTGCCAGAGTTTGACTCCCTCTGCCAATCCTCCAGAAAGAGGATTCCTGTCCTTTGCACCACACCCTTGTCACGGTCCTCTAGTTCCCTGCTGGACCGTCATGGTGCCCTCTGCCTCTGCTCCAACATCTTCAGGTTTTGTCCATCAATGAGCAGGGTAACTTCGGAATGCCATCCAGGTGCATAGCACCCCTTTAAAGAAAATGCAGGCACAAGGGATTCTGATCTTTCAGCAGGTATCTACTAATTTGTGAATTGTTCTGGGAATGATCAGTGTTAAATGAAACCAGATCGAGACGTGATGGATGCCATGGGGCAGGGTTCATAGCTACCGAAGCAAGCTTGTTACAATACAGCGAGAAAGCTTGCAGGACCTTGTGGCAGAAAACCCTCCAAAAAACTTGACACAGCTCAAACTCAGTCAAAGAAACGTAAGATTCCGCCCTCTGTTTCTCTCTCCACAGATGCTGCTGATCTGACTGAGTTCCCCTAGCAATCTTTTTATTAGTTTTTATCAAATTTAAGCACATTATAGTCTCAGATCTTAGAGAAGATTTGAGCTGAAATTAGCAAATTTTATTCCCTTAAGGTCCTTACATTTAAAAGCAATTACAGTACTTGGTCTTTTTAAGTAACTGATGTAATCATGTAATTTTTTTGAAAAAGTACACATGGGTTTGGTTTGATTAAGATGTGTTCTGGAGACATCTTTGAAACTGTCTTCAAATAATTGAAGGTGGGAAGTTGGAAAGATGTATATTCTTAAAAGGCTGTCAGCTGGATCGAAAAGGAGAGGTCATGCTATTTGATCTGGTACAATTTTTGAAAAATGATAACATATTTTGGCAATTCTTCCTTAATTAGACCTTGACAGATTAGTTGACCTGAGTCCAAAAATCCCAATTTTCTCAACTGTAAATTGAGTTGGAGCATGATTGTTTTGACGTATATAGTAAATAGTAGGTGGTATCAAGAGAATCAATGGTAAAGTGCACAGATATCTTGATCAAAGATCATGCGATTATCAATTTAAAGCCTATACGTGAATTTCAACATTTACTCTGGAACTCAATATTAGACACAGTACCTCAAGTGAAACCTAACCAAGTTTCTGTGTAACCTTGTGACTTTTGTACTCTATGCTTCTGTTGACCAAGTGAAGGACCAGCTAAACCTTTTTAACAGCTTTCTATGCTGTCCTGTCACCTTCTGAGACTGGTGGTTGTAAGTGTATCTGGTCCTGTAGCCATTAATTTGATACTGTATCAATCTTCATACTTCTCTGCCTCTCCCACTTTAGAATTCCAGGCTTACCCTTTTGTTCCATATTATCTGTAATATACCTTGCATGTTTTAATTAAACCAGAACACCCATCAATATTGAATGGAAACAAGCACCATTTATTACCTAGAATGACAATGTGACAATTAGAGCTGATTGATTGCTGGCACTGCCTGTTGTTCTTCATTTCATTAAGTCTGCACATGTATACAACATTGATGAACTGGACTAATGTGAGTGATCCTTTGCACTTTGAACAATTTTAGGAGACCGTGCTCTCTAATACCATGCAGGTTGACTGGAGCAATGAAGAACTATTATAGCTATAAAAAATACAATATTGACAGAAATCTAATTTGTTACAAGCCCTTACATGGGGGATGTTAAAGAATAGAATTTGGGATAAACGTGAGTATTTCAGAAGATCCAAGCAATCAAATAAACAAAATAATTTAACAAATTCTTAAACATGGGTGAGAACAACTGAATGCAAATAAATGAAATGCAGAAAGAAATATGAAGTGCAATATTACTAAGAAATAAATGTCAATCTGTACCAAAACAAAATAAATTCTTGTTCCATTTAAAATCAGTAAGGAAACTGGGATCTCGGAAGACTCAATGAGCTGAGTTACTAAATTGTGGCTTTACATCTGTCTTTGCCCAGACAAGAAAGGAAAATGTTGACAAGTCAGATAAAATATCAGAAACATCAGAGAACGAGCAAGATGGTAGCAATCTAAACAAGGTAAAAGAAAGATGAGCTTTTTATTTTACGTCATACCTACTGGGTATATTTCAAAACTGCACATAAACCCAGGTAGAAACTGGGGCTCACCGCGCTGATATTAAATTGTGAAATTGTCAACATGTAACATTTGTGCTTACCCAAACTGTGTCATCCAACTTAAAAAAAAAAGAACCACAAATGCTAGAAATTTGAAACACAAACAGAAACTGCTGGAAACACCCAAAAGGTCTGGCAGCATCTGTGGAGAGAAAGTAGAGTCAATGTTTCGGATCCAGTGACCCTTCTTCAGAATTGAATGGAGAACTAATTGAAAAGTAAAGTAGGGTTGCTGGACCAGAAATGTTAACCCTGCTTTCTCTACACAGATGCTGTCAGACCTGCAGAGGTTTTCCAGCAATTTCTGTGTTATGTCGTTTCTCAGACATGCTGGTGGCCTGGCGAAACAAAACTGACCAAAATCTGATTGACAGGCTGAGGCCTATGTGTCAAAGTGGGATGGAGATGAATGGACCGTGACTGAAATTTTTCTTCGAATTCTTGGGCAGCTAGCTGAGTTTTGTTTTTGCAGGGCACGATAAAAAAAGTAAGCATCCATACTCATTTTCTTGGTGATCTGATAATTGAGGTAAATAATCTGCAAATATAGATCTTACTGTATATAGGTGTGCATTTTTTAATGTATATTCGGGGGAGGGGGAGAGGTGTGGTGATGAGTGTCACTGGATGCCAACATTTATTATCCATCTCTGATTGCCCTTGAGAAGGTAGTGGTGAGCTGCCTTCCTGAACTGCTGCTGTCCATTTGAAAGTTAGGGAGAGTGTGCCAAGATTTGGCTGCAGTGATATTGATGGTCGCAATCTAAACAAGGAACAGTGATATATTTCGAATCAGGATGGTAAGTGTCTTGAAGGGGAGCTTGCTGATTGTGGTGTTCCCATGCATCTGCTGCTGTTGTCCTCCTAGACCATACAGGTCATGGGTGTAGAAAGTACTGACTCAGGAGCCATGGTGAATTTCTGCAGTGCATCATGTACACATTTCTGCTATTAAGTGTGGGTGGTGGAGGAACTGGATGTTTGTGGATGTGGTGCCAATCAAATGGGCTGCTTTGCTTTGGATGGTGTCTAGTTTCTTGAGTATTGTTTGAGCTGTGCTCATCCAGGCAAGTGGGGAGTAGTTCCTTACAGATGGTGGACTGGCCTTTGGGAGTCAGGAGGTGAATTACTTGCTGCAGGATTTCTAGCCTTTGATCTGCTATTATTTGACACCCTTTTCAGGCCTTCAAGGAATTCCTACCCCAATGAACTAGTTTTGAAATATAATGCCTGGCAGGTAGATACTTGCAGCAACAAGTTATCAGGAGGATGACCATCTTTTGTGGGTGGAGATTTCAAAGGAATTCTTTGCTTCTTTAAAAAGTTCCTTAACACTACAATAGTGGGCTAGAGACCCATACAGTCATAGAGTCAGAGAGATGTACAACACAGAAACAGATCTTTCAGTCCAACTCATACATGCCGATCAAATATCCCAACCCAATCTAGTCCCACTTGCCAGCACCCACCCCATATCCCTCCAAACCCTTCCTATTCATATACCCATCCAGATGCCTTTTAAATGTTGAAATTGTACCAGCCTCCACCACTTCCTCTGGCAGCTCATTCCATACGTGCACCACCCTCTGCGTGAAAACGTTGCCCCTTAGGTCTCTTTTATAGCTTTCTACTCTCACCCTCAACATTATCCTCTAGTTCTGGACTCCCCCACCCCAGGGAAAAGACGTTGTCTATCTACCCTATCCATGCCAGTCATGATTTATGTTTTGTTTGAAAGATTATAAATCAGATGGTGTAGCAGTGGAATATCATCCTAGATTGTGGGCTCAAACCTTTTAAATCATTGAGCAAAGTTGACATTAACAGTTCTAAAAAATGTTTCTGACAGAATAATTAAATGGGTTGTCTTGATGTAAGAACATACCACATTTAAACAGCATATGCTCAGATTTAAAGTTGGCGTTGGCTGATGCAAAAAGAAAGACCTGTATTAATGTAGCACTTTCATGATGGCCTGACATCTCAGCACATTTACAGCCAATTCAGTATTTTGAAGCCACTGTTATAGAGTAGGAAATCCAGCAGCCAGTTTGCACTGAGCAAGTTCCTACATCATAGTGTGATCATGGCCAATCTGGTAAAAAAAATTAACTGATACAAAGTCATTCACAGGTCTTCGAAAGAGAGAAATGTAATCATTTTTTAAAAAGTAAAACACTATAGCCTAATTTTTGTTGGATCAGGTAAGGATAGAGACAGATGACAGAAAAAGAAATGATGTCAGTATCAGACCTCATACCTCTGGTCCCCACAGCAGGGAACTGAAGATGTCTACGTGACTAATTGGCTGGATTAGGAAAGTTAAGTAACTCCTTCCCGTTCAAGGGTCCTGAAATGTTCATGGGGAAGTAGCAGGGACCATATAAGGTGGAACAGGGGTCACTCCGACCTTGGATAACTTTGTTTTTGGTTGTGGAAAGCAGAAGATTTGAAGAAAATCTGTCCTGGAGTGATGAAATTGTAATGCCATGAACATTTCCATACTTTATCATAAGTTCCAACTCACCGCTGGCTTGATAAATTTGAAAGACCAGATGCTTTTATTTTTAAAACTGTGCAAAATAGAGAGCGACGGCTGCTGAATCAGACCAAACATGACTCATTCCTTGGTGTGTCACCACTAAACTGTCTGCCATTTCCGAATCTATCTCCAGTAAACCCCTCACCTCCGTCAAACTCAGAAACTTTGTTTTTTGCTGAGAGCAGGTTCCCCACTCAAAAGGCCCGATTTTAGCTGAGGAAGCAGGATTTGGAAAGAAGTTTGATTTTTGAGTTTGAGTATGCTCAGATACTGTTCTCGGAAAGTCTTTGAAACAATCTGCAGTGTTTTAGCATGTGAGAAATTGCAAATGCTGAACTTGCTAAAAAGAAGTCATGCTAGTTATATCTGTGCAGTTGTTCAAAGATTTATCTGGCATGCTGGTCAAGAGAAATTAGGCTTAAATTGCATAGTTGGATTTTAATGAACCTACTAATGAGCTTTCATTGGCAACTTGCAGTTACAACTAAGGTTAGATGATGCTATTAAGGCTGACAAAGAAATTTGTCAACAGTGAAAAAAATGAATACAAATCAGGCACATTGAAACAGGGGTGAAAAGTAGCCATGGTTGTTGAATTAGTGCTCCTTTTAATAATTTAACAAGTTGGACAAAATCTTAGAGCTTGAAGAATTTGTCAAAGTCAGTGTTACAGTAAATAATAAATAGAGACATGATCAAGGTTTTTGGATATAGATCTTTTCGGTTAAGAATCAAATGAGAGAATGTGTTTAATGAACCAACAGCACTCTAGATCATCACAAACAAAGCTTACATATATGGTACTTTCAATGTAATAAAACATCCCAAGGTGCTACAGAGGACTGTTAGAAAAATTTGACATCAAGCCATGTGTGCAAACTTTGGAGGGGATGTTCAAAGAATTTCTAAATAGCTTTAAAGAATGAAAAAGAGACAGAGAAGATTGGAAAGGGAAATTTGAAGCTTAGGTCCTTAGTTGCAGAAGGCACAGGCACTGGTGGAGAGGTTTAAAGTTAAGAATGTTTAAAAGGTGAGAATTAGAGGAGCCTGGACATTATAGAGGCATTTAGAGATAGGGAGAGATTAGGCTGTGGAGGAATTTGAAAACTGGGATGAGTTTCGTCAAGGGCAGGTCGTGTCTCACAAACCTCATTGAGTCTTTTGAGAACGTGACCAAGCATGTAGATGAGGGTAGAGCAGTTGACGTGGTATACATGGACTTCAGTAAAGCCTTTGATAAGGTTCCACATGGTAGGCTGTTGAAGAAAATGCAGAGGCATGAGATTGAGGGTGATTTAGCAGTTTGGATTAGAAACTGGCTTTCTGAAAGAAGGCAGCAAGTGGTGGTTGATGGAAAATATTCAGCCTGGAGTCTGGTTACTAGTGGTGTGCCACAAGGATCTGTTTTGGGATCACTGCTGTTTGTCATTTTTATAAATGACTTAGACGCAGGCATAGGTGGATGGATTAGTAAATTTGCAGATGACACTAAAGTCGGTGGGGTAGTGGACAGTGTGGAAGAATGTTACAGATTGCACGGGACTTGGATAAACTGCAGAATTGGGCTGAGAGGTGGCAAATGGAATTCAATGCAACTAAATGTGAGGTGATGCACTTTGGGAAGAATAACAGGAAGGCACAATACTGGGTCAATGGAAAGATTCTTGGTAGTGTGGATGTGCAGAGGGATCTTGGAGTCCATGTACATAGATCCCTGAAAGTTGCCACCCAGGTGGATAGTGCTGTTAAGAAGGCATACGGTATGTTAGGTTTCATTCATAGAGGGATTGAGTTCCGAAACCACAATATCATGCTGCAACTATACAAAACGCTAATGCGGCTACACTTGGAATATTGTGTACAGTTTTGGTCCCCATATTTTGAGAAGGATGTGGAAGCATTGGAAAAGGTGCAGAGGAGATTTACCAGGATGTTGGCTGGTCTGAAGGGAAGGTCTTATGAGGAAAGGCTGAGAGAATTGAACCTGTTCTCATTGGCAAGAAGAAGGCTAAGAGGGGATAAGATAGAGACATACAAGATGATCAGAGGATTAGATAGGGTAGACAGTGAAAGTCTTTTTCCTAGGATGATGATGTCAGCTTGTACAAGGGGGCATAGCTACAAATTGAGGGGTGATAGATTTAGGACAGAGGTCAGAGGCAGGTTCTTTACTCTGAGAGTGGTAAGGGCGTGGAATGCCCTACCTGCTAATGCAGTCAACTGAGCCACATTAGGGAGATTAAAGCAATCCATAGGTAAGGACATGGTTGATTTTGGGATAATGTAGGGGGACAAGCTGAGAATAGTTCAAAGGTCAGTGCAACATCGAGGGACGAAGGGCCTTTCTGCGCTGTATTGTTTTATGTTCTATATTCTAATTTTAAAATCAAGGCATTAATTAACCATGAGCTAACGTGGATTAATGATGGAGGGATGAACGAAAAACAGAAGTTGCTGGAGAAACTCAGCAGGTCTGGTAGCATCTGTGGAGAAAAAGGGGAATTAATGTTTTTGGTCCAGTGACCCTTTTTCAGTATTCTGAAGGGTCACTGGACCCAAAACGTTAACACCCATCACTACTGTATCACAGATGCTACTGGAATTGTTGAGTCTCTCCAACAACTTCTGTTTCAGATTTCCAGCATCTGCAGTTCTTTATTGTATTTTAGTAAAAAAAGTCGTCACATGATGCCAGGTTATAGTCCAACAGGTTTATTTTAAGTCACAAGCTTTCAGAGCACTGCTCCTTCATCAGGTGAAATGACACTTCTCTTGACGAAGGAGCTGCACTTCAAAAGCTTGTGACTTCAAATGTATCTATAAGATCTGTTGGACTATAACCTGCTGACATTAGACTTTTGATTTTATTCAGCCCAGTCCAACACCGACACTTCCATATTCACACATTTTGGTGATGGATAGTAGGTTAGTAGAGATTTGGTTTGAATTAGAACAGTAGGAACAGAATATGAATGATTTCAGTTTTATGGAGGGTAAAACATGGAAAACCAGCCAATCCATGGGAGACCAGCCAGAAGAAATTTGCAACAGGTAGATAGAATGAACAAGAAGGAGAAAATACTCTCCCCTAGTGGGAGAAATGTCATTAACAATAAAGCTAGATGAGAACAATGAAAATTAAGTTAAAAATGACACAACACCAGGTTATAGTCCAACAGGTATAATTGGAAGCACACTAGCTTTCGGAGCGACGCTCCTTCATCAGTTGGTTGATGAAGGAGCAGCGCTCCGAAAGCTAGTGCTTCCAAATAAACCTGTTGGACTACAGCCTGGTATTGTGTGATTTTTAACTTTGTACACCCCAGTCCAACACCAGCGTCTCCAAATAATGAAAAATTAAAAACCTGAATTTGTTAGATTTTTGTTAGGCAAGTGTATTTAAGGCTAGGGAATCAAGGTGAGCAGATGCAGTTAAGTTACAGATCAGCCATGATATAATAGAATGTCAGAACTGGTTTCAGGGACTGTTCTGTTTCTATATTCAAGTTTCAAAAGACACACAATTAATTTTAAACTTTTAATTTAAAGCCAGCCAGAAGCTACTCCATGTAAATAATCTTGAAATTACAAGTAAGGATGATGGGGAAGCTATTGAACTTGGTCATATAAATGGAAACACACAATTGCAATTCTACTGAGAGGAAAACAAGATCTGATGTAAATGAGGCTAAGAATGGCTGATCTGTGAGAACGTAACAAGCCTTTTCTATTTCAATCCTGTGGTCTTTTCTAGTCCAAATTTTCTAAATAATACTTACATGATGCTCAGAGGAAGAAGAAATGGCTAAGAGACCTTCATAGCTACAGAAGGAGTAATAATTTACTTAAAAGGAAAGTCTTGACTTTTCTGCTATGGCAACTTTAACCATCATATTTTGTAAAGTTATGTTGGTATTTCGAGTTGCCACATTCTAATGAGTTTTATTTTTCAGGTTCAAAACAGCGAAGACAAGGTTGATAAAATGTACTTGACCCCACCTCCGCCTGTGAAACAATTCCTCATCTCCCCTCCAGGGTCTCCTCCAGTTGGATGGCATCAGATTGAAGATGCAACTCCCACCATTAATTATGATCTTCTGCGTGCAATCGCTACACTTGGTCCAGGTGGGACATAGCATTATCCACAGAGTAGCATGAAGTGATTGTGCTTAAAGGTTTAGTGTGCCTGTGTTTATGTTATGTTTTTCTAAAAGGAAAATCCCAAACTCATGTAAAAGAGCATTACATATTATATATATATATATATGAACATAATCCCAAAACTAAATGTGGTGTGGCTGCTGTTATCTTTCTCAACACATGGCTGAGACAAACTTTTTCTTCTTTAGAGAATTAGATCCACGCCCTATTGATAAGAGTGTTCTAAACCCACAAAGTGAAGTCAACCTCTATCAACCAGCAACATGGGACTGCAAATGTGCCTGGGACATGGAGAAATATTGCCCACAAATATTTGTTGGCTGTAGACACTTTGCAACAATAGGTTATATTTATAATTAATGGATGCACAAAGGTTTTAAATGATGGCACAGATTTTCGCCATAACTGAGACTTACTCCATCTTGGCAAAAATGATAGAAGATGTTGGAAATCTGAAGTTGTGCCTCCAAAATTGGCATTTTCCATTTTTGTGGAAACAGGATTTAAGATGGATCATGGTTCAGGCGTGCATGCTCACGGAGGCAGCTAAATGGTTAAACGATCAGCTATTTGGGGTGGCATGGAGGTTCAGTGATGAGCATTGCTCCCTCACGGTGCCAGGGACCCGGGTTCGATTCCAATCTCGGGTGACTGTGTAGAGTTTGCACATTCTCCCAGTGTCTGTGTGGGTTTCCTCTGGGTGCTCCAGTCTCCTCCCACAGTCCAAACGTGTGCAGGTCAGGTGAATTGGCCATGCCCATAGTGTTGAGGGATGTGTAGTCTAGGAATATTAGTCAGGGTTAAACATTGGGGAATGGGCTTGGGTGGGATACTGTTTGGAGGGTCAGTGTGGACTTGTTGGGTTGAAGGGCCTGTTTCCACACTGTAGGGATTCTAAGATACCTCTGTTCAAATCAGATTTTAGATTCCTTCATGTCAGATACCAAGAATGTGGAGATTTAAATCTGATAAAAACAAGTCATAATACATTGTTTTAGAAAACCAGGGTACCTCTTTAGAGAGCTGAGATACCTCTGAGGACATAGCATCAGGACACCTTAGAGGTTGGGGGTATTGGTGAAGGAAGGAGTGTGCAGTTAATGTTGCACTGGGGAGAGGGTTAGGTATCCTTTGGAAATGGGAGGGAACCCGGGGTGAAAGGAGGGGTTACAAGGGGATGGTGTTGTCAAGTATTCTTTGGGTTTTTTAAACTGTAGAGAAGATTGTGTGTGAAAGGTACAACTTTTCAAAATGCATAAAAACATGTCAAAACCTGTCCAAGCAATCACAATGTATTTTCATGAGCCAGACCAATTTTGTCAAGCACTATGGAACTTTAAATAAGACAAATTTAGTTTTTTTCCAGTATGTGTGAGCACGTAAGGATGTGAGGTGAGCTGGTATGGCAGAGGAAGGGGGAACTAGTGGAGGATGGAAGTAGGCATTAACTTAATATAGGGGGTATATGGAATATGGGTAGAGGGATATTGAATTGCATACAAGGTATGAGAAGGGCCACAAGGATGGGTAAAGGAGCATAGGTGTATGAGAGAGCAGTGAGGAATGAGTTGAATTTTTGTTGGATGGGTTGACATGGAGAATATTTGAGGGTGGGGGAGGTGTGAGGGATGAGGCCTGGAGGAAGGTTTATATTTTATTCTTTCAATTTTAGTCTAGAGACAGGCAGACTTTTCACGCATCCTGACTTGGGAGCTATCAACCTCCTAAGCACCAAGCCTGATTCCCAATTCAAAATAGACAAACCGCAGGTAGTAGTTTATAAAGAAGAGGTCTCACAATTATGTGCACCCATTCTGGGAAAGAAAATTGGGGTCAATTTGTGATCACTGTATACTGTGTTTTCTTCATAAGAGGAAGATTGTTCACTATCTTGAAAGCCAAACGTTTTCTAAAGTTATTTTTTTAAAATCTATTGATTAGGAGCAATCGGGAACAAAGCTCTTGTCTCACAAGAAAGCATTCCAAATTAGGTTAGATTTGAGATGCGCTCAACTGACATCTCTTCTGAATGTATCTATTAAGTACCTGCTATTGGATGTTGCCCTAACACACTTATATTTTCAGTGCTGAGGTATAAATTGTCAACATTGTTTGAGTTTTTCTTTACACAAAGCAACAGGAAAAGTACTTCCTGTCAGATCTAATGCAATAAGATAAAAGGATCCAGATTTAAAATGATTGAACACTATACAGTAATGTTTTTCATTTCCAATGTCCCCTGTTTGTCCATAACTGCAGATTTTGTTTTTAAATTCACATGGTATTTTAGCCAGGCACTTATATAATTTATCATGTATGGGTGGTAAGGTGAGGTTCAAATCAGATCAGTTTATTATTACTTTAATTAATACAAATTGAACAAGTTAAATTTTTTTGCAATGTGTAGTGTGCAAACATATTTAGAACATAGAACATAGAACAAAACACTGCAGAACAGGCCCTTTGGCCCTCAATGTTGCGGTGGCCCATGAACTAATCTAAGCCCATCCCCCTACACTATCCCATCATCATCCATGTGCTTATCCAAGGACTGTTTAAATGTCCCTAATGTGGCTGAGTTAACTACATTGACAGGCAGGGCATTCCACACCTTTACCACTCTCTGAGTAAAGAACAATCTATCATCCCTCAATTTGTACCTATGTCCCCTTGTACAAGACAACATCCTTGGAAAAAGACTCTCACTGTCCACCCTATCTAATCCTCTGATCATCTTGTATGTCTCTATTAAATCCCTTCTCTCCAATGAGAACAGACCCAAGTCCCTCAGCCTTTCCTTATAAGACCTTCCCTCCAGACCAAGCAACATCCTGGTAAATCTCCTCTGCACCTTTTCCAAAGCTTCCACATCCTTCCTGTAATAGGGTGACCAGAACTGTACATAATATTGCAAGTGAGGCCACACTAGCTATTTGTATAGTTGCAGCATGATATCACAGCTCAGGAATTCAATCCCTCTACCATAAAACCAAACGCACTGCATGCCTTCTTAACAGCACTATCAACCTGGGTGGCAACTTTCAGGGATCTGTGTACATGGACACCAAGATCACTTTGCACATCTACACGACCAAGAATCTTTCGATTGACCCAGTACTCTGCCTTCCTGTTATTCTTTCCAAAGTGAATCTCCTCACATTTATCTGCACTGAACTCCATTTGCTACCTCTCAGCCCAATTCTGCAGTTTATCCAAGTCCCCCTGCAACATTCTTCTACACTGTCCACCACTCCACCGACTTTAGTGTCATCTGCAAACTTACTAACCATCCACCTATGCCTGTGTCCAAGTCATTTACCAAAATGACAAACAGCAGTGGTCCCAAAACAGATCCTCATGGCACACCACTAGTAACCAGACTCCAGGCTGAATATTTTCCATCAACCACCACTCACTGCCTTCTTACATAAAGCCAGTTTCTAATCCAAACTGCTAAATCACCCTCAATCTCATGCCTCCACATTTTCTCCAACAGCCTACCATGTGGAACCTTATCAAAGGCTCTACTGAAGTCCATGTACACCACGTCAACTGCCCGACCCTCATCTACATGCTTGGTCACCTTCTCAAAAAACTCAATGAGGTTTGTGAGACACGACCTGCCCTTGATGAAATCATGTTGACTATCTGCAATCAAATTGTTGCTTGCTAGATGATTAGAAATCCTATCTCTTATAATCCTTTCCAAAACTTTTCTTACAACAGACGTAAGGCTCACTGGTCTATAATTACCTGGGTCAGCTCTACTGCCCTTCCTGAACAAGGGCACAACATTTGCAATCCTCCAGTCCTCTGGTATTAAACCTATAGACAATAATGACTCAAAGATCAAAGTCAACATCTCCGCCATCTCCTCCCTAGCTTCCCAGAGAATCGTTAGATAAATTCCATCCGGCCCAGAGGACTTCTCTACTTTCACACCTCCTAGAATTGATAACACCACCTCAATCCTTTCTAATCTAATAGCCCATATCCCAGTCTTCTCCTCTACAATATTCTCCTTTTCCTGAAGTTTACATACTTGACATACAAGTTACCTCAGGAGGAGTCTTTCATGATGTTATGGCCAAATCTTTGGGTTTGGAGGCACATTTCAGTGTTTTCAAGAAATTCCAATTTTTCTTCACACTTCAAACTCCTCTACAGCAAAACAAAGGAGGCTGGTTATTGGTCAAACTGCTCAGCTCCAGGACATCACTGTGGGACCTCCTTAGGGACCTTCCTAAGTCCAACCACGGAGATTCAGCTGTTTCATTAATGAACTTTACTGTTCCACAAAGTTGCAAAAAGGAATGTTTGCTGATGATTACACAATGCCTAGCACCATTTGCGAGTACTCAGATGCTGACCCACTTTATTTTTAATGACGAAAGACCTAGAAAACATCCAGGCTTGGGATGATAATAGCAAATAACATTTGCAGCAGAGAAGTACCAGGCAATAGAAAGCTCCAGCAAGAGAGTGTCTAACCATTACTCCTTGGTATTCAATGGAATTTCTATTGCTGAATCTCCACCGTTGACAAGAAACTAAACTGGACCAGCCACGTAAATACAGAATCTTCAAAAGCAGATCAAAAGCTAGGAATTCTGTGGCAAGTAACTCATCTCCTCTATTTCCAATTTCTGTCCACCATTTGCAAGGCACATAGCAGGAGTCTACTGCATCGTACTCTGCTTGCCTGGATGACAGCAACTCCAAAAATATTGAAGAAGTTTGCCACCATCCAGTGCAAAGCAGTCTGCTTAGTGGCATCCCATCCATCACCTTCACCAGTTTTTCTCTTCACCACCAATGCATAATGTGTGCCACCTACAAGATGCACTGAGGTGACTCAGTGAGGCTCCTCTGACAGCACTTTCCAAGCCTGTGATGTCAATCACCTAAAAGGGCATCAGATAGGTAGGAGCTGCACTACCTGCAAATTTTCCTGCAAACCGTGCAAAATCCTAACTTGGAGCCATATCACCTCCTTCACTGTTGCTGGAACAAAACCTTGGCACTCCCTTCTGAACAGCACTGTGTTTGTCCTTCACTGCTAGGATTACAAATGTTCAAGAAGGCAGCTCACTATCGCCTGCTGTAAGGCAGTTAACCATCAAGGCTGGATGAGCCAGTGATGCCTACATACCATCAATGAATCAGATCTTCATCGCCAACACTGTATCCTACCAACATGGGTGGCACGGTGGCTCAATGGTTCGCACTGCTGCCTCGCAGCGCCGTGGACCCAGGTTCGATTTCAGCCTTGGGCAACTGTCTGCGTGGAGTTTGCACATTTTGTGTCTGTGTGGGTTTGCTACAGTTTCCTTTCACAGACCAAAGACGTGCAGGCCAGGTGAATTGGCCATACTAAATTGTCCATAATAATAGGTGCATTAGTAGGGGAATGGGTCTGGGTGGGTTACTCTTTGGAGGGTCGGTGTGGACCTGTTGGGCCGAAGGGCCTGCTTCCACACTGTCAGGAATCTAATCTGAATACTGCATTCCTTTTTGCTTTGCTTCACTTAAATGGCTACCTGGCCGGTGACCAAATCAGAAGTCAGTTAAGGAGTCCAATATCGAAGTTAAAGAAGAATAATTCTGAAGGAGAATCAAATTGGACTCAAAAAACTAAGTCTCCCTCTCTCCACAGATTCTGCCAGACCAGCCGAGTTTCTCTAGCACTTTCTGTTCCTGTTACAGATTTCCAGCATCTGCAGTACTTTACATTATGAAGAAGAAGAGCAAGTCTAGCTTGAAAGTCAACCAGAAAAATGAACAAACTATTAGAAATCGTGGTTGGTTGGAAAAATAAATCATACAAATATGCCAGAAAGGAGTAGAGACGAGAACAAAGTAGAATGTGCTGTGGGACACTCTATGTTCTGTGTTGTATGCAATCCAACTGTAAAGATCTACATTCTGAAAATTGTTACAGATTTAAATTACTCTACCACATGGTTCTTCTGAGAATGGCAGAATACGTAGCTGCATTCCATACAGGCTTTATCTTGAGGAACAATTTCATGCCCCATAGCATTAGAAGGTTTCTGATCAGTCAGATGAATCCCTTGAGCCTTCCTGTTAACATGCTGTGCTTCACCCATGACATCTGGATTACTGCAGCACCTCCAGAAATTGTCAGCATTGTCACCAAATGAAACTGTAACTTGCAGCATAGAGGGTCCTACAGAACATTGCTTCAATACCTTTGACGTGCTGTTCAATGCTTTGTTGAGTTTTTTTTTGTGTTTGTTCATTTTACAATCCCTGTGTAGTTGACAATTTGGTAATCCAAGCTGTGGTTGGAGCTCTTGGAGAAAATATTTTTGGGATTCTGAATGAAGTGATTGCCTGTAGCTACTGAAACCCTTCACCATGTAAACCAAAAGCAGTGCGTAAGGATTTGTTGTTAGAGATGATTCAGGGCTAAGCCCTGAATGACTAAAGGTTTTTTGAGTGAGTCTGCTCACAATAGTACTGCTTCCAATCCCCACACAATACACTTTCCAGTGAGAAGGAAGCACAAAAAAATTCTTTAACTAATCCATGACCTAAAATCAGAAGCTAAGATGGCGTCAGAATAGAACGTTTCAGCCGGAGCTCACCTGCTCCATTCATTTGGGGTTTTTTCTCCTTTCCTGCTTTTTTTCTTCTTTTCCCTCGGTGACACCCTGAACTCCTGGCCTCAAGCGCAACTCCCAGCCTCTGCAAGGACCCGGCGAGGCATCCTGTCAACCATCACTCGGGGGTCTACTGGCCAGACTTGGTGGTCTCCCAGCCTGGCAGGGTCTTGGGTCAAGGCCCGGCATAGTTTTTTAGATTAGATTACTTACAGTGTGGAAACAGGCCTTTCAGCCCAACAAGTCCATACCGACCCGCTGAAGTGCACCCACCCAGACCCATTCTCTTATGTTTAGCCCTGTCCCTAACACTACGGGCAATTTAGCATGGCCAGTTTACCTAACCTGCACATTTTTTGGACTGTGGGAGGAAACCGGAGCACCCAGAGGAAACCCATGCAAACACGGGAGAATGTGCAAACTCCACACAGTCAGTCCCCTGAGGCGGGAATTGAACCTGGGTCTCTGGCGCTGTGAGGCAGCAGTGCTAACCACTGTGCCACCGTGCCACCCACACAGGATAGTCTGGAGGCTGGGTGCCAGCGTGGACTGGGTTGGAAGGTCTATTATTCTGAACTTTTTTTTTCTCATTTATTCCTACAATCCACAATGCTGGACTTTTCAATTTCTTTATTCTTCTAACTTTTTTTTTCCGAAGAACTTGTACTGAAGAATCTGTACCTAAGATAGCACCGTCAGTGGCATCTTGTCACTGTACTCATTTGAGTACATATGACAATAAAGGTAATTCATGTACACAAAATAGCCCCACAAAGCCAAAGCTAGCTACAATTTATCTTACATTTGGATGACTGAGAAATTACTAATGTAACTGGCCAGGAACAACCAGCCTATCTGCAAGCTTTTTTCCAGCAAGAAAGCAGACAGAGACTGAGGGCCCTCAAGAGGACTGGTGCATCAGTAGTAGGAGTGGGTAGGTAGTTTAAAGCAAGCAACACAATCAAGCCACTGCGTGGTCATGACAGAGTCATTTCCAGTGCTAAACCAAGAATAGCTGCAGTTGGGAGCCTGTCAGCTCCCCTTGGAATTTGCAGACCATTAACAAATACACAATCCTTGGAAGGATTAATACACATCTCTAAAACAAAATGGAACATCATTGGGCAGCTCTTGGGAAAATCATTCGTGGACTATTTCACTTATCAATATATTAAAAATTTTGAGTTTGGGTGAATTTCCTGCCTGCCCAATATATGGAGAAGTGGTCATGTAATGATAACATCATTGGAGTAATAATTCAGAGGACCAAGCTGTTGCTCTGTGGGCATGGGTCCAAATCCCACCACAGTAAATGATGGAATTATAAATTCAGTAGATAACGTAGAATCATAGAGTTGTACAGCATGGACAACCCAACTTGTCCATGCTAACCAGATTTCTAAATTAACCTAGTCCCATTTGCCAACATTTGGCCCATTTCTTCCTAATCATATACCCACAGATGCCTTTTTAATATTGTAATTGTGACAGTCTCCAACACTTCCTCTGGCAGCTCATTCCATCCACTCACCACCCTCTGCGTGTATGGAACGAATCCTTGTATCAAATACTAGGTCAATTTAAAACAGTGTTTTCATGATCGGCTGGATTTCAGACCCAAACTCCTAGGAGACAAGTCGAAAAAGAAATGTTTCTGAAAATGGGAACAGAGTTTTTCTTGCATATTATTCCCACAGGAAACATCTTTGGCAGCACATAGAATTTTAGCCCTGTCATTTTGAGTATCTTCTATTGGCAGAAGAGTGTAATAACAGTGTAAGAAATTTGTTAAGAAATTGTTTAATCTGAGATTAATGATATTAACTGAAGTTGAAAGTCATTTGGAGGTAGGCACGAGGAAATCATGATACCAACTTTTATAATGATCTAAAACTAAAAACGTGATCCATCTTAAAGCCTTAAAGTGTTCATTTATTCTCAAATATTAGTAGATCCTGAAGTTAGTTCCTTAAAATGCACCCAGTTCACATTTTTGAATGGCAGGAGATATCTAGAGTCTTGAAACTTATACAATCTTAATACAGCAATTAATGTTTAAAAATGCTTTTTTTTCAAAAGAATTGTGGTTTCAAGTAAATGTTGTGATTGTATAACTGGGACCATCTCAGATTTTGTCAGTGACTTACAATAGCCATTGTCTCTTTCCTAGTCGTCTGAGCACACGCACACAGAATGTAAAAGACGTTGTCGTGGTTACACTGAACACTCTGTTTAAAGAAATAGAAAATGCTTTCTCTGTTTCAGAAAGAAAAGGGAAAACTGCTTCTCCTAATTTAAGCGACTTACTTTCATTTACCCGTGTCAAGTTATTGCTGCATTTCCTCCTTTGTCCTGTAGGTGACAAGTACGAGGTGCACACAGGGACAGAAGGCACTCCAAGTGTTGTGGTTCATATCTGTGAGAGTGAAAATGAAGATGAAGGTGCAGTTAAACTGCCAAAACAAAAAATAGTTCAAACAAAACGACCAGATAATGCACCAACAGTGAACAAATGAAGCGTCTGTCTACCTGCCTCATCTGACCATATCATTTACTGCAGCAACAATTTAATGGCTGTTTTTTCTTTTCTTGAGGACTGTTTATCTGTCGTTATATGAAAAAATGTAGTAATTTAGGTGATTTCCTAATAAAAGAACAACTGTAAGGATTCCTTTTTTGTGGCTTTGAAGCTTTATTCCATCTTCACCCAGTTTGGTCCGACCTCACCAGACACAGAAAGATGTTGGCTGACAGGGGAACCAAATGGCAGGATTGCTTCCCTCTCCTCCAAAAGCTTCAAATCCATAAAATTGTTATGTAGCTTCAGTATTTGATCAAAGCTTTATTTCAGCCCTTTTCAGATGTGTGAATTGTAAATGTCGCTATTGTCTCTTTTGCAATGTTGTGTTCTGTATTATCTGTCTTGAATGTTGTTCTGAACAAATATTGACCATAGGAAGCAATACAAAAACTGTTTGCATCCATAGTCTTGCAATACTTCAAGCTAATTAGATTCTAATTAGAGAAAGAGACCAAACTGTTGTGAAGTATTCTTCACCCCCTCTCCTGTATATCCCCACCCCTCCCCATTTCCTTCCCAGGAACAGTGGTGAGGTGAAATAGTGATGCCATTAGGCAGCTCACTTTCGCAATTGAAATGAATTTCAGATGATGCAGTTTGTGCTTGTTTTTTTCGTCTTTTTAATAAAATAAATTCTCTGGCAGAAATGAAACTGATGAATCTGGAAAGGCATAGCAGTAAGTCATGCTTGCATCTGTAGAAAAAGTCGTCATTGTTTCAGGCCTTTCTGCTTTTCCAAAATTGAATTTGCAGGTTGAACCAAGTTAATGCCACTCAGTGAACAATGAGGCACCAATGAATCATGTTTGATAACCCATAAAGCTTTAAGGCAAGTACTTTGGCATGATGTGGCATCTCATGGCAAACTCCACCCACTTCTACAGTTCTCCAATTTGACTTGATTTGTTCACTGAGTATTGCAGTTTTTCATAAAAGTGTCTGGAGCTAATGAGCAGATCTAGATGATATGTTATTTGCCAAACAAAACACTTGCTCTAGCAATGATTTAAATAAAGAGAAGCATATATTTGCTGAGTAGTTTATGCTCAATTAACATCAATTACCTCTGATAGTTCTTTATTGCATTAAAAATGAATTATACATTGAGTTATGCAATGTAACTACACAACAAATTAAATTTGAAAAGCACATTAAGTAGTTTTTAAAATGTGGAATTAGATAAAGTTTGTATTAAGCAATGAATTAAGAGTAGACTTCAGGATATTTGTTTAAAAATTCAAACTCTCTATACAATTTGCAAAGTATACATTCTGTGAATTCTGAGATCAAAATGTTTTGATTTAAAATTAGGATATAAAGAAAACTTATTCTTACGGAATATTTGTGTAATATTAGAATTTCTACAAGTGCAGGTTCTATTTGTCATTGCAAACAAAATTTGTGTAGACTATTTTCAATTGAATCTAGCTCTTGGCTTGAGTGAGGGGTATAGTTAATGCCTTAAATCTAATTTTAATAGCAATCTTTGTTATCATTCTGATTGCGTGTCAAGGTGGCTGCATTCATTAGACCAAAATTCTAATACTACGTCAGTAATGACCAAACCTGCAAGTGTAGAAGTTTGAACTGATCTTGTAAATTTTAAATCACTGTTAAAGCTTTTGGTTTTGACTATGATATTGATTGAATATTTAAACTGCTCAGATAGCCAGTTTGCAAAGCCTATACTGGGTTCTATTGTAGATATTTCTATATCAACCTGTTCAAATGTGTTATGACATGCTGCTAGAGCAGATGGGACTTGAATCTAGGCTTTCTGGCTCAAAGGTAGAGACACTACTATTATACCACATGAATTCCAACCCCTGCCTCCCTCCCAGGTTACATTGTAAGATGTTCAGTGCCAGATCCATAAGAGCACATAAAGTAGCCTCCTGTTTTCTCTGAATCCCTTTATTTGTTGAGTCTGATATGTTCAATTCCAGCTTTTCATGGGAATCCCTTGTCCAAGGATTTCAATCTCATGACTTTAATTAATGATCTGTTCCTGGCAGAAGAGAGATATTGTGTTCTGGACTGGATTTGTTTTCTGTGTCACCTCAACAGTAGGGAGCTTGCATAAGCAGAACATTCATCAGAAGAGGATCTCAATGGTTTCAACTCATTTAGATGATCAGGGTATGACAGCAATAGCAAAGAAAATACTGACATAGAAGCAGAATGTAAGGATAGCGCACACTGGAAGACTAGCCTTTTTTCTGTTTGAGGAAAGATATTTACTACTTTAATGACCACATCATCGCAACTGTGATTCTGTGTGCACTGTTTGATTGATTGTGTGGCAGAAAGTGCAGAGGAGGACAATATTTTTCCCTGGAAAGAGAACATTGTAGTAGCTGAATCCATCATCACTGTTCACGGTGTTTGCCCCTGTCCCACCTCCCAACCGCTCCCCCCCACCCCCCACCCCCAAAAAAGAAAAGGCTAAGCTGTTGTTATTAATAACTTCAATTCTGTGAACATAAAGCAAGATACTTACTGGTCTGAGGAATGGTCACTGAGCCCAGAATGTTAACTCTGATTCCTCCCCACAGATGGTGTCAAATCTGCTGAGCCATTCCAGCACTTCCTGTTTTTGTTTTTGATTTCCAGCATCTGCAGTTCTTTCAGTTTTTTGAAGATAATTACTCAACTAAAATTATTTTTGCAAAATATCACTGCTTTATGGAATATAAAATAATCTGTGTTCCAGTCTCTTGCAGAAAATGTAGCTTTTCAGCCCCAGGCGATCAGTGTTTACCATCAAGTGTTTACCATCTGGTATTCATCTGAATAGATTGACATTAAAATTGCAATATTGCAAGGAAAAGTGTAAATTTAGGGCAGTATTTAATGTAGGTGACGGGAGGTCTCACTCACCAGCTGAGAAGTGACTGGCAGTGCCACATTATCACTTTTTAGGAAGGCCCGTTGCATTGTTCCAGGTAGGCACTGAATTGGGCAATGATGGGCTTTCCCTGGCATCAAGGACACTGAGCCAGAGGTTGGCAGCACTTCATTTCTCAGCAACACCATTGTGAAAGTGTGGCTGTTGCCATTAATGCACCCACCTGAGGCCCAAGGATCAGTGAGGGACCCAGGCCAGAGGTAAACAATGTCAGGAGGAGAATCACAAGGAAAAGTGGAGGGTGATCAGTCAGCAAGAGCAGGGGGGTTGGTGCATGGTTTCCGCCTCACCATCCTAGTGTTAGGTCTATCAATCATCCTGCCTTTTTTGGGCTTCCCACGTGATAAGTCTCCCATTTCCATTAATAAATATCAGCAACATTGGGGTGAGGCTCTGAAGTGGGCAATGCATTAATTGCCTACTTAAAGGCCTCACTTCACAGTTTAACAGACGGTTATCCATGAGCCTTCTGCAATGAACTTAATTGGAGCAACGAGTGGAAGGTGGTTCAGTTCCCATCCACCACTATTTGTCCTTTTGTGAAAGAAATCTGCCATCCTTACTTGGTCTGACCTTCATGTGACTCCAGACCCATAGCAATGTGGTTAACTGCGTCCAGGAGATTAGGGATAGGCAATAAATGCTAGCCTGCCCAGCATTGCCTATATTTCATGAACAAACTTTTAAAACGTTAAAATAAAAACATACCTGCTGCCTGATAAACAACCAGCAACTAAACTCACCACAGAAATTGCATTAAATTCTATCCAAAGAATTGTTCATTGCAAATATGTAAACAAGTGAATATTTGAACAAAATGAGCGGCAAACTTCAAGCAATTTAAACAATGCATTCTACTTCTCCATGCATAGGAGGTACACTGGTCATTGCATGACCAACTGTCAGAAAGGTGTTGGTGCTGTTTTGCCAGGCTACGAGGAGGTGTGTGAGAGCGATACTGACATGTCCTTTATTCCCCCAAAAAACAAAGCGAAGATCAGTGACTTAAAGTTTGGATGACTACAGGCAGCAAATGAGCTGCAATGCATTGTACTATTGATTTACCATAAATTTCCAAAATACTAAGTTAAATCTAATTACAAGTTTAGGTGAGTATTGATTAATTACTGAAACTGGAAAAAGATGATGTTCTTTGCACGTAGGAAAGTGGGACCCCCATAACTCAAAATGTGGGAAGTATTTGGCAACTAAAAATGTTTTATGTTATTAATTATAAAAAAATTTCTTCTTGTATTAGTTTTTTTTGCCTCCAATGTTTCCTACAAGACCACATCCGTTTGTTTGAAAGTATATGACCATAAGATGTAGGGAGCAGAATTAGACCCTTCGGCCCATCAAGTGTCTTCCACTATTTGATCATGGCTGATCTGTTTCTCAACCCAATTCTCCTGCCTCCTCTGCATATGCTTTCATCCCCAATGTGACAATGTATCCAGGTCGCTGCTAGGAATCATACTGAGTGGTGTAGGATGGAACTCATCCCCTTTTACAGATATGACTAGATAGCTTCATAGTGAATAAGTGCACACAATTCTTTGAACACTTCAGTCAATTTTCCACCCCTGCCAAGGGTCCGTTCATTTGATGATATCTGCCTTGTTTCCAAATGAGGATTTCCACACATATTGATCCTGTGGCTGAATATTTTAATGGAGAATTGGAAGAACACAAGTAAAGTTGCCATGCTCCTTCCAAACCAGAGGCTGCTCTGCTATTAGAGAGAGAGAAAGAGAGAGACAACTGGTAGTGATTTAACTTGAGGGTCACTATGCCTGGGAGGTGAGGGGAGAGGTTGAGAAGGTGAATCCTTCATGGTGTGGGAATGGAACCCATGTTATTGGCATTACTCTTCTTTCCAATCAACTGAGCTACTCCAAACCCCAAGTACTGAGTATTCGTATATATGTTTATTTGTTTTTATCTGAGGAAAAGCAAAAGTGATAAGAAATAAAATCTAATCAGTTTAGCAACTTCCAGAATAAGGAGAAAGTGAGGACTGCAGATGCTGGAGATCAGAGTCAAAAAGTGTGGTGTTAGAAAAGCCCAGCCGGTCAGGCAGCATCCAAAGCGCTGGAGAGTTGATGTTTCGAGTATCAGCTCTTCATCAGAGTTCTTCATTCCTGATGAAGAGCTTATGCTCGAAACGTCGACTCTCCTGCTCTTCAGGTGCTGCCTGACCCCCTGTGCTTTTCCAGTGCCACACTTTTCAACTTTCAGAATAAGGCTACCTTGGATATAATTAGTTAGCTCCTTCGAAGACCAGCACAACATTTTACCCAAATGTGGCAGGAGATGTCTGTAAGGTACTGATGTAAAGACAAGATTATCTGATATCTCTTCAATGTGTTTTAGATGGGGATGACAGGAGGATGAAAATATGAGGCAAAATATGTTGGGCACAAAACTGGGAGAGGGGCACAATAAATTCTGAAAATAAAGGTTTGGCAAAATTTAAATAATACTCCAAAATAGGCATTTGATGCAAAGTACAATAATGAGAATTGATACGCTGCCCTCTACTGTTTAAAATGTTTCAATATGTTCAAATGTATTATTTGTCTTATTGTAGCCCTATTCTGAGAAGGATCCAAATAATTTCGGCTACATAATAGTTAATGCTAACTTGCCACATGTCCCTAAACCACTCAATTCTTTAAATTATAACTTGTCTCTTTTGAAATAATTTTGTAATATTAGACTGGCATGGAATCCCAAGCACCAGATCGTGCTTGGTCCTCAGCCTCAATTTCATTTCTATCCCAAAATGTTACATTCTTGGACTCAACATTCTGGCTGAAATATTGGAATGAAGTTATGGTACAGAGTACTGAAGAAAGCAATTGTACAAAAATATGAAGGAGGAAGAGAATGACAAAAATGTCATCCATTTCATCATGCCAAATTAAAAGCCAATCTCATCTGCTCCTCGACTTCTCTGATATAACCAGTTACTGATTTGCATATTTCAAAATATTAGCTAAGAGGTAGATTATGCATCAGTTTTACTGATACACATGAAAGTAGAACAAACCTTTACATCTCTGATCAAAACCAGACAATACAGTTGGGCTGATACTGACTGAACAGACTTTAAAACATAATGGCTGGGCAATCTTTGAAGCGTGAATCACCAATTCCAAATCAGAGTCTAACTTGAAATACAGCATTTAAATTCCATTACTTACTCATGTAGATATATGGTATGACCATAATCATTAAGTGACAAGTATATTACAACAATGATAGATTTCATTTTTTACCAACCATGTTTAGGAATGTCACAATTTTATTAAGTTGATAGTTCCTGAAAACATTACAACACTTCCTGACGACTGGCAATGTTATAAATTGTTTGAGGCAACCTATTCAGGTATGCTATGATGCACCTTTGAGGTAAGTAGGAGATGAACCCTGACCTTCTGGTCTAGAGGTAGGGATACTATCACTGCACCACAATAATTCCTTGGCAGTGCTATATACTGACCCAAATCTAGCATTTCTTTTTCTCTCTCTCTGTCCTTTCTCATTGTTATAGCAGATCCATTTACAATTATTATGACTGAGTCAGCATATAATGTACTGGATGGATTTTTTTTCACTCTGACCTACCTTTGGTTCTTCCTGCATTGATAACAGGTGTGTTTGGTATATTTTTTGTGCATTCTCTGTTGTTTCAAATAGTAGTTGCCAATTAAACTAATCGCACAGTTTAAGTTTTATAACCAGTTGTATTTATCATGCATGGGTGCATGCCCGTTAAGTGAAGTGTTTGGAAGTAATCATCAATGCAGCCAGTAAGCAGTGTAACAGTTTTTGCTGCTGTCACAACACAAGCTCTAACCAACCGCCTTGACTGTCTAGTAAATGAAATAGTTTACATTTCAGGAAGAACATTAAAACAAATGAATGAAGCTATTGTAAATATCGCTGCAATTTCACGGCTGCATCAAGCAAAGTACTGCTTACTTTTGCAGAATGCATGAGAATGTGTAAATTATGCCTTCTTATTTTGAGTATTCTGAAGTTTAAGTCACTTCCATAATCTTTGGAACAATTATTTATTCACTGCAGTATATTTCTAGGTGTGCTGGTGAAAAATAACAGCAATGTATATTTGTTATATAATCATCTATGTTTTGCCTTGGATTCTAAGAATCAATCAAGTATTCTTCAGTGTTCCCAATAGCAGTAGCCATTTAACCCAATAAACAGCATTCATTTAGTTTTGTAGTTGATTGAGTATGCCATGAATGGAGTACAAGAATAAAGGGAAAATCTCAGATAACAAAGAGTCCCTAGTATGAGTAGACAAACTAGTCATGTCTCTACAAATTGCAATGCTCATGAGTTCTGTATCTTTCAACCTACACAGACACTACAAACTTGCCATCACTGCTCAGAATTCCTCTTATTTATTCTAAATAATCTTTTCTTCTCCCAGTACGGCTCAAACACATGATGGTAGATACTAGGTATTTCTTGTACCTTTTCAAAATTCTATATGAAGTGTCCCTTGGTTACTGTTATTCGGTTGCTGGGTTTTATTTTCCTTGTACTGTGCATTTATTTTCATTTTAGCACAATTCTGTATGCAATGGACAATCTTATGTTAGAATCAATTCAAACCTATTTTTTCTGCACACTCTATGTCCTGCCAAAAGATGATAAAACTGTGAAAAGGTGAAGCGAATTGTTGAGAATTATTAACAGATCAAAAGTGATTGTCGGTACAATAGATATTTGTATTGTATTTGAACAAGAAATGCAGAAGGTATGGGTGCAGATTAAGTATAACTATTCCAAACATGAGATTGTAACACAATCATTATTGTTCAGGCTTGAACTTGCCTTTTCTCATACTGGCATAAGATCTGTGCTGTTGGGTGTTGTGTAAAATATGGAATGGTGTAACTGGATTGGTACATTTTGGTACTGGCCAACTTCTACTGCTATTCATTGCTATTTCTGTAATATTTTGTTTAAGTTATGTAATCAAGAAAACAAATGTTACTGTGATATGCCTACATGTTCCACAGTAAAGCCTGTCTTGTCAACACTACTGTTTGTGCACTGGTTACAAATTTCTCAACAAATAAATTTGATCAGCATGCTGCTGTAAATAAGTTATCACTTGTTATCAATATGTATTTATTACTGAAATCATTTCAATTCAACCCTGTATGTTTTTGTACAAAAGTGAGACTGTTCTTATCAAGACAATGGCTGATGTTTGTTTGTGTAATGCACTTACTTGGCTTTGAAAATAGCTGTGGTTACACCTCAATAGGATAATGTGATGGATATCAAATTTGCCATTTCCACAGTTGTTATAATAGTTTCTCAGTGAAAAATTAAATGTGTGACCAAAAGGACTAAAGAGCTCAAACCTGCCATTTTGAGCATAGTACAAGTTTGACATAAATCCAAATTGGGAAAATGTTCCTCTCCCTGAAGTAACATGGCCGATGGCAAGAAAATTGGGAAAATATAACCAAGAATGAAAAACGTTGACATCTAGATGCCAAGAAAGAATGACCTGGTTTTCTATGTGAGCTTTAAATGACAATTTCAGAATCTCACAGATGAACAGTGACTTCCTTATTTCCATGTAAATGCAATTTTTTATTAATTCAACTTGCCTCGTTTCCAAACCATCTCCGATTGTTCTCTCCTTCCCTGAGAAGCTACAGGGCACAAGTTTTTGTAAATCAGGGCAGGTAACTGCTGGCTACAGTTCAATGATACATTGACCTGGCCTTCAGCTAATTCTGTCTTCACCACAGTGTCTCTGCATGCTCCATAGATATCAACCACCTCTAACCGTCATCCACACAAGTTAGCATCAGCAGTATCACACAAACATGCCTGCTGTCAGTCCAACTCACACACTAATTCAGCCCTTCAGCACTTTAACTTGGAGGTTTGGGATACCTAGGACTTGCATACTTCTGCTCGGTGGCTTTGCATGGAGCAAAATATATGCATCCCGATAGGATATCTGTTATAGCTCTTAGCTTGATTTCTTAGTGTTTACTCATAACTTGTGGTGCAGATCAAAATTAGCAGGTATGACGTGGGGTAGGCATCACTGAGATATGGCTGAAAGCTCAGAATTGGGACTTGAATATTCAAGGATTTACAATTTGTCGAAAAATAGGCAGTTGGGCACTGGGGGTGGGGTTGCCTTATGAGGAAGAAATGAAGTAGGGTCAGATGGTATCGAATTTGTGTGGGTGAAATTGAACTGCAAAGATTAAAATAAAGTTAGCATTATGTACATGCCCCCAAACAGTAGTCAGGAGCTTGGGTGCAAGATACACCAGGAGATAGAAAAGGCAAACTTCAGTGATCGTGGTGGAGTTCAATATGCAGGTGGTCTGGGAAAATCAGGTTGCATTGGATTGCAAAAAAGGAATTTGTAGAATGTCTATAAGATGGCAAATTGGAGCAGCTTGTGGTAGAACATACTAGGGAGTAAAAGCAATACTGAATTTAGTGTTGTGCAACGAGGCAGACTTAATAAGGGAGCTTAAGGTGAAGGAACCCTTAGGAGGCAGTAATCATCATATGATTGAATTTATTGTGCAGTTTGAGAGGAAGAAGATAGAATCGGTGGCAAGTGGTGTTCCATAAGGGTCAGTGTTGCGACCACAATTTTTTACTTTATACATTAATGATCTAGATGAAGGAACTGAGGGCATTCTGTTTAAGTTTGCAGATGGGTAGAGGGACAGGTAGCATTAAGGAGATGGGGAGGCTGCAGAAGGATTTGGACAAGTTTGAAGAGTGGTCAAAGAAATGGCAGATGGAGTACAACATGGGAAAGTGTGAGGTCATGCACTTTGGTAGGAAGAATAGAGACATGGACTATTTTCTAAATGGGGAGAAAATTCAGAAGTCTGAAGTGCAAAGAGACTTGAGAGTTCTAGTCCAGATTCTGTCAAGGTAAACTTGTAGGTTGAGTCAGTGGTTAGGAAGGCAAATGCAATGGTTGCATTTATTTTGAGAGAACTTGAATATAAAAGCAGGGATGTACTTCTGAGAATCTATAAGGCTCTGGTCAGACCATATTTGGAGTATCGTGCGCAGTTTTGGGTCCCATATCTCAGTGAGGATGTATTGGCCCTGGAGTGAGTTCAGAGGACGTTCACCAGAAATGTCCCAGGAATAAAAAGCTTAACATGTGAGGAATGTTTGAGTGCTCTGGGATTATACTCAATGGACTTTAGAAGGATGAAGGTGGGATCTAATTGAAAGTTACAGAATACTCAATGGCCTGGACAAAGGCGATGTAAGGAAGATGTTTCCATTGGTAGGAGAGACTAGGACCTGAGGGCGCAGCCTTAGAGTAAAGGGAAGACCTTTTAGAATGGAGATAAGGAGAAACTTCAGCCAAAGAGTGGCAAATCTATGGAATTCATTGCCACAGAAGGTTGTGGAGGCCCGGTCTTTGAGTACATTTAAGACAGATAGATAGGTATTCTTGATTATCAAAGGGATCAAGGGTTTTGGTGAAAAAGCAGGAGAATGGGGTTGAGAAACTGATCAGCCATGATCAAATGGTGGAGCAGACTCACTGGGCTGAATGGCCTAATTTCTGTTCCTATTCCATTATGGTCTTATAATGTGCCAGATATCAACTCTGCTATTCCCAGAGTTGTAAGAAAAGTTAAAGATGTTACACAGAAGGAAGCAATGGCCTTATGGTATTGTCACTGGAGTAGTAATCCCATCAAATGGTTGCATTTATGCTCAATGAAGGTTTGGTATTAATACTCCAATCGTTGGAGATATTGTTGGGGAAAAAAGAAACATCTGGTTTATTAATGTCCTTTTAGGAAGGTGATGGCTATCCTTACCCAGTCTGGCCTCCATGTAACCCCAGACCCATAGCAAAGAAGGTCAATGTCCTGTCACTTAGGGATGAGCAATAAATGCTGGGCTGGCTGTTGTCACCCATGTCCTGTAAATGAATTTCTTAAAAGTTGCTTTTCAGACCCAGATTGGCAGAAAACATGGACCAGGTATCTGTAATTAACAAGAATTATTGATTATTACAAGTAAATAGACTGTAGCTACAGGCAAACAATTCTGAACCGTTGTCATATAATTTTTCTGGTAAAATCTCTAGTCCTATATAAACTCTACATTCACACACAAACAGGGAAAGAAATATGAGTGTTCTGGAGAGTGGGAAACACTGAGAAAGGCAGGTTAGTGCACCTTGTTTACAGAATCTACTGAAATGAATCTTATGCTAATCAGAAGGCTGCCTCTCACCCTTCCTTGTCTCGATGCTTTTATTGGTTGGTCAGAGGCTCAGGGAGATTGGTTCACACTTATAAAAAATCTCTGATTTATTAATAAATTGCTACAACTTACAATTGCTGAAGGGAAAATAAATTGGCTTTCTTTAGGCTTTTACTGCAAAAAGTAGAGAGAATTCCTGGGCTGGTGGGCATCTAATAGCTTCAGAACTCTGAACAAGTTAAGAAGAAGGGTCACTAGGCCTGAAACGTTAATTCTGTTTTCTCTCCGCAGCTGCTGCCAGACCCGCTAAGCTTTTCCAGCAATTTCTGATTTTCTCTCTTTATTCAGGAATGATGAAGGGGTTTTGCCCAAAATGTCGATTTTCCTGCTCCTCGGATGCTGCCTGACCTGCTGTGTTTTTCCACTCTAATCTCGACTCCAATCTCCAGCATCTGCAGTACCCACTTCTGCCCTTATAAATTGTTTTATCAACCTATCGTTTTATCTTCTGGATTCTGTGCACAAGTATCTCTATGTCTATGTTGCTGCACTCCTTCTAAAATCGCACAAGTTAGCTTGTCTGGTATCTTTCTTCCTATCAAAATGAAGCACCTTAAATTTCTCTGTATTAAATTCCATCTGCCATTTCCATTAGCAAATATAACAGCAGTGAAAGCCTCCCAGGAGGTACAAACGTACAAATTAGGGGCAAAATTGTCTGTTTGGCCCCTCAAGCCTACTTCACCATTCATTAAGATCATAGCTGATCTGTTTGTGTTTCAAATTCCAATATGATTCCCTTGCAATAACAAGAATGCATCCACCTCTACCATATTCAGTAACTCTGCCTCCACCTGGTTGTGAGGCTGAGAGTTCCCAAAGTTGCACAACCGTCTGAGAAAACAAATTTTCCGTTCTCTCCTGAATAGGCAACCACTAATTTTAAAGCAGTACTGCACTCATCCACACCCTCTCCTGTTCACTTTAGTAAGACCGTTCAGGATTACACTATATATACTACTCACTTTATCAAACTGTTCAGGGTCTTAGATAATTCAATTTAATCACTCCTCACTCTTTTGAACTCCAATAAAAAAAAGTCCAATCTATCCAACTTGCCTTATAAGATAGATATTGCTGGAAAACCTGAGCAGGTCTGGTAGCATCTGTGGAGAGGAAAGCAAGGTTAACGCTTCTGGTCCAGTGACCCTTCTTCAGAACTGATTGTACTGGGAAGGGGTTGTTATATATGCTGAAGATGGAGTGAGCAAGGGCGTGGAGTAAATGATAAGTGTAGATGGAGTCCAAAGAGAGAGAAAAATGGTTGGGCAGACAAAGGAATGGGTAAAGGTCAGCCTGGGAGAATGAATAATGGCTGGGTTGGGATATCTTCTCAGAATGGACAAGTTCGACTGAAGGGTTTGCTTCCGTGCTGTACATCTCTATGAGTCAATGGGGTCTATTAGTGGCACGGTGACCATCAGGTTAAGTCACCAGCAGTTGTCTCTTTTAAATGATTTAGAACCCTATGATTCAGTAGGACTATGGCAAATTTATTTAATGTTAATACTGTACGATCAGGATATGGTGGGTGGCACGGTGGCACAGTGGTTAGCACTGCTGCCTCACAGCGCAGAGACCCGGGTTCAATTCCCGACTCAGGCGACTGTGTGGAGTTTGCACATTGTCTGCGTGGGTTTCCTCCGGGTGCTCCGGTTTCCTCCCACAGTCCAAAAATGTGCAGGTTAGGTGAATTGGCCATGCTAAATTGCCCGTAGTGTTAGGTAAAAGGGGCAAATGTAGGGGAATGGATGGGTTGCGGGTAGGTGTGGACTTGTTGGGCTGAAGGGCCTGTTTCCACACTGTAAGTAATCTAATCTATATTTGTAGTCTTCTTGAAAATTTACCTTATTTACTTCAAATTAATGCATAAATTCTTTTGATGACTTAAACCATCTTAGAATTTTACAAAACTTGTAATACTGATAAAGCAGGAGCATCATCTCCAATCTCTGTAGAAATTTGACTGAGTCAAGCATAAGTCACTTATCTCATTAGCCCCATTCACAGGCTAAAGCAGTCAAGCACTGTATAAAGATCTGTGATCAGACAAGCCTAATCAAAGACTGCACATCTTACTGTTGGAAAACTAATACTCGAGCAAGTTTCTGGTATTTAAATCAAGTAACTATTCTGTGTGTTGACCATATGTGTCAATGGAAAATTCATTAATTACGGGAACAATTACTCACACTCCTGACTTGGACATTATCACCATTCCCTCACTGTTACTGAGTCAAAATCTTGCATCTCTCTCCTTAGGCATCATGGGTATATCTATACCAAATGGACTGCAGTGAATCAAGAAGGCGCCTCACCACCACATTCTGAAGAACAACGAGAGATGAGCAATAAATGCTGGTCTAGCCAATGTGCCCAAACCCCCGAATCAATTAAAATAAATTGTTGCTGTTCCCTCACCTTCTGTTGGAAAAGCCATTTTTACCACCATTGCTATAATACATTATCATTGGCAATGCAAAGTCTGAATCTTTCTTGATTTGCATAGCTAAGTACCATCCAGTGTGATGCATTTATTGCTAAGCAGCAAGGAACCTGCAACATTAATATTTTAAGAATGATTATAATAGACAGTTTAACACTGCTGAGTTAAAAATTAAATCAACAGAATAGCTGGTTGAAATTTTAATATAGAAATATTACAAAATGAAATAAATTTCATTGATTGTATCCAATAAATCACATCAATGTTGTATTATGATCACTATTATGGATTATTATATCAATTTTCTGATAAAACTCAATTTTTAAAAATTAATTAAGAAGAATGGCTTCCTTAAATTGCAAGTAAAGTTGTTCATTTTAATAAATGCACAGAGAAATATAGGCCCACGGTTTGATGGTTTTGAATTTTGTACCGCAATTATATTTCATCTCTAATAATGCTGTGTTTCATTTATTTTCCAATGCATTCCAATCCCAGTGAAGCTACCTGATCATTTATCATTTGGTATAACGCCTCAGCTGCAATGTCAACAAAATTACCTGGCATATATAACATTAAAATTTAAATATACTGGACCCAAAATGTTAACCAGATTTCTCTCTACAGATGCTGCCAGACCTGCTGATGTTTTCCAGCAATTTCTGATTTTGTGTTTGTCAGATTTAAAATTTCTCTTCCATATTGGCAATAAGCACTAAAATCGAGTTGGATAAAGAGCAAAAGCATGGCCAAGTTCCAATCAGTGGATGAATCAGACTTGTGGCAAGAGACTAAAAGATTGCATATAAATTTATATTTATTTGAAACAAATGTAGTAATCAAATTAAGGAGTATTGAGGAGGGCACAGGTACCTAAGATAGTGCTCTTTTTAAAAAAGTTGTTATTCAAGCTATTTATTAATCATGCTACTTATTTCCATAAAATATATTTGTGAATCCTTTGAAATCTCAGCATCATTTCTTGGCAGTTGGCTTTGAAAGATCTTTCTTATATCCATTTGGTACTTCAGCAATCCAGAAGGAAACTGTAGCGACTGTAACAAGGTTAGCCAGATGGACCTCATGGAATATGAATTCCCTGATTGGGCTGTTTATCTGGTCTTGGCACAGATAAAAACAGGTTTGTCAGACATCCAGCTGAGAGCTGGCTCAGAGAGAGTTGGACCAGTGTCAAGGACTTTACACGTGTAAGTAAGGGGTTACTTAATGACGGGATAACAGTCTCTGTGGAGTTACTTCAGAAACTACACAAGGGCCAAAGCGCAAGTTTGAAACCAATAAAAGAAAAAACCAGGTATGTGGCGAAATTATTACTTCACTTACTTAAAACACCTATGCATTTCAGTGAAGAATGCACAGTTTTGAAGTCTTGACTAAGGATCAAAGTTTTGATTTTAATATGATGGAAATGCAGAGGGAAGAAAGTATGAACTAAAAAGTTGTGGATGCTGTAAATCAGAAACAAAACTGAAGTTGCAGGAAAAGCTGAGCAGATCTGGCAGCATCTGTGAAGAGAAGTCAGGGTTAACATTTCGGGTTGGGTGACCCTTGCTCATAACTGAGGAAGGGTCACTTGACCCGAAACATTAACTCTAATTTCTCTTCACAGATGCTGCCAGATCTGCTGAGCTTTTCCTGCAACTTCTGTTTTTGTTCGTGTGTGGCGGAGAAATCATGTATTAATTTGAGTTTAGGATGTTTAAATATTGAAATGAAAACTATGTCACACTGGAAATGGCAAGGGCGCAACAAAAACTACTACTCATACAACTTTAAAAATTGTTAGTTTCATTTTGCCTTTCTTAGTTTCAAAAATTGCAGCTTTACCCAACTTCATACTTCTCAATCTTGTCCAAACAAACATACATGCATTGAAAGAATCATTCAAAGAAAGAATAATATATTAACAATGGTAAAGTTATCAATCAATCAAACTAACACACCACTTCAATCTGGCCAAACCAACCAAAGTTAATGCTGAGCTAATGCATTTTTGAATTTTGGAACTCAGCTAAGCATTCATAATGAGGCCACCTAGCAATCATATCAATAGAAACAGAACATAGAATCCCAATAGTGTGGAAGTAGGCCATTTAGCACAACCAATCCAGACCACCCCTCCAAAGAACAGCTCACACAAACCCATCTCACTGCCTTATTCCTATAACTCTGCATTTCCCATGGCTAACCCATCTAGCCTGTACATCTTTGGACACTATTGGCAAGTTAGCATGGTTTCTCTGCCCAAACTACACATCTTTAGACTGTGGGACGAAACTGGAGCAACCAGAGGAAACTCAAACAGACACAGATGGCCAGATGTTTTTTTCAAAGAATATGTCTACATGGTTCTTTTATTGTGAACATTTATTGTGAAACTTGCAGTTCTTGTTATATCATTAATAGGTTCTACACATAGTACATACAAGGTTAGCGTAAATGGAAGGCCATGAGAAATATGATGGAGGAATGGGGAAGAGGTGAAGAGGTGTGAGGCATTTGGACTGGAAAACCTTTCTGTCTCACTGAGTTTCAGTGCCTTTTGCTTAAAATAAGAATCTAATGTGTTCATTTTGTATATTCCATGAGAGTTGCCTAGGCATGAAAGTTGATCAAAACAGCCATTTTAGATTAGAAATATCCTTTTTAAAGTGATTTTTATTCCATGAGAGTCACATATTCACTGGTATTAAAGTCAAATGATGGAAATTGAATATTGATAGTCCATCTATAATTCAGCTGTAATGCTTCTCATCCCAGACATTCTTTCCATAACGTTATCATGCTTCTAATGATTGACTTCAACTATATATCTAATACTCAACTGTAGCCTAACAAGTATCTTCAATATTACTTTCATTTTGGTAATTGGTTGCAAACATAGTGGATAGCCTGGAAACCAAGGACAAGGAATTACTAAAAAGAATGACTTGAACTACCTAATTTGTTGCCTTGTCCTTTAATTTCTCTGTAGTTTGTAGAAACAGTTGCAGCAACTACTCTTAAAGTGCACTCTAACTTGCAGGAAATAAACTAATAAATAATCCACTGTGCTTCATTATGTCAGTTACTGAAAGGCAGAATTAAGTTTTTTATCCTTTCTTTTATTTGCAAATGTTATGCCCTTATTAGTTGCAGGTCAAACTACATAAAATGTAAATAACTGATATACCTATTTCATAAACTTACACCTCACAGAAGATTAAATACCAACATGAACATTGTTAAATTCTCAATCTGATCTTGCGTTTTTTATTCAGGTTATGCCAGCATTATATATCACTTAATGACAACCTGATAATTACCTGATAACTTGGATCTTTAATTCCCTGGCTACAGCTGTCAAAAGCTTAGCTCAATTGTTTCTGAACAAAAAGCCTTTTAACATAACCAGGTTTTATTCCAGAGTGAAATATTAATCTCTTATACTTGTGCTTTCGACCATACTCAAGGCAATTGGAATGAGATGCGTTAATTGCTATGGCTTTATTTCCATTATTTATTTTCTTTTGCCTAGAATATGTACATCTTGAATCTGTTGCTTTAATCTGTATTTAATCTTACTTCAGTAAGACTTTTGATAAGGTTCCACATGGTAGGATATTGCACAAAATACGGAGTTTCAGGATTGAAGGTGATTTAGCAGTCTGGATCAGAAATTGGCAAGCTGAAAGAAGACAGAGGGTGGTGGGTGATGGGAAATGTTCATTCTAGAGCTCAGTTGCTGGTGGTGTGCTGCAAGGATCTGTTTTGGGACCACTGCTGTTTGTCATTTTTATAAATGATCTGGATGTGGGCGTAGAAGGATGGGTTGGTAAATTTGCAGATGACACTAAGGCAGGCAGAGTTGTGGATAGTGCTGAAGGATGTTGTGGGTTCCAGAGAGACATAGGTAGGATGCAGAGCTGGACTGAGGAGTATCAAGTGGAGTTTAATGCGGAAAAGTGTGAGGTAGTTTGCTTCGGAATAAGTAACAGGAATGCAGAATTCTGGGCCGATGGTAAATTCTTGGCAGTGTAGATAAACAGAGAGGTCTCGGTGTCCTATTGCATAAATCCCTGAAAGTTGCCACCCAGGTTGATATGGTTGTTAAGAAGGCATATGGTGTGTTAGCATTTATTGGTAGGGGGATTGAGTTTCGGAGCCATGAGATCATGCTTCAGCTGTACAAGACACTGGTAAGGCTGCACCTGGAGTATTCCGTGCATTTCTGGTCACCACATTATAGGAAGGATGTGGAAGCTTTGGAAAGGGTTCAGAGGAGATTTACTAGGATGTTGCTTGGTATGGAAGGAAAGTCTTATGAGGAAAGGCTGAGGGAACTGTGGCTGTTTATGTTGGAGAGAAGAAGGTTGACTTAATTGAGATGTATAAGATAACCAGAGGACTAGATAGAGTAGACAGTGAAAGCCTTTTTCCTCAGATGGTGAAGGCTAACATAGTTTTAAATTGAGGGGTGATAGATTTCGGACAGATATTAGGGATAGTTTCTTCACTCAGAGAGTAGTAGGGGTGTGGAACGGCTTGACTGCAACAGTAGTAGACTCGCTGACGTTAAGGACATTTAAATGGGCATTTGACATACATATGGATAATAATGGAACAGTGTAGGTTAGATGGGCTCCAGATTATTGTCACAGGTTGGCGCAACATCAAGGCTGAAGGGCCTGTACTCCGCTGTAACTTTCTATGTTCTATGTTTACTCCATAATCTTTATTGATCTATGTTCTATATTCGTGTTTACTCCATAATCTTTACTGTATGAATAAATTAGGTTAAACTTAATTGTTATGCTTCAAGAAGAAATTAATGTTCTATTTGGAACTGTTGATGGTATACTTGCTAGAATGACTCTTGTGGTAAGGAACTCTCCAAATCTCTAATGGACTATAAGGTCACGTTACCGTATTCCTATCAGATCATAGGGCTGCTTGCTCATTAGACAGAGAGACAGCTGATGTTAGTTTAACCTGAAGGTCACCACGCCTCAGGTGAGGGGAACAGTTGAGAAGGGGATTCCTTCTTGGTAACTTCAGCTGGTGCAGGAATTAAACCCACAAATATTGAAATTGTCCTGTGCACACCAAAATCCAGATTATATTAGCAGGAAAAGCAAAGGTCTCAATACTGACCCCTGTGGAACTCCACTAAAAATCTTCCTCCTGTCTGAAAAATACCAACAACCATTCCACTCTGTTTCTTACCCCTTAAGTAACTTTGTGGTTATGTTACTATTGCCTCTTTTATTTCATGACCAGTGACTTGCCTCACAAAGCTGTTCTTGGAAAGTGAAAGAACACCACATCAAGGGTGGCACAGTGGCTCAGTGGTTAGCACTGCTGCCTCAAAGTGCCAGGAGCCCAGGTTTGATTCCAGCCTTGGGCGGCTGTCTGCGTGGAGTTTGCACATTCTCCCCGTGTCTGTGTGGATTTCCTTCTGCTATCCAGTGATGTGCAGGTTGGGTGAATTGGCCATGCTAAATTGCCCGTAGTGTTCAGGGTTGTGTAGGTTAGGTGCATTAGTCAGGGGCAAATATAAGATAGGGGAATGGGTCTGGGTGGGTTACTGTTCAGAAGGTTGGTGTGGACTTGTTGCACCAAAGGGCCTGTTTCCACACTGTAGGGAATCTAATTCTAAAACAGTCTTCCCCTCACCAACTCTTTCTGTTACCTCTTAAAAACACTCAAAGTTAGTTAAACATGATTTTCCCTTAAGAAATCCTTGCTGAGTCTTAATTCGCTAATATTTTTCCATGTGTCTATTAACCCTATCCTAAATTATTGTTCCTACAAGTTTCCACAACATTGAAGTTAAACTGACTGGTCTGTAATTACTGGGTCTAAATTTACAACCTTTTGTCAAACAAAAATGTGATGCTTGCAATTTTCCAATTGTCAAGCACCACCCCCAAAGCTGGGGAAGATTGAAAGATTATGGCCAATAACTCTACAATTTCTGCCCTTACTTCCTTCATTATCTGATCCTATGCTTTACCAAGTTTAAGTGCTCTCATCTTATCCAATTTCTCCCCTGTATGCACTTTAAACCCTTTATGTGACTGAGTTTCTCCCTCTGTCATCACAGCCTGGGCATCGTAGGTAAAAACATACTCAAAGTATTTATTTATCACCCTCGTCTTCATGCATAAATCTTCATTGTGGTCCCTAATTCTTTCCCTCTCTGGACCTTTTACCAATGATGTGCTCATAGAAGACTTTGACATTTTCCTTTATGTTAGCTGCCAGTCTTTTCACATAATCCTTCTTTCTTCTTGTATTTGCTTTTTCACCTTCCTTCAGATCCTTCTCTGTTCGGCTTGGATCCCAATTGTATTTACTATCTGACACAATTGAAAAGACAATTTTTCTTCTTCAACTTAATTTCTATCTCCATTGTCATCCAGTGAGCTCTGGGTTCATTTGTCCCAGCTTTCCCTTTTGAGGGAAGATGCTTTAGCTCTGCCCAAACTATCTCCTCTTCGAAGGTAGTCCATTGTTCAGCTACATCGCTTCTCCTACTCCTCGGATGCTACCGGACCTGCTATGCTTTTCTAGCACCACACTCTCAACTCTGATCTCCAACATCTGTAGTCCTCACTTTCTCCCAGCTTCATTCTCACCTTACTGAAGCCTGCTCTCTGTCAGTTGATTATTTGTACTCTGGACTAACCAATGTCATCTTCCACCGTCATCCTAAACCTTATGACATAATGATTACTCTTCCTTAATTGTTCCTCCACTGTCACATGATGTACTTGGCTCTCCTCATTCCCAAGAACCAGGGACTATTTACTTACTTGTTGGACTGGACAAAATATATCACCTCACATTTTCTAATGTTGACTACCTGCCATGTTTTTTTGCTGATTATACTACCTTTTGACAAAACAGTTTTCTTTGTCCTCAGACTTCATTACAATATCCACTGTTTCAAGATCATTCAAAAATTTGCCGGTCCTTGTGTTAAGGATTATTCACCGAAACAGTGACAGAAGTGGTCCCCAAACACAATCTACTCTCACTGTTCAAGCTTACTTTCTTTAAAAAAGCTGCCTTTATTTCTCTTCTCTATTTCCTTTCTATAACTGACTTTTCTCTTGTTCAAAATAATATTTATTTACGTATTTAAAAACATTTAATCTATGTTCTGTAATATCACCACACCTAAAATTGTGTACTTTGGGAAACACACACATCCACATGATTAAAAAGTAGTGATTGTGCTGTCGTACAGGCAGAACTACTTAATCAGCAATCAAATATCCTGTTGAGTAATTGTAAATGACTCAAAAACAGTTTGATAAAATTACTAAGTCACAAGATATAGAGAGTGCAAATAGCTAAAGGAAAAATAAAAACATTTCTTAAAATAAGCGAATTTTTGATGTTTGAATTCTTTTCCAGCTGGTAAAGATAAGCACTTATCATGTAAGAAACTGACAAACCAAAACCTGTTTGGACAAAATGTTTGCATAATTGCCTAAGTGTTCACTTATGTTCTGACCAATATTTTTCCCTGAACCAACTCTGTAAAAATCAAATTAATTGGTAATTCACCTTTTTGCTTTCTTTGGAAACAGAACTGATGACTCAAGACTCCACAATGGAGACATTTTGTCTACACCCATGTCTGTGAAATCTCCTGGAAAACTGAAAAAACACAGACAACGAAACAAAATTATTTGGGAAACAAGTTTAGAAAATTTCTCTCCAAGTTCTCCTTTGTCAGCCCAGGAGATATCAGTCATTGCAACTCAAAATAATTCAATGAATGCTTTTGAGAAATGAGAGGAATTGACTATGTTTCTCAACCTCTGGTGTCACAAAATTATTAAAAGCTGGCAAGTTTGTGCAAGACAGAAGGCCAGACAAAAGTACAATAAATTTTATTTGATTAGAAAAACTTGCATTTTCAGAATGTCCCAATGTGCCACATTCCTGATGAAGGGCTCATGCCCGAAATGTTGACTCTCCTGCTCCTTGGTTGCTGCCTGACCTGCTGTGCTTTCCCAGTGCCACACTTTCCTTCTCTGATCTCCAGCATCTGCAGTCCTCACTTTTTTCCAATGTGCCTACAGCCAATTAAGCACATTTGAAACATAGTCATTGTCATAACATCAGAAATGTGGAGTCAATTTGCACACAGCGAACTCTCTCACACGTCAATGCATGAATGTCATGTTTGGCAAGCAGTAAATATACTCGGCAGTACAGTGGGGAGAATGGTCTGACTCCTTTTTTGAGTAGTAAGCTTTTCCCCCACGAGGACAAACAGGGCCACAGTTTAACATCACATTGGAAATTTGCCCAGTTCAATGTTACATTTTCATTAGTGCTGCACTGGAGGGTTAATCTAGGTTTTGTGATAAATAAACTGGTGAGGAATTTCAACTGACAACCTTTTGACTGTGAGCTGAGATTGACACAGACAACTGCACTAAAGTTGGTCAGGTCGATTCAGGAGAATCAACTAAATTATTTCAACTCCCACTGAATTATTTTCATGGATGAGAAAACAAATTGCACAGCATTTCCATCAAAAAACAAATTTACATACTATCACTTTTCATATTCTCACTGGCTATTTCAGTCAACGTGAAAATTGGAGAAACCAAGTTCCAAGAATCTATTAAATGTATCTTGATTGATCTGTTATTGAGCTCATTGTCAAGAAGGTAATTCCAGAATTGAAGCTTTAAGACAAGTGGTCACTGTATCCAGTTCCACGCCAAGAACATTTAAAACTTCAAGATTACATTTATTTTGGATGAATGCAATGTGAGCTGAATGAGATCTCAGTGTTTGCACAGCACCATGCCTCAGTTCATTTCATGTACAAAGTGATATTAAATTACCAGTCACCACGTTAAATATTTACTCACCACGAGAAAGAAAAAGAACGTGAAGTTTCTGTTAGGTATTTCTATTGGTCCTAACTCTACTGTGTAATTTGGCTTGACTCTGGCTGGAGAGGAAATAATGCCTTGCTGTTAACATTGGGGTTTTATTACAAACTAGCTGGAAATTCGAAGCTGCAGAGTAAACCAGGCTGAAGTTCAGATATGTTTTCACAATCTGGTTGGTATGCCCACTGAATGGAAACAGTCAGTTATTTCACTGTTGTATAGTTCATTCATTCTTCATTTTGTGGTGAATCGTGCAAAGTTCATTGAAATCATACTCTCTTTATCAGAGGTTGGCCAGACTTGATTTTGTAATTTTGCTAATGATGATCCAAGGGATGGCCAGTGCAAGTGGTGAATGGTTCAAAATGATCTGTTGAAATCATCTTGTTACTTAGCTGCAAGCCATGGGTTAATGTTCGTTGGCTGTGTCAAAATCAGAAAGTTGGACCAGAAACTCAGCCCACAATTTGTTCATTCAGAATTTAAGAGCTGTATAGCTTAAAATGTTAAGATTGAAAATCATGTAAATACAATTTTATCCCATGTAGCCTTATTCTGCTATTTCATTGATCACCTGGATTTGCACTGATACATAGAGTAGACAAGCTACTAGTTGAAGTGGAGGAACCCTTTACAGCTTCCTTCTTCGTGAGGTTTGACTAGAATTACACAACAACTTATATTGAGTAAATTTGGCTAATTGCAGCATTGTTCTGAGAATATCTATTGCCCACAGGTTACTCTGCAACTTGCATCCCACCAGATTTGAACTTCTATTTCTTTCAGAAGTGCGAGAATTCTGGAGTTCTTCAACTAACAATGTTGTTGCAATGATTCCAATGGTTCAAGCAGAAGCAAAAACAGAAATATCTGGAAAAGCTCAATACGTCTGGCAGAATCTGTGGAGAGAAATCAGAGTTAATGTGTTGGGTCAAGTGACCTTCCTTCAGAACGTCTTCAGAAGACCGTACTTAGGAATTTCAACAGGTCTATGATCTACCTTTCATGAAAATCTCATAATTTTGTCGAAATTATTACTGACACTGTTTGAAGAATGGGTGAGATGAATGAGACACCATATTGGAGGTTCAGGATGTTTAGCGACACCGGTGCATCATTGTCCATCTGCACAGATATACTGATAAGTGTGAACGTTGCTAGGAGGAACAATACTTCAAGTGTCTAAGGGGGATAAGTGAGAGTAATCTGTGACTGTTGGAAAATGCTTGCAGCATCACTGCTGCCTAGTATGCTCTCCCCAGTGCAGTGAAATTTCAGACTGGACTGAACATTTTTGTTTCTGGATGTTTTTGAGATACAGACCAGTTCATGGTCCCAGGTTCACTGTTCCTAGATACAGCACCTTTCTAATGGAATGCAAAGATCGCAAGACACAAGCAGGAAGTTCCATAGGATGAAAAGAATGTAAAAGATTCAAAGCAAAAGACGTTATGCATTTCCTGGCCCACAACCACTATAACAGGAAAACCCCATGATAGAATAATAAAGGATTTTACTCCATTGATCTCCAAAGGAATAATCAATACAAAAATTAAATAATGCAACTAAATGATTGAGATATTGGCAGCTCACAAACATTATGCTAAAAAATGTAAATGTCTGCCCTTCAGGTTGTGGAGCCACAGGTATTGGACTAGGGTGGACAAAGTTAAAAATCACACAATGCGAGATTATAGTCCAACAGGCTGGCTACCCAAATGAAGAAGCGGCACTCCAAAATCCTGTCCTTCCAAGTAAACCTGTTGGACTCTAACCTGGTGCTGTGTGATTTTTAACTTTTCCCTCCAAGTGCCAGTGATGGTCTCCATTCTTACTTATCCAATCATTGACAGAATGTCTCAGACTCTAGGGCAGTCCCAGCAGATTGAAAAATTGTCAACGAAACATCTTTATTCAAGAAAATAGATTGACTGACAACAGAAAATCACAGACTAGATAGGCTTCTCTTTGTTTTATGGAAATTGCAGGAATCCAATATTAAGGAAGTCATAGCAGGATACTTACAAAGTCGTACGGTAGAGGCAACATGGATTTATGAAAAGATTAGCTAATTGGTTAACTAATTATTAGAATTTTTGAGGAACTAACAGACCACAAGATGGATAAAGGACAACCAGCTGACGAGGTATACATGTACTTGGATTTCCAACAGGATCTATTTATGGCCATTCCACCAGTAGGTGGAGCATTGCTCTATGAGTACAAAAGGTGAGAGTTACGTGTAACTTAATGTGTTAAAAATGACAGTCCATTGTGCCAAAATTAATTCTAAACTGGAAACAAACACCCAGACAGCAACAATTTCTTACTTTAAATGTTAAACCAGTTGTAAGATTTGTGAAACACAGCAACAGTCTGTACATTTCTTTGCAAATCCCAATTATGGCGAATATTAAACTTCCAGGCCTCTACACAGATGCAGTACTACGTTGTCTGACATTTAATTTTTTTTATTGAAACCAGGGACCCTCCAACCAAGCAAAATATACATACTTTTTGTAATTGTTGCTGTGTTTTCCTGAATCTTGCAACTCGCCTTACCTTGAATGTTAAACTGGCATGATGCCGCAAGTTCACTGCACATATGATAAGGTTCAAGGACACAAGCTTAGAATGTATGGTGTAGAGAGTAACATAATAGCATGGATAAAGGCTGGCTAGCAAACAGGATGCCGAGGGTAGGGATACATGAGTCTTATTTGGGTTGTTAAGAAATAACAGAATGGACAAAATATTGGCAGATGGAGTATCGTGTGTGAACATGTACAGTTATCAACTTCAGCAGAAAGATTAGAAAAGCAGTGTGGGTATATCATTTAAATGGAGAAAGCTTGCAGATCTCTGAGGTGCAGAGGGATCTGAGTGTGCTGAAACATGAATCTCAAAAATGAGTATGCAGCAAGTCATTCAGAAGGCAAATTGTGTGTTTGTGTTTATCATGAAAGAAATAGAATAGACAAATAAAGAACTTTTACTTTAGCTGTCCATGGTCACGGTGAGACCACATCTGATGCACAGTTTTGGTTCCTTTTTTGAAAAATAGTAAAATTGTGTTTGAAACAGTTCAGAAAAGGTTCACTCATCTGATTACTGAGCCAAGGAAATTATCCTATGAGGAAAGGTCACTTGGAATTTAGAAGAATGAGATGTGATCTTGAGACATATGAGATCCTGAGGGGACTTGACAAGGTTTGTACTGAAAGAGACATTTTGTCTTGTGAGGGAGAACAGAAATGTGAGCCTTGTAATTCTTGCAATTAAGAATTAGTCATCTCCCTTTTAAGTCAGAAATGAGGAAATTTTTATTTCTCTCAGATTTCGCTTTCCCAGAAAGTAACACAGGTTGTGTCTTTGAATTAATTCAAGGCTGAAATAGAGATGGTGAGCCCAATTACATTCACATTCTCCACCACTTTCCAGTATACAGTTATGGCATACAGGGGCTTCCTCAACAGTGATATGTGTGTGGAGTTTGGAGCTTGGAGTGGGGAAACCCATGCACATAGAGGGAGAATGTGCAAATTCTACACAATCGCCCCACGGATGAAATCAAACCTAGGTCCCTGGTGCTGTGAGGCAGTAGTGCTAACCACTGAGTCACCATGTTGCTGTGAAGTGCCTGATCAACAGATGAGGTGCTGTTCCTTAAACATACATTGAGTTTCATTAAAACAGTGTTGGAGGCTGTAGAGAGAGAGAGAGAGGTCAACCATTCCAATCTTGGATCTTCTTTTAATATTTGACAGTCCCCTGTGCTTTTTCAATTCCAGCAGACAAGGTGATCATGCAGTAATGTTTTGCATACTGCGTTTTCAGAGTATCATCTTGTGCCTTCCAAGGGTATTTGTATTAAATTGAACACAAGTTATAGTCATCATTATAGATGCTTAATCTCTTCTGTGTTGTTAGAATGTAGCTGAACTAACATTGTCAAGCTGATTACTTTCAAACAGTTAGAACTTCTTTCGCTAATAGTTTTGGAGACAATGACAGTATGAAAAATTGAAATTAGGCAAGTGTATGACTTAACTTGTCTTTTGAGCACTGTAATGGTTTTATCCAATGAAAAGGTGAGCTGTAGAAAGTGTGGGCAAAAGTGGCTTGACAAGGGCTCCTGCACTAGTGGATTACAGAGTGAAAACATAGTCTTCCACTAGCTGCAACTGAGACTGTTAGTGTACGGTCAGCAGGATTGGACTCTTCCTATGATGGTGTTCATGATTTAGTAGCTTGCTGCAAATCACCATCAAAGCTCCCAAATGAATCATGCTTTCTTGGTTAGAATAAAGAGTAGAACCCATAGAATAAAGAATCAATCTCTTCAGAATTGGAACATGCATAACTGGAAGACTAGTGTCTACTTCGTCGTTACCCAGAATAACAGTATCTCCGTAAAGCAAAACTCCACGGGCCAGACTATATCAGTGTCCCACCACCCCCCTCCATCCTATCATGAAATAAATCTTGCTGAGAGATCCATTTGGGAGAATTTGAGGAAAGAAGGTAGAGATCACTGAGATGCACCCTGTTCCAATGCATTAGTTGGGTGCCAATTAACCGAATGCGAAGGGCCTGGCAGCCTTTCAATGTAAGGTGTGGTGAGCTCCTAAGTGCAAAACTGACATTCTGTAAGTGAGTCTCAAATGAACTATGGTGATGTGGTAAGACTGGTGCTTTGCTATTGGCAGCATCCATGGATGGAAGTTACAGGCAATCGCTGCTGAGCTGTTGGAGAATTCTGGCTACAGTGAAAATTCAGAGAAGATGCTGAAGAGTGAAGCCATCATGTTTTTGCTCAGGTTTTCACTTTGGGAATTGTCATCATTTGAATTATCTCCAAAGCCTGGGAAAATAGTAATTCATATATAAATGAGGTCAGGTTAGATAAAAATGAGATGTTAATGCGTGCAAATAGGTCCAACACTGCCCAATAGCAAGTTGCTCATTTAGCCCTGTCTTCATAGGATGAGTCCAATCCTGTTGAGCATACACTAACAGTCTCAGCTGCAGTGACTGAAAGACTGTTTTTTCACTCTAATCCAGTAGCGCAGGGGTCAATATCAAGCCACCTTGGCTCAGTCAAATGTAAGCACTGCTTTCTGCAACTCACCTTTTCACAGGATAAAATCACTAGAGCACAGTGGCTCAGTGACTAGCACTGCTGCCTCACAGCACCAGGAACCCTGGTTCAATTCCAGCCTCAGGCAACTCTCTGAATGGAGTTTGCACATTCTCCCCGTGTCTGTGTGGGTTTCCTCCCACACTCCAAAGATGTGCAGGTCAGGTGAATTGGCCATGATAAATTACCCATAGTGTTTGGGGATGAGTAGGCTAGGTACATTACTCAGAGGAAATGCAGGGGAATAGGTCTGCGTGGGATACACTTCAGAGGGTCAGTGTGGACTTGTTGGGCCAAATGGCCTATAGGGATTCTATGATTAGTACATGCTGCCCAATAGCAAGATGCTGATTTTGCCCCATCTAAAGTTGAAGTAGCCATTTTCCATTCCATAGTTCTCAACTGACTTGCTATTACCCATGCTGCTCAGGGGCTGGGAGAAGGTGAGGGTGCCTCAATGCAATGCGTAACAGAAGGGTGTGAGTAGGTTAGAATCTGTGAGACTAATTGATTTGTAGGAACTGCAACAGTTCAAAAAGGTAGCCAGCTTATATCCTGTGAAAGAATTTTTAAAAATAAATTGTTGGTTATACAAGTGCACCAGAAGAGAAGTAGTGATTTTAGTCAACGTTAAGATATATGAATGAGAGGGACAAGAATGGCAGACTTTAAAAAGAGGGGTGACTAGGGTGCAAGCTGGATCCACACCCATGAGAAGTAAATCCTTGGAATCCGAAGCTAAAGTACCCCAGATGACTAAGGATAACAATGAGAAAACAAGGAAGAGAAAGGTAAATGGCATTCCATATAGTTTGGTATTTGTTGGTCTGCCTTGATATGGTGGGCAAAAGGACCTGTTTCTGCGCTGTATGATCCTGTGACAGCAGAATAAAATTTTCTTTTACATTTATTTTGAGAAATTAAGAGCTGAAGATTATTGTGACACATTTTGGAACCCCTAATGTTGTTCTTGATGGGGTTAGAGAGAGCGAAAGATTTTTTCTATGTGCAATCAAATTTGTTTTATAAGACTGTCAGAGACTGAAAGCAATAACACCAAGGTGTGCTGGAAACATCATCCACTACGATGATGTCACATCGATTTGGTAGAAGAAACAACTGAGGACCTTGAGAGAATAAGACATACTACCCAAACCTCTTCATGGTCTGTGCAAAAATATCTATCAGAAAATGGAGTCTCAGGTAGATCAGATAATGAAGAAGGCGTTTGGTATGCTTTCTTTTATGATTACAACACTGAGTATAGAAGTTGGGAGGTCAGGTTGCAGCTGTACAGGACATTGGTTAGGTGACATTTGGAATATCACATGCAACTCTGATCTCTCTCCTATCAGAAGGATGTTGTGAAACTTGAAAGGGTTCAGTAAAAATTTATAAGGATGTTGCTAGGATTGGAGGGTGTAAGTTATAGGGAGAGGCTGAAGAGACTGGGGCTTTTTTCCCCAGAGTGTCAAAGGCTGAGGGGTAACCTTGTAGAGGTTTATAAAATTATGAGGGGCATGGATAGGGTAAATAGACAAGATCTTTTCCCTGGGGTGGGGGAGTCCAGAACTAGAGGGCTTAGGTTTAGGGTGAGAGGAGAAAGATATCAAACAGACCTAAGGGACAACTTTTTAATGCAAAGATGATGTGTGTGTGTGGAATGAGCTGCCAGAGGAAGTGGTGGAGGCTGGTACAATTATAACATTTAAAAGACATCTGGATGGGTATATGAATCGGAAAGGTTTACAGGGATATGGACCAAGTGCTAGCAAATGGGACTAGATTAGGTTAGGATATACAGGCGGCATGGATGAGTTGGACCGAAAGGTCTGTTCCCGTGCTGTACATCCCAATGACTTTATGACTCTACTTCAGTGTAATTTGTACTTAGTTGCCAACATGCAATAAACAAAACCTTATTTAAGACAATACCCCCTTATTGGTGGAGTAGCAAGTGGTTTTCCTCTATCATTCTAGTCCAAGTGGATCTTGTACTTTCGTACTCTGAAGGAGGATTGTGGCAGCTCAACTACCCCAAGGTGAGCAACAGTGTAGATTGCCTCTTCCAACATCTCTGTCTCAGGTTTGCTGCACTGCTTCAGCGAAGATTAGCACAAGCTGGAAGAGCAGCATCTCATTTTCCTCTGGGGGACCCAGAAATCTTGTGGACTCAATATTGAATTTAATAATTTTAGGGCCTAAGCACCTTCTCCCACCTTCTTTACCCCCAACCCCGACACACCGGGTCTTGTTTATCATATGGGCTGCAACCATAAGCAACCCATCATCCATGGTCCCCATTAGCAGCTATTGACTCCCCCAGACTGACCTTTATTGATTTCTTTCCGGATTAGTGGTGCTGGAAGAGCACAGCAGTTCAGGCAGCATCCAAGGAGTAGCAAAATCGATGTTTCGGGCAAAAGCCCTTCATCAGGAATAAAGACAGGGAGCCTGAAGCGTGGAGAGATAAGCTAGAGGAGGGTGGGGGTGGGGAGAACGTAGCATGGAGTACAATAGGTGAGTGGGGGAGGGGATGAAGGTAATAGGCCAGGGAGCAGGGTGGAGTGGATAGGTGGAAAAGAAAATAGGCAGGTAGGACAAGTCATGGGGACAGTGCTGAGCTGGAAGTTTGGAACTAGGGTGAGGTGGGGGAAGGGGAAATGAGGAAACTGTTGAAGTCCACATTGACGCCCTGGGGTTGAAGTGTTCCGAGGCAGAAGATGAGGCATTCTTCCTCCAGGTGTCTGGTGGTGAGGGAGCGGCGGTGAAGGAGGCCCAGGACCTCCATGTCCTTGGCAGAGTGGGTGGGGGAGTTGAAATGTTGGGCCACGGGGCGGTGTGGTTGATTGGTGCGAGTGTCCCGGAGATGTTCCCTAAAGCGCTCTGCTAGGAGGCATCCAGTCTCCCCAATGTAGAGGAGACCGCATCGGGAGCAACGGATGCAATAAATGATATTAGTGATTGTGCAGGTAAAACTTTAATGGATGTGGAAGGCTCCTTTAGGGCCTTGGATAGAGGTGAGGGAGGAGTGTGGGCACAGGTTTTACAGTTCCTGCAGTGGCAGGGGAAGGTGCCAGGATGGGAGGGTGGGTTGTAGGGGGGGCGTGGACCTGACCAGGTAGTCACGGAGGGAACGGTCTTTGCGGAAGGTGGAAAGGGGTGGGGAGGGAAATATATCCCTGGTAGTGGGGTCTTTTTGGAGGTGGCGGAAGTGTCGGCAGATGATTTAGTTTATGCGAAGGTTGGTAGGGTGGAAGGTGAGCACCAGGGGCATTCTGTCCTTGTTAGGGTTGGAGGGGCGGGGTCTGAGGGCGAAGGTGCGGGATATGGACGAGGTACGTTGGAGGGCATCTTTAACCATGTGGGAAGGGAAATTGCGGTCTCTACAGAAGGAGGCCATCTGGTGTGCTCTGTGGTGGAACTGGTCCTCCTGGGAGCAGATATGGTGGAGGCAGAGGAATTGGGAATACGGGATGGCATTTTTGCAAGAGGTAGGGTGGGAAGAGGTATAATCCATGTAGCTGTGGGAGTTGATGGGTTTGTAAAAAATGTCAGTGTCAAGTCGGTCATCATTAATGGAGATGGAGAGGTCCAGGAAGGGGAGGGAGGTGTCAGAGATGGTCCAGGTAAATTTAAAGGTCAGGGTGGAATGTGCTGGTGAAGTTGATGAATTGCTCAATCTCCTCGCAGGAGCATGAGGTGGCGCCAATGCAGTCATCAATGTAGCGGAGGAAGAGGTGGGGAGTGGTGCCGGTGTAATTACGGAAGATCGACTGCTCTACGTAGTCAACAAAGAGACAGGCATAACTGGGGCCCATATGTGTGCCCATGGCTACCCCTTTGGTCTGGAGGAAGTGGGAGGATTCGAAGGAGAAATTGTTAAGGGTGAGGACCAGTTCGGCCAAACAAATGAGAGTGTCGGTGGAAGGGTACTGTTGGGGACGTCGGGAGAGGAAAAAACGGAGGGCTTGGAGGCCCTGGTCATGGCGGATGGAGGTGTAGAGGGATTGGATATCCACGGTGAAGATGAGGTGTTGGGAGCCAGGGAAACAGAAGTCTTGGAGGAGGTGGAGGGCATAGGTGGTGTCTCGAACGTATGTGGGGAGTTCCTGGACTAGGGAGGATAGGACAGTGTCGAGGTAGGTAGAGATGAGTTCAGTGGGGCAGGAGCATGCTGAGACAATGGGTCGGCCAGAGTGGTCAGGCTTGTGGATCTTGGGAAGGAGGTAAAACTGGGCAGTGCGGGGTTCCCGGACTATGAGGTTGGAAGCTGTGGATGGGAGATCTCCTGAGGTGATGAGGTTCTGTGTGGTCTGGGAGATGATGGTTTGGTGATGGGGGGGAGTGGGGTCATGATCGAGGAGGCAGTAGTAAGAGGTGTCCTCGAGTTGGTGTTTGGCTTCAGCGGTGTAGAGGTCAGTGCGCCAGACTACCACTGCACCCCTTTATCTGCTGGCTTGATGGTGAGGTTGGGATTGAAGCAGAGGGATTGGAGGGCTGCGCATTGTGAGGGTGAGAAGTTGGAGTGGGGAACGGGGGTAGACAGTTTAAGGTGGTTAATGTCCCGGTGGCAGTTGGAAATGAAGAAGTCGAGGGCGGGTAATAGGCCAGCGCAGGGTGTCCAGGTGGATGCAGTGTGTTGGAGATGGGCAAAGGGGTCCTCGGAAGGTGGGCGGGAGTCCTGATTGTGAAAGTAAGCTCAGAGGCGGAGGCGGCAGAAGAAGTGTTCGACATCACGATGCATATTAAATTCATTGATGTGTGGATGGAGGGGGATGAAGGTAAGTCCTTTGCTGAGGACTGATTGTTCGTCCTCAGTGAGGGGAAGGTCTGGAGAGATGGTGAAAACTCGGCAGGGCTGGGAGCTGGGATCTGGTGTGGGTGTGGAGCTGGGAGTGGGGGCGGAGCCAGTAACTGGAGTGGGTGTGATCGTGGCGGGAATGGGGGTTGAGTCATGAGCTGGGGTGGTGCTCCCCTCAGGGTTCTGGGGGCCAGGAATGGTGACAGTGGGATATGCGGGGGGCGTGTCAGCAGAATGCAGGTGAGTGGCATTGGTGGGGGCGGAAGTGATGGCAGACACGGCAGTAGGGGTGGCGGAAGTCACTGAGCGTGTGACATCAGCGATGATGTAAGGGGGCGGAAGTGATGTCACGTGTGATGTATGAGGAATTGTGAGGGGCGGAAGTGGTTGTGGGAGTGGCCATGATGGGGGCAGAAGTGACACCCTCTAAAGCCTCCTCTATACCTTTCTCCTAACATCTTAAAACTATGACCCCTCGTACCAACCAATCCTGCCCTGAGGAAAGTCTCTGGTTATTAACTCTATCTATTCCTCTCATTATTTTGTGTCTCGATCAGGTCTCCTCTCTTCCTCCTTCTCTCCAGAGAGAAAAATCCGAGCTTATTCAACCTTTCTTCATAAGGCAAGCCCTCCAGTCCAGGCAGCATCCTGGTAAACCTTCTTTCCACCCTCTCCAAAGCCTCTGTATCTTTCCTTTAGTAGGGCAACCTGAACTGGACACAATATTCCAAGTATGATCTCACCAGGGACTTGTAGAGCTGTAGCAAAACTTCACAGCTCTTAAACTCAATCCCCTTGTTAATGAAAGCCAAAACACCATATGCTTTCTTAACAGCCCTATCCACTTGGGTGGCAACTTTAAGGGATCTATGTACTTGCACGTCCAGATCCCTCTGTTCCTCCACACCGCCAAGAATCCTGTCTTTAATCCTATATTCAGTATTCGAGTTCGACCTTCCAAAATGCATCATTTCTCTTTTATCCAGGTTGAACTCCACCTGCCATTTTACAGCCCAGCTCTGCATCCTGTCTATGTCATGCTGCAGCCTACAATAGCCCTCTATACTATCAATGGCACCTCCAACCTTTGTGTCACCTGCAAATTTACTAACCCACCCTTCAACCTCCTCATCCAAGTTATTTATAAAAACTACAAACAGCTGAGGCCCAAGAACAGAGCCCTGCGGGACCCCACTCATCACTGACCTCCAGGCATCTACAACCACTCTCTGCCTTCTGTCAGCCAGCCAGTTGTGAATCCCGATAGCCAAATCTCCCTGTATTCCATACTCCCTGACTTTATGAATGAGCCTACCATGGGGAACCTTATCAAATGCCTTGCTGAAGTCTATATACAACATATCCACTGCTCGACCTTCATCGACCTGTCTTGTCACCTCCTCGAAGAACACAATAAGATGTGTGAGGCATGACCTGCCCCTCACAAAGCCATGCTGACTGCCTTTAATCACACTATGTTTTACCAAATAGTCATATCCTATCCCTCAGAATTCTTTCCAAACCTTTGCTGATCACAGATGGGGTAATACTGCTGGGGTAATGCTGATGGGATAATGCTGCTGGGGTAATGTGATGGGGTAATTCTAATTGGGTAATGCTGATGGGATAATGCTGCTAGGATAATGCTGCTGGTGTAATGCTGCTGGGGTAATGCTGTTGGGGAATGCTGATGGGTTAATGCTGCTGGGATATTGCTGCTGGGGTAATGCTGTTGGGGAATGCTGATGGGATAATGCTGCTGGGGTAATGCTGTTATGGTAATGCTGCTTGGTAATGCTGCTGGGTTAATGTTGATGGGGCTATCCTGCTGAGGCAATTCTGATGGGGTAATGCTGCTTGGTAATGTTGCTGAAGTAATGCTGATGGGATAATGCTGCTGGAGTAATGCTGATGGGATAATGCTGATGGGGTAATGCTGCTGGAGTAATGCTGGTGTGGTAATGCTGCTGGAGTAATACTGATGGGATAATGCTGCTGGGGTAGTGCTGTTGGGGTAATGCTGATGGGATAATGCTGATGGGATAATGCTGCTGGGGTAGTGCTGTTGGGGTAGTGTTGCTGGGGTAATGCTGCTGGGGTAATGGTGCTGGAGTAATGCTGATGTGGTAGTGCTGCTGGGGTAATGCTGATGGGATAATGCTGTTGGGGTGGTGCTACTGGGATAATGCTTCTGGGGTAATGCTGCTGGAGTAATGTTGCTGGAGTAATACTGATGGGATAATGCTGCTGGAGTAATGCTGCTGGAGTAGTGCTGCTGGAGTAATGCTGATGTGGTAATGCTGCTGGAGTAATGCTGATGTGGTAATGCTGCTGGTGTAATGCTGATGGGATAATGCTGCTGGGGTAGTGCTGATGGGATAATGTTGCTGAGGTAATGCTGATGCGGTAATGCTGCTTGGTAATGCTGATGGGGTAATTGGCTAACCATCTTAAATAAAAACCAGAAGAACTGTGGATGTTGTAAATCAGAAACTTAAACAGAAAAAGCTGAAATAATTCAGCATGTCTGGCAGCATCTGTGAGTTAACATTTCAGGTTCAGTGACCCTTCCTATGTTTTGGCTAGCCATCTTCCTCCCTCTGGATGTTCACTGATACCTCGCAGTGTCCTTGAGAGGTAGGGCACCTGGAATAAAGTCCAGGTGCCTCATTCTCCCCTCACTTTGCAGGTAATGCTAAGCATCAATAGCAACACTCAGAAGCCACTGAGTGTTCTGCTGGATCTGGGGTGTCCAAGGCAGGCCCTTTCTGTGGAGGCAGCCACGTGCCAACATGTTGGAACCATTGCATTTGTCAGAAAGTAGACAAAATCATCTACCTTGCATTCCGGTTTGCAGAGAGTTCTGGCACAACTGCCTGATCTTACCCGACCTATCGTTGCATGTAACTGATATCACTGATAGCCAATTGGAGGCATGTCTGACTTGAGGCTTAGCAGGTCTGAGACCTCAAGCATTGCTTCTGCTATCAGCTGCAGATCCATGTCAGTGAAGTGCTAATCAGATTGTATACCCACGTCTACCTGTCTAATGTACCCACTGAAATGACTGTCACTGTGATAGTGGAGGATGCAGGGGAATATCTTGCCAGTGAGTCCTCTGAGCTTTTTTTGCATTCACCTTCAAAGCTGATGGTACTGATGGGAAGAAGTTCAAGTTTTTGCACTTGTCTGGCCATTGTCTGGCCCTTAGACATATAAAGAAGAAAGGATAAGTGTTTGAGGGTGCACAATCTGTGAACCAGTGTGCTTGCCTTTCTGCACACCCAGGGACCTTCCCATCTCGCACTGACACAGGGGGACTCCTCGTCTTCCCCAACCAGCTCAGTTGCACACTCCTGGAAGAGAGTGCTAAGTTCAATGTCCAGTATCCATCTATTGGTCTTGACCCACCTAGCACAGTTGTGGGTGTGCCAATCTGCAAGGAGATAACACAGGAAAAGTTGGGACTTTTTTTGAGAACATGAGGTGGGTTTAAACCCATCCAAGTACGTTATGCATGTGGTATTTGATGTGCTGATGCAATGGCACAATTAGAGTGGTGCCTCTGTGAGTGAGAGTTAGATGGGAGAAGATGGTGGCATTTACATTTGAGGAGTGCTGAGGTAATTTATTTCCTTCTTCCACTGCATCCAGGTTTGCTCCAGAGGTCTATTTGCTCCATCTCACAACGCTACCTGGGACTAGTTGAACCACTTTGATGGGAGGGCCTCCCGGTGCCATCCAACAGGGACAGGACCTTCCTTCTTTTGTAGATTGTATCCAGCAGAACCACACCTGAGATAATACTGAACTGCAGGGACTGGCTTCTGTGTATTTTGTAACTTCTTCATGGGGACAACGAATGATTAAGACCAGCTCCTTTGAAGGTGTTGGCTTTCAGCAAGTGATGTCCAGTCGGACTTTAAACGTGGTGCATCAGTATTTACTGTGGAAAAGGATATGGAAGATATAGACTGTAGGGAAATAGATGGTGACACCTTGCAAAATGTCCAGATTGAGAGAGGAAGTGCTGGATGTCTTGAAACAGTTAAAGGTGGATAAATCCCCAGGAGCTGATCAGGTATACCCGAGAACTCTGTGGGAAGCTAGAGAAGTGATTGCTGGGCCTCTTGCTGAGATATTTGTATCATCAATAGTCACAGGTGAGGTGCCGGAAGACTGGAGGTTGGCTAACGTGGTGCCAATGTTTAAGAAGGGAGGTAAAGACAAGCCAGCAAACTATAGACCGGTGAGCCTGACCTCAGTGGTGGGCAAGTTGTTGGAGGGAATCCTGAGGAACAGGAAGTACATGTATTTGGAAAGGCAAGGACTGATTAGGGATAGTCAACATGGCTTTTGTGCGTGGGAAATCATGTCTCTCAAACTTGATTGAGTTTTTTGAAGAAGTAACAAAGAAGATTGATAAGGGCAGAGGTGATCTATGCAGACTTCAGTAAGGCGTTCGACAAGGTTCCCCATGGGACACTGATTAGCATGGTTACAACTCATGGAATAAAGGGAGAACTAGTCATTGGAATACAGAACTGGCTCAAAGGTAGAAGAGATGGTGGTGGAGGGTTGTTTTTCAGACTGGAGGCCTGTGACCAGTGGAGTGCCACAAGGATCGGTGCTGGGTCCTCTACTTTTTGTCATTTACATAAATGATTTGAATGTGAGCATAAGTAGTACAGTTAGTAAGTTTGCAGATGACACCAAAGTTGAAGGTGTAGTAGACAGCAAAGAGGGTTACCTCAGATTACAACAGGATCTTGACCAGATGGGTCAATGGGCTGAGAAGTGGCAGATGGACTTTAATGCAGATAAATGCGAGGTGCTGCATCTTGGGAAAGAAAATCTTAGCAGGACTTATACACTTAATGGTAAGGTCCTAGGGAGTGTTGCTGAACAAAGAGACCTTGGAGTGCAGGTTCATAGCTCCTTGAAAGTGGAGTTACAGGTAGATAGGATAATGAAGAAGGCATTTGGTATGCTTTCCTTTATTGGTTAGAGTATTGAGTACAGGAGTTGGGAGGTCATGTTGCGGCTGTACAGGACATTGGTTAGGCCACTATTGAAATATTGCATGCAATTCTGGTCTCCTTCCTATTGGAAAGATATTGTGAAACTTGAAAGGGTTCAGAAAAGATTTACAAGGATGTTGCCAGGTTTGGAGGATTTGAGCTATAGGGAGAGGCTGAACAGGCTGGGGCTATTTTCCCTGGAGCGTCAGAGGCTGAGGGGTGACCTTATAGAGGTTTACAAAATTATGAGGGGCATGGATAGGATAAATAGACAAAGTCTTTTCCCTGGAGACTGGGAGTCCAGAGCTAGAGGACATAGATTTAGAGTGAGAGGGGAAAGATATAAAAGGGACCTAAGGGGCAGCTTTTTTACACAGAGGGTGGTATGTGTATGGAATGAGCTGCCAGAGGATGTGGTGGAGGCTGGTACAATTGCAACATTCAAGATGCATTTGGATGGGTACATGAATAGGAAGGGTTTGGAGGGATATGGGCCGGGTGCTGGCAGGTGGGACTAGATTGGGTTGGGATATCTGGTCGGCGTGGACAGGTTGGACCGAAGGGTCTGTTTCCATGCTGTACATCTCTATGACTCTCTGACCTCTAGAACCTATAAGTCTGGAAGGTCACACCTGGTGTGAGAATTTCATCTCCACTCACCCCATTCCTTTTACCAATTAACAAGCATAAAAACTCACTTGCATATATAATGAGGCAAAAAGCATTTATTCATTTAAAGTAACTCGCTCTGGGCCAGGGTGGAAGTGACATCCTTGAACATGCCATTCTTTCGTGTCAGAATGGAAAATCGTGGCCGAAGTGTCAGTTTGGCTCAGAGGTACCCCCCCTTCGCCTCAAATTCAGATTGTTGTGTATCCTGACCAATATTTCTCATTTAACCAACAGCACACAAAAAAAATGATCCACTCACTCTCCCATTGCAGTTTATGGGATCTTGCTATGTTGAGATTTGTTTCTGCATTTCCTACATTCCCAACAGTGACTAGACTTGCTGCCTGAACTGCTGTGCTCTTCCAGCACCACTAATCCAGTATTTGCTTTCCAGCATCTGCAGTTATTGTTTTTACCACCTTGACGAATGGCAAGTGGATATCCTGAAACTACAAAATACACTACATAAATGCAAATTATTTGCTTCTTCATATCCTTTTTCCTCCACTCTCCCTTGCCCAGGAAAAGAAAAGTTAAATTTAGTAACATGGCTACCACCCAAGCTAAGGGCTAGGGAGGCAGATAATCAGCCAGGTTTGTTACTACAGCTTGGATTATGTGACTGCATAAATCAAGTCCTGCTTTTATTACCTGACATTACGGGATTTCTTGCAAGTGTTTTGGGATCAGTGTTTCTAGTTCCCTCCACCTTCCATGGAAACGACTGTTCAGTGGCCTTGTTGGATGCAAGTTGCTGAAGCTGGAAAGGTGGCTAATGTCCCATATCTGGCAGCAGTGCCTCACATCACAGTACAAGGCATTCTTAAAGCTCACAAATGAAGAATGGCTCCTTGAGGTTGAGAAGGGCACACTCCTGCTGCCTGTGAAACCAAATTCCAGCAATCCTCATGGTTTAGAATGGGTGAATGCTGAAGGAGACAAATAACAAATGTTCATTTACCTCCTGGTTTAATGAATAGATCTATTCATCCAGTCTACATGTGATTCCTTAACTAGGTTGTGGCCCAGTTAACAGTAAAGGCAAATGCAAGAAACCTTCCAAGCTTGTGAAAGGGGATGTTACAATGCTTCTCAACAAAAGGAATGTTCAAGTTTATTTACTTGTCAAAATATGCTTCAGTCATAAAATATCTATCTGTACAATATAAAACATTCCATGTTGTATATTAACAAAAACACAATAAAATATCACATTTCTCAGTTGAGCATTTTGCATTCATAGGTGTTTCAATCCATTTGTAACATACATGACAAGGACTATGTACAGTCCATCTCCAGAATTAAGGCAAAAGTGCCAGAGGACCATAGGGCTGCTCACTCATTAGACAGATGTCTGGTGGTGAGTTTAACTGGAGGGCTACCATGCCTCAGATAAGTGGTGAAGTTGAGAAGACAGGACCTTCAGGGTAACCTCAATTGTTGCAGGAATTGTTGGTGTCACTCTGCATTGCAAACTAGCCTTCCAGCCAACTGAGCTAACTGAGCCCAAAGGATTCTAAGTTAGCAGACCCTCAGTACATGACTGAGGGTCTTAGACAGAGGCTGTTCCCTACTGTGCCTTGGCATCAGCTGCCTTGAACTTGACCATATCCCTCAGTACATAGATCTGGATCCTGAATGTACCAGTCTGCAAAACACGGTTGAGAACAATTCTTTGCACTGGAAGCCCAATAGGTATTGAGCAGTCCAAGGGGCAACTTTCACCAAGTTGACGGTCATCCAAGCAGGGCTGATGTTTGTGTCAGTGTGGGCCCCTAGTAACAATCTGTAGAGCACAGAGTCATGTGTCACAGAGCTGCTCTGGACAAACTTAGTCCAAAATCACTGTGTTTCTCTACAGACCTTCTGTGCAAAGATACAGTCCAGATGGATATATGTGATGGTCTGTTCACCAGCACAGCCATCTTGAGGGCAATGTGTGGTCATGCGGAGAGTCTGAGTGTAAATGAATGATATGATGGGTAGTATCCTTCTCACTATCAGCCAAGCTACATCTTGATGTTGTTTGAAAGTGCTGGCGATGAGGCATTCTGTGAAAGCCTTTGACAGTCTGCCCATGATCCACCGGTACAATCAATCAGCTCCTTTTCCGACAAGGTTTTGAAGACATTATGTGCTGACCACTGCTTGGTAGGCTTATGATCAATGATACTTTCCTGCACAAACTGTTCCATGAGGGGCAGGTAATATGGTATGATCCAACTACCTGGAGCATTCCACAGTAATGTGACCAGAATCATCCTTCGCAACACGAGAGCTGGATAGAACCTCAGCACAAAGTGACTCTGTTTGTTTACCAAGGGTTTACACACAACGTTGGCCACCAGGACGAGAACAACATTGGGTACACTCATCCCTCCTCTCATTGACAGATCTGCACATGGTGTCCACTTTGACCTCCAGATAAAGTAGAACATGGATTCTCAGCTTTTTGACTAAATGTGAGTCCCAAATTGTGAATCTTTAGATTCTTTGCTGCTATTGATGGATCTCAACACTGGCTTAGGCCCAATGTTGAAATAGCTATCATTCAATCCTCCAGCCATGTCTGCTGGAACCTCTGAGATCTAAGAGCTCCATAATACAGTCCGATCGACTGTAAAGAGGTTAGATGAAAACCTGCCTGTCGACTGGACCTATTTCATAAAGAGAGTGTCATTTGGCCGCTGTGGGGATCTGTCTATAAACTTTCTCCAGCAGAGCTACTTAAATGGCACTTTAGAAATTATTTCAGCTTGCATTTGACAGCTGATAATGTTTGAAGAGTAAGGATGTCAGGGGACCATGTTAGCACTTACAGCCAAGCCTTTGTTTCCTCTGCCATTGGAGATGAGTGTGTGGTTAGTGTTCAGGTGTATATCCCTGTGGCTGATGTTTTATTGTTCCTCCACTGGTGCATTCAGCTGAATGGTAACCGCACTGAGATGGTGGATCCTCTGGAAACTGGACGAGTAAAGAACAGGTCACTGTGAAGGAGGATGCCACTGGGACCATGGTCCTCCCATCTTCCAACTCCGCCAACAGAGAGAGTCAGAGCTATTTTGTGTAGGCAGGACAGTCTGGGGCGTGTTGATCTGTGACAAAACAAGAGGAATGGCGGTCGACTGCAAGTTAACCCTTTGTAGAAACTGCAAGCAAGAGGGACATTTAACTAAGGACTACAAAGGAAGCATGTGCAACCTGTTAGAGAAGGCAGGCCAATTCTACAAGGCCTTCCAAAGATGTGGTCCTAGCAGTGCTCAAATGACCAAGGTCAGAGCAGAAAGCTGAGCTTCCTGAAAGATCATTCAGTCTGCCCAGGTGATGAGCTGCCTTGTTGAACTGCTACAGTCCATGTGCTGTAGCTAGACCCACAATGCTGTTAGGGAGGCAACTCCAGGGTTTTGATCCAGCAACAGTGAAGAAACAGCAATATATTTTCAGGTCAGGGTGATGAGTGGCTTGGAGAGGAATTTGCTCCCATGTATCCACTGTCTTTGTTCTTCTAGATCGAAGTAGTTGTGGGTTTGCAAGGCTGGCTAAGGATTTAAGTTGTGCTGCCGATGCTAGCTGCAGCCTCCCTTTCAGACAAATGGAAACCCAAATGTGATCGGTAGCCTTGCCCCCTTCTCTTCAGTCTTTATGATGCCAGTGTAGCAACGATTCCATTTGATGGCTGAGCAGTGTGCCCACAATCCCTGCTGCATGCACAGTGCCATAAACCCTACCTCCTCTTTGCTCCACTGACCTTATGGTGCCGGATGATGCCCAGTGCAGAAAACTACCTCATCAAATCTGGAGCCAAGGTCAGCCCTCACTATCCTGCCTTGCTCGTGTGTTGTGTATATCCTTTTGCTAAGTCCATCGGGAAGGATGTAGGCCTCAGAGCTGTGATGACCCCAGGCAGCAGAGATTGCAACTTCGAAGCCTTCCTGTGTGTGGGTAGCACCGCCAGTGTCTGCTTGGGTCCACCGCCTGCATGCAGATTCATGAGCATCTTTAGTCAGTTCGAACTGGTCTCAGGAGTCAAGGTAGATTAGTCAAGAGCAAGGCCATGCTCTTTGGGAGCTGGGCTGACAGTTCCTTTATCCCTTTCACCGTCAGGTCAGATGTGGTCAGAAGCTGGGTGTGTGGTTTGCAGGGGCTGGGGTGTGCGCTAAAACCAGGGATGAGCAGGTCACCGAAGTAGAGCAGAGAATGGGCACGTAGGAGTTCACTGAGGGCACAAACTTGAGCATCAAATGTGAGGTCCTTTCCTTGCTGGTGTATATGGTGCAGTTCTGGCCTATTCCCTGAGACCGCACTGCCAAGGTTGCCCCAGCCAAAACCATCGCATAGTTCTTATATAAATAACCTTTTAGCACTCAGTCAAGGAATACTGCCTCATCAGCGTGTGACAGCCCACAAACTGGGCCACTCTTTGTTTGGGTATCTCGCACAGTGGTCTATTCAGCACAATTGCAAATTTGAACATTCCTGTGTTGTGGAGCTGGAATTAAACTTTGACGCTGCATTTAATTGAGGTTGACTTTCAACAACAGATTATTTTTAGACTTCTGTTGTGGCTGGTTATTATGCGGGAATTGGACAATTTGAGATAGTCCATTGGCTGTGAAACCGATTGGGACGTCCTGAGGTGTTGAAAGGCGTCTTTGTTTTTATATAGGGACGCATCAGGAAAGGACAAACAGAAGAGGGCACTAACTAAACTCATTTCTCTCCTTTGTCCAATGCTGGGGGATTGCTTTACGTATATGGATCCAGAGTGAGAGCAGTTGGACAGAGCCGGCAGGGCGGATTGGTTACCTGACGAGACGGAAAAGTTGCTGAACCTGTCCAACCAGGTCCGACTCATTACAAAACCGTCATGGGGATGGGTGGTTGGAAGAGCAGCTTCTAGCCCCATTGAAAGTTCCCCCACCCCCTGAACAAACACCTTCGCTACCGGCCTGCCGACAGCAGGGAAAAGGCAAGCAGTCACTAAGCGGAGGTGCCAGGGTTACCTGGTGGCAACAGCACACGGTGTGTTGGAGGCGACGTTATAATGTCAGGGACAGGTAAAGACAATGGGATTTCATGAGCTTCACGAATTCACTCATTCCTCAGTGAAACTGGCGTTAAAGTGCATGCGAGCAATATTGTGGGGATCTACCAGAGAGAGCGAGAGAGAGAAACGGAGGGCAATTTAGTCAGAAACCTTCCCCTGACGTGGGGAGGTTCGATTTATCGCTGACTTGTGCGAGGTTTCGTTTATTTTTCGCAGTTTGGGATTGCTGCATGCTGACAAAATTCCTCTTAAAGTAACGAAAAATGCCAGGTTAGTTGCGTTCACAGGACGGTGCGGGGTGATCTTAAATAGTGGAAGTTAAACTTTTCAGTGTTACTGTGCCTCACCGAGCAGCCATTGACATGAATGCAGTTGATGTGTCAAACCTCACAACAATACCTTGTATTTATATAGCACCTTTAACTCCATGAAACAGCCCAAACGCTGTGCAACAAAATTTGACACCAAGTCAATGGAGCTGTCAGGCAGATGACAAAAGGATGGTTAATGAGGTGCGTTTTAAAGACTACCATTACAAAGCAATTGAAGGCAGGTTTAGCGAGGAAGTGTAAACTGTTGGCAGTTATAGGCACCGCTGCCCTTACTGGAGTGTTTAAACACGGGATACTGATGGATACCACAGACAGTCCTGTGGATCGTGGAGCTGGAAGAGACAAGGAGAGGCTGAGACGCGACAGGATTTGAAAGCAAGAACTTTATAATGAAAACATTACAAAACCCAGAGCCAGTGTAGGCAGCAAGCATTGAAATCAGATGAGTGGAACAAGACTTAGTGGAAATCAGTGCAGAACGTTCAAATTCCCCAAGGTATGGTTTAGACATGCAGGATGGGGAGAAACCAGGAATACTCTGGAATAGTCGAGTTCAGAGGGACCAAAGGTAGGAATGAGAATTTCAGCAGCTGAACAGCAAAGGTAATGGTGAAGTCTGGTGATGTTTTGGGGTGGGAATAGGTGGTATTAATGATGGTGTGGAAATACAGATGGAAACTCATCTTGGGGTCAAACATGCACCAAATATGTGAACAGTCTGCTTCCAGGAAAAGGGATCAAGCTGGTGGCTGGGGAACAGTGTTTTTTTAAAGAGGATCTGAAGACATTGACTTCAGTCTTCCCAATATTTAGTTGGAAGAAAGTCCTGTTCATCCAGTACTGGTTATGGGATAAGTGGTCTGACAGTGTAGACAGTGAAAGAGTTAGTAGTGTTGATGGTGAGCTGAAGCTAAGTGGTCTTCAGCATACTGGTGTTAACAGATGCTGTGATTAGCGATTTTTGAGAGGATTTGTAGCTCAGGTTAATGGTAAGAATGTAAGCTCGCTGAGCTGGAAGGTTTGTTTTCAGATGTTTTGTCACCACCCCCCTCTCTGACCTATCTCTTTTACCCTACCCTCATCCACCTATCACATTCCCAACTACCTTTCCCCCAGTCCCATTTATCTCTCAGCCCCCCCTTGGCCCACAAGCCTCATTCCTGATGAAGGGCTTATGCCCAAAACATTGATGCTGCTTGATCTGCTGTGCTTTTTCAGCACCACACTATTAACTCATATATTACATGATCTGTTGATTAGTTTTGGTGGTTTTGGTGGTTTTCATGGCTTGATTTTTCTGATTTAATTTTGGTGATTTGCTCTGTAAGATGAATAGCATTGTAGCTGCCTGGTGTTTTGTAGAACATGAGTAAATATGTTGGTTGACTACCATTCAAATTGTTACATAATTCTCAGGTACAAAAGTTATTAACTATGAAGTTAGCAAACAAGGCAGAAGATTAGGATTGGATAACCTGAAATATGGAATATAAAGTTGATATGTTCCTTTGAGACAAAAATAAAACAAATCAAAGAATACAGTCCTGTGAGTAAAAGGAGTTTAAAACTAAAGGCTTTAGACTGATGGGTGGCAGATTTCAAACTGAGATGAAGAGGAAGTACTTCTCTTAACATGTTGTGAATCTGTGGAATTCACTACCCCAGAGCGCTGTGGGCTCCAGGACACTGAATAAATGGAAGTTGGAGGTAGATTTTTCATTACTAATGGATTCAAAGGTTAATGCGGGCAGACGGGTAAGGCCAAGTTGAGATTGGCCATGGTGGTGTGAAATGGTGGAACAGGCTCAAGGGACTGAATTGCTCACTACTGCCCCTAGTTCTTAGATTCTTCAACTAATATTCAAAAGAAAGGCATTTAAAACAGCTATATAAAACCATGAAGCCCTTAGAATGAAAGAGGAAACTATGAGGTGTCCATGTTTACAAATGGGAGTGATAATCAGAATGGAATGGAATGCAATGTCACGTGTACAGAGACATAGTGAAAAGCATTGTCTTGCAAGCAATGCAGGCAGGTAACAGAGTTAAATAGCATAGATAAGTAAATAATAGGTAAACAGTGGCACAAACAAAAACACAGGTACAGGCGAATGTTAAGAGTTTGTGAGTCTATTCAGTATTCTAACAACAGTAGGGTAGAAACAGTTTCAAAACCAGCTGGTGCGTGTGTTCAGGCATCTGTATCTTCTTCCTGATGGTAGAGGTTGTAGAAAAACATTGTCAGGGTGGGATGGATCTTTGAGAATGCTGGTGGCCTTTCCTTGACACCGGACCTGGTAGATGGATTCTATAGATGGAAGGTTGGCCTTTGTGATTATCCGAGCTGAGTTCACCACTCTCTGTAACCGTCTCTGCTCTTGAATGGTACAGTTGCCGTTACAGTTAGTGATAGCCCCATATGTCTGGATGTATCAGTGGAGGATGCTGAACAGTTGTTTGAGATAATTAGAAAAACCATAGCTTCTAAAATGGTTAGAGAGAGCAGGGTGGATAAGTCAGCAGATGCTGAAGACCACACAGTCTAAGATATTTAAAGAGGAAGTAACACAGACACTAAGTGCAATTTTTCAGTTCTTCTCATAACTGTAAACAGTGTTGGCTGACTGGAGAGTCTCACACATAAAACCTGCATATGCAGAGGACAAGCCAGTTATTGTGGTGTCATCAGTGGGCTAAGTCCTGAACTTGGGATAAAAATGACTGAGTGTTTTGAAATGCAGAGAATTATCAAATACAATCGACACACTGTGATGCCATGTTTAATAGATCCCATTTGAAGAAGTGATGATAAAGGCAGATGTATAAATCAAATGCAGCAGAAGTAGTAACGTTCAGAAGTTTTCCAATAAGCATATCACTGAGGTTTATTGCAACAATTCCAGTTTGATAAAAGGGAAATGTAACAGTGTATTTTGAGAGTTCATAGGTGGTCAGGGAACCATGGAGTAGAGTTAATTAACATAGATTTTCTCCAATCAAAAAGTATGGCACTGGAAAAGCACAGCTAGTCAGGCAGCATCTGAGGAGCAGGAGAGTTGACATTTCGAACATAAGCTCTTTATCGGGAATTCCTTCAGGAAAGAACTTGTGCTCGAAACATTGACTGTCCTGCTCCTTGGATGCTGCCTGGCTGGCTGTGCTTTTCCAGCGCCACACTTTTTGACTGATCTCCAGAATCTGCACTCCTCATGTTCTGATAGGTTTGGAAAAAAACTATCTTCCAGGACTTGATTATGGATCAATTTTTGTTCTCAAAGGTTTCAGACTTTGGACCTTGGGAGTACTATTTCTAAATTTTTTGATGAGACAAAATGGGGTTTGGTAAATCATAGACACTTTATTAGAATTTGTATTGGATGTACGTGGAAGTACATTGATTGCAATATGTCATTCAACTCAACTGGTCTTTGGCAGTGTTTGTGCTCCACTTGAGCCTTCCCCAATCCCAGTTTAACAACCTAACCAATTTCCTTCTCTGTGATGTGCTTATTTAGATTCTCCTTAGCTGCATCTAAACTGTTCTCCATTGGCTATTGTACTTTCTATGACAGCAAATTCTTCCTTCTCACCAGTCACTATGTAAATAAATTTATTTTGGACTTGCTTTTTGATTTCTTGGTGACCATTCTCATATAATTGAAGGCTTCGAGCTTATGTTTTTCCCCACAAGTCAAAGAGTAATTATCAAAATGTTTCCCCCAAGGCAAAAGCCACTAACCTATAAGGATAACTTTGACGAAGGAGCAGCGCTGCGAAAGCTACTGCTTCCAAATAAGCCTGTTGGACTATAACCTAGTGTTTGTGATTTTTAACTTTGATAACTTTGAAGTTCTGGTATCATCTTGTAAATCTTTCTTGGACCCTCTACTGTGCCTCTTTCTTTATAATGCAGCAATCAGAACTCCACAAAGTGCTCTAAAGGCAGTATAAAATGAAACTCTGTGGGGTTACTATTTAGAACAAGAGCATAGAATGAGGATGTATATTCATGTTATGACTGAATAGAGAGACCTATGATTTCAATGACATTTCTTTGAATGTGCAACAGGTTACAATATCATAGCCAGAGTTGTTAGTGTAGTCACTCAGCCCATCATGTCTTTACCGACTCCCTGAATGAGCAATTCACTTAATGCTATTCTACCGCCTTTTCCTGTGTAACGCCACACATTTTCCATTAAGATTACAACCGGGTTCCCTTTTGAATGCTTCAATTGAACCAGTCTCCACCACACTCTCAGGCAATGCATTCCATCACTTAACCACTCACTGCATGACATTTTTGCTTTGCTCATATCACTTTTGTTTCTTTTTCCAGTTACTATATCTTGGGTTTTATAAACCATGCCACAGATTATAAAACTAAAGAAATAAGAATTAATTTGTTTATAATAGTGATGAGGGCATGGTTAAGCCTTTCAGCTCACAAAATGAACAACAATATAAAGTTGTTCAGCATGCAGTTTTCAGTGTCCTATTATAAAAAGGATATTAACAATTTCTGCAGCATCAGAAAAACTTGTCATTTGAGATTTAAAATATTCTTTAAAATTATAAAACCATAAAATATAAGAGCCGAGTTAGGCTTTTTGGCCCATCCAGTTTAATTCACCGTTTGATTGTGGCTGTTTCTCAACCCCATTTTGTTGCCTTCTTTTAGTAACGTTTGCTCCCCTACTAATAAAGAAACTCCCTATCTCTGTCATAAATACACTCAATGACTTGGCTTCCTCAGCCATCTGTGGCTATGAGTTCCAAAAATTCACCATCTATTGGCTGAAAACGTTCCTCCTCTTCTCGGGTCTAAAGGGCTATCCCTTCACTTTGAGTCTATGCCCTTGGTCTCTAGTCTGTCCTACGCGTGGAAACATCTTCTCTGCATCCACTCCATCCTGGCCTCTCAATATTCTGTAATTTTCAATCCGATCCCTCTCATCCTTCTAAACACCATTGAGTTCAAACTGATTTCGTTGGTCAAATAGGGAGTGACAATGTTCTCTGCTTAGGAATCAATGGCATCAACTTGAAAAGAAGTGAGAGAGACGAGGAAACATTTGTTTACACATAGGTTCTCTGGAGCATGAATTGTTTTGCTCTGAGGAGTATTTGAAATGAAGACCGTTACATCTTTTAATGGAATAGCAGATGAACACTTGAAACAGAAGAACTTAAAAGGCTTTGGGAAGAATACGTGACAATGAGATTAGTCTTACATTGGACTAACACCTAGCCAATGCAGTCAAGATGGGCTGAATGGCTTCCTTTGTAACTACAAATGTCTATGGTTTGACATGTTGATCCTGTCCGTGTAAGCAATCTTTATATTGTTGTTCATTTTGTCAGCCGAAAGGCTTATCCATTTCATAGCGAGTCACATGAGCTGTGACATTTATGGCTGAGTACTGTACTGAAACAGACAGCAGGTGTTTCTATTTGGCATTCTGGCTGATTCGCCTACCCAAATGTACTCTGCCACTGAATCTGTGAAACAAGCGGCGACATGTTGCTGTCCCCAATGTTTCAAGCTGTTGATGTTAATTCTTAACAGGCGGCAAGATAACATGGGGCCTTTAAGCAAGATATAAATATGTAGCAATCAAATGTATCCAATGTAACTGAGGAGTGCCAGACAGATAGTCTGCTCAATCGAAGTTTGAATATCTTAACCTTGAATCAGTAATCTTCTGTTGCAATTATGCACAGGAAATGATTCAGTGCATGTGGCTTTATGTAATGATAATGAATAGAAGATCAAACTTGTCAAGTATGGAAAATTATATCAGCAACTAATACATTGCTGTCGTATGGAAAAATTCTTACAAAATGGCAGAGAATGCTAAGGCATGTACACAGGAGTGCTGCACAATTTAGAATGAACAGGCAGGTGATACTACACACACAAACTCCATACAATGGCAGAAAATGCCAGCTGATGTTTATTGCAATGGCAGTGACTAAATTATTTTGTCAGAAAGCCTGAAAGAAAATTACCTGCTGCGTGAATTAATGCCATGACTCCATCTGCTTGTAAACCTTACGTGTCAAACTGAAGTGTATTTAGTCACCGCAGTTTTGAGTATGAAAAGCTTGTTAAGAGTCACACATGATTCAACGTCAGGTCTGGGTCAGTGTAAATTACATACTATTTGGTAAACAATTTGTTTACTTTTCGTTCTGAAAATAATTCCCTTGTATGGACTAGAATCATAGGATCCCTACAGTATGGAAACAGGCCATTTGGCCCATCGAGTCCACACCAGCCCTCTGAAGAGCATCCACCCAGACACCCCCCACCCGATTCTCTTCCTGTATCTCCCCATGGCTAATCCACCTAGCCTGCACATTATGGGCATTTAGCATTGCCAATCCGCCTACCCAGCACATCTTTGGACTGTGGGAGGAAACCCACGCAGACCTGGGAAAACGTGCAAACTACACACAGCCAGTCACTTGTGTGGACTCAAACCCAGGTCTCTGGTGCTGTGAGGCTGCAGTGCCAACCATGCCACCTCAAGGACTGAGTGAACATTTCTCCTCTGTGAAGATTTGAGTTATATGATACACCAATATTCTTATTTAAAAGGAAACGTAGCCTAAATTTTGAGAAACAGTCTTTATTTCACTTAAATATTTTACTCAGCAACTTCCTCTGTAAATTTTCACCCCTTCTGCCCAAATGTGTTAATTTTTACTACATCAGGTTTCCATGTGCACTAAGTTTCTTGTGTTCTCTTGCCCAACATATGATTTTATTCTTATGAATCTGACAACATCCCTGGGTCTTAGCAAAGTTAAAAAATTTTGGTGCTGACAAAGCACAGCTGGTCAAGCAGCATCCAAGGAGCAGGAGAGTTGACGGTTCGAGCATAAGCTCTTCATGCTTAAAATGTCATCTCTCCTGCTTCTCGGACACTGCTTGACCAGCTATGCTTTTCCAGTGCCACACTTTTTAACTCTGATCTTCAGTGTCGGCAGTCCTCACTTTCTCATAGCAAAGTTAGGTGATGTAGCTAGGGCATTGGCAATGATGTAGCAATTGATCCTGTGCCCCATCTTGTCCAGGTCAGCGAGGAAGAATCACTCAGTTTCCTTGGGGGGTTGGTTAGCTTAGTTGGCTGGATGGCAGTTTTGCTGAGCAGAGTGATGCCAACAGTGTGCTTTCAATTCCTGCGATGGTTGTTACCATGAAGGACACTCCTTCCCAACCTCTCCCCTTCCCTGAAGCAAGGTGATCCTCAGCTTAAACTACCATGGGTCATCTCTAATGAGAGGGTGTCCTGTGGTTCGTTAAGAATACAGTGACTTTATCTTTACCTGATCACTATCCAATGTCTCCTGTTGGAAGGGTATAAAAGGTGAGATTAGTGTTGGCTTTTGACTACCAACAGAAAGATGCCCATCTTTTAAAATATCAAATATTTTCATTCTAAATTATTATTTAAAATATTTTTTGGAAGAACTCAAGTGCTTGATTTTATGACACGTTTTTAAAAACGTGTATTTATTCATTCACAGGATGTAGGCATCACTGGCAAGGCCAACATTTATTGCCAGTTCCTAATTTCATTTGAGAATTTAGTGGGAGCCACCTTTTTGAAACACAGCAGTCCATAGAGTTGTAGGTTTTCTTGGGAGTCTTAATGACTTGCTAGGCTGCATTACACGGTGGTTACAGTACCCTGCTGAGAGTCTGGAGACGCAAAGACACCTTTCCTTTGGTAAAGCCTATTTATGAGCCAGATGGATTTTTACAACAATGTGATAGTTCCATTGTTGCTGTTGCTAGCTGTTTTCATTCCGTTTTATTTAATAGTTCCCAAATCCCCCGGGTAGAGATTGAACTCATACCTCCTGATAATGAGCCTGATTTTCTGGGTTATTAGTTCACTAAGGTAACAGATGAGCTACTATACAGACAGAAGGCACATCTATTATTCTCTATTAGCAAGTTATGAAGTGTCAACTACAATGGGAGGAACTCAGAGATTTAGAACTAGCAGAAAGTAACTGAACAAAATAAAAGGCCAGAAATTGAAGCTAAAATAAAAATTGGCAAGAAGAAATTTATACAGAACAACTTTAATGTGATAATTGTTTTTAGCTGAACTCTGCCTGGTGGGGTAATATTGCATACATATAAACTTTGCACTTGTCTGTGATACAGCAAAATGATGACATGAGATCTTTAAGTGTAAAACTCAACAATTCAGTGGTGTGGGGGATCAAGCTGGGAGAATCAGAAGCTCTTGGTGTCTCTCAAAGGAATTTCTAATTGTAGAAAAACTTTCAATTTCTATTATCCAAATGAACCAAAGATCATGGATTTGGAGACTTTGCTGCAGTAACAATGGTGAAATTGTAAGTGCTCATTGTTACTCAAGGATATGTTTAGTAGCAACTTCTGATGACCGCACATGCATAATTTGAAATGGAAGTCTAAAAGTTGTTGTCAGAGAAACCGCGCTGTTTAATAGGAGACAATTGTCTTGGTTTCAGGTGTCAAATCTACCGCATGGATTTTGGGGTCATTGCCCACCAGTTCCACACTAAAATGACTGGATACTTCGCTCCAAAACACTCACTTCTAAGGACTGAACAGGCCCTCCAGGAGTGAAAAACTTGAGGGAGTGTGGGGTGGGTAGAGTTAATATTTCATGGAAGAAAATTGCTGTCACAGATTTTGGGAAGAGTTTTTTTTAAGACTTTTTTTTCTGAGTCGCTTTTATATCTCTTCCCCATTCCTATCTGTATTTCCCAATCTTCATTTCACTTCCTGTACGTGATATAAATATAATTTATATTTGCTATTTTCTTTTTGACTTCCTGGTTTAGATTTATGATTCAATAAGAATTCACTTTGTTGCTTATCCTAATCACAGGTACTGTAGGCCCCTTGTGGAGCATGTTGCACTACCTGACTGTGCTGACAATGCTGTGAAAGTCATCGTCATAAAGCACAGAAGAAGACCCTTTGGTCTAACTCGTCCTTGCTGACCAAGTTTTTTAAACTAAAACTAGTCCCACTTGCCTGTGTTTAGCCTGTATCCCTCCAAACCATTTCTATTCATATACTGATCCAAATATCTTTTAAATGTTGTAACTATACCTGTCTCTATCACTTCCTCTGGCAGCTCATTCCACATATGAACTACCATATATGTGAAAAAGTTGTCCCTCAGATCTCTTTCAAATCTTCCCCCCCTTCACCTTAAAAATATGGCTTCTAGTGTTGAACTACTCCCCCCCCCCGCCAGCAAAAATACCTTTGCCAATCACCTTATGCATGCCCCCCATGATTGTATAAACTTATAAAAAGTTACCCCTCACCCTCCTCAACACAAGTTAATAGACAGAATTTAGTTCCCCAAACATGAAGTTGGGAGTGACCCTGTACTCCGCTGGGAAGCTATGAGGTGGAGATGCAGTCATCCTCCTATCTTCCTCTGATCAAATCTGGGACAGGAAGACTTTGCAAAGAGCCATCCAATCCAGATGTTATTTTACTGTAGGAACTCCTGTCTTTCATAAAACTCCCTGTACTTGTTTGCTTCTCGTGCAAATTACAAAGAACAAATTGACTCATTTAGGTGGTTGTTACACTTAGTGTAGTTCATTTGTACTCACAAATATGACTTTAGCATATTCGAAATGGTTACAGAAAATTGTTCCCAGGTTTAATGAACTGAGGGAAAAAAACAGTATACAGTACCTGCTTTGTTAATTAACTCCAAGCAAGTTGACTCTTCACTGACATCTAGCATTAGAATGTTCAAACATGTTGTCTTCCTTCCAGCAGATAAACATCTTTTACCAATATCTTACTCAGTTATGTTATTAACTATGGTCACACATTCATCAGAAGTGACTGACTGCAGTGATTATACACTCCTCTCTGTGGGTTCCCCTTTCAAATCCAGTACAGGTCGACATGTTTAATCTTTCCTACCTTCTTTTCATGGAATGGGGTGACCTTACTTATTGACAAATTATATTTCTGAACCTTCTTTTAAAAGTGCAATACTCAATAATATTCAATAGTCTTTGTTTAATCCATGATTGCATCTGTCCAAATGATTATCATCTGTCTTTTGCTTTCTGCAGTAATTTTCTTTTGCCTGAAGCCCCTTGCAAACAATTTTCCAGAATTAAAAATGTTTACGTTTTGCTAGAGGCTTCTCAGTTCAAGGAGTTTTCACACCTAAAGCTCGAGTGTCTTTGGCAAGCCTGCAATCGCTGTTGTTTTCTTTGTTGGCAATTGCTCTTGTCTCTCAGCTTTGTGAGGTTTATTTTGGAAAAATAATGGCACAAAAGTTGCTTTCTCAGTCCAGGTCTTTGAATTATGTCACTGTTTAAGGGCTTCCACTGCTGCTGCTGCTGGCATTCAGTACTGGGAAGTGGGGAGCCTGCAAGAAGCCACCTCCTGCACCTCTTCAGTGATCTATTGGCAAGTCCTGGTGAAGACCACATGTAGTAATGGCAGTGCCCACTTCTCCCACTAGTCTGCCATTTCTGCAGAGCTGTGAGCTTCTGATTGATTAGAAAGTCCTAGCGATAGGATTTGCATTTGACTGCATCAGTCGGGAGGGCTGAATCTAACCAGGTAAGTGTTTGATTGGAGTATCATAGTGCTGTACCTTCCAGAGAGGGTCAATTTAGCTCAATTGGCTGGAGTGTTGGTTTGCAAAGCTGTGGGATGCCCACAGCATGAGTACAATCCCCACACTGGCTGAGATTCCCAGGAAGGACTCTCCTTGTCAATCTCTCCCCTCACCTGAGATGTGGTGACTCTAGGGTTAAATTGTCACCAGTCATGCCTCTCTAATGAGAGAGCAGCCATATGGTCTGGTAAGACTATAGCAACTTGACTTAGACTTTCCAGAGAAAAGGAATGTGGATCTCCCACCAGTTTGTCAATCAGTGGACAAAACCCCTGTCACCACATTAATTCCTGATTTAAAATCATGACAGGCATGGATAGGATAAATAGAGAAAGTTTTTCCCTAGGGTGAGGGAGTCCAGGATGAGAGGGCATACGTTTAGGGTGAGAGAGAAAAGATATAAAAGGGACCTAAGGGACAACTTTTTTACGCAGAAGGTGGTGAGGTGTATTGAGAAAGTAATTCCTTTACCACTAAGAACAGAATCTGGGCCAGTGATTTGATGGTAATCCTTATCGATATATATTAAAGTGGTGTACTCACTAGCAGTTTAGTGATGTCACATCAGTTATTCCTCTATCATAATTACGCATGGGCAAAACGTCACAATGATGAAGTGTATTGTCTTTTTCATGAAAACATAATGGGCTTTATACCTTATATAGCCTCAGAACTACTCAGAAATTGGCCAGTTGCTTGTTGAAGTGCAACAATCATAATCTAACACTATAGAGCCATAGAATCATAGAGATGTACAGCATGGAAACAGACCCTTCGGTCCAACTCGTCCATGCCAACCAGACATCCTAACTTAATCTAGTCCCATTTCCAAGCAGTTGGCTCATATCCCTCTATACCCTCCTTTTCACATACCAATCCTGATGCCCTTTAAATGTTGCAATTGTACCAGCCTCCTTTACTTCCTCTGGCAGCTCATTCCATACACGCACCACCTTCTGCGTAAACAAGTTGTCCCTTAGGTCCCTTTTATATCTTTTCTCTCTCACCCTAAACGTATGCCGTCTCATCCTGGACTCCCTCACCCTAGGGAAAAACTTTCTCTATTTATCCTATCCATGCCTGTCATGATTTTATAAACTTTCTGGTCACCTCTCAGCCTCTGACACTCAAGGAATACAGTCCCAGCCTGTGCAGCCTCTCCCTGTAGCTCAGATCCTCCAACCCTGGCAGCATCCTTGTAAATCTTTTCTGAAGCCTTTCAAGTTTCACAACATCAGGTGAATTGGCCATGCTAAATTGCCCGTAGTGTTAGGTAAGGGGTAAATGTAGGGGTATGGGTGGGTTGCGCTTTGGCGGGTCAGTGTGGACTTGTTGGGCCGAAGGGCCTGTTTCCACACTGTAATGTAATGTAATCTAATCTAAACATCTTTCTGATAGAATTGGACACAATATTCCAACAGTGGCCTAACCAATGTCCTGGGCAGCCGCAACATGACCTCCCAACTCCTGTACTCAATACGCTGACCAATAAAGGAAAGCATACCAAATGCCTTCTTCACTATCCTATCTACCTGCGAGTCTACTTTCAAGGAACTATGAACCTACACTCCAACGTCTCTTTCTTCATCAACATTCCCTAGGACCTTACCATTAAGTATATAAGTACTGCTAAGATTTGCTTTTGCAAGATACAGCACCTCACATTTATCTAAATTAAACTCCGTCTGCCACTCCTCAGCCCATTTGATAAAGATCCCATTGTAGTCTGAGGTAGCCTTCTTCACACTCCAGTTTTGTGTCATCTGCAAGCTTATTAACTATACATCCTATGTTCACGTCCAAATCATTTATATAAATGATGAAAAGTAGTGGACCCAGCACCGATCCTTATGGCACTCCATTGGTCACAGGCCTCCGGTCTGAAAAGCAACCCTCCAACACCATTCTCTGTCTTCTACCTTTGAACTCTGGGAACATTAAGAATGTCAGAATATATTGAAGGACGCATTATAACATTAACCTATAAACAAACAAATTAGGAGCTGAAGTGGACCCCCAATCCTCCTCTGTCATTCAACATGGATGATCTGTTTGTGTTCTGAATTCCACGTTCCCATTTACCCCTGATAACCCTGATTCCCTTGCCTCACAAGAAATTATCTGCCTTCACCTAAACCATATTCAGTTACCCTGCTGAAAAATGTGTTGCTGGAAAAGCGCAGCAGGTCAGGCAGCATCAAAGGAGCAGGAGAATCGACATTTCCGGCATAAGCCCTTGATTCCCGAAATGTTGATTCTCCTGCTCCTTTGATGCTGCCTGACCTGCTGCGCTTTTCCAGCAACACATTTTTCAGCTCTGATCTCCAGCATCTGCAGTCCTCACTTTTTCCCTCAGTTATCCTGCCTCCATCATCGCCTGAGGCAGAGTTTCAAAGTCATAGAGTTATAGAGCTGTACAACATGGAAACAGACCCTATGGTCCAACTCATTCAAGTCGGCCAGGTAGCTTTAAAAAATGTAGTCCCATTTGCCATCATTTCTTCTAACCCTTCCTATTCAAATAGCCATACAGATATCTTTTAAATGTTGTAATTGCACCAGCCACTATCATTTCCTCTGGCAGCTCATTCCATACATGCGCTCCCTGTCTGGAAAAAGTTGCCCCTTAGGTCCCTTTTAAGTTTTTCCCCTCTCATCTTAAACTTATGCCCTCTAGTTCTGGACTCCAGGGAAAAGACCTTGTCTATTCACCTTATCCATGTTCCTCATGATTTTATAAACCTCTATAAGGTCATCTGTCAGCCTCGGACATTCCAGGCAAAATAGTCCCAGCCTATTCAGCCTCTCCATTTAGCTCAAACCTTCCAATCCTGGCAAAGTTCTTGTAAATCTTTTCTGAACCCTTTCAAATTTCACAACATCCTTCCGATAGCAGGGAGACCAGAATTGAATGCAGTGTTCCAAAAGTGCCCTAACCAATGTCCTGTACAGCCACGACATGACCTCCCAACTCAGTGCATTAACCAATAAACGCAAGCATACCAAACGCCTTCTTCACTATCCTATCTACCTGAGACTCCACTTTCAAGGAGCTATGAACCTGCATTGCAAGGTCTCTTTGTTCAACAATATTCTCTAGGACAGTACCATTAAGTATATAAATCCTGACCTGATTTGCCTTTCCAAAATATAGCACCACGCACTTATCTGGAGTCATAGAGTCATAGAGATGTACAGCATGGAAACAGACCCTTCAGTCCAACCCGTCCATGCCGACCAGATATCCCAACTCAATCTATTCCCACCTGCCAGCACATGGCCCATATCCCTCCAAACCCTTCCTATTCATATACCCATCCAAATGCCTCTTAAATGTTGCAATTGTACCAGCCTCCACCACTTCCTCTGGCAGCTCATTCCATACATGTACCACCCTCTGTGAGAAAAAGTTGCCCCGTAGGTCTCTTTTATATCTTTCCCCTCTCACCCTAAACCTATGCCCTCTAGTTCTGGACTCCCCAACCCAGGGAAAAGACTTTGTCTATTTATCCTATCCATGCCCCTCATAATTTTGTAAACCTCTATAAGGTCACCCCTCAGTCTCTGACACTCCAGGAAAATAGCCCCAGCCTGTTCAGCCTCTCCCTGTAGCTCAAATCCTCCAACCCGGGCAACATCCTTGTAAATCTTTTCTGACCCTTTCAAGTTTCACAATATCTTTCCAATGGGAAGGAGACAAGAATTGCATGCAATATTCCAACAGTGGCCTAACCAATATCCTGTACAGTTGCAACATGACCTCCCAACTTCTGTACTCAATACTCTGACCAATAAAGGAAAGCATACCAAACATCTTCTTCACTATCCTATCTACCTGCGACTCCACTTTCAAGGAGCTATGAACCTGCACTCCAAGGTCTCTTTGTTCAGCAACACTCCCTAGGACCTTACCATTAAGTGTATAAGTCCTGCTAAAATTAAATTAAACTCCATCTGCCACTCCTCGGCCCATTGGCCCATATGATCAAGGTCCAGTTGTACTCTGAGGTAACCTTCTTTGCTGTCCACTATACTTCCAATTTTGGTGTCACCTACACACTTACTAACTATACCTCCTATGTTCACATCCAAATCATTTAAATAAATGAAAAAAGGTAGAGGACCCAGCACCGATCCTTGTGGCACACTGTTTGCCACAGGTCTCCAGTCTCAAAAGCAACCGTCCGCCACTACACTCTGTCTCCTATCTTGGAGCCAGTTCTGTATCCAAATAGCGAATTTTCCCTGTGATCTAACCTTGCTAACTAGTCTACAATGCAAAACCTTGTCAAACACCTTACTGAAGTCCATATACATTATGTTCACACCTCTGCCCTCATCAATCCTCTTCGTTACTTCTTCAAAAAACTCAATAAAGTTCATGGGATATAATTTCCCACACACAGAGCTGTGTTGACTATTCCACATTTCTCCATTCCTTTCCAAATGTATGTAAATCCTATTCCTCAGGAACCCCTCCAACCCCTGACCACCACTGATGTCAGGCTTACCAGTCTATAGTTCCTGGCTTTTCCTTACCACCTTAAATAGTGGCACCACGTTACCCAACATCCAGTCTTCCAGCACCTTATCTTAAAATATTGATGATCCAAATATCTCAGCAAGGGGCCCAGCAATCATTTCCCCAGCTTCCCGTACAGTGCTAGGGTACACCTGATCAGGTCTCAAGGAGTTATCCACCCTTTGCGTTTTAAGACATCCAGCACCACTTCCTCTGTAATATGGATATTTTTGAAGATGTCACTATTTATTTCCCAAAGTTCTGTATCTTCCGTTCTCTTCTGCACAGCAAACACTGATGCAAAATACTCATTTAGTATCTCCCCCATCTCCTGCGGCTCCACACGAAAGCTGCTTTGCTGATCTTTGAGGGGCCCTATTCTCTCCGTAGTTAACCTTTTGTCCTTAATGTATTTGTAGAATCTCTTGTATTCTCCTTAACTCTATTTGCCAAAGCTATCTCATGTCCCCTTTTTGCCCTCCTGATTTCCCTCTTAAGTGTACTCCTACTGCCTTTATACTCTTCTAAGGGTTCACTCGATTCCTGCTGTCCATACCTGACATATGTTTCTTTCTTTTTCTTACCCAAAACCTCAATTTCTCTTGTCAAGCAGCATTCTCTACACCTACCAACCTTGCCCTTCACCCTAACAGGAGCATACTGTCTCTGGACTGTCGTTATCTCATTTTTGAAAGCTTCCCATTTTCCAACCATCCCTTTACCTGTGAATATTCACCTCCAATCAACCTTTGAAAGTTCTTGCCTAACACCATCAAAATTGGCCTTCCTCCAATTTAGAACTTCAACTTTAGATCTGGTCTATCCTTTTCCATCACTATTTTAAAACTAATAGAATTATGGTAGCTGGCCCCAAAGTGCTCCCCCACTGACACCTCAGTCACCTGCCCTGCCTTATTTCCCAAGAGTTGGTCAAGTTTTGCTCCTTCCCTCATAGGTACATCCACATACTGAATCAGAAAATGTTCTTTTACATACTTAACAAATTCCTTTCCATCTAAACCCTTAACGCTACTCAGTCCCAGTCCATGTTTGAAAAGTTAAAACCACATACCATTACCACCCTATTATTCTTACAGATAACAGAGATTTCCTTACAAATTTGTTTCTCAATTTTACACTGACTATTGGGGAGTCTATAGTACAATCCCAATAAGGTGATCATTTCTTTTTATTTCTCAGTTCCACCCAAATAATGTAATTGGACCCACATCCAGAAATATCCTCCCCAAATACATCCATAATGTTATCCATAATCAAAATCGGCACTTCCCCTCCTCCTTCACATTCCTTCCCTCCCACTCCGGTAAGTGTATAACAACCTCCTGCTGGTCCTTCTCCCCTTTGAGAGCATTCTGCACCCTTTCCAAGATATCCATGATTCTGATTTCTCGTTGTCTGTCGCAGAAACATCTGTCTGTGCTTCTGACTAGAGAGTCCCCAATCACAGTTGATCACCTGGTACCTGATGTACCCTTCATTAAATTAGAGCTAGTCTCAGTACCAGATGCGTGGCTGTGCGTGCTATATTCCCCTGAGATTACATTGTCCCCTCCAGCATTTTCCAAAACAGCATACCTGTTTGAGACGGGGATAACCACAGAAGACTCCTGCACTCCCTGCCTCCCTCTCCCATCTTTTCTAGAGGTAACCCATCTACCTGACTGTATCTGCACTTTTTCTGCCTTCCTGCAACTGCCATCTATCACAACCCCTGGTTCCTGTAAATTCCTTGCTGCCTCCAACTGCTGCTCCAACCAATCCATCATGCATAGCCCTGAGAAAAAAAAACCTACCTCATATCTCTCCTAAAAGAGCACTCCCTCATTTGAAACAGTGTCCCAGAAGCAGAAACATCCTTTCCACATTTACTTTGTGAAGGTCATTCAGGATCTTGTAGATTTCAGTCAAGTCACTCTGATTCATCTACACTCTGATGAAAACAAGGCCAGTCTGTCCAAACCTTTGCCTGAGGCAACCTGCGAATTCCAGGTAAACTTCCTCTGAACCTTTCCAATGTATTTACATCTTTCCTTTAATGATGATGTAAGAAGCCATAGTCAAGAAAGAACCACTTCAAAAACGTGGGGTAGGGTGAGAGTCAGAGCCCCTTCTTTAAGTCAGCAGACCAAAACTTCACATAGTCTTGGGATTTGATCTTAATATTGTCTTGTATAACCAAAGTACAACCTCTTTGCTTCCGTGTTCACATTTTCTCTTGATAAAGGATATCATGCCATTAGTTTTCAGGATTGTGTACAGTAACTGCACATTACATTGAGAGTTGATGCAGATGAGGCAATAGCAAGAGGTAGACCAGCTAGTGGGAAGGATTTTACTGGGAAGGAACCAAGGGATCAGTTAACGCAAGGAGTATCAGGAATAAAAGTGATGAACTTAGAGCATGGATCAGTACCTGGTGCTATGATGTTGTGGCCATAACAGAGACATGGGTTTCTCAGGGGCATGAATGGTTGCTGGATGTTCCAGGGTTTAGAGCATTTAAAAAGAATAGGGAGGGGGGACAAAGAGGATGGGGTGTAGCACTACTAATCAGAGGGGGTATCACAGCTACAGAAGCTTCCATTGTCGAGGAAGATCTGCCTACCGAGTCAGTATGGGTGGAAATTAGGAACAGCAAGGGAGCAGTCACCTCGTTAGGGGTTTACTACAGGCCGCCCAATAGCAGTAGAGAGATGGAAGAAAGCATAGGTCAGCAGATTTTGGAAAAGTGTGGACGTAGTAGGGTTGTTGTAATGGGTGACTTTAACTTTCCCAATATTGATTGGAACCTCCTTTGAGCAGAAGATTTGAATGGAGCTATTTTTGTAAGATGAGTGCAGGAGGGTTTCCAAACTCAGTACATTGACAAGCCGACAAGGGAAGAGGCCATTCTAGACTTGATGCTCGGAAACGAGCCGGGGCAGGTATCAGATCTTGTGGTGGGAGAGCATTTTGCTGATAGTGACCACAACTGCCTCACATTCTACTTAGCTATGGAGAAGGAGAGGATTAGGCAAAATGGGAGGACATTTAATTGGGGAAGAGGAAACTATGATGTGATTAGACATGAGTTAGAAAGAATGGATTGGGAGCAATTGTTTCATGGTAAAGGCACTATAGACATGTGGAGACTGTTTAAGGAACAGTTGTTGCAAGTGATGAATAAATATGTCCCTCTGAGACAGGCAAGAAGGGGTAAGATAAAGGAACCTTGGATGACGAGAGCGGTGGAGCTTCTCATCAAAAGGAAAAAGGTAGCTTACATAAGGTGGAGGAAGCTAGGGTCAAGCTCACCTCTAGAGGATTACAGGTAGGCGAGGAAGGAGCTCAAAAATGGTCTGAGGAGAGCCAGGAGGGGGCACGAGAAAGGCTTGGCAGAACGGATTAGGGAGAACACAAAGGCATTTTACACTTATGTGAGGAATAAGAGAATGGTCAAAGAAAGAGTAGGGCCAATCAGGGATAGCATAGGGAACTTGTGTGTGGAGTTTAAAGAGGTAGGGGAAGCCCTCAATGAGTTTTATGACCTCCTCAAGTTATCTTCACAACATACCTTGCCAACTATCTTTGTCATGTGCAACTTTAATAATCATACCTTCATTCCCCTAATCTCAGTAGCTCACAATTCAGAATGTGCTGCTCTAAAAATGATCCCAAATATATGCTATGAGCCTCTCATCCAGGCTACTACTGCCAGTATGATTTACCAATTTACGTATAGATTGAAGTCACCTATGATTATTGCCATCGTTTTATCTCCAGCACCCAATGTTATTTGTTATATGCTTTGTCCCACAGTGAGGTTACTGTTGGGTCAGTAGACTACTTCCACCAATGACTTCCTTCCCATACCTATTCCTCATTTCCACCACAACTGATTCTGCATCATAATGTCCTGAACTAAGGTCATTTCTAATGATTGCACTAACCCCTGAATCTTTACCTATGTTCCTATCCTTCTTGAACATCATGTGCTCCTTTGAGACAAATTTAAATGGCCAGTAATTAAACATTGCAATTAAGCATTTTACATTTTCTTTCAAGACATGAGAAACTGGCTTTACTTGGATGAAATATGTTGTGTTTTCACTTCATGCTATCGTGTGCAGAAACAGGAAGATTGTGTCAATTTAGTGCCAGCTCATGCCAACCTGTGGTTCTCAGTATTTCCTTTACACCCACTGCATTCATTCATCAAATAGCAATAATTAGTGTTGGAAATCATAGTCCCATATCAAATTGTCTATGACTACTTGTAGCTGGTGATTGCACGCACCTTGTTGTGATATCGGATGGTTGTGAATTAACCGTGGAGCAGCAATCCAATCATGGAGACACTCAAGCTTATGTTGACAGACAGGATGATATAGCAAACAAAAAAGACTTTTGAACACATCAGGATGTTTTTCTCCAGAGCATCAAAGGGCAGGGGAAGGGAAAAGACCTTGTCAGCTGAACACCTTCTCTTGACAGATCTCTTTGACAGGTTCTCCTGATGTTTTGACAGGTCTGTTTGACACTCCAAATGACTGCAACAGTAATGCATTCATGCAATGTTTATGCACACTTATGTCTACGTATAACAATTCCAAATGGCACCAGGCCTACCCCCAAAAGTGTCCTGGGACTAGATACCACGGGGTACCCAACCCCTCCACAGGAGCCCAGCTCGCAAAATCTGACTTTGGTGGAGGCAGCTAATAATTTAAATGGCCAGCTGTCTCCATCAGCCACACCAGGTGCAAATCCTCACCTGACCCATTCCCGTCCCTGTGAAAGTATAAGTTCCACATTCAGGGGTAAAACATGATTTCCAGGGCTCATTTCTGATGAGTTTAAACTTATTTGAGAGTAAAGTTATTACTCTATGCAATGTGCATGTGCTTGATTTGCTAAATTAGCTTTATTGATATTTCATGACTGACCAAGATATGATGAGCTGTGGAAATCAATTCCGTAAGTAGTGAAATTTGATTAGTTTCAAAATTAATATAGTTCCACAAAATGGTAAGCAGCATTGTGGCCTGCATCCATCCAGTTATCTATTTAATGCAGAAGTAACGTATTTCAAAGGCACTCCTTGTTCTGGGTCAACTGGATGTTCCTTTGTAAGGGACCAGATCCATTAAATTCATACTCACATTGTTTAACTCCATCATGGTCTGATGTTAACAGTGTAGCTTGACTGGCACATGGTAAAGGTTCTCACTCCTCCATCTGAATAGCAGATGAATCATAATAACTCAGAAAGCAATAAGATACTGTACTTAGAAAAGTAAAAGTAATTGCATTTCATTTGGAGCTATCTTTGAAGAGTTTAAGGCAAACAAAAGCAAAGTTTCTCCCTTTTTTTGAGTGATCCTTCGGTTGACATTGTCAGTCGGAATTCACTTCACTAAATAGTCCCCTTTTAAAGCTGCTGAAACAATATTCTGTGTGAAATTAAAATGCAACTTAGTGCATCCATGACATACTCCAAACCCTGCTATGTCTGTTTGGTTGTGGAAAATCTCAGTATCACTGATGAACGCCTTCTCTCAAGGATAGCTAGGTGCAGAGACCTGTCTTGCAGCAATTATGAAGCTGCCTACGCGTTGTTCTGTTATAATGTGCGTTTCGTGAACGTGAATTCGCTGTAATGCAATTGATGAATTGGGGATGCTGTTTCTAAAGCACAAACATTTAAAACTTGTGTTGGCTGTAACGCGATTACATTGCCAACACTTTAAGTGCTGTTTCTAAAGCACAATTTTTCTATAATGTGGGGTGGACAACAACTCAACCATTGCATTATGGAAGAATGACCAGTACTAACATTCTATGCTGTTAGGTTGTGGGGATAACTGAGACGTGGCTTCAAATGGACAGGGCCTGGGAAATGAATATTCAAGGCTACACGTGCTATCGTAAGGACAGACTGACAGGCAGATGGGGTGGGGTGGCCTTGTTGGTAAGGGATGATATTCAGTCCCTTGCGCGGGGCGAGTTAGAATCAGGGGATGTAGAGTCAGTGTGGATAGAGCTGAGAAATTCTAAGGGTAAAAAAACCCTCTTGGGAGTTATCTACAGGCCCCCAAACAGTAGTCTGGATGTCGGATGTAAGTTAAATCAGGAGCTGAAATTGGCCTGTCGCAAAGATGTTACTACAGCTGTTATGGGGGATTTCAACATGTAGGTAGACTGGGAGAATCAGGATGGTATTGGACCTCAAGAAAGAGACTTTGTGGAGTGCCTCAGAGATGAATTCTTAGAACAGCTGGTGCTGGAGCTGACCAGGGAGAAGGCAATTCTGGATCTGGTATTGTGCAATGAACCAGAATTGGTCAGGGACCTCGAAGTGAAGGAGCCATTGGGAAGTGGTGGCCTTAATACAATAAGCTTCAATCTGCAATTTGAGAGGGAGAGGGTACAATCGGAAGTGACAATATTTCAGTTGAATAAAGGGAACTATGGAGCTATGAGGGAGGAACTGGCCAAAGTTCAATGGTGCAATACCTTAGCAGGGATGACAGTGGAGGAACAATGGCAGATATTTCTGGGTATAATGCAGAAGATGCAGGATCAGTTCATTCCAAAAAGGAAGAAAGGTCCTAGGAGGAGGCACGGGTGGCCGTGGCTGATGAGGGAAGTTAAGAAACATATAAAGTTAAAAGAGAAAAAGTATAACATAGCAAAGATAAGTGGGAAAACGGAGGACTGGGAAGCTTTGAAAGAACAACAGAGGATTACTAAGAAGGAAATACGCAGAAAAAAAAATGAGGTATGAAGGTAAACTGGCCAAAAATATAAAGGTGGATAGTAAAAGCTTTTTTAGGTATGTGAACAGGAAAAAAATGGTTAAGACTAAAATTGGGCCCTTGAAGACAGAAACAGGGGAATATATTATGGAGAACAAAGAAATGGCAGAAGAATTGAATTGGTATTTCAGATCTGTGTTCACTGGGGAAGACACAAGCAATCTCCCAGAGGTAACAGTGGCTGAAGGACCTGAACTTAAGGGAATTTACATTTGCCAGGAATTGGTGTTGGAGAGACGGTTAGGTCTGAAGGTTGATAAGTCCCAGGGGTCTGATGGTCTACATCCCAGGGTACTGAAGGAAGTGGCTCTAGAAATCGTGGATGCGTTGGTGATTATTTTCCAGAGTTCAATAGATTCGGGATCAGTTCCTGCGGATTGGAGGGTGGCTAATGTTGTACCACTTTTTAAGAAAGGTGGGAGAGAGAAAGCAGGAAATTATAGACCAGTTAGTCTGACCTCAGTGGTGGGAAAGATGCTGGAGTCTATTATAAAGGATGAAATTACGACATGGATTTATGAAGGGGAAATCATGCTTGACTAATCTTCTGGAATTGTTTGAGGATGTAACTCTGAAGATGGATGAGGGAGATAAGCTTTTGATAAAGTCCTACATAGTGAGCAAAATTAGGGTGTATGTTATTGGGGGCAAAGTACTAACTTGGATTGAAAGTTGGTTGGCTGATAGGAAACAAAGAGTAGTGATAAACGGCTCCATTTCGGAATGGCAGGCAGTGACCAGTGGGGTACCACAGGGACCAGTACTGGGGCCGCAGCTTTTTACAATATATATTAATGATATAGAAGATGGTATTAATAGTAACATTAGCAAATTTGCTGATGATACAAAGCTGTGTGGCAGGTGAAATGTGATGAGGATGTTAGGAGATTACAGGGTGACCTGGACAAGTTAGGTGAGTGGTCAGATGCATGGCAGATGCAGTTTAATGTGGATAAATGTATGGTTATCCACTTTGGTAGCAAGAACAGGAAGGCAGATTACTACCTAAATGGAATCAAGTTCGGTAAAGGGGCAGTACAGAGAGATTGGGTGTTCTTGTACACCAATCAATGAAGGTAAGCATGCAGGTACAGCAGGTAGTGAAGAAAGCTAATAGCATGCTGGCCTTCATAACAAGAGGGATTGAGTATAGAAGCAAAGAGGTTCTTCTGCAGCTGTACAGGGCCCTGGTGACACCACACCTGGAGTACTGTGTGCAGTTCTGGTCTCCAAATTTGAGGAAAGACATTCTGGCTATTGAGGGAGTGCAGCGTAGGTTCACGAGGTCAATTCCTGGAATGGCAGGATTACCTTACACTGAAAGACTGGAGCGACTGGGCTTGTATACCCTTGAGTTTAGAAGATTGAGACATATAAGATTATTAAAGGATTGGACACTGTGGAGGCAGGAAACATGCTTCCGCTGATGGGTGAGTGTCGAACCAGAGGACGCAGCTTAAAAATATGGGGTAGACCATTTAGGACAGAGATGAGGAGAAACTTCTTCACCCAGAGAGTGGTGGCTGTGTGGAATGCTCTGCCCCAGAGGGCAGTGGAGGCCCAGTCTCTGGATTCATTTAAGAAAGAGTTGGATAGAGCTCTCAAGGATTGTGGAATCAAGGGTTATGGAGATAAGGCAGGAACAGGATACTGATTAAGGATGATCAGCCATGATCATATTGAATGGTGGTGCAGGCTCGAAGGGCAGAATGGCCTACTCCTGCACCTATTGTCTATTGTCTATTGTCTATTGTCTATGGCTCTTTGTAAACAAACAAGCAGTTTATGTTCACTTGAAAATCATTGCTTGATAAATAAGGTTCACTATTTTGATCTGACATTGAAAGCAATATGTGTTAATTGGCAAGCTTGTGGAATTTCCCAATGAAGTGAAAAGGTGAATTTGGATAAACAAGTAGGTGTGTGTCATTAGCAATATCTGTAGATCTTTGGAGTTACTAAATACCAAAATGACAGCATTTTTGTCTACAGGTTATGGACTTCCAACTTTCCCACGTTTGCCAGAACGTTGGAAGCCCTGACTGATCTGTTTGTGACTGATTACTGTCGCAAACATTACTGTCTTGCTCAAAATAGAAGGGATACCTTCAGCCCTTCTTTCTCAAGAACAGACACCAAATTATCATCATGCAAATATTGCATAAAATTAATAATCATCTGGTGTAACCCTCGGTGTAAATGAGACAAGGTTGTTGCTGGATTAGGGATAGGAGATTTATAATCAAGTGACACCTTATTTATTACTCTCACTGATAAAGTGGAGTTGCAATCTCTTGAGTCACATGGTCTAGATGTTGCTGATCAGTTCCAAGGTTATTTAGTGGTAATTCCTTTTGAAGATGCCCTCAACCAAGTAATACTTAACATTAAGCAATGTTCAAGTCCTCTGGAATGCCAAAATTATTTTACAGCCGAATAATTACTTTATTAATCTGTAAATGCAATGTCAGCATACACTAAAAAAGCAGTGTGCAAAGTTCCACAGTCATGAGATAAATGATCAGTAATCTCTTTTTTAGTATGCTATTAAACACAAGGCATTAGTGGTTTCTTTGTTCCCTACAGGTGGTTGTAAATCCTCAAACTCGCCACGAGATCAGAAAAAAACCCAGAAAAATCCTTTCTCTATTTGATGGTCTTACTTTTTTAAAAAGTTGTTTTTTAACCTTATTATGCAGAGGATTCTTAGCAATAGGCAAGATCCGTTATGCACTCAACTCATACTAAAATCCGCATTTAATGCAAGTGAATATGCATGAAATATGTTGTCCATAAACAAGACACAATCTGAAATGTGTCTATTTTCTGGTTCTTAAGTGTGTTTCTGTTTCTCTCACATTCCCATGGTTTTTCTTTTGTTTATTTTCATGTTGCGACAATCACAAATTTTTGTTGTCTCAGTATCCCTCCATTCTTGATTCAATGTTTTTTTCTTTTAGTAATACTGTACTCATTTCATAACCTCATAAGATATAGGAGCAGATTTAGGCCATTCAACCCATCAAGTCTCCTTTGCAGTTCGATCATGGCTGATATGCTCCTCACCCCCATTCTGCTGCCTTCTCTCTGTATCCCTTCAAACCATTACCAATTAAAAATCTGTCAAACTCCTTCTTAAATTTACTCACTGTCCCAGCATTCACTACACTTTGGGGTAGCAAATTCCATTCCCTGTCTTTTTTTTTGTTTATTTTCCACTTTCTCCATGCCTCCCAGTTGCATTGCTGCCTTATGTTTACTTACATGCGTATGAACACAGTCAAAACGGGAGGGAGGCAGAGAATAGGAAACTACAGGCTAGTCAGCTTAATGTCTGTCACGGGGACATTATAACAGGGCACTTGATACGTTCAAGGTAATCAGGCAGAAGCCAATATGACTTTGTTAAAGGAAAATCATGTTTAACTAATTTACTGGAGTGCTTTGAAAAAGTAACTTGTGCTATTGATAAGGGGTTGGATATTGTATTTAGAATTCCAGAAGGCATTTGATAAGGTGATAACATCAGAAGTTATTGTGGAAAATAAAAGCTCATGGTGTTGTGTGTAATATATTGGTAAGGACAATAAATTTAAATTGGATTTATTGTGCATGAGTATAACTTAATTTTTTGAGCTTGCCTTGTAACTTAGTGTTGTTTCTAACAAAGGGATCTTCACAAAAAATGGAAGAGCATGACTTGGTTTCAATTCAAAGCGTTTCTTCCCTGAACTGTGATTAGGATATGATCATCTTGACTTTGGTTCATATAAGTCTGTTTTCACATGTGGCACAGTTGCCTACCGCTGGGGCAGAAGCTCTGGGTTCAAAACCGATTCCAGGAATATTGGACATGGTGGGTGTATTCGTAACGGTACTAATAAGATTGATTGACAGGCTGTAAATCCTCCCAATACGTCTGAAGGCTGACCTTGAGACTGGGAGAGTTTCTGGCCAGCCACCTTACAGCCATTTGCCAATGTATTCGACAGTACATTGTCCATTAGAGTGGGCCAATTCAACGGAAGTTCAACCCTTGAGAACTGAGACAGCAGAAAAGACAGATTTATAGTCTGTATTATAAGCAAATACATGACCAATGTGACTAAAGTATTACAACAAACAATAGATTGTGTCTATGTTAAGGGGTTAATGAATCTAAATTGGGTTTTAGTGTAGATGAATATAATTTCATGATATTGGAACAGCAATTGTGGATTAAAGCAATGAAAGGTAGTCAAAATTAGATAAGAACAATTATTTGTGTGGTTAATAAATTGGAACCTTGATATCAAATTTTAAGCAAACACGTAGATCCATTTCTAGAATGTTTGGTAGTATCTCAAATACACATCCAGCTGTGCACCAATAAACTCTCATTTGGAACAGTGCATCAACTAGGTTTTTGTTAATTTTAATGACTGCCATCTCTGTGATGAAGATCCTACTTTAGTTAAGTCAGGAAATGCTACTTTTAACTACATGAGGATTGAGGAATGTGATATATGAAGTTGGGAAAATATGTGGTTTGGGTGGGTTTTTAATGGAGGTGATGAGGATATTACACATGACCCTCATGTCTCCTCCTTTGGGAAAGGTCTGTTTGAATTAAGTGTTGAAGAAACAATGGAATGGCCACTGGTGGGCCTTCCCCAAGAGTGGAGGACCCCTCTTGTGGAAATCCTCCCGCCATCAACACCCATCCCCTAAGCAACTGGCCAGTTGAAGGATGGCAGCTGATCATTACAGCCAGTGCCAGTGGGGAAGTGGGTGGGGGGGAGGGGGGTGTGGCATTAGTGACCAACAATGCATTCAGGGAGAGGTCCTAGAGATAGGCCACATGTGAGTGAGTGGGGAGGGGGAGCCACAGGGGAGACGGGGATCAACGGCAATTACTGTAGTGTCGCTCTCCGTGGAGTCCATATCCCAATGCCAGTCCCTTGTTCAATCACTGACTGACTTGGAATGAGGGATACCCAAATGAAGTTCGCAAGTAGATCTGACCGGGCTATGGTTTTCTGATTCCCTGCAAGACAAGTCACTCATCTGTTCCTGGGATATACTTTGGACTTTGTTTCATTAGAGATCATGTGGTTCAGTAACAGGGTGAGGCCAATAGGTAGGCATTGATCTCTTTCTTAAGGCCCTCAATTGCAGTGGGGTGAAAAGGCTGTGTGTGAGCCTCCACATCACAGACATGAGTAAAGTAAAGATGGGAAGCTGGCAGCACCCCCAACAGCCACCCTCCTGTCTGATTAAACCGAGTTCAAAACTTGTTTAGGGAAGAGCATTGAATTCAATAAATTCTAACCTTGGAGGAGAATATCAGGATGCTGGTATTCCCATGCACCTGCTGTCCATGTTTTTCTTGGTAGTAGAGCTATTTGCTGATAAAGAAGCCTTGTTGACTTGTTGCAATGTTTCCTGCAATAGCCATAATACTGATGTAGTATAGGGACGGGATGTTTAAACAATCCTAACTCTTCAGGAAATGAAGTGAGTGCAATACAGATCAAGATGGGAGATTCTATACATTGTTTACATAAAGCATAGACTAGGTGGATCAAAAATTCTTTTTTCAACTTCCATTTATATTCTTGATTTCTAGTAATCATTTTCTTCATTTAATAATAATTAAATACAGATTCATTGATTAAAATTCATTCCGGAGAGTAAGATTCCTAATCAGTTTTTCGCTGTGCAATCTCTCATCAAAACATTTTATTAACATGCAACCAGTGCCTGCACTAGTTACACACTGCTTTCTACTGAACGCTATTGGTCACAGCAACTGCGTGGAGAATTTAGTGGAGAATCTGTTTGGGTGTTGTCAAGAAGAGCTAATCATCACCTTGTTTACAGGGAATGATAACTGGTAGCTGAATGTGAAGATTGCATTATTAAGATTGTGTAAAAGAAAGCTTTAAATATTGCAATAACTACTATTTTTGTGCTTTCAAGATTTTAGCACCACTTAATCAGTGTCAAATTAAAATAAGATTGGTAATGCATGTTGCAAACTGATAACTAGAACTGTGAAGCATTAAGCCTGTGGTTACAACACAATACAACTGAACACCTGAAGTAATTATGTAAGTTGAGGATCCACTTACAAAGTGGAGTGAGGATTCATTGTGGTCAAGCCTAAGTCTAGATTTACACAATTTCATGGGATATAGTGTAAATATTTTTTTGTGAAACTAATGTACAACTACATTATCCAGAGGAATTTTTATTTCAACTGGTATGTTTATTTTTACATGTTTGCATTTGCCTTGAGCAGGCTCATTGAGTGCAAAATGCTTTTTGTGTAACAATATAGAGATGTACCAGCGGTATGAAGGAGCCTCTGTGGATTATCTAGTTAATGGTCGGTATAACTTCAGTCCTTCATGCCAATACTGACCAGATAGAGTCAGCGTTATACAGCACGGAAACAGATCCTTCAGTCCAATTCGTTTGCATCGACCAGACATCCCAATCAGACCTCAACCCATTTGCCAGCATTTGGCCCATATCCCTCTAAACTCTTCCTATTTGTATACTCGTCGAGATGCCTTTTAAATGTTTTAATTTTACCAGCCTCCACCACTTCCTCTGGCAGCTCGATCCATACATGCATCACCCTCTGAGTGAAAACGTTACCCCTGAGGCCCTTTTTAAAATCTTTCCCCTTAAATCTATGCCTCTAGTTTTGGACTCTCACACCCGAGGAAAAAGACTTTGGCTATTCGTCTTATCCATGCCCCTCATGATTTTATAAATCTCAATAAGGTCACGCCTCCGCTGCAGGGAAACTAGCCCCAGCCGATTCAGCTTCTCCTTATAGCTCAAGCCCTCCAATCCAGGCAACATCCTTTTAAATCTTTTCTGCATCCTGTCAAGTTTAACAACATCCTTCCTATAGAAGGGTGACCAGAATTGTACGCACTATTCTAAAGGTGGCCTCTCTAATGTCCTATGCATCCACAACATGACATCCTACCTCTTATGGTCAATATTCCAACCAATAAAAGTAAGCATGCCAAATACCGCCTTCACTACCCTGCCTACCTGTGACTCTACTTTCAAGGAACAATGCATCTGCACCCCTAAGTCTCTTTGTTTGGCAATGCTCCCCAGGACCCTACCATTTAGTATATAAATCCTGCCCTGGTCTGCCTTACCAAAATGCAACACCTCACCTTTATCTACATTAAACTCTTATTTGTCACTCCTTAGCCCATCTGATCAAGGTCCCATTATGTCCCATCTATCTTCTTCACTGTCCACTACACCACCTATTTTGGTGTCATCTGCAAACTTACTAACCATACGTATTATATTCCCATCCAAACCATTGATATAAATGACAAAAAGCAGTGGACCCAGCACCGATCGTTGTGGCGCACTACTAGTCACATGCCTTCAGTCCAACAGAAAAGAAAAAGCACTTAATTTCCCAGTGCTGAGAGAGTTAACACACACTCTTAAACAAAGGCTGTTCTAATTTGTTCTTATGTCACCATTGCATTTGACTGTAATGAAATAAAACACTGACCTGTGACATTCATTTGATTCTCAAAACACAGATGATAATGGTTCTTAAACATTGTTAACCTTAATTTTATTTGTCAATCTGCCATCAGTGTACACTATGAGATAAATCCAGTAACATTAGTGTTGCATCATTCTGTTCTCATGATACATCAGCCAGAATTTTGCTTTTTTAAGTGTACACATTTTGCTCAACATTTTTGCATTTGGAACATCAACTGTAGTTCCTGTAGTAATGAGGATTTGGTGCTGCATACATTCTATACATTGCTTTGCCTTTGTGGAGGTGAAGAACACAATTACAGATGAAAAGCAGGGATGTGGAATTAAACACGATTGTTCTTCCAAACAATTAGCAGAAAACTCTTGTCTGTCATTCTGGCACAATTGTTATCATTTAGACACCTCTTTCCCTGTGAACCATGAGACGGAGGGAGAAAGAATAAAGGGAAATAGAAAGTGAAAAAGAATTAACAAAGGAAATAAAATTGAAAGAGCATGTCCCAATTGTTGAGCAAGAGAGGACATGAAATCGGGCACAGACCAAAGTAATGGCAAGAAAAAGAGAGCAAATGAGAAAGCCAGATAATTTTCCAATTGCAAACACGTCTAATTAAGTAAGAAAAGGTGTCATGAAATGTCAAAAAATGCTACTGTCTTCTCTGAATCACCAGGGTGGGGACTAAGGCCTACTCCATTATTTGAGTATAAACGTTAAACCTGGCACTCCAGAGCACTGCTCTGCTGTCAGGGGTCCCACCATTTTGATGAAACCTTCAACCCATTTGCCTGCTCAGATATAAATTCTGGAGTAGAGTGGTGCTGGAAAAGCACAGCAGTTCAGGCAGCAGCCGAGGAGCAGGAAAATCGACATTTCGGGCAAAAGCCCTTCATCAGGTATTCTTGATGAAGGGCTTTTGCCCGAAATGTCGATTTTCCTGCTCCTCGGATGCTGCCCGAACTGCTGTGCTTTTCCAGCACCACTCTACTCCAGAATCTGGTTTCCAGCATCTGCAGTCATTGCTTTTACCCTGCTCAGATATTAAAAAAATCCCACGGCATCTTCTCGGTTATATGTTGTATCTTTGCCAATTTTTAACCCTCAGTGAGCATCATTAAAACATATTATACAGTCGACTAATCCCAATCCTACCCTCATACATCTAAGGCTCAATTTTAACTCTGAGTGAGTGGAAAGAATTTCAATGAGTTAAAGTTTCGGTCCAGAATTTGTTGTTATTTAGAAGCAATTACCGTATAGTGATCCACAGCGGGATTGAAGATTGAACCTCCTTCACTTCAAGATATGGGTCTGTTGTAGCAAACAATCATTGAACTAGTTGAGCACTCTTCCAGTCTGGATAGTCCAGTAGCATGCCCCACTTATTCATTTATATGCTACCATCTTAGCACAGTTTCATGCATTGTAACTTAAGGATGCTCATTTTGTCACTGCTGTTCATCAGCTAATGGAACATTCTGGAATATCCTGAGCTGTTGTATAAATTTCTGCCTATACTTTATTTAAATTCATTGTCCCTGAAACGAGTCTTGGCATATCAAAATATAAATTCTCAGCATATGTGTCTGGAATTCCTCTTTCTGCAGCTTTGGTGGAGATGTCATTCTATTTCAAGTAAATAGGTTGAATGCCTTAGCTAGACTAATGAAAGAAGAAACTACAAATAAGCCATTAAATATTGTATCTTATTATCTCAATATTTGCCTGCAAAATGATAACCTATGTATGGAACAGGTGGATTGACATTCTTAACTCCTCTCCATCCTTCAGTGATTCTGCTGATCAGTTTGAAACATTCCCCATTTTTAAGTACATGCCATTCCCTCTGGTTCTCCTGCTGTGGACAAAGTGAAACAGCTCTTCATGATCAATTGTACATTATCTAGTATAGGACCTCTCAAAGTAAAGGTCAGTACCCCAAGTGGTGTTGCGAAGTTTTGGGGTTGCAAACACTGAGGAAGCAGTGGCTGCCATGGAGCTGTGACCAAAGTATAAACAGCAGTCCACCCACTCTAACCATTCTCACTGAAAGGTTGTGACAATGATCAAGCATTAAAAATTGAGTCACAGAGGGCAAATAGTGGGTGAGCATAAACTTTGTGTCTTTAGAGCTGTAAGAATAACATTCATATCACTGAAATAAGATACAAGAAAAAATACTTTGATCTGTTGCTCTGTTCATTTCTTGCTTTCACTGCGTAGTTATAATATTGGTGCTTCTTTTGAGCTTTTCGATCTTATTTCCTCCATGCTGTATAGCTATCACAACTTCAAGAAAGCTTTGATATCAAAAATTACATTCAACAAAGCTTCAGAAATAAACAAAGAAATAGGCAACTTGTTTCGTGGTGCAAAATGGCCGAAGTGAGTATAAGTAATATGTTTAATGATTAAGTTTGATTAATGTTGTGATTTGTGTTCAAGGGCTGGTAATGATGTGATCTGTGATTCCCTGTGAATAATGTGCAATCATTGATTGGTGAGTGTCAGAATGATGTGGTCAATAATTCAGGAAGTCAGCGGATTAGCTACACAACGCCACACTTGTTGAACATTCAGTGCAGTTCCCCATTTGAATGGTAATGGTGATTTACTCGAACCTGAGCCTCAAACCTTCCTGATTTTTGGAAAGCCCCTATTTTCTTATTTGGGAGAAAAAGAACCTTCACCAACAGTATCAAGTGGTTTCCTGTTACATGTTAGGCCCCTTCCTGTTCTTATTAAAACAATTTTTCTTGCTATTAATGGATTAGAGTGGTGCTGGAAAAGCACAGCAGTTCGGGCAGCTTCCCAGGAGCAGTAAAATTGACGTTTCGGGCAAAAGCCCTTCATCATTAATCTGGTTTCCAGCATCTGCTGTTATTGTTTTTACCTTCTTGGTATTAATGTCAATCTATCTTCTTTAAGCTCATCTGAACAGTCAAGATCTCTCTGATATTTTCTTTTAAATTTTTATTATTTTTACGTAAGGTGAGCAATTTGAAGTATAATGGTTATGTCGACAACAGTACCACTCACCTCATTGAATAAGGCCTTGTTGCTCACACACTTGTATTTCAAGTGGTCTGATGTCCACAGGATTTAAACCGCACACTGAGAATAACTCTAGGATTACACTGGAGGGACTACAAAATCATCCAAATTCTTGGAATCATCAACCCATGCCCTTTACAATGGAGTCTGTTCGGTACCTTAATATCTGTCTGCCTCAAACATGGTTCATGAACCCAAATAGTGCAGAGTTGTGGAAGGATATTTCCACGCTTGGAATTTCTTTGTCTGGTCTCCTTTCTCCTGAGCTCCTTGGTGTATCTATGGCATCTGCCAGTGGGTGGGCTTGCATCTTCCCAGAACATTGCCCATTTATATCAACCAGAATAATAGTGAGGTGGTGCCAACTTTGAATCTTCTCCCATTCATCCCTTTCTGGTGGCGAGCTAGTGTTGATGAAATGACCTTGACTTCCCATTAATTTCAGATTAGTCAACAGAGATCAACACTGTTTGTCATAGGCATATAACATCAATACTTACAGGTTGGTCTATAACATGCATTTTGTTAATGCGCATCCAGTACAACACGATTGATAAATTGGAGACACTGTTTCTACCACATGAACTTTTAAATTGTGTATTGGTTATAATGCGATTCCAGTCCCATTAGTTTAAATGATATTGCTATTACATGATTTTGATATAATATGGGATTGCACGTTAAAGCAGAACAGACTGTAGGTGACAGAGGTCACCTCCAATCTGTTAGGAGTCTGGTTCATTCAGAAGAAAGTCGCAAAAACAACTGGCATCTATAATTTAAGGTCAAGAGTGCCAAGGTGTTTCCTTGTAAATTTCATAGTTTACATAATCTACAGCGTCATGGTAGAAATTTACAAAATGACCCAAGTGAATTGTTCATTGTTCCAACCAAGGACACACATTAACCAAAAGGAAGTTTGGGGCTAGTTTTCACTTTGAACAGTGCAGAGTATCATACAAGAGTGCTACTGCAGTTTACCAACATCAATGGAAGGGAAAATCATCCCCAGCCCAATAGGTACAAATGTCGGTACTGTTGTTTTTCTTACAATATTCAGCCAAATGTCAGCTCTTATATTTTCAGCCTACTGTTGTGCTTGTAACACAAACTGCCCTTATGGTTGAGCAGAAGAATGTAGAAAGCAACTGAGAACAACAGACTTTTTGTGACTGGACATATTTGCTTAGAATTAATGTTGGTATCTAAACACAAATGCCTCTGTCACATGGAATGTGCTGAATGTAAAAGGAAACCTTCAGCATTTTGCAGCTCTGGCCCCTGTGTGTTCTCCTTTCTTATAATTAGCTATGATGAAACAACCAAGGGTGTTTCAGTTTCAACTAGGAGAAAGTGAGGACTGCAGATGCTGGAGATCAGAGCCGAAAATGCATTGCTGGAAAAGTGCAGCAGGTCAGGCAGCATCCAAGGAGCAGGAGAATCAACGTTTCCTGAAGAAGGGTTCATGCCCAAAACGGTCGATTCTCCTGCTCCTTGGATGCTGCCTGACCTGCTGCACTTTTCCAGCAATGCATTTTCGGCTCTGTTTCAGTTCCAAGTATATTTGATTGTCCAATTTCTTTTAACGTTCAAATCTAGATCCTGCATTTTTTGAGGGCGTGTGGGGAATATTAACCTGCAATCAATATTTACAAACTTCCTGAATGTCAGTTGTGGCTCAGTTAGTAGCACTCTTGTCTCTGAACTGCAAGGTTCTGGGTATATGTCCCACTCCAGATCTTGAGCAATTTGCAAAACAAATCAAAGCTGCACTATGGAGGAAGTGCTGCGCTATCGGAAATACCTTTTGAATAAGAAAATAGGAAGATGGGACTCTGGTTTATTCAGAAACAAAAACAAATGTTGCTGGAAAAGCTCAGCAAGACTGGCAGCATCTGTGAAGATAAATCAGTGAATGTTTCGGGTCCAGTGACCCTTCCTCGTTAACTCTGATTTCGCTTCACAGATGCTGACCTGCTGAGCTTTTCCAGCAATTTATGTTTTTGTTTCTGATTTACTGCATGAGCAGTTGTTTTGGTTTTTCTCTGGTTTATTCTGTTGGATGTTAAAAATCCTATTTGAAGAAAAACAGAGATAGTCATTTCATAATACTGAGCTTGAGTATTGCTGAAAAATGATACATGTCATTGATGCTTTTCATTTTGCATACATCAGAACAATTCACAAGAATACCAATATAAAAAGAAACTAATTGCATGAGAGGAGAGTGCTGCTTTGCCTGGCAAGTGATTTCTGGTTGTTCAAGGCACTGGTAATGCAACAGTTAATGAAAACTAACCTACACACTTTTTGAAATTTTAAACAAGGCTGGTCCAATATTAATGATTGAAAGTCTGCAACTGGACATCTTTTGCTACATAATCCTCAGTACGTGAAGAATAATGCTGACAACCAATCTAGGATTATCATTTGGCCTCACAGTAATGTGCACTTGCATGTTATCGAATCAGCATATTAATATATGAGGCTCTGTTCTTTGCAGATTGACTCTACATGTTCTTTCCATGTCCCAGTTTCAACACGACCAAATAGGTGGACACTATTCTCAAAGCAATGCCTTGACCAAACAGAGTCAACTTGCCTTGTTAAAAATTTAAATAAAGCTTGACAGTTAACATTCAAGCACCATTAACTGGTGCACTATCATTGCAAATACCTCATACAGCATAAATATTGCTTTCCCTCGACTTTTGGCATTTTTTTGTGAATTATCCTGATGAGTGAAAGATTTTTTTTACGATAATATTCGAGAGCAGAGGAGTTATTTCTGGTTTCCTAGCCAATATCTACCTCTCAGTCAACAATACAGATTACCTGGTTGTTATCACTTGGCCTCACAGTAATGTGCACTTGCATGTTATCGAATCGGCATATTAATGCCGATTAACTGCATTTGTAAATGTGATGGAATATGCATACTATGCACATACACAAAGTAGAAGCAATCAAAGTTACAGGAGAATACATTTTGATCTTCAATGGCACTGAATTAATTTTTATTCAGTTGCTAAGATCCTTTATTGTTTACTACTCAATTTGTGAATGTCTATGTAATGAGGTGAGAATATTTTAGATTAAAGGTTTGTAAAGCATCAATAGTTGCTCAACTCCTCAAACCAAGTGACTCACCCACTCCAGGTGATCTCTGAAAAGAACACGTTCAAACGATTGATTGGTAATTTACCTCACGCAGGTAGAAGGGAGACACTACTTTTATTTACACAAGATTTATACCTATGCTTAGATTTTAGGACGGGAGATGTGTTCTAGTATTGATCACAACATATAATTTACCAAAACATAGAGTCAGAGAGATATACAGCATGGAAACAGACTCTTCAGTCCAACTCATCTATGCTGACCAAATGTCCCAACCCAATCTAGTCCCACCTGCCAGCACTTGGCCCATATCACTCTAAACCTTTCCTATTCATATACCCATTCTAATGCTTCTTAAATGTTGCAATTGTACCAGCCTCCACCACTTCCTCTAGCAGCTCATTCCATACACACACCACACTTTGCATGAAAAAGTTGCCCCTTAGGTCTCTTTTATATCTTTTCCCTCTCAACCTAAACCCACCTATGGAAGAGACTTTGTCTACTTATCCTATCCATGCCCCTCATGATTTTATAAACCTCTATAAGGTCACCCCTCAGCCTCTGACACTCCAGGGAAAACAGCCCCAGCCTATTCAACCTCTCCCTATAGCTCAAATCCTCCAACCCTGGCAACATCCTTAAATCTTTTCTGAACCTTTCAAGTTTCACAACATCTTTTTGATTGAATGGAGACCAGAATTGCACACAATATTCCAACAGTGGCCTAACCAATGTCCTGTACAGCTGCAACATGACCTCCCAACTCCAATACCCAATGCTCTGACCAATAAAGGAAAGTGCACCAAGTGCCTTCTTCATTATCCTATCTACCTGTGACTCCACTTTCAAGGAGCTATGAACCTGCATTCCAAGGTCTCTTTGTTCAGCAACACTCCTTAGGACCTTACCATTAAGTGTATAAGTCCTGCTAAGATTTGCTTTGCCAAAATGCAGTATCTTGCATTTATCTAAATTAAACTCCATCTGCCACTTCTCAGCCCATTGATCCATCTGATCAAGATCCCATTGTAATCTGAGGTAACCTTCTCAAATTTTGGTGTCATCTGCAAACTTATTAACTATATCTCTCATGCTCACATCCAAATCATTTATGTAAATGATGAAAAGTAGAGGATCCAGCACCCATCCTTGTGGCACGCCACTGGTCACAGGCTAGGAGAAAGTGAGGACTGCAGATGCTGGAGACCAGAGTTGAAAAATGTGGTGCTGGAAAAACACAGCAGACCAGGCAACATCCGAGGAGCAGGAGATCCAGTCTGAAAAACAATCCTCCACCACCATCCTCTGTCTTCTACCTTTGAGCCAGTTCTGTATCCAAATGGCTACTTCTCCCTGTATTCCATGAGATCTAACCTTACTAATCAGTCTTCCATGGGGAACCTTGTCGAATGCCTTACTGAAGTCCATATAGATCACGTCTACTGCTCTGCCCCCATCAATCCTCTTTGTTACTTTTTCAAAAAACTCAATCTAGTTTGTGAGACATGATTTTCCATGCACAAAGCCATGTTGACTATCCCTAATCAGTCCTTGCTTTTCCAAATACATGCAAGACAACCCTGTCTTTTCCATTCCAAAAGTCATGTTTTGAAATTTGAATTTTTTGCCTTCATTGCTCAGAGCATCGAATATAAGAGTTGAGAAATCATGTTGTGGCTATACAGGATGTTGGTAAAGCCATTTTTAGAATACTATGTAAAATTCTTGTCACCTTTCTATGGAAAAGATGTGGTTAAACATGAGAGGATGCAGAAAAGATTTACAAGGATGTTGCCAGGACTGGAGGATTTAAGATATAGGGAGAGGCTGAATAGGCTGGAGCTATTTTTCCCTGGAATGTTGGAGCCTGAGGTGGTTTATAAAATCTTGAAGGGCATGGATGGAGTGAATAGCCATAGTCTTTTTTTTCCCCAGCTTGGGTGAATCCAAAACGAGACAGCATTGGTTTAAGGTGACAGGGAAAGGTTTAAAAAGGACTTAGTAGTAACGTTTTCACTCAGAATGGTGTGTGTCCGCAATGAACTGCCGGAGGAAGTGGTGGAGGCTGGTACAATTACAGCATTGAAAAGGCTGCCAGATGGTAAATGAATAGAAAGGGGCTAGAGGGATATGGACCAAATCTTGTCAAATAGGACTTGGTCAGATTGGGAGGTCTGGTTAGAGCAGACGAGTTGGACCTTTTATTCAAATTATGTTCAGCATAGATGAAGGGCTTTTGCCTGAAATGTCAATTTTCCTGCTCCGCGGATGCTGTCTGACCTGCTGTGCTTTTCCAGTACCACTGATCTAGACTCTGGTTTCCAGCATCTGCAGTCCTTGTTTTTACCATAGTGTTAAAATTGTCTGATCTCAGGCCAGAATTTCAGCTCAACTTGAATGGGGAACCTCTGTCTTCAAAGGGATGTCACTCTACTGGTGGGCTGGATCCTGTATTCAAATTTGCACTGTATTCATATTATAAGAACAATACCAAAACAAAGTGAAAATACTTGATGGCCCAGTGCTCTGATTTTACCAGTGCATTCAAATTGGCACATTTGGACTGAGTTAATTCAATAATTGGATGTTTTACATGTTATTGAATGAACTTCAAATCCTGAAATAAATCCTGATGAAAGGCTTATGCCCAAAACACCTCGGATGCTACCTGACCAATTGTACTTTTCCAGTACCGCATTCTTCAATTCTGCAATAAATGTGACAAGGACCTTTGGATATTATCAGCTGTAGACTCGTACATTGCAAATATCTATTCCATTTCTACAATTGTACAATTAACTAATTGATATGTTACTAACATTTTTCATCAAAATTCCAAAATCCAATATAAATAGCATTAATTTTCTTCAGAATTATCTAGCATTTTATTTTAACTTTGACAATCACAAACCTGTTTGGGGAAAGGCATTGTGTTCAAATAGGGTCATTCATGAGGCAATGTAACAGATATCTTTCTGGTATAATGACAGGTTCATATAAATAAGGGCTGTGTTTGCTTAACAAACAGTATGAGCTTCCCTTTTATTCAGTAGAATAAATGCTAGCCTTTAGTAGTTTGATTATTTGAACTGTATAACTTCGGTTACTATTCCAATAGTCAAGGTTCTTTTAGCCACAGTCTTATCAGCACAGAATTCTTGTTTAATCAACAAAGCAAAGGTTAAAAACATATTGCATGGAATAGAGCAGATAGTACTAGATTACTAAATGCTAAAATTACTCTTTTTATAATGTTCTGCATAAGTTAAGTGTCTTTGGTAAATCAAAAAAATCTCGATTAGACTGCATAAGTTGTGTCTCCAGTGGTTTCTGTCACTACTTTTTGCCTTGCCTGAACAAAATACCAAATAATAAAAGGATGATGCTGTCAGCACTGTTGTACTTGCATCCAAAGGCAAATGAAACAACTGTAAAGTCATAACATTTTACCTGATGACTATTTTGAATGCAGTGAGATAGACTGAGTGGCGGCAGGTATCACAGATGCAATCAACATATTGTGTACCTTAAGTTTTTACTGGCAAACAGGAAATTAAAAACAGGGTAAAAACTGGAATGTCCTTTGAAATGATAACCAGCTCAATTGTGAGTGATTGCTGATTTGTGATAAATCCTCTGCTGTGCTGGTATAGATACTGGAAATGCCATGTCTTGAATGTTCAATTTACAAAAAGAAAAAAAACACAGTTCTGGCATGAGTAAAAAATAATTTTATTCTAGCCAACAAGTTCTTAAAAATGTCAGCGCCGCTGAAGGTGAGATGTCATTTGCATGTTGCAAGCAGGGAAGTTGAATAAATCAACCTGCAACTTCTCGACACTCGCAACTTTTGGTGTATTTCTTAATCCCTTGAATGTATTGGCTGATTGTTATATTAATTACAGTGTGTGTCACAAGCTACATGATAAGTTTTCCAAGAAAACCTATCCCATCAGCCTAACAGTTGCCCATACTGCTTCAAACAGAAAATGCCATTACATGTATTCTGTTGGGAAGCTATGGAAAGGTTAATCAAGGCAGCAAATCGATAGTTTTTTACTGCAAGACAATGAGCAGGTTGAAAGAAAGCAACATATTACAGTGCTCTAAACTGCTGAAGAACATATTCATATCTGATCAGTCCCCTTATCAATGAATAGTCTACCAAATAAATAAAAAGCCTGGTCACCTATGTGAATGGAAAAAAGCTGCATTCAGTTTGTCCGGAAAATCAGACACAATCTGAAGGCAGTTGTATTTTATATAACAATAACTAAATAAGGACCAAAGATTTTGATTTTCTTTGCTGTTTGGAAAACTGGTTCACTGACTGCTGATAGATTCAGTTATGAAGTTTATTTTGACCTGAGCTATGGCTGTTAAAGTCACAAGTAGAACTCTCACCAGTTACTATGTTGCTTGTGATTGAATCTGGCATCAGTGAATTTTTACCCTTCAAGTCTAAGGGCTGAGATTTTGCATAACTATCAAGGCCAGCTTTGCTGCGTAATTAGCCTTAAGCCAGTAGTGCGCCTACTTTTGTTGTAAAAGTGTTGTATGATCTCGATATTGATGGTAAGGTTATATTTGGAAGAGTACATATTAGGTTTTGTATATTGGTAATACTAGGTCACAATATTTTTCAAGATTAGATAGATTATTACTAATGTTTAGTTGCTAAAGAACAGGCAAATTTAGGTAATTGAAGAAGTGAAGATTTTGCTCATTGACCAACTCTGAATATGTTCAGAGATCAGTTTGAGTCAAAGTTTTATTTTCTTCTGTGGGATGAAGGATAAGCAAATACAGATTTCACCCTCAATTATGGCATAATACTTGATTGATTTACATTGTAATTCTCTTGTTCAGATAATATTTACAATGGATATTTCATGAGAAAATTATAAGTGTGGAAAATCCTTCCTTGCTGTCTATGACTGACTGTTTTGGTGTAAAAATGTGGGGAGCTTGAGTTAAATGGATACTTTCCACAGCATGAAACACTCAACCAGCTTGATGCTATGAAAGCAAATGGGTCAGCGATAGTAAATTTTGCCAAGGGCATCATATGGTTTTCATATTAACTTACACTCCCACTGTGGTTTGAGGACACTTCAAATTTTTAGATGACAATACAAGTCCACCTCAAGAATGTATTTTCACCGCACTGTGGCTCCTGCATTAAGGAGAATATTTTAAGTTGGTATGCAGCAGCTATAGTTTGTGGCAATCTTCTTCCTGCTCTTCTTCTGAGTACTTAACCCCTCGTTGGGCTTCCATTTTGTAGCACTCAAAAGCAAACCAAGTGCCATCTGCTCTTCGCAATCTCTTTGATGAAATCAAGTCTGATACTGAGAGGCCTGAATTCGATAGCCCCTGAAAATAGGCATGGGAATCATAATTTGCAATGGACATGAATTTGATTGCACTGTAGCAGCCATGCCACTTCATGCTGTCTGCTTGTTTGATTGATTGCTGTATCCAGTCAAACGTACAGTTGCCTGGATGTCTCAGCAGCAGGCAACCAATACAGTGAATGGCTAGCACCATTGAAACCTAGTCTACAACTCTTAAAGGGGAGGTGCATTATGCTTTGAGCCACCCCTGATGCTCAACAGCAAGTTTAAAAATGATGAGGTGGGCAAGGGAATCTCAGACTTAGACATACCCCTTCTATATTAGTGTGGTGCTGCAAAAGCACGGCAGGTCAGGCAGCATCTGAAGAGCAGGAAAATTGATGTTTCGGACAAAAGCCCTCCAGCATCTGCAGTCCTCACCTTCGCTTTCTATATTAGTGTTAATATCAGAAGCCTAAAGATCTGAGATTTCTACATGAGCAATATTAAAGAGCAGATGTGAGACTTGCCTGAGTGCAACACAGAATAGTCCGAGTAGCTACTCTTAGAAACTGATAACAAACACAATTTCAACAAAAGATTTGTGCTGAGGGAGAGGCTGAATAAGCTGCGGCTGTTTTACCTGGAACGTCAGAGGCTGAGGGGTGACCAGAACTAGAGGGCATCGCTTTAGGGTGAGAGGGGATAAATTTAAAATGGCCTGGAATGGGCACAGAATGAACAACATCATGACTTTGCACTATATATAGTATGTGATATTTTGATCAGAATAGTTTTAATACGCACTGTCTCAGCATCAAGCTTACACATGAGCAGACGTCGAGGGCATTATTCATGAGGTTGCCAGTGGCATCGATCTGAAAGTGTGTGGTACTAAATCAATCCCAACTTGTATATTGACCAGTAAGCATAGGCTTTTGGTAGATAGTACTAAATTAATTAGTTGCAAACTGCCAATAGGTCAAGGAACGAGACCTTATTTAATTGCTCCATTTTCAATATCTGTGTTGGAAGTATACAAGTGCTATGATGATGGTGATCATTCTCTTGAAGTTGCATTTCTCATGGTATCCAACAAAGATATTAGAAAAAGCTGGGCCTAATTAAAATCTCCTGGCAGCAACATCTGAATTTGTGTACATGATATTGTTACTATTGAACTCGCCTGCATGAGTCACTAAGTTCATGATTCAGATTGACATTTACACTATGCTAATCTATCATGGCAGTGTCTTATTGAGTGGCACATTAGTAAATAGGCCAGCAATATTGGACATGTTATTACTCTGAGTGAGACTTGTATGTTCTTCCCAGAAGTGAAATAATCCTTCAGAGTGTATGAGAAGCACATTTAATGACTCTATGACTATAAAACTAGATTCACCAACTTAACAACATTTGGCTAATGCATATTGTTCAGAGCTAATCATAGACAAAATAGGGCATAAAGGGGCATTGCTTTTGTGTGTTATGTGTGGAAACTGAACCATGAAAATGAAGACTGTTATAAATCACCTCATGCAGGTTGACACTCTAATGCAAGTCCACAATTCCCTCAGCAACTAGCCCTTGGCCTTAGGTTTGGCTGTGCAGTCATGTGTAATGATAGGTCCCATTGATACAAAATGGGAGGCATCATTGAGCACAGTATGCATTTTATTGGTGTAGTTGATTTGTTGAGGATGGCTATTTCAGTCCTTTTGGCTTTATGTGTATCAGGAATTGCTTTTAGTATCATGTAATACCAGACATTCATGTTGGTCAGTTTAGACATTCGACAATATACATGTGCCATATCTGCCAGGTGTGCTTTCAGGGTCTCTGCATCCTCATTGGATGCTGGTTTGTAATGAGATAACAACTGGGAATGAAGGAGCTCAAGCTTATCAAATACCTCTTCCTGTTTAATGCAGAATAAGGATGCATCAAAGTTGAAATCATAAGTGAAAACACCTTCTTGCTTTCAAAGAGGACATGCTTCAAAAGATTAGTATCCTTAATTATGCTATCCATCTATGTCTAAGTACATTTATATTGTGTAAACCCAGAAAAGGGCCTACATCCACCACTTTTGACTGTGAGTGGTTGGCAGTCTAGAACCAATTAACCTGGAAGGGATGGGTGTCTCAAACTGTTTAAAGAGCCAGTGACTTTAACCATCTCTTGCTGCAGCTTTGCAATAAACTCACAAATGTTTTGTCTACCTGCCTTGCCAGTGAGGCCTATATCCTGAGAATTAACAAACTTTATTTTTTAAAACCTTTCCATAATTCTCACTGCATGAAGAAATAACTTTGTGCTACCTTTCAGGAAGTAGATTAGATTCCCTACAGTGCAGAAACAGGCCCTTCAGCCCAACCAGTCCACGCCAACCCTCCAAAAAGTAACCCACCCAGACCCATTTCTCTCTGACTAAGGCACCTAACACTATGGGCAATTTCACATGGCCAATTCACCTGACCTACACATCTTTGGACTGTGGGAGGAAACCCACACAGTCACCTGAGGCTGGAATCGAACCTGGTGTTGTGAGGTAGCAGTGCTAAACACCAAGCCACTGTGCCACTCAAGTGATATACCAAAGGACTTTGCAGATAAAGAAGCAGTGTAGAGTGAGAACCTTGCCTGATATCTCCCCACCCTTCTTCTCTAGATATAGTGACTTTAATTGGATGAGCTAAGATAAGCTGAGTGTGGAATTGAACTTGGACCTTTCCTAGCATGCGAGATTTAGTGTGACTCCATGCTAGGCATTCACTCAAAACTGTGGTGAGAGCTGAAGTACTCGAGGTTTAGCACCTGTGTTCCTTGCATACACATGAACTTATGCAATGGCTTCAAAGATGTTTTTGTTCGCAATGAGCTGGGAGTGTCCCAAGCAGATTACATTTTGATGAATGAAATTATAGAGTTGCTCATATGACATGTAATCTGTTGCCAGATACACCTGCCACTGAGTTTTATGTTACACATTCAAGAGCAAATAAATCCTGTGGTTTTGTTCCACCAAGCTTGTGATTTTGGTCCCTTTATTGTCTTCACTTCAATTGTAGGTTTGAAAGTGGGATTATTGCTACTTGACGTCTCACTTCTCCTGACTCTGTGTAGCATGGAAAGTTGATATTTTCAAATGAAGTCCACAGTCGAATCAGCCCTTTGGAATCATTTGTTCCTTGGTATTCCAGTTGGACCGTGGTACGAAGGGTGGTTAGCCACAGTAGGAAAGTTAGAAAATACTTTAAAGAGTCTGGTATTTGTTCTGTAGGCTTTTCAAAATCCCTGACCCAATTCAGTGTGACTTTTTTTTACTTTTGATGTCACAACTTCCTCCACCTGTTTGTAAGTGTGTGTGTGTGTATGTGTGTGTGTGTGTGTGTGTGTGTGTGAGATTCTGCAATACTCTTCCCCTGCAGGGCACGGTGAACTTCACATTTGACATTCTTTGTGTGTCTTTGATCTTTCGGAGGAAGAACAAAAACAATAATATGATGTTGGACAGGATCAGCGATGTCACATGGAATCCACTTGCCTGCCTACCTGAATACATTGGCAATCGAATGTCTGCTTCCTCTTGCTCCAGGTTCTTTTATTGGTCAGAGTATTGAGTACAGGAGTTGGGAGGTCATGTTGCGGCTGTACAGGACATTGGTTAGGCCACTGTTGGAATATTGCATGCAATTCTGGTCTCTTTCCTGTTGGAAAGATGTTGTGAAACTTGAAAGGATTCAGAAAAGATTTACAAGGATGTTGCCAGGGTTGGAGGATTTGAGCTAAAGGGAGAGGCTGAGCAGGCTGGGGCTATTTTCCCTGGAGCTTCGGAGGCTGAGGGGTGACCTTATAGAGGTTTACAAAATTATGAGGGGCATGGATAGGATAAATAGACAAAGTCTTTTCCCTGGGTCGGGGAGTCCAGAACTAGAGGGCATAGGTTTAGGGTGAGAGGGGAAAGATATAAAAGAGACGTACGGGGCAACGTTTTCACAGAGGGTGGTATGGGTATGGAATGAGTTGCCAGAGGAAGTGGTGGAGGCTGGTACAACTGCAACATTTAAAAGGCATTTGTTTGGGTATACGAATAGGAAGGGTTTGGAGGGATATGGGCTGGTTGCTGGCAGGTGGGACCAGATTGAGTTGGGATATCTGGTCAGCATGGACAGGTTGGAACGAAGGGTCTGTTTCCATGCAGTGCATCTCTATGACTCTATGACTCTATAACCAATGCTGTGGAGGCTTCACTTTACAAAGGAAACTATTCATGAACTGTCACATGTCTCAAGCTGACTGGTCCAACTCCAAAGTTGCAGGCTACCATAAAGTGTACAAATACCCTGAACATTTCTGCTAAGGGGACCACTGTAGGCTGGTATTGAAAATATTGTGTTATATCTCAAGAGTCAATTTGGCTTTAAATGACATGCTCAGGATATCATCTCTGTCTCACAGTATGTAACGTGATGTTGTATTTCATCCTGCCTCGAGTACTGTCATGGAAGCATAGTCATAGAGTCCTGTGTATCATGCTGCTTAATATTAGCCCAGACACTGAATAGGGTTGATATATAACAGCGAGTACTAATAGTTAATAGACTTTCCAATTGCACATTATCAGTGGCCTGGAAGATAATATAAGCAATGACACACCAGCTAAAGTAATCTGGTAGTGGCAAACATACAGCTTTATGGGAGCATTGAAAATCTATCAAAAGAACTCCAATAACTTGATACTTTGGGAGGAGGGGGAGGGAGCTAATGGAAGTCCAAGCAGACAATAGTTTCATGCTTATTGACCAGGAAGGAAGTCTACATTCAGAAGTGGCTTAGAGTGGAGCTGAATAAGATGGAGCAACATGGTGTAATTTAGGAGGCTGACCACCATACAGATTGGTGTAGTTTCATTTTTACTTGGGTGTTTTAAAGAAAAATGGGACCATCAGATCGCATATTCCTCAAATATTCAAATAGAAGTTGTCTGCACAAAATATCAATGCCAGGAGAAGTAAATCCTAAGTACCGAGGGAAGAGCTCTTCCTCTTTTCAAGCTGGATATGAGTACTGCTCTGTTTTGTTTGGCAGAAGAATCCTAAGAGCTCACAACATTTCAGATGGTACTTTTCCGACTGTGTGGCAATTTGGGCTGTCATTTATATTGCAGCAATGCATGGATCAGATGATCAAGTGTGTGCCTGGTTGTACTTGCATTGCTGATGGTATTACAGTTCTCAGTTAAACAAAAGTGCAGCATGGCCACAAGCTTCACCTCCTGATGACAGCCGCATGGCAACATGGATTAATATTTAACAGACAGTGTCAGCCTGAGCAACTTCTGTAACACTGCCATGGTTTTGTTTTATTTTATTTCAATATTTTCCCTACTTTGTGGAAGAGATATCTCCATTGAAATATTTGCTCAAGAAGATGTCTCCTATATATGGCTGAGTTGATATGAAGTGATTATGTTGAGAGTGTGTTGCTGGAAAAGCACAGCAGGTCAGGCAGCATCCAAGGAGCAGGGAAATCAACATTTTGGGCCAGAGCCCTTCATCAGGGTGAAGAGCTCCGGCCCGAAACATCGATTTTCCTGCTCCTCGATTGCTGCCTGACCTGCTGTGCTTTTCCAGCAACACACACTCAATTCTGATCTCCAGCATCTGCAGACCTCACTGTCTCCAAATTAAGCGATTATGTGCCTTAGGAAGATGATTTCATCTATATGGTACAATGAATTGTAAAAAAAAAATCTGTTGGACACTTCAATACCATGTTATCCAAGCCCATCATTTTACGTTATGGGAGATAACATAAATGTCATTGCTGTATCAGATAAAATCTATATTATTTTTATTCACTCACAGGGTGTGGGTGTCATTGATTGGGCCAGCATTTATTGCTCATCCCTAGTTGCCCTTGAGAATGTGGTGAGCTGCTGCCTTGAACTGCTGTGGGCAGACCCACCATGCTGTCAGGGGGATAGTTTCAGGATTTTGACCCAGCGATACTAAAGGAATCATGATATATTTCCAAGTCCAGGTAGTAGGTGACTTGGAAAGGAACTTGCAGGTGGTGGTGTTCCCATGTATCTGCTGCCTTTGTCCCTCTAGATGGAAGTGATTGTGGGTTTGGAAAGCGCTGTCTAAGTATCTTTCGCAAATTTCTACAGCATCTTGTAGTTGGCACGCACTGCTGGTACTGAGCGTGGTGGCGGGAATGGCTGCTGTTGGATGTTAAAAAATTTTGTCTGTTATGCGGATCATGACACTATCATTGTCCATCTCGATCACGAATTATTCTTAGGAAAAAGAATCTGTTGCCCTTCCCAATCTGGCCAATATGATTGTGGTTGAATGTGGTTGTGGTTCACTGCTCTCTGAAATGGCTCTCAGTTCAAAGGATTTCTGTGCTGTATGACTCTGACTATTAGAGATGGGCAACAAATGCTGGCCTGACCAGTGACGATAAGTCCCATGAAATTACTGAGTAAAACAAAAGCACATTGCTAATCTTGCTGCACACTCACTGGTGTTTATAGAGCCATGGATTTGGGTGTGTTCCAGTTTGTAATTTTGCAGCTGGACTGCAATTTACTCAGGAAAGAGTCCAGAGTTCAAATGTTTGTTCCATTTACATGGACTTGTTTGCTGAATCAGCTGTCTGAGCTTCTGTTATGGAAGCTAATATAAGTTTAATAAAAGTACGATTTAACAACAAAAGCTTGCATTTACCTTGCATTTTTAGCAGTCTAAAAATGCACCAAAATTGTTGGGTTAAACACTTTAGCAAATTGGTTTAGATTATGTATCGTCAGCAAATTGCTCCCCAGCATATCCTTAATATTAGGTTCATATGAACAAAGGAAGTTCCAAAGGGCAATTGATTAAAACCTGCCTCAAAGGCAAGACAGCAATCTAGTGGCGCCCTCATGTTTTCATTAATTCATGGGACATGGGCATTGCTGTCCATTAATGTTCCTCAGTTATTGCTCTTGAGAAGATGGTGATGAGTCACTGCAGTCCACGATTTGTTGGTATACCAGAGTGCTGTTAGGGATGAAGTTTCCAGGATATTGACCCAGTGTACTGTAGGAGCAGCAATGTAATTCCACATTGGGAAGGTATGGGGCTTCAGGGGGAAATTGTAGCTGCTGGTGTTTCTATGTATCTGTTGACTTTGTCCTTGTCGATTGTAGAAGTTGCAGGTTTGGAAGGTGCTGTTTGAGAAGCCTCAGTGAGTTGTTACAGTGCATCTTATATATGATACACACAGCTACTACTGAGTAGTATTGGTCAAGTGAATAAAGTTTGAAACTGTTTAGCTATATTAACAGTCAAGTGGCCTGAAAGGGGATCACGCTCCAGTATTAAGCTTCTGGCATGTTGATTAAACTGTACTTGTCCTTGCAAGTGGAGAGTAATTCCATCACACAATTGACTCATAGAACATAGAACATAGAACAATACAGCACAGAACAGGCCTTTTGGCCCACGATGTTGTGCCAAACATTTGTCCTAGCTTAAGCACCCATCCATGTACCTATCCAATTGCTGCTTAAAGGTCGCCAATGATTCTGACTCTGCCACTCCCACAGGCAGCGCATTCCATGCCCCTACCACTCTCTGGGTAAAGAACCTACCCCTGACATCCCCCCCTATACCTTCCACCCTTCACCTTAAATTTATGTCCCCTTGTAACACTCTGTTGTACCTGGGGAAAAAGTTTCTGACTGTCTACTCTATCTGTTCCTCTAATCATCTTATAAACCTCTATCAAGTCACCCCTCATCCTTCACCATTCCAATGAGAAAAGGCCTAGCACTCTCAACCTATCCTCGTACGACCTATTCTCCATTCCAGGCAACATCCTGGTAAATCTTCTCTGCACCCTCTCCAAAGCTTCCTCATCTTTCCTAAAGTGAGGCGACCAGAACTGCACACAGTACTCCAAATGTGGCCTAACCAAGATCTTGTACAGCTGCAACATCACCTCACAACTCTTGAATTCAATCCCTCTGCTAATGAACGCTAATACACCATAGGCCTTCTTACAAGCTCTATCCACCTGAGTGGCAACTTTCAAAGAGCTATGAACATGGACCCCAAGATCCCTCTGCTCCTCCACCTTACTAAGAACCCTACCGTAAACCCTGTATTCCACATTCTTATTTGTCCTTCCAAAATGGACAACCTCACACTTGACAGGGTTGAACTCCATCTGCTACTCCTCAGCCCAGCTCTGCATCATATCTAAGTACCTTTGCAGCCGACAACAGCCCTCCTCACTATCCACAACTCCACCAATCTTCGTATCGTCTTTCCATGTCACACAAAGTCAAATGTTGCCTTGATGTCGATGACAGGAACCATCCCTCCCCTCCTGTGTTTGGCTGTTTTTGCTCTAATTCAGACCATGACCTTAATGAGGTCAGGAGAAGAGTGGAACCCAAACTGAGTGTTAGAGAGCAGATTAATGCTGAGAAAGTGCCATTTGACAGCACTTGATAACACTCTTTTCATTTAAGAATGGTAGGTAACCTTCTAATGCTGCAGACTGAAGAAAAAGTAGATAGCATTGGAGCCTCAGCAGACCTATGGGAACTTCTGCAAAAGATCAGTTTGAGAGGGTGCAGAGATAAATTTCAAAAGATAAATAACTTGGAGAACGAGTCAATAGGCATTTCTGAATGGACCACTGGGGTGCTTTTGCAGGCCCCTAAGAGGTGTGGAACCTCAGGCTCTGAAAGCATCCCAATCTCCTGCAGAAAGGCCAATTCAAATGGAGCTGGCAGCCTCTCAGCATTTGTGAGGCCTCTGCATTGCCAAATGCCTGCCATTCTGACCTGTTTACCCTAGTAAGGTCCTTTTTAAATACTTCAATCATCTGCCTCCTTTCATGTGGCAGCACCCAATCCTACCACTGCGAAACATCCCCAGAGCAGACTGGCATCATAGAGTGCCATCCTGGCATGGCTGCCCACACTCTCTTTCTGGGTCCACAACTCCCAACCCACCATAAGCAAAAATAGAAATTGCTGGAAAAGCTTAGCAGTTCTGGCAGCATCTGTGATGGAGGAGAAAGTGAGAACTGCAGATGCTGGAGGTCAAAGTCAAAAGGTGTGGTGCTGGAAAAGCACAGCCGGTCAGCCAGCATCCGAGGAGCAGGAGAGTTGACGTTTCGAGCAAAAGGTCTTCATCAGGAACTGGGAAGAGAAATCAGAGTTAATGTTTTGGGTCAAGTGACCCTTCTTCAGAACTCTTCCCAACCCATCAAAATAGTCCTACTGTGTATATTGTCAAAATATAGATGGTGCTTTCTGTATGAACACACAGAAGGGGAACTAAACTACAATGTGAATTGTCTCATCTCTTCTGCAAACAATGTTTATGCAGGGAATTTTTTTTTAAATAATGAGGTTATACCCAAGGAACTAGGAAATAGAAACAGGAATAGGCCAAATGATCCCTCGAGATTGTACCGGTGTTCAAAAAGGGCATAGACAATCTTGTACCTCAAGATTGTACCTCAAGTGCTGTCTTGTACCTCAACTGTGGGTGGCACAGTGGCACTGCTACCTCACAGCGCCAGAGACCCGGATTCAATTCCCGCCTCAGGCAACTGACTGTGTGGAGTTTGTACATTCTCCCTGTGTCTGTGCAGATTTCCTCCGGGTGCTCCAGTTTCCTCCCACAGTCCAAAGATGTGCAGGTCAGGTGAATTGGCTATGTTAAATTGCCCATAGTGTAAGGTGAAGGGGTAAATATATGGGTGGGTTGGGCTTCGGTGGGTCGGTGTGGACTTGTTGGGCTGAAGGGCCTGTGTCCACATTGTAAGTGATCTAATCTAATCTAACTCCAACTTCCACCTGGCCCCTATATTCCTTGATTCTCTTGGTACCAAAATGTATCACTGTTAGTCTTAAATTTACCCAATAAGTCACATCCAAGAGCTCTTAGGTAGAGAGTTCCAAAGATTCACAACCCTCATGCTCAGACAAAAGGGTGGACTCATTATCCTGACTTTAACTGAATAAAACAGATGTGATTCTTCTCTGGTTCTGGATGGGGTGGGGGCATTAAAGTGTGAGAAATCAGCATCCCACTCCCCATTTCCAATTTTAATTGAAACCAGTAGATGGGCCAATGACAAATGAATTCAACCTACTTCTTTGAATCTATGGTAATGAGAATAAGATTGAGAATCTCACTGTCACTGTCATTCAACTTATGAAATTTGGTAGCTATCAGCATGAAGCCCCAAAAGCACTTGAGTGATTGATTCAGGAGATAAGTAAGTTTATTCCTACTTTCAGAATCCAAGAGCCTTTCTGCAAGGACTCTATGATTAGGCCCTTACTCCTCCCACCACACCTGCACCCCTAGCCCACATTCCCTGAAATAAACAGTCACCCTACTCTGCTCAATCAGTCCCTCAACCCCATTGTCACAATGACGACTTTACCTGCTGCTGGAGCCATTGAAGATTAGTTCCCTCCCTGACTGAGGGCCCAGTTATCAATCAGAGAGGTGTTGCAAGGGCAGATCTGCACAATTTTTGGAAGAGTCCTGAATTATGGACTCTCCTGAATTTCTGACCAACCCACTCCCCATGGATGATATCAATTAGATGTTTGCCCCATGACTCCCATTTTTAGAATTTTCAGTTAGGGGTGAAAACCTTTCAGCATCTTGTCCTTTTACTAAGAAATGTGTATGTTTCAATTTAATCACTCTGAACTTCAAATATTATATAGACCAATTCTACTTAATTTCTTCATGGGACAGTCTTCCTACCAGCAAGAAATGTGATCTGTTTTGCCATTTTTTTTTAAGATGACAACACAGGAATGAGAGGAGATCATTGGCTTGCTCAGGGACATAATTTGATACCATTAAAACCCATCCACTTCAGTAAAAAAAGGAAAATGACATTCGAATATCTGCAACACTAACTGTATTGTGTCGTAAAACTTTGGTGCTGGAAGAGATACTTTAGTACTTTAGCCAATTGTATTCAGTGCTGTCTACCCTAATCACAAGAACACCAAAGGAAGAGTGACCCCTTGAGCCTGTTCTGCCATTCAATATGATTGTGGTGGATTTTGAGCTACAATTCTACTTTTAACACCTGCTCCCTAAATCCTTTGATCCCCTGAGCGACCAAAATTCTGACTAACCCTATTTTAAACATATTGAACAGTGGAGCATCTGGAACTCTCTTGGATAGAGAATTCCAAAGATCCGCAATCCTTTGGCTGAAGTCATTTCGCCTTGTCACAGTCCTAACTTATCCTGAGACTACCCGTGTGCTTTTGTTTTCACTGAGCAGGAAATCTGTTTGTGTCTATTCGATAGAATCCTGTATGCTTCAATGAGATCGCCTCTCATTCTTCTAAACTCTAGAGGGGATAGATCCAATTTACTCAGGCTCTCATCAAAGGATCACCCCTCATTCCATGGACCAGTTTAATGAATCTTTGCTGTATTGTCTCCAATGCAGGGAACCAGTCACTGATGGGCACAGCAGCAGTTTAGCCCTGCTCACTTTACACCTTTCACATTGAAATAATTACACAGAGGTTGGTATCCCATCACCAAGGCACTGTTTATTGTGCACACTGTGGCCAGCCAGCTTGGAGTCAGTTGCCTGAACTGAGGAGATTCTGATTCTCTGGTTATATATATTGTTCTTTTTTTTTCACTCTTCCTTTCTTCTGGTTACATTGGTCAGCCAGGGCCCAGGTTAATCAACAACCTCACAGTCAATAACGTTAGCCTGGTTCCAGTCACTACACATGTTCAACTAGAAATGAAGATTGACTGGATGTAAGTTTGCTCGCTGAGCTCGAAGGTTCATTTCCATACGTTTCATCACCTTACTCGGTAACATCTTCAGTGGACCTCCGGGCGAAACACTGCTGATAATTCCTGCTTTCTATTTATATGTTTGTGTTTCTTTGGGGTGGTGATGTCATTTCCTGTTCTTTTTCTCAGGGGGTGGTAGATAGGGTCTAACTCAATATGCTTGTTGATAGAGTTCCGGTTGGAATGCCATGCTTCTAGGAATTCTCGTGCGTGTTGTTGTTTGGCTTATCCTGGGATGGATGTGTTATCCCAGTCGAAGTGGTGTCCTTCCTTATCTGTATGTAAGGATACTAATGAGAGAGGGTCATGTTGCTTTGTGGCTAGTTGATGTTCATGTATCCTGGTGGCTAGTTTTCTGCCTGTTTGTCCAATGTAATGTTTGTTATAGTTCTTGCGTGGTATTTTGTAAATGTCATTAGTTTGACCCTATTCCAACAGTAACTTTTTTTGTAATAAATCTGTAACTAGATTTTTTTTTGCTTGAAGTACTAACCTTGAATTTATACCTCCTTACTATTGTTCTGGATTTTCTCAGCTACTTGCACCTTAGGCAGTTTGGAATAATGCACAAGAATGAGGAACTTAATGGAATTAGGATGTAAGTGACTGCTGTTTATTTATGTTCCCCTATTTTTAGGATCTTTTGCATTACTCTTTGTTACCCCAAAATGATCAGAAGGATTTTTAACTCATTTATTTTGCAGAGCCAATAACTGTTCTGATTATCCTTGCTTCCATTACAAATAATGGCAATTGCAATTTTCCTGCATTTAAGCCCATTTTCAAATATCTGTCACTCAAACAGTCAGTAGAAACCTGGCCTGATTTATTAAGTTGAGGTGTGCAAGAAAATGGAGAGAAAATCAAAAGCAGTCTACAGGAATATTTATCCTTTGCTTGACATTTGTTGCCATAATTCTGTTCAGCATTGTTTCACTGTGAACTTTTAACCTGCCATGAATCACAAAGGAATGAAAACGATTTTTAACTCATTTATTTTGCAGAGCCAATAACTGTTCTGATTATGTTTGTAGTGGGCACTATTAAATACCAGAGGTGAAGTGCTGATTAGGCAAAGGCCTAATCAGTTTTACTTTGATTTGGTTCACAAAGTTCCCCTAACACGGGGTATTTGTTCCCATCATTATAGATATGCACATACTCAGTTCTCACACAATTATCCCTATAACATATAACTATCATTTGTTCCTGAGTTCCACTTGGCTGAAGAAATCTTGTGACAACTTCCAGAAAACAGGCACATGAGTATTTTAACAGGACATCAGGTTTTAATGTCAAAGTTAATTCGTAGCTTGGGTTACTTGAGAGGCTACATTTTGATTCAATCTTCTCTCTGCTCCAATGACAATTTGCCATCAGTCCAGCTGTTCAGGGAGGTGATGGTATGGTGGTAATGTCTATGGCCCAAACATCCAGAACCTCAAGCTAACATTCTAAGAATGTGGGTTTGAATTACATCTTGACAGATGGCGAGGTTTGATTTCAATTAGAAAAAATTCTGAAATAAGAAAAAACTAGCCTAATAGTGACCATGTTAAAAACCCATCTGGTTCACTAACATCCTCTGGAGAAGGAAATCTGCCATCACTACCTGATGGGGTTGATTCTTAACTGCTGGTCAAACCAATGGTGCTTACATTACAATTAATTAAAAACAATTTGAATAATAAGTCATTGGTGCAGCGTGGCTCACACTAGCATAATTCAGGCAGTTCGATTGAGATTACTGATATTTGGTTCCTTCATCTTTTAATGAGTATCCAGCACATTGGCATCCTATTATGAATCTATGAATCACAAATGGAATTCCAAACTCATAAATCAGATGAATGAAAATGTCAAACCTCCATGTAAAGCAATGGATTTCATCTGATGTTAAATGTGCAACATTCATGTTTAAGTGTGGAATGCTTTGGGTCAGGTATAGTTTGACCACAAGCAGAGAACTAGACCATCCACAAAAGGGCTGTTCCAAATAGCTCATTGTGAACATTATCTGTCCCACACTAGTCATTCCTGTAAACATTGAGTGAAGTTGCCAATTTGGGCTGGAGTGAGGGTAATTTTATGTTGAAGGCTGGTGAGATTTCCCAATTTGCTCTAGTTCCAGATAGGATATCGCAGACTGTTAAACTCCCCGTTGAGAGGAGATGAACTGACTCTCCATCTGTCTTCCTTATTCATCCACATCTGCCTCAGTTGTTGTAATTTGAAAGGGATCCTCTCCCTTGTGGATAGCGTTCTTGCAGATCCAAACAAACTTTGTGTTTTAAAAGGACCCAATTTAACCAGGCTTTTTGAAATTAACAAGTAGGGAGAGTTTATTAAATAATATGCATGAGAAGAAATACTAATGCAACACACATATACACACAAATTAAAATATTATCTGAATCCAAAAAGATGATGATGAGAAAACCATTATATGGATCAGTCTCTGAATTGGGAAAAGTGAAGAACAAAGAGGATTTGCTTTGGTACTTACTGTCTTTAATTTCCGATATGGCTAGAAAGAACTTTCATGTACTTTCATGTACAACTTTCATGTACAACTTTCATGTACTTACCCCCACACTCTGGGTTCCTCAACTGTTCCAGAATCTTCCATCGGCCTCCGAAATCGCTCCGGCGCCATTAACCATGCGGCCGCTACAGCGCCTGCGGCAACAACCGCCTCCGCGAACCATGACGTCACTTCCGCCCCCACCGACCTCGCAGCCTCCGCAATCACCGCCCAGACAGCCACCTCCACGATCGCCAGGAAGACCATCGCCAACAGATTCGCGGCCTCCGCAGCTATTGGGAATAACACCGTTTCTGTCGTTGCCACAGCCACTTCCGCTCCTTGGGTTGCCGTCACCGCAGCCACTTCCGCTCCCAGTGACATCACTAACCTGCACGACCACCACGCCGCATCCATCTCTGCCCCCACGCCGATCTCCGTCACCACGCCTAACTCCACCCCCACGCCGATCTCCGTCCCCGCCCCCACACCGATCTCCGTCACCCCACCTAACCCCGTCCCCACGCCGATCACCATCCCCGCCCCCACGCCCAACCCCACCCGCACTCCCAGCTCCAGCCCCACACCAGGTCCTAGCTCCAAGCCCTGCTGTGTTTTCACCATCCCTCCAGAACTTCCCCTCTCTGAGGATGAAAGATCAGTCCTCAGCAGAGGCCTCACCTTCATTCCCCTATGCTCTCGGATTAACGAGTTCAACACGCGGCGTGACATCGAACAATTCTTCCGCCGCCTTCACCTCTTGCCTACTTCTTCAACCAGGATTCTCACCCACCCTCTGATGACCCCTTCTCCCGCCTCCAACACACCTGGACACCCCGTGCTGGCCTCTTACCTGCCCTCGATCTCTTCATAGCCAACTGCCGCCTCAACTTCTCCACCCCTCTCACCCACTCCAACCTCTCACCCTCGGAACGTGCAGCCCTCCACTCCCTCCGTTCCAACCCCAACCTCACTATCATACCGGCAGACAAGGGAGACGCGGTAGTAGTTTCGCGCACCGACCTTTACACCCCTGAGGCTAAATGCCAGCTCGTGGACACCTCCTCCATTGCCCCCTTGACCATGACCCCATCTCCCACCACCAAACCATCATCTCCCAGACCATTCATAATCTCATCACCTCAGGGGATCTCCCATCCACCGCCTCCAACCTCATCGTCCCACAACCCCGCACCGCCCGTTTCTACCTTCTGCCCAAAATCCACAAACCTGACTGCCCCGGCAGACACATTGTCTCAGCCTGCTCCTGCCCCACCGAACTCATCTCTGCATACCTCGACACGGTCCTGTCCCCCTTAATCCAAGAAATCCCCACCTACGTTCGGGACACCACCCACGCCCTCCACCTCCTCCATGATTTTCGCTTCCCTGGTCCCCAACGCCTCATCTTCACCATGGACATCCAGTCCCTGTACACCTCCATCCCCCATCACGAAGGACTCAAAGCCCTCCGCTTCTTCCTTTCCTGCCGTACCAACCAGTACCCTTCCACCGACACCGTCCTTCGACTGACTGACTGGTCCTCACCCTGAACAACTTCTCTTTCCAATCCTCCCACTTCCTCCAAACCAAAGGAGTAGCCATGGGCACCCACATGGGCCCCAGCTATGCCTGCCTCTTCATAGGATATGTGGAACAGTCCAACTTCCGCAGCTACACTGGCACCACCCCCCACCTTTTCCTCCACTACATCGATGACTGTATCGGCGCTGCCTCGTGCTCCCCCATGAGGAGGTTAAACAGTTCATCCACTTTACCAGCACCTTCCACCCCGACCTCAAATTCACCTGGACCATCTCAGACTCCTCCCTCCCCTTCCTAGACCTTTCCATTTCTATCTCGGGCGACCGAATCAACATGGACATTAACTATAAACCAACCGACTCCCACAGCTACCTAGACTACACCTCCTCTCACTCTGCTCTCTGTAAAAACGCCATCCCATTTTCCCAATTCCTTCGTATCCGCCGCATCTGCTCCCAGGAGGACCAGTTCCAATACCGTACAACCCAGATGGCTTCCTTCTTCAAAGACCGCAATTTCCCCCCAGATGTGGTCGACGATGCCCTCCACCGCATCTCCTCCACTTCCCGCTCCTCCGCCCTTGAGCCCCGCCCCTCCAACCGCCACCAGGACAGAACCCCACTGGTCCTCACCTACCACCCCACCAACCTCCATGTACAGCGTATCATCCGCCGTCATTTCCGCCACCTCCAAACGGACCCCACCACCAGGGATATATTTCCCTTCCCTCCTCTATCAGCGTTCCGAAAAGACCACTCCCTCCGTGACTCCCTTGTCAGGTCCACACCCCCCACCAACCCAACCTCCACTCCCGGCACCTTCCCCTGCAACTGCAAGAAATGCAAAACGTGCGCCCACACCTCCCCCTTACTTCCCTCCAAGGCCCAAGGGATCCTTCCATATCCGCCACAAATTCACCTGCACCTCCACACACATCATTTATTGCATCCACTGCACCCGATGTGGCCTCCTCTATATTGGGGAAACAGGCCGCCTACTTGCGGAACGCTTCAGAGAACACCTCTGGGACACCCGGACCAACCAACCCAACCACCCCGTGGCTCAACACTTCAACTCCCCCTCCCACTCCACCAAGGACATGCAGGTCCTTGGGCTCCTCCATCACCAGACCATAGCAACACGACGGTTGGAGGAAGACTGCCTCATCTTCCGCCTAGGAACCCTCCAACCACAAGGGATGAACTCAGATTTCTCCAGTTTCCTCATTTCCCGTCCTCCCACCTTGTCTCAGTCAAATCCCTCAAACTCAGCACTGCCTTCCTAACCTGCAATCTTCTTCCTGACCTCTCTGCCCCCACCCCCACTCTGGCCTATCACCCTCACCTTGACCTCCTTCCACCTATCGCATTTCCAACGCCCCTCCCCCAAGTCCCTCCTCCCTACCTTTTATCTTAGCCTGCTGGACACACTTTCCTCATTCCTGAAGAAGGGCTCATGCCCGAAACGTCGATTCTCCTGCTCCTTGGATGCTGCCTGACCTGCTGCGCTTTTCCAGCAACACATTTTCAGCAGAGTGAAGAATAGACAATAAACAATAGTGCAGGATTAACCATTCTGCCCTTCGAGCCTGCACCACCATTTATTATGATCATGGCTGATCATCCTCAATCAGTATCCTGTTCCTGCCTTATCTCCATAACCCTTGATTCCACTATCCTTGAGAGCTCTATCCATCTCTTTCTTAAACGAATCCAGAGACTGGGCCTCCACTGCCTTCTGGAGCAGAGCATTCCACACACCCACCACTCTCTGGGTGAAGAAGTTTCTCCTCATCTCTGCCCTAAATGGCCTACCCCTTATTTTTAAGCTGCGTCCTCTGGTTCGGGACTCACCCATCAACGGAAACATGTTTCCTGCCTCCAGAGTGTCCAATCCTTTAATAACCTTATATGTCTCAATCAGATCCCCTCTCAGTCTTCTAAACTCAAGGGTATACAAGCCCAGTTGCTCCAATCTTTCAACATAAGATAGTCCCGCCATTCCAGGAATTGACCTCGTGAACCTATGCTGCACTCCCTCAATAGCCAGAATGTCTTTCCTCAAATTTGGAGACCAGAACTGCACACAGTGTTCCAGGTGCGGTCTCACCAGGGCCCTGTTCAACTGCAGAAGAATCTCTTTGCTTCTATACTCAATCCCTTTTGTTGTGAAGGCCAGCATGCTATTAGCTTTCTTCATTACCTGCTGTATCTGCATGCTTACCTTCATTGATTGGTGTACAAGAACACCCAGATCTCTTTGTACTGCCCCTTTACCTAACTTGATTCCATTTAGGTAGTAATCTGCCTTCCTGTTCTTGCCACCAAAGTGGATAACCATACATTTATCCACATTAATCTGCATCTGCCATTCATCTATCCACTCCTCTAGCCTGTCCAGGTCACCCTGTAATCTCCTAACATCCTCATCACATTTCACCCTGCCACACAGCTTTGTATCATCAGCAAATTTGCTAATGTTACTATTAATACCATCTTCTATATCATTAATAAAAATTGTAAAAAGCTGCGGTCCCAGCACTGATCCCTGCGGTACCCCACTGGTCACCGCCTGCCATTCCGAACGCGATCCATTTATCACTACTCTTTATTTCCTGTCAGCCAACCAATTTTCAATCCAAGTCAGTACTTTGCCCCCAATACGATGCGCCCTAATTTTGCTCACTAATCTCCTATGTGGGACTTTATCAAAGGCTTTCTGAAAGTCCAGGTACACTACATCCACTGGATCTCCCTTGTCCATCTTCAGAGTTACATTCTCAAAAAATTCCAGGAGATTAATCAAGCATGATTTCCCCTTTATAAATCCATGCTGACTCTAACCTATCCTGTTACTGCTATCCAGATGTGTCGTAATTTCATCCTTTGTAATTGACTCCAGCATCTTTCCCACCACCGAGGTCAGACTAACTGGTCTATAATTTCCTGCTTTCTCTCTCCCACCTTTCTTAAAAAGTGGTACAACATTAGCCACCCTCCAATCCGCAGGAACTGATCCTGAATCTATCGAACTCTGGAAAATAATCACCAACGCATCCACGATTTCTCGAGCCACCTCCTTCAGTACCCTGGGAATTAAACCATCAGGCCCTGGGGACTTATCAACCTTCAGACCTAACAGTCTCTCCAACACCAATTCCTGGCAAGTATAAATTCCCTTAAGTTCAGGTCCTTCAGCCACTATTACCTCAGGGAGATTACTTGTGTCTTCCCCAGTGAACACAGATCTGAAGTACCAATTCAACTCTTCTGCCATTTCTTTGTTCCCCGTAATATATTCCCCTGTTTCTGTCTTCAAGGGCCCAATTTTAGTCTTAACCATTTTTTTCCTGTTCACATACCTAAAAAAGCTTTTACTATCCTCCTTTATATTTTTGGCCAGTTTACCTTCATGCCTTATTTTTTCTCTGCGTATTTCCTTCTTAGTAATCCTCAGTTGTTCTTTAAAAGCTTTTCATTCCTCCATTTTCCCACTTATCTTTGCTATATTATACTTTTTCTCTTTTGACTTTATATGTTTCTTAACTTCCCTCGTCAGCCACGGTCACCCATGCCTCCTCCTCGGATCTTTCTTCCTTTTTGGAATGAACTGATGCTGCATCTTCTGTATTATACCCAGAAATATCTGCCATTGTTCCTCCACAATCAACCTTGCTAAGGTATTGCACCATTGAACTTTGGCCAGCTCCTCCCTCATAGCTCCATATTTCCCTTTATTCAACTGAAATATTGTCATTACCGATTCTACCCTCTCCCTTTCAAATTGCAGATTGAAGCTTATTGTATTATGGTCACTACTTCCCAATGGCTCCTTCACTTCGAGGTCCCTGATCAATTCTGGTTCGTTGCACAATACCAGATCCAGAATTGCCTTCTCCCTGGTAGGCTCCAGCACCAGCTGTTCTAAGAATCCATCTCGGAGGCATTCCACAAAGTCTCTTTCTTGAGGTCCAATACTATCCTGATTCTCCCAGTCTACCTGCATCTTGAAATCCCCCATAACAACTGTAGTAACATCTTTATGACAGGCCAATTCCAGCTCCTTATTCAACTTACACCCTACATCCATACTACTGTTTGGGGGCCTGTAGATAACTCCCAAGAGGGTCTTTCCACCCTTAGAATTTCTCAGCTCTATCCACACTGACTCTCCATCCCCTGATTCTAGGTCCCCCTGCACAAGGGACTGAATATCATCCTTTACCAACAGGGCCACCCCACCCCCTCTGCCCGTTAGTCTGTCCTTACGATACCACATATAGCCTTGAATATTCATTTCCCAGGCCCTGTTCACTTGAAGCCACGTCTCAGTTATCCCCACAATATCGTAGTGGCCAATTTCCAAAAGACCCTCAAGCTCATCCATCTTATTTCTAATACTTCGTGCATTCATATATAGTATTTTTAATTTGTTACTGCCCTCGCCCTTCCTATCAATCCCTATTTCACTCAACCTTACGGCATGATCCGTTTTCTGCTTCATTGATAATGTTGTCTTTCTTGACTTCCCTTGTTCTAACTTTCCCTTCAATTTCCTTCTTAAACTTCCAGTTTGTCTCCCCCCCCCCCGCCAGCTATTTAGTTTAGCGTTAGAACAGAGTTGAATGTTGAGCCTGTTGCAATGGAGATAATATTACTGTTATATTGACATTGGTAGGTGAACAGTCAGCCTTACGATCCTTAGTTTTGCAGTTGATTCGCGATTCTGTAGTTCTGTTTCTTTTTGACTAGGATTGATTTCCATCGTTAAGGATGAGAAAGAATCCTTTTTGTTTTCTGTTTCCTATTTAACTAATTTGCAGCATTCTGACTTAAAGAGGTTTTTTTTAACCTGGATCACAGGTAACTGAAAGTTTTTTTTCTCTAACAATGATTTACTTAGCATATTAGTACTTGAGTCCAGGATACTGTACATAAGAATGTTCAGTCCCACTAATCCACGACTGTAGCGTTGAAACTAGCTGTTTAGCTCCTTTGTTTCTGCTTATCCCGGGAGGGTAGAACAGACATATCTCCAAGAGGTGAATTTCTTCTGAAAGTAAAAGATAGTCAGCCTACCTCATTATCTCTTCAAGTTGAGTCTCTCCTTGGTTGAAACTTCCCTATAACAAATGAAACATTTGCTTGGTCTCTGAACTTAAATCCTCAATTTTTCTATAGAAGTCCTCCTTACAAAAAACATTCTGAAATTAAAAGTTTTTAGAAACACTCTTTGGGATTCTAATCTATGGTCAATTGCAATCTACTTACAATTACTTAATGTAAGACATTCCCAGCCTACTGTGAGAGTTATAGGGAGAAGGTTTTGTATCAAAGAATTTAGGCTGGCTTTGAATTTAGTTTCAGGGGTTACAGAACAGACATTTGGATCAGATGGCAATTAATAATTATAATATGATCAGAATCTTATGGCATGTATTTTTTTGGTTCTGCAATGCCTTCAGTGAAATATGATTCATCATGGTTAAGCAATACAGATTATAATGCCAAAAGCTGTTAACATTTCAGCCTAATGTTAGATTGATATTCTTTTTTTTACTCATATGAAACTTTATTTTCTTGCCAGTTTTCTGTAAAACAATTCACTAACACTTTTGGAAGGCAAGTCAGTGGACGTATGGGTGCTGAACTGTCTGCAGAAATGGTGAACCAGTAGACCATACAATTTTCTGTCAAATTTTAGAGGCCAGGTGGTAGATTTGTGGAATTCCAAACTCTTAGCTAATTTCCCCAAACTCATAGCTCAAAGCCACAATACCTGTGCATGCTACGCATTAAATACAAATTAAAGCGATCATGCATTTTAGATCTGTAATAGCTGGGTAGTAGTTCTGTAGCAGTGGTGTTATTGAGTCATAGAGTTGTACAGCACACAAACAGGCCCTTCGGTCCAACTCGTCCATGCCGACCAGGTATAATACAGTATTCCCCTTCTGTCCATCCCACCTCAGTGTGTGACTTGAAGAGGAGATTAGCAAGACAGATATTGTCTAAGTCAAACCCAAGAGAGACCACAGAATAAATGGTCTACTTGGCCTGACTCCAGCTTATTAAAGACTCTATTCAACCAACAGAACTATCTCTTCATTATAAATCCCTAGGCATTTATGCATCACATGTTCTGATCGTGACTGTCCTATTTTGAAGTGGTAAATTATTGTTTGAAGCAGGCTTGATGAGACAAATCAGAAGGAATAAAATGTTAATATGAGGAAATGGTCAGCTGGTTCATGCAAATAAGCTGAAAAACTGGTTTTGTGCTAAAGTAAAATTTTACTCATGCTTTACAAACTGAAAGCAAATTAGTATGTTTAAACCTGAATTCTGATTTGCTTTTGCTTGTGTACAAAACAAAGTGGCCGAAGGTGCAGATATAAGGTCTTTAATTCAATAATAGGTGAAATAACTCCACAGAGACTGGTATCAGGTCACCAAGACACCCTTTATTTATACATGGAGAGTCCTTGACACTGATCCAGCTCCCTTAGATCCAGCTCTCATAAGGAACAGAACCTCTGACACACCTGTTTATTTTTTTTTTGTGCTTAGACCATAAGATACAGGAGCAGAATATGACCATTTGGGTCTGTTCTGCTATTGGATCGTGGCTGATATGTTTCTCAACCCCATTCTCTTGCCTTCTACTCATAGCCCTTGATGCCCTTACTAATCAAGGACTTATTTATCTGTGTTATAAATACACTCAACAACTTTGAATTAACTCCTCAGAGGCCAATATCTGCCGCGTGCGTAACACTTGACACTGGTCCAGCTTCCTCAGAGCAAGCTCTCAGAGTGAACAGAACCTCTGTCACTCCTGTTTTTTTTAAATTTTTTTTCGATTTCTTTTTTTTTAAACCCCTACACTCCCGCCTAACTGCGTTAGTGCTTATTTTTCCCCAGCACCCATGTTGTGTGTGTGCAGGTGTGAGACACAGTGAAAGACACAAGGTGCATGAATCTTGATTCAGTTTCCACCACCCAGGAAGAAAAGAAACATCTAAGTGGCTTGTGACAAGCAGTGCCCTTCACATCAAAGGGCAATGTTGTGTGATCAAACAGTGAAGGGGAGACACTCCTGTTTATTTTTTTTATTTTTTTTTCTTCCTTTATTTATATTTTGAGAGTCCTTGACATTCTTCAGGTCCCTCAGAGCCAGCTCTCAGAGTGAACAGAACCTCTGTCACTCCTGTTTATATCTGTCAACCAGGGCTACCTGATTGGACCAGATTAAGAGGTCTACCAGGCTGACCTAGTTACAATCATTACAGTAGGTTCAGTTGTAAATAGCAGAAATGTCAGTTAATTTATTTGAGTTCAGCTGATATTACACAGGGTGTATGGCACAGAAACAAGGCACAATCAGGGCTGTGATGGAATACTTTGCATTTGCCTGGATGAGTTCATCTGCAACAACAATCTAAAAACACAAGACCACCCCTGTCAAAATAGTAACCAACTTGGTTGGCACCTAACCTACAACCTGTGACATTCATTCCCCTCATCACAGATGCATGGTGCAGCCAGTGGATGCACTGCAACACTCTTTCCCCAGCATCTTCCAAACATGTAATCTCTACCATCTAGAATGACAAGGGCAGCAGATGAGAACACATGAGAAAGTCAGTATTTACACACTAAGGACTGCAACAGATTGAGAAAGCAGCCCATCACCACCATCTAAATGACCATTACTGATGGGAAACAAAATTATAATTTGCATAATATTGCCTCTTCCCTGGTTTATTTATAAATATGCACATATAATTCATCTATGGGATGTCCTAGAATTATTGACATAGGACTTGTGTCTTATCATCACCATAAAGTATATTTAGTTATGGCTGTTGTTGTTGTCTAAATGTTTGTTCTGTTACTTTACTTACTTACTCTGGTTCAATTCCCATCACTAGATGAAATAATGGATATTCCGTTGTTGGGAATTTTACATAATAAGGTAGAAAATAGTATTGATTACAAAATAATAAGAAATTCCATTTCGTGTTGCCCTTTACTTATCACTGTGCCATGCTAAATAGGCTTCCAGTGTTCACTGTGTAGCCTGGTTGTACAGGATTTCCATTCCCCTGCAAGTTAAAACTCTCAACTTGAGAAGCAATCATCAGGCAAAGATGGAGACAATAAAAGAAAAAGTAAAGTGTCCACTTATTTCAAAGCTTATTGCTAATTTGTCAGGGAGAAGTGGAAAATGGTTGACTGCAAAAAGTGATGATCTTTTGTCATAACATCAGTTCAAGACTGAACTGCAATATTTTTAATGATGAAATTCCATGTGTTGACTTACACATGTTTCCTCGGTGATCAAACACTGAGCCTATAAACGTCAGGCTCTTAAAATCGGATACAGATTTCAGCAATGCAAAGTAAATCAGTGATTTTGTTTTATTGTCAGAGCTATGTTGGAACATGTACAGTATAATTAAATCATTGGTGTGTCCTGGATCATATACTGCTATCTAATGCAGTGACTAGCTAATTACTCATCATTACAATGTTTGATTTGAAAGGTCTGCTGACAAAATACAGGCATGCTTAGAGAGAATGTTTGATGTAGAAAGGTTTGAAAACTGTTTCTGTTACATGAAACCTCAACTTTTTCAAATTTTGACAAAATAAATATTAAATAATGTGTCAGAGTACAATGTGAAAGATGTGATTTTAGCTCTAAAACTCAAACATGTGGTTTTTAATGATTGGACTTTTCCTTTGAACTTCTGATAACCTGAAGAAACATCTGGGTTTTCCTGATTAACCCATTCTGGAATGATTACCTATTTACTTGAATTTCAAAGGAGCTTTGTAACAAAATTTTTGAGTTTAAATGTTTATTTAATTCATAAATGGTAAGATTAGGTACTTTAGAAAGGTAACTGGTTTAAAAAAAAGCATGGAATTTTATGGCTTTCACTGTAAAAATTCATGTCCTAAATAATGTTAAGGTTATGTGCAGATTATAATTGTATTTATGTAAGTAAAATGATTTATTAATTTGCCTACAGTGTTGATCAAAGTTGTTAAAAAATTACTTCTTTTTTTCAGACGCAATCATAAAATGTTACAGCATGATGCAACACCTTTTGGCCTGTTTAGACCTTGCCAGCTCTTTGCTAGGTCTATCCTATTAGTTTCACCCCTACTAGTTTGCTGCAGGCATGGAGTCATAGAATTGTGCAGCACAGGAACAGACCCTTCAATCCAACTCATCCATGCTGACCAGATATCCTAAATTAATCTAGTGCCATTTGTCAGCATTTGGCTCATATCCCTGTAAACCCCCCTTTTTTATGTAGCCCTTTTACTACTTTCCCTTTTGAGTATTTCCCCAATTCCCTTTTGAAGATTGTGACTGAATCTGCTCCCATCATTGTGCTATTACATAGCTTCCAGACCAGGTAGGCAGTGTATCTTTTGGGACTATCTGACATCATGACCTGTAATGTTCTAGAATAAAGATACTCTCCTTACTTTTCAGTCACTGTATCAGTGCAAAGGAGTCAGTGTAATGGATTCAGTCAGTCAGTTATGTGTATGTAATATACAGCAACAAGAGCAATGACAGACACAATGTTAAATGTGTAAGTTGTGATATTAATGCAATATAAATAGGGCTGCAAATAAATTTCAGGACATTTTTCTGAAGAGCCCAGTATTTGTGGTGTATGCCATGTGAGCTATCATGTAGGAGAAGATATATCAAACCATATCATACCAGCTGTTGTTTAAACTATTGGTAGCACATCACCTATCACTTTTTTGGCAATGTATACCAGATCATAGCATGTAAAAAAAAATTAACCTTGTGACGTCTCTTTATTTTGTTGCCTATCATCATTCTATCTCCTTTGGTTAGTGGCCCCTCTGACATTGGAAAGTTTCTCTCTCTTTATCCAAATCATTCATTACTTTGAACACCTCCGTCAAATCTCTTCTTAACCTTCGCTATTCTAAGGACAACACTTCCACTTTCCGTAGGTCTTGTTTCTGTGCCATAGATTCTGAGCTGCAACTGACCAGTGCTGGTGTTTTTACGCTACATGTGTTTCATTCTATATATCTCATCAGTCTTTCAGTCTATCTTTCTATTCCCTTTTCTGGCATTTACTTCTCCAGTTTATTTCTAAAACCATCCAAGTAATTTGCATCAACCACTTCCTGTGGTAATGATTTCCACATTCTAAACATGCTGAATAAAGACATTTCTCCTTATTTTGTGGTTGAATTTATCAATAACTGCAATTTGTTTTTTAACATTTAAAGTTTTTTTCACAATAAGTTGTAGAGCCTTAATTCTAACTTGTTCTGCTGGTTCACATACAAAAATGAAGCCATTCAAGTTCACCTAACAATTATTGCCCTGGAGATTTAGTTCTTTAATTTTGTAAGTAACAATTCCTGGAGCCGTTTAAGGCATGGTTGCATATTGGGAATACTTATTGCCTGAATATCTGCAGTTCCATGGGCTTGAAGTTTAAGCTTCTAACACAGGCATCTCGTGGAAAATAGTGACCAAAAAAATTGCTGTTACATAACTAACTTTACTTGGTGGATTTTTAATGTCATATATCTTTATAATGTTATCTTATTCTTGGTAATACTTGCATTAAGTGGAAAAAACAAAGATCAATGAAAGGCCTTGTAAAAAATAATAAATCATTTAATATTGTCATATCTGCCTCTGGTTGTCCATTTTGATTATTGTTATTTGAAACTCCCATGATTGGCAGTTTTTATTCCTGCTTTCAATTGGCGGATGTGTTTATTACCTGTTGGTCTAGTTATCATTTATTGCTGTTTATGGTTGAAATTTTCTATTCAAACAATTTGCACATACAAATATCTCACTCATCCATAAAGGTCCCAAAGCCTATTTTGCGATGCCAACTTCACAAAAGCTAAAGAATATTTCCACTACAAAACTATTTTTAAAAAGTTGGGAAGGAGGAAACATGGAATTACAGATCACTTAGCCTAATATCTGTTTCAGTGAAAATGCTGCAAAATGTTTTAAAGAATTAGAACAGCGCACTTAGAAATGACCAATGGGGTTAGACAAGGTCACCATGGATTTATGAAAGGAAAATCATGTTTGACAAGCCCACTGAAATTTTTTGAGGGCATAACTAGTATAACAGAAAAGGGATAATCAGTCAATGTGGTACATTTGGACTTTTGAAAAGTTTTTGATGTAGACTCGGAAGAGGTTATATTGCAAAATGAAAAGACATGGGGTTTGGGTTAATGTATTGGCATGGAATAAAACTTATTTAGCAGATAGGAAACAGGGAGAAGGAAATAATTGGCCTTTTTTGGAGTGGGATGTTGTGACAAATTGAGGATCGCAGGGATCAGTGCTTGGGCCTTGGCTATTCCTAATACATATCAACAATTTGGATTAGGAAATCAAATGTAATATTTTCAAGTTTGCTGATAACACAAAGTGAGGCAAGTTTGAGTAGTAAATTCAAAGTGTAAAGCCATCAAAATTATTTTGATAAGTTGAGTGCTTAGACAAATGTATGGTGGATAGAATAAAACATGGATAATTTTAAAGTTATTCATTTTGGTAGAAAAAATGACAGTATTATTTAAATTATAATTATAATTGATGTAGAAAGGAACCTGTGTGCCCTTGTACTGCATTCACTGAAACCAAGCATGCAGGTGCAGTTAGGATGGCAAATGGTACATTGGTCTATAATGCAAGAGGGTTTGAGTACAGGAGCAAGAATGTCTTCCTGCAGTATAGAGGGCCCTGAAGTGTTTTGTGCAGTTTCAGCAATCTTATCCAAATACACTTTCCTCAGAGGGAATTTAGCAAAGGTTAACCAGACTGATTCTTAGGATGGCAGGTTTGTCATATGATGAGATTTGCTGTACTAGGCCTGCACTTGTGAAGAATGAGGGGGAATTTTATTGAATGTAAAAAATTCTGACAGGGCAAATAGACTGGATGCAAGGATGATGTTTTCTCCAGCTAGCAGTCTAGAACAAAGGGTTGCAATCTCATAACACAGGGTAGACCATTTTGTACTGAGCAAGGAGAGATTGCTTCACTCAGAGCATGGTGTACCTGTAGGCTTTTCTACTATTGAAGGTTGTGGAGTTATAGTCACTCATATGTTTAAGAAAAAGATTTTTAGAGACTGAAATTGTTATGGGGCATGATGACAGAGCTGGAAAATGGTATTAAGATGGAGGATCTGCCATGATCATGTTGAAAGGTGGAGTAGTCTTGATGGGCCAAATGGTCTACTCCTGCTCCTATTTTCTGTGATACTAGTAAAGTTGGGAGCAATTTCTGAAGAAATTCCTCCACATGGTCTAGTTGGGGGGAAAAAAATTCTAATATCACTTCAGTGATTGTTAATGATAAAAGTGTTTACTTTGGAAAGCACTTTATAAACTTTTGGAAGAAACCAAAACAATATGATTGCATATCCTTCCATTTTAATATTTCTTTTTAAGGTCTGTCAAAATGTTCTTAAGACCTCTAGCAAGTTTAAGTCCTTGTGTCTGTGATTGGATTTTGATGTTTGATGTTCATAGGATTATGTGCATTAAATTGGGGACATTAGCTGGCCCCAGGAGTGATGGAAAGTACACAATGGTATAATACACCACAGGCAGTTTTTTGGGTGTCAATGTTGGTTGGCTGTAACAGATTCTTTGCATTATTGTATCCAACAGTGTCATCAACTCTGACCTGGCCAAGTATTGATTTCCTACACACCTGTTGGGGAGCCAATATTTTGATGTATAATGTTATTTTAATAGCAAGATTTTCCAATAATTGAGTCAGCTAAGTTTGTTTAAGATGTGTGTCAGAAAAGTTTTTTTTTATTACAACAGATGATGTATTGTGTTTGGTCAGATTACTATCAATGTAACAACATGTAACGTCTATGGATAGAGATGCCGTATTTCACTTATAGTTCAGCATTTCCAAGCCATCATTCACATTAATCCTGCCTCAAATTTGGAACTTGTGCATTGCCTGGATATGGGGTTATTGTTATGTATGTTGGCCTGGCTGCCTGCCCCTTGTAATTGGCAAATAGTGTCATCAACGATGCACCATTACAATCAGACAGGAAAAGTAAATACATGTACCAACTTCATCAAAGTACTTTAGACCATAAGGAGTTATTTTTGAAGGTACCTTTTAGGGCCCTACTGATGGAATGTAGCTACATGGTTTCTGTGCCATAAGATGATGGTAGTGGATAATCCCAGTCCCTGTGTGTTTTTGTGAGTTACTGTGTGTCATTTGTTTTGCATCCAAAGTGATCCAAACTTCAAATTGTTAAGCAATTGACTCCTATTTGTATCTTTTAATTTGCATTTTTACAACGGCACTTACGTTGCCTTAACCTATCAGGCTAGGAAATGGAATGAGGCTCCACGTGTCCTTGTGGGTTCTTTCTGAACTAATGGTTGTCAGGTACAGACTCCAAATAGAGCTTTTCAGAGTTTAGAGAAACTGACTGACTGGCTAGAGGGGAAGATGGAAGGCAGAGTTGTGAATATTGGGTGTAAATGATTTTGACAACCCATTTTATTCTTCTGCCCAATAATATTTGATTCCTGTGACTAAATATTGGCCACCTAAAACAGACTCGTCACTAATACCTGGTTTTGTTTTTCCCTTTTGCCAGTGATGATCAGCATGACTGTCAATACGACAGAAGTAAACATCACAACGATGGCCACAAAATCCCCTGAAGAAATTCTCTACCAGAGTAAGTATGCTGCTTGTAACTTCCTTCTCCTTTTGTAAATTGGTTTATATGGAGAAACAGTGCAACGAGCGTCCAAGTTTAACTTTACTGAATAATTGGTGAATAAATGCTTATTAGTACAACAAAGAAAGGAGGAGAGTTTCCCTAAACATTCAGTCTCCAGCCTTTCTCTCCAGGCTCTATCCCATGATCTTGTCTCAACCAAAGAGGGAACAACTGTCATTGAGATCGGAGGAGGCCAATTTGCTCTGCTAGCTTGCTGTCCTGTTTAATTCCATCATTGCTGACCTGAACTTTTAGTTATTTATCCACATTATTCCATTTCCCTTGACATCATTACACAACATAATTTTTCAGTCTCAAGTTAGACATTTTCAGTTGGCACCCTGCCTCCCATCAACACGTTGTGAAGGATCATCCCTAAATGATCCTGCAGAATTTTAAGGCTATGTCCCCTTGTTGTGGACTCACCTACCAGGAAAAATGGTTTATCAATTTTTTACTCTCAAGATTTTAAATCATCCTCATTACTGTATTTTATTCATTCATGGAAATACGAGCACCACTGACAGGGCCAGTGTTTAATGTGTGTCCCACTTGCCCTGGAGAAGGTGGTAAGCTGCTTCTTGAATTGCTATAGTCCACTTTCTATAAGTAGACACACAATGTCAGTTGGTGCTAGGTGGTCTGTCTGGTTTTCTTCCTTTTTGGCCTTTCCAGCAGTTGATACAATTGAGTGAAATGGCCTAGCCAGCTGGAGGGCAGTTAAGAGTCAACTATATTACACTGGCTCTGGAGTCCCATGTAGACCAAATGAGGTAAAGATGGCAGTTTTCCTTCCCTAAAGGATGTTCGTGAACCAAGTGAATTTTAAATGATAATCAGTAATGGTTTCAAGATCATCATTAGATGTTTATGATGGATGATCTACTTAATTGGGATTTGAACCCAACATACTGGTCTGGTAATGATGTCACTATGCCATCTCTTCCCCATAACTTGTCCCTTTATCTTCTAAACTCAAGGAAATAGAAGATAAGTCAATACAATTTATTTTCAAAACGTTTTAGCTTGGGTATCATTGTCATATTTTGATACTACAGCCACTTCAAGGCTAATATTTTCTTTTTAATGTGCAGATAACTTGAACACCCATCAGAAAAGAAGAGAAAGGAATATTTCTTTTTTAATATCCATTAGTGCTATCACACACAACTGAATAGCTTTCCCAGCACCAAGTCACCAGGACTTTCCTTTCGGTTTTTAGCTATCGACCACCACCATTAAATCACCCATTTTGCCAATTAGGAAATATTTCAATTTATTGCTACAAATACATTTTCTGCTGAGATGTATATTAATTTAGTCAATAGTCTGCCAGCACTCATTTACTTAGATTAACCTGTGAAGCTGCTTGCTTGACCAAAATGTTGGAGGGCCAATGGCAACTACCGAGTTACAACCCAGCATGACTTGCCATCTGTACCCCAACATGAGTCAGTACCTGCATCCAGCCATCTTGAGTAGAATACAAGAGAAACTTTGAACCAGCATGGGGGAGGTTGAGAGAATGCTTTAAAAAATATCTAAAGGAAACAATAGATGCAGTGGAATATGTTTAAGTGCCAATTTCTTCCAACTACCTCCTTCATGAATAGGGCTTGTTTTTAACTTGACATTCATCAGTATTTGTCACTGAATTCCAAGCAATTAAATCCTACAAAGGAATAAAGTGCACCTTTTTGATTTGACAATAAGTCTTGTCAGTTGGATGGAAGAGAACTGTAAGAGGACATGAAAACCAGAAGGAAAATCAGACCTCAATAATTCAAAAAAACAAAATGTTCCTCCCCCTCACCCTAAACTAGTTGGAGAGTGCAATAATCAGATTTCTTCTTTTCTTTTGCTTTCTCCTGTTTGCGCCCTTCTTTCTCATGGTATTATGTTGTTGTATGGTTTTGCTTCACTGAATGCTTAATTTTTATGGGTGAACTTAGAAAATGAGTGTTGCACTGATATCCTGCGCTAGTGTGTTATACCCAAGCTACTGTACATACATGTGCTGTTCAATCATTCTGTTTCTAGCAAAGCTGACCGGATCAGGAATGGAAAGTCCTGACTGAAATCAGCCAAGTGTCAACTTCAGCAAGTTTCTTGAGGGCTTTTCTTCATGAGTTCTCGTGGGATTTCTCATTCTACTCATTCTATTCTCAGATACTCATCTGATTATCTCTGCACCATGCTTCTGTGGCACCTGGTTTGTCCTATCCTCCCTCATTAGAGATGGAAGTATGCATCACTGCCAGGGCTTTCAGGAATTCCTGACACTAGTGTTATTTTAAAGCTCACCTGTGTACTAGATCAAGTGCTGCCTGGTAGGAGTTGCCCTTCAGCATGCATTTAGTAGGAGGGGAACCAAAAACAGACTTTTCAGTGGATACATGTACAGCACTGTTTCATTGCACATACCAAGTGTACATTTATAAATATATATGGGAACCAAGCTACACAGGTTGCCTGTACTTAACCTCATCCTATCCCAGAACCCTGTCATAATGTGCTACTCTTTCCACAAAGCCCAGTGTAACCTACAGCTTGGTCATGCCAAACATCAGGCAGCATTGTTCTCTCCCATCAATGCCAAGGTGATCTTTGATCCCCAACCTCCTGCAGTAACCCAGGTTTTTGAATGTACTATGCACATTCCTTCCTCTCAATTATTGTCCCCTACTCATCCCTGTATGCTGCCTCCAATCCCCAAAATTGACTTTTACCACATTTCCTGTGACAGCAGTGGCTGCTGATGTGAACCCCTTGACTTTCATTGAGCTGATGCTGACGCTAACGCTATCCATGACTCAACCTCCCTGAATCCCCAACACCCAACCACCGATTGACGTGGATGGACAGCCCTGACGGATGATTGACCAGACCTCTTTGTAAGATCTATGGGTCACAATTTAAATTCAAATCCAATATCAATGTGTTTATTTAAGATTTTATCCAATAAGGCAACAGGAGGCAGATGAAAGAGTAACTCAGGAAATCTTACTTAGCTTATAAATGATGCCTATGAAAGCAGGCTTTCATTTTTTGATATATTAGGGCTCTTGCTTTGTAGTTCTATTTAGTTGTCATTCAGCCCTGGATATATCCCAACATTTTAAGAACCTTCTGCTTCCACTTTTGATTGGACAGCAGGGTAACTTCACTGACCAAACTTCTTGGTCATGCTCATCACTGAAAGCTGTTATCTATCATTTTTTTCCAAACCACAACCTATAGTATGAGCAAGTACATCATTCCATTCTGACTGGTCTAGAGTAGGTGAGGCTAACTGCTAACTGCTTTCAGGGAAACATGATCAATTTCTAATTGACTTGTAAGGGTGATGGAAATTTACAGATGTTACTTCCCATTATCTCCTGATTTGGTTCCTTAGTTATCAATTATCCAAATGCTTATCCTCTTCACTATGGTCCATTTGTTGTCTCCTTTTGACTTTTTAACAAACAGTATAGTCTGAAATGTTCTATACCCCTCTGTTAGGTATAGGGAGGAAATGCAGTCAGGTCTCAATGATAGATATATTTGAGCTCATCTCATTTAGCTCATGATACCCATTAAATCAAATGTTTACAACTTTAAGCAAAATCTGAACAGTGAGTCATTTGGTCGCTGTTGTGTTTGAATGCTTGGAAAGTGTTAATACTACCCTTGTTTTCTAAAAGGCAAAGTGTATAGTATAAAATATTTCCTAAACCTACAAAACTATATAAAAACTAATACAGTGATTACAAATTGCTAAACAAAATTGTTAAAGAATTATGTGAACATTATTTAATACATAGTCTTCTGATGAAAATCTGAAGGATCATACAATTTAAAAATTTACAAAGTTTAACTGCAACACAAAGATTAGGTTTGATGACCTAGAATCACCTCACGTGTAAATCAAATTAAATCAGCACTAGTACAGCCGCACATCTGTGGCTGTGATTTCTAGATAAGGGTTAATAAGCTGGGAGGATACCAGCGCTGCCTGAATCAACCTTTGGAAGTCCGGATACAGGCTGCAGATAAGCTAAACCTGGGCCCCTTCGCCTTGCAGCTGTAACTCTAAAGCATTAGTGTATTGTCTTCACTCTACTTGCAATCCCATGCTGCATTTCCTTGTCAATTGAAGCTAAGCAAAATCACATCATATTACAGTACTAATTGGCTGCTGTTAATCAGAATAATGTATTAGATTATACTTGTGTGATTTTTAACTAAATCTAAGTCAGTTGTGAATGTTAGTTTCCCTACTAATTCTGGCCTTGATAACCCTGAGTGGCCTCTTGGCCTGACTGAGGACTACTCCTCATAAACCTTGAGACATGGCTATTAGGTTGACACATTTGCAGTGTGTTGTAGTGCATGCTGCTAGCAACTAGCACAGATGTGAAATTGCAACATGTCCACCCCTTGTTAACCCTCATAACAAGCTGCCTTGATTCGAGACTGCACTAATCGGCAAGGCAAGACAGAAGGACTGTGTATCTTTACACTCTGGCTGAGGAAGTAAAACACAAAAAGGAAAAGCAAGGCTGAGATGCTGGGAACGTCCAAATAGTTGCAATGTGATTGAATACCCAAGGACCTTTGAGGTGTACTCTGGTTCAATCCATGGGGTGGGTGCCTGGCCCGATGTGCAAAATGTCCTGGCAGCAGCAATACAATGATGAGTGCTGTTATGCCCCAAAGTACAGCACTGAGGTACAAGACTATATTGTAAGATGGTCATATACATATATGTGCCAAGAAGGGGCAGAGCGGCTGGTATATGACTGAAGCTAATGTCTGATTACAGAGGGGTGTGGGCAATTGCTGGCCAAAGAGTGAACCTTGAGATGTTGGTCACTGTTGTTCAAGGTGGAGGCCCAGTGAAGCAAATGGAAACCTGGAGTCATTAGGTACCCACTTAAACCCTCATGTCAGGGTCTGTCATTGTCTAGTTCCCACCTACCAGGTAGGGAAATGGGAAACTGCATGTAAATGAGGTGAAAATAGGTAATAAAAGCATAGTAATGCATACAAATAGATGCCAATAGACCTTTTGCCACTTACTAGTAAAATTCTCACCTCATCATTCAAAACTTGGTTAGAGAGTTGTAATTTTTGCTGTCAATTTTGAGAACCTAATTTCTGCTGATCTTGCGCTGTTTTCCCAGATGACCCATCCTGCTCATGTGGTTCAGGGGCTGGGCCAATTCCACACACAGATTTTGTCCCACCGCCCTGCCATACCTCCCATCAGCCCTCCAATTCAAGGGTGCTGAGGGTAATTTTAACCTCTCTTCTACAACCCCTGATTAAGGCTAGGAAGCCCAGCTTCCTTAAGTCTCATTTTGGAGGCAGGAATCCTAAACTATTTCAGAATGCAACTGCTCCTATGAAGTATAAAAAAACACATAAGAATTTTGACCTTGACATCCTTTAGATGAGCTTGGAGCCAGGTTTTGTCACCAAATTAAGGTTGATAAATGGGATCTCTAAGTTGGAAGACCAATCAGAAATTTTCCAGCTTCAAAGAAGCAGTCAGCTGCAAAAAACTAGGACAGTGCTTCAGCATGAAGGTGCCTCCTCAGCCTGTTTAATCTTAAAAATTCAAAAAGTACAGAGAGTGCTGATGAAATAGTCCTTGATGCAATGTCATTACAGATTGTTCTTTTCCATGTAAGATTTTTTTTTACTTATTAAAATGTTACTGGAGTCTGTCTGACTCTGTGAAAATCTGGCCCTACGGCTTTGCCAATTTTATCTTCAAAAAAGACTTTTCGCCTTTTGACGCCCGAATTGTAAATGCTTAATAATTTTTTTTTGTCTCACTTGTGTTCCATTAACTCTGATCGACAACTTACTGGTTAGTTGATGGATTTTGTTTTGTACTCACACGTCTCTGTTTATTACAAAATCAAAACAAAGACTAAATATGGAATGTGCTTAATGTGACAGAATGTTGAGTGGAAGCAAAGGATCTGTGATGCAGAGCTTTGTAATAATATTGCAGGAGTGAGCAGGCCAATCCACAAGCTTGCTATCAGGCCTGCTTGACAACTTCTCTTGGCATGAACAAGGGCAAATTACTGCAAAAATCTGAAATAAAAACAGAAAATGCTGGAGCTACTTGGCAGCATCTGTGGAGAAAGGACACAGTCAGTATTTATGGTTAATAAATGTTACCTCTGTTTCACCATCCACAGAGGATGATGCAAAGTATTTCAGGTTTTTTGTTTCTTTTCTCATCTTGTAACCTGCTGATGTCACAAATAATTAAGATATGTAGAGAGAGAGAGAGACGTTAAATTGAAAAGTGAAAATTCAGATATGAATGAGCTGTGGCCATATGTACCTTTTGTATTAGCAAATAGAAAATGAGTAAAATCATATAATTGCAATCTTACAGAAGGGAATTATTCAACTAATTGTGCTTGTGCTGGCTATGTGAAATTGTAAGCAAATTTGCCCTTTTCTCAAACGTCTTGGAGATATCCAAAATTTAGTTTTGGAAGTTTCCATTGAAGCTGCTTCTGTCACACACTCAGTTTGGACCATGCTGTGTTAAAGACAATCTTCTCCTCTTGCCTCTGGTTCTTTTACCTTTAAATCAATTTCCTTTGGTTACCAACCTACTTGTCAGTGGAATACCAAAAAAAGTAGAACATCTGCGTGACGTGGTTATTATCCGTGTGGACAGAAGTCATGTTCTCCTGGTGCTCTCAAACCTATTGCCACAGATTCACTTTGCAAATCTGGCTCGGTATAAAATGTTTATGGGCTTTTAGGATTCTGAAAGTGAAGAGCAAAAATCCTGATAATGGGCTGAATCGAAAGGGGATTGGCATATTGCATACCCACCCCAAGAAAAATTGGTTGGACGCCTTCACCCTTCTTGAAAGTTACAGGTATAACATGCTGCAAGTTGTTAAATTGGCCACCTTTCACCTGTCCTGCCCTCACTTGGGAGGATCTCCTTGTCTGGTTACCAAATGGCTCCACCAGTCTCGGCATCACCAGAGCTCAGTGGTCTATGTTGCCCAAGAAAGTGCATGGCTACCCTGAGTAGTTAGGTCTCAGGGTTTCAGCCAGGGGTGCAAGCTAAAGACCTGGGCAGGGTGAGAGGTGGGTGGAGGGACCACGCTCTGGACAGGCAGTGCAGAAGGATGGGATGACAGCTTTGGGAAGAATGTCCCTCCAATATGCACAGGGCACTGCCCTGAATGAGGTGCTCCCCATCCCTTTCCTGTCTTTGATCATGTTGGTCACACAAAATGGCCTGGCCAATCCAACCTAAGTGCCCAGATATTATTATTTGGACAGTATATTGTTGATCTTCCAATTACTTAGATATTTTGCTGCCAATTTCATTGTTCACTCATGCAATGTATTATGAGGTGAGTTTGGGAACGGATGGTATGATGGTGATCTGGGCATCTGACCTGTTTTACTCCGTTTGCCCAGCTGAACTCTGGCCAAGTGAGGGCAAGTAAAATCCAGGCCACTGTTGATTTATGATAAGCTGAACATGTGCATTTTTGAATATTATAGATAAATATTAGAATCATCATATTTTTGTCATCAAACTAAGTTAATCTTTGCAATTGTCCACAAATCAAAAGCTTCCATTATAAACAATGTATTGTATTAACAATTCAATATATATAAGGCAAGGGAACTTCACTCAAGCAACATTAGCTTTCCCACACCCCCTCTTCTGATAAAGAGTGATGTCAGTGGGAATATGAGCTACACATTAACTGAATTCTCCTTTTGTGTTCCAGGCTCTGGTGCAATTGTAGCTGTCATTGTAATTGGAGTAATAATCATACTTACCCTGGTACTGCTCACTTTAAAGCACTATAACAGGTAATAAAGTAGCTGTGAAAAATCATTTACAGTTTTTTAAAATTAATTTTTCATGCAGAGGGTGGTGCGTGTATGGAATGAGCTGTCAGAGGAAAAGGTGGAGGCTAGTACAATTGCAACTTTTAAAAGGCATCTGAATGGTATATGAATAGGAAGGGTTTGGAGGGATTATGGGCCAGGTGCTGGCAAGTGAGACTAGATTAACTTGGGATATCTGGTCAGCATGGACGAGTTGGACCGAAGGGTTTGTTTCCACGCTATACATCTTTATGATTCTAAGACTCTAATTCATGAGATGTGGACATGACAAGCCAGCATTTATTATACATCCCTAACTGTCCTGCAGATGGTGATAGTGAGCTGCCACCTTGAATCACTGCAATCCTTGGGATGCAAGAACACCATAATGCTGTTAGAGGTGGAGTTTCAGGACTTTGACCGAGCAACAGTCAAGAAATAGTGACGTGGTTGCAAGTTAGGATGGTGCGTGCTTTGAAGAGGAATAAAAGGACAATCTATTCACAAGTATAAAATAGTTATGTGCAAGGGAGAATTTTTCTAAAGTCCAGGTGTGTAATGTAGCTTTCCCTTCTCTTATTAATTTAAATAATCATTAGCTTTTAAAATAACCTTTACACAAGTAGAAAAAACAAATACCAATCACAAATAAGAAACCCATAAAACCAAGATGGCATGGTGTCGGGGACCATGCATCAAAGCAGATTCCAAAGCTTTTGCCCAAGCAATTGAATTTTCTTTTGGGTAATTCCTTTACATCTAGAACCCTCCAAAAGTGTCCATTTAAATCAAAGAATTCAGAGAGTTCAAGTGAAATTAAATAAATAGTTACTCAGGAAAAGTTAGACTTAAATATGCAGTCTGACTCCTGAATAAGTATTCAGCTGAACCCCATTTCCCCCCCAGCTGTTGGACACATTTCCCCCTCCACCACATCTCTTCCACTTCCCGCTCCTCCGCCCTTGAGCCCCGCCCCTCCAACTGCCATCAGGACAGAACCCCACTGGTCCTCACCTACCACCCCACCAACCTCCATGTGCAGCATATCATCCGCTGTCATTTCCCCCTCCACCGCATCTCTTCCACTTCCCGCTCTTCCGCCCTTGAGCCCCGTCCCTCAATCGCCACCAGGACAGAATCCCACTGGTCCTCACCTAGCACCCCACCAACCTCCATGTGCAGCCTATCATCTGCCGTCATTTCCCCACCTCCAAACGGACCCCACCACCAGGGATATATTTCCCTTCCCTCCCCTATTAGCGTTCCGAAAAGACCACTCCCTCCGTGACTCCCTCGTCAGGTACACACTCCCCACCAACCCAACCTCCACTCCCGGCACCTTCCCCTGCAACCGCAAGAAATGCAAAACTTGTGCCCACACCTCCCCCCTTACTTCCCTCCAAGGCCCCAAGGGATCCTTCCATATCCGCCACAAATTCACCTGCACCTCCACACACTTCATCTATTGCATCCGCTGCACCCGATGTGGCCTCCTCTATATTGGGGAGACAGGCCGCCTACTTGCAGAACATTTCAGAAAACACCTCTGGGATACCCGGACCAACCAACCCAACCACCCCGTAGCTCAACACTTCAACTCCCCCTCCCACTCCACCAAGGACATACAGGTCCTTGGACTCCTCCATCGCCAGACCATAGCAACACGACCGTTGGAGGAAGAGCGCCTCATCTTCCGCCTAGGAACCCTCCAACCACAAGGGATGAACTCAGATTTCTCCAGTTTCCTCATTTCCCTTCCCCCCACCTTGTCTCAGTCAAATCCCTCAAATTCAGCACCACCTTCCTAACTTGCAATCTTCTTCCTGACCTTTCCGCCCCCACCCCACTCCGGGCTATCACCCTCACCTTGACCTCCTTCCACCTATTGCATTTCCAACGCCTCCCCCCCCAAGTCCCTCCTCCCTACCTTTTATCTTAGCCTGCTGGACACACTTTCCTCATTCCTGAAGAAGGGCTTATGCCCGAAATGTCGATTCTCCTGTTCCTTGGATGCTGCCTGACCTGCTGCGCTTTTCCAGCAACACATTTTCAGCGCACATTACCCCCTTCCCCACCTCTGCACCTGATCCCTTCCCCTGCCCATTCTCTCCAAAATTAGAGAAGCTCCCCACTTCTCCAATCCACCTTCCCCCACTCTGCACCCAGGCGTCACTTTGCTAAATCCGATTTCTCCTACCCACCTTGACTTCCCACACACACTGTCAAAGTGGCTGTCTGAATAAGGCAGCTGACTGCTGTGAAAAGAGGAATGGTTTGCCCTCCTCTGACAGTTCTGTGCTAGAAAGTGCATGTCAGAGTGGAAGTACAGCTTCACCTTCGTCATGGAGCTCTGGTGGGAATCTCCTCTCAGAAAGGCAGAGCTCCCTCCTTTTATATAAAAGAAGGATTGCAGTAGCCCCAAACCATGTTTTGTGCTACTCCTCAGAGAATCCAGCCCATTTTTTGAAGGCAAATTCTGCAAATTGAACCAATCAAATCCATAAATCCCATTTTTTTTCAAGCTGTATTGACCATTTCCATTCTGCTTTCAGGCCAGTGTGTACAACACAAAATAATATACAGCCAAAAGTATTTTCGCTAATGCAATTGGTTAGCCATTGTTCAAGGAAATGAATTGAAATCTAAGCAGAATGAAGAGATCCAAGTTTTCTCTTCCACTTGAGTAGAATGGTCATACATGAGATAAGCTTGAAGAATCTTGATTCAACCTCTACCGTACAGACATCTTTTAGTTTTTTTTAGATTAGATTAGATTTTTAGATTACATTACAGTGTGGAAACAGGCCCTTCGGCCCAACAAGTCCACATAATACTAATTCACACAAGCTTACCATGAAATTAGTGGATGGCTTGCATGGGAGATGTTAAAGACAAAAAAAATTGCGGATGCTGGAATCCAAAGTAGACAAGCCAGGAGACTGGAAGAACAAAACAAGGCAGGCAGCATCAGGAGAGGGAGGAGTCAACATTTCGGGTATAACCCTTCTTCAGGACATGGGGTTGAGGGGAGCTGCAGATAAAGGGGTAGTGGGGAGGGTTTTGGGTGGGGTGAGGAGCAGAGTGGTGAGGTAGTGATAGGTGAACACAGGTCGAGGTGTCAATGGGAGGAATGAATCTGGTTGGTGGTTGGAAGGAAGGGTCAGTAAGTAGAATGAGAGGGAGGAGGAGGAGGGGCTGGGAAGGGAGTTGGGGGATGGGAATGGAGGTTATTTGAAATTGGAGAGCTCAATGCTGAGTCCTTCATTCTGTAGGCTGCCCAGGTGGAGGATGAAGTGTTGCTCCTCCAATTTGCAGTCTGATTCACTGTGGCAATGGGGGAAGCCAAGGATGGTCATGTTGGAGAGGGAATGGGAAAAGCAATTGAAATGGGCGGTGACTGGGAGGTCAGGCCGATCCCTGCAGCTCAGCGAAACGTGCCCTGAGTTTACATTTGGTCTCCCCGATGTAGAGAAGATCACATTGGGAGCACCTGGTACAGTAAACTAGGTTGGAGGAGAGGCAGGTGAACCTGGATGGAGGTGAGGGAGGTGGTGTACAGGCAGGTTTCACATCTTTTACAGTTGCGGGGTGGTTAGGGGGTTTGGTGGGGAGTGTGGTGTGAACCAAAAAGTAATGAAGGGAACAGTCCTTACGGAAGGCAGAGAGGGGTAGAGAAGGTCTAATTGGAGTTGGCGGAAATGCCATGGGAGATGTGGCCATCTGGTGCAACAGTGTTCCTCTGGTTTCTTAATGTTAAGGCTGAGATTTCCCTGATGCGAGCATGTTTGATGTTAATACCCAGCGTTTGAAATAGGAAGAATTTATTCTCTCGTCCTAACAGCATGTTCTTTTCCACATAAATGTTTTCCAATTCAGAAACGAAAAACACTAAGGTTATATATAAAAATAATTGTTACAAATGCCTACAAATGATTTTCCCTGCTTCGGCCCATTATTATCCTTGGATCCAGGCCTACGTTCTGCTTTGCTCCCAAAGTTGTAAACTTGACCTGGACGTTGGGTTCAGTTGTGGTACAGATATTGTGTGTGAAAGAATGATTGATATGATAGGGCTGTTCTTGCAGTCTACACTACACCCAATATGGGATTCCAGCTCCAAAAGCATGCGCAACAACCAGGTCTCAAGTCAAGAAGGCAGTACATAAAATAACAAACAATGCGATGTAAGTGTCAACAAAACAAAAACTTCAAACTGTATTTATTTGCTATTGCATACAAGACAATGGGGATAACCTTCACCAGTATGGCAATGTAACTGTTCCAATTCATCTGGAACTCCACCTGCATTTTGAGAAGAAAGAGCATAATGCTCCTTTTGTAATGTGTAAATTTCTAAATTGTTGCCCCAGACTAATGTAAAGCAGGGTGAAGGCACCCTGTAAAGCAGGGTGAAGGGATGGAATAGGTAATGACATGGAAACTGAATGGAAGAGGATATAAAATTTGCTGACAGATAAACAAATTGTTTTAAAATGATACAAAGTCAGAAAAAAGTTGGTGAGCAGGAAGCAGGAACAAAACACTTTTGTCAAAGTACTGCAATGGTTGCCTTGTGCATTGTGATTGATATTTTATGATGTCGGATGGTTAACATTGTATTTGTCAGAATCTAGAAATGTCCAAATTGTCTATAATCATCTCTTTTTTTTGTCTACATTCTGATGGACATAAAATAATATATAACTTGGATATAAATATTACACTAATGTCCCCGCACTAACAATTGATGTTATCCTGTAGACAAAGCCGACTGAAAAGAGATCTGGCGCCAAAATCATCAAAGCAACTTTCAAACCCACTTCCACAGACTGGTCTTGACAACAGCCGGCAAACGTCACAGGTTTCTAGTTCGTTGAATATTCCATTGGAAAGGAAATAATGACTGAAATCCCAATGTAATGGGACAGAGAAGCAAGCTATTACAGACTGAATCTGGATAATTTGGGTCACAGAAGTGTGAAATAAAAATATGTTACTAAAATTACCATCTGTATCCATTCTTCAAAGGACCCATTATCTCTGAGTTCACAAACTTTCTGGACTGCACTTTATTTTTCCAGACTGCAGAATTTTGAAGAGAAAGCAGTTACATCAACAATTGTAATTCCCTGAGCAAGGGTTGCGATCATAGCTTCTCACGAAATCTCTACATTTTTTGACTGATGTGGAAATAATTAATTTCTCTCTTTCTCTGGCTTAGAATATAGACATGAGAAAATCAAGAACATAAAATGTCCAACACTTGTGTTTTCTAACTCTCATAACATCCAATTCTATTTTGAAAAGATTTTGTCTTTATTAACTTGCTTGGTAAATTATCTTAAATATTTATCACTTTGATTGAAAAGTTCTAGATGAATGGAATTGTTATAATAGAGAAACTGATAAAAGAATCCAAGACTAATAGTGGACGCATCTCTTCCAAAGTATTTGATGTTTCTAACTTTATTTTCATTTTTTAATGACTTCATGTGACTTTATCTGTACACTGCAAGTTTCATTCTAGTTTCTATGTGTTAACTTAGCGCCATTTGTATGTAACTGTGATCTGTTATTTGACTACGTGCAATACTTTACATTTATCAGTGTTAAATATACTTTACTGTCTCTGTATCCAGATATGTAACTAATGTAAACATTTTTGAAATATGCTTTTTTATTGCTTCTCTTATTTTCCTTTGGCAGCAATTTTTGACAATATTGTAGTTAGCTTTGCTACTTGGATTACTTCAGTATATTTGAAACAACACTGAATCATGAAAGATTTCATTCTCTCATGACATCTTTCATGATTTTGGTATCCTATTTATAAGACACAGTCCTATCTAGTTCTATGTTCTACCTGCATTTGTGCAACTTTCCATTTAATAACCTTGTTTATGTGAAGCTTTTTCAAAAGCTTTCTGAAAATTCTGATACACTATCAAGGGTAAGCTGACAGCTATTTTATCCGTAATGCCCTCAAAGTAATGAAGAAGTTGGGCAGGATGTTTTAAATCCAGTTTGCTTTTTAAGTTATTGCTTATGAATACTCTTTCAACATGTTGCTTGGAATAAATTGTATTGTTTTATTTCTTGTTAATGGACCTGTAGTTACCCGGAACAAGTTTGCTGTCTTGTCTTTTGAGAGATTGATTTAAAGTGAGAGTGTGGGAGTCCTTAATGCTCTCCCATTTGTGCTCCTGCCATTCAAGAAATGTTCTGTAAAAAAGAATGTAATGAGTTAAGACTATTTATCTCTCCAGGTTTGACAAACCCAAGTTGTTTAATTTAAAAGGCAATACTGTATCCATAAGCCATGGAATCACTGACGTTGTTTGCTTTCAAGTTTCAATTTTCCAGTGTCGAGGTTATTGGATGCATTTTACTTCTGCAATTATACTGTCACTAATTACTTTGCAATTTTTTTGGTCACTCTTGTCACAAGATGTTTCTCAGAGTACTGTATGGCCATGTATTTTGGCAATGAGCAATACTGGCAGATGTCACAGCCAAGTGAAATTAGTGCAGTTACTATACAATAGTGTAGTTGATACTTGAGCAGACTAATCTCTATTAAATAGTTTTTAAAAATTGCTTTATGTAAATGCATATATTAGAATTAGAGCAATCTGCTATTAGTAGACCAATATAATTGACTTATACAGTTTTACTGACCCCTAATCGCTGTAAGTAGATCACTCAATATGTGGACAGCCATCAAGGAAAATAAATCATGCAAAAACAGCAAGATCCCAGGGTTTATTTGGGCTGAATACAATGCTGGTAAAAATCCTGTGAGCAAATTATTGTTTTAAGGAAAGAGAATTTCAAAAATATAGGGCAAATCTGTAAATGCCCAACTTATTCTAAAGGTGTTGCAATGTTTTATTATGTCAAGTCTGACCTTTTTAAAGGCAAGAGAATTGTACATGAAATTATGGAGAGAATGTTCATTGTTTACATTCAAAGTGACACATTAAAGGATCAAGACACAAAGTGAAACTGCTTTTACTATTGCACAGCAGACTTTTGCTGAATTTAAGATGTGGATGCCTTCCTGTCATGCAATTTCCTGTGCACAATAAATGTAGTCATGATTTGGAGATGCTGGTGTTGGACTGGGGTGTACATAGTTAAAAATTACACAACTCCAGGTTATAGTCCAACTTCCAATTAAACCTGACTATAACCTGGTGTTGTGTGATGTTTAACAAAAAATGTAAAATCTGTATTCACAGGTTAATTGATATTATTTACAACATAGTGCAGTGTTAATATGAATCCATGAAAATACACATTCTATTGTGAAATGTATTCATTATGCTCATTCCACGTTATTGCCTATTTTGAGACTTGATAACTAAATTTTAGTTGCAAAATACATCCATAAGATATTGTTTTCATGCATTTGGCTGCATGGTTAAGTGGCAACTTGCATTTAAATTGTTGCTATATGAACAAGTCCTGCTTCATAAATGTGGGTTCATAGTCCAAGCTGAAACGTTTGTGCTGCACAGAGAGGGATACATATTTGGAGGTGTTGTCTTTCTAACAAGACATTAACTAAGTTCTTGTCTTGATGAAAGATCCAATGAAGACAATGAGCATTCTTCTGATGTGCTGAGCAATGATTGTTAAACAGCAACACCAAACTGAGGGACGCAAAACAAAAATTGCAGATGCTGAAAATTTGAAATGGAAGCAAAGATTGCTGGAGAAACTCAGCAGTTCTGGCAGCATCTTTGAAGAGAGAATCAGCGTTAATGTTTTGAAACCAATGACCCTTCTTCAGGACTCAGAATCCTAAAGTTCAGTTCTGAAGAAGGGTCACTGTAATCAATGTTAATTCTGTTTCTCCACAGATATTGCCAGACCTATGGAGTTTCTCCAGCAATTTCTGTTTTTTGTACCAACATGAGTGAACTGGGTCTCTCGTCTTTATTTGCTCTTTTTGGGTGCCGTGTGTGCAAATCAGTTGCCTCATTGGCCTTTTCAAAGGTCATTACACAAAATCCATTCAAAAACCATCCCACTTGAATGATTTCAATTGAGATGAAAAGATTGACGTCATTTCCAGATGGTGGAGCAGGTTGGCTGACTGCCTGGACATTGTGACTGTGGGCCATCCATGTCAAAGGTGGATCTAATCAACATTTTTCAGCAAGCTGCATGTCCTAAAGTACTACATTGATACAGCCGGTGGCTCTAGAATCAGACAATGTCATTGAAGTCTGACCCAATTTGGAGAAAGCCAAGTCCTGGGATGGGGATGGGAGTTGCAGTGATGGTAATAGGGTTAACTCTGAACATATTTCTTGGAATCCTGCAAAGCCACTCCCCCTTCTCTCATCATAAAAATGGTTTGAGCACTTACTTGAAGGGGCCCTCCCACTCTGCCGCCAGGTTTTACTTAGCAATATATCCACAGTAAATTTGTCATCAAACATAGCACATTAACATACATTTAGGCTCCTGTGTGCATCAGATCTCCCTTTGCATGGATGAATGAAATGGTTGCTAATAGAATTGGACCAACCTATTTGGACTCACTTGAGGCCAACATACTGAGTCTGCAGAGAATTCATCCTTAGGGTGAGGCAACTGGCTTACGGTAAAGACAGCCGTGCCAATTCTTGTGGTCATAAAGCAATAAAACTATCCAAGCAAGTCAATTGTTTTTGATCCAAAAAGGAGTGCAGCTAACTGAAGAAGAAGTGAAAGAACTATGAATACTGGAAATCGAGAACTAAAATAGAAATTGCAGGGAAAGACCAGCAGGTCTGGCAGCATCTGTGGATCCCTTAACATTTTGGGTTGACTGACTCTTCCTCAGACCTGAAATATTAACTCTGATTTTTCTCCATAGGTGCTGCCAGATCTGCTGAACTTTTCCAGCTATTTCTGTTTTTGTAACTGAAGAAAACCTTGGTTTCCTTTGGTTCAAAACCAAACAGAATCAGAACTTAACAACACAAGATTTAGTTTGTCTATTGAGGTGGGGTTGTGCACTATGGTTTATTATAACTTTTAATGATAAGGATGTATTTGAAATTAAGTGAAATAGGTTTTGATTATAAATTCACGCTGAATGTTCACTTATTTGTAAATTAAAATGACTTACTGATTATATCTGGACCTGTCTCATCAATGTGTTTTCAGTTGCTTTAGTGAAAAATTGGAGAAGCGTTTATTAGGACGACTTCAGGTCACAAAGAGGGAACTGCTATTTCACTTCTGAGTTATGGTTTATTTTGCTGAAACATTGGGTACAGCCTTGAACATAAGGCACGGACTGCTTAAGGGAGGGACCAGCACAACTAAAACCAAGGAGTAAGTTTAAAGTGGATAGAAAATATGCAACAGTGATGCCAATCATTGTGTTTAAGCATGCATTATTTCTCTTTTCTGCCTTAGTTAAATTGTCAGCTAGACTTTGGTAATGCTCTCATGCCACTTCTTCTTCCTCCTTCCAGCAAGTTGTCCAATTCTGTATCACCTCTGTTCATTCACCCTGTCCTGCTTTAGCCAAAGGTGAATCCTCCTATTGCATCCATTTTTGGGAGCAAGTGGTTTATGCAAAATGTCTAAAGTCAGAATGAAATCCTTCAGCACATGCCTCACCACTCCCTGCAGATTTTAACAACTTTAAATAGAGAAGCACTAAACCTGCAGTGATTATAATACGGTCAACCAGGTGGACCTCATATAATATGAGTTCCTTGATTGGGACTGTTAATCTGGTCTGATCAGGGAGCCCTGGCTGACAGATATAAACAGGACTGTTAGAGGTTATGTTCCCTCTGACAGCCGGCTCTGACAGAGCTGGATCAGTGTCAAGGGCTCTCTGTGTAAGTAAAGGGGGACTTTGAGGGTGGTACTGGCCCCTGGGGTTAGTTCAAAATCCTGATACAACAGTGGCAAATTACTTCACTAGCAACTACACTTAAAGTTGTTAATCTCTTCAAATATCTGTGATGGATTCTTGCTGCTGAATCTTTATTCAGCTTTGTGATGCGAAGAGATAGAGCACTGAGCTCCAAAATGGCAGTGCTGGTGATAAATTGGGGCTACATACTGAACAGCATGATAATCTGTTTACTTTGCATCATTCCAAGGGCATTCTATTTCTCTCAGCAAAATGGAGATTAGTGTGCCTGTTGGTCACCATTGCACCAGAGGGTGATGGTATCAAATACATATGAACAACACCACTTGCACGTTCTCTTTCCTGCCACATTTTATTTTGAATTGTAACTATATTACCATTAATAAATTATTTAGATGAGAATATAGAAGGCATGGTTAGGAAGTTGCAGTTGACATCAATATTGGTGATATAGTGGACAGTGAGGAAGGTTATCTAAGATTACAAAGAGATCTTCTCAATTGCACCAATTGGCTATGGAGTTGCAGATGGAGTTTAATTTGGATAAATATGAGGTATTGCATTTTGGTAAAGCAAACAGAATACAATTCATGGTAGGGTACTGGATAATGTTGTAGAACAGAGAGACCTAGAGATTCAGGTGCATAATTCTTTGAAATTTGCATCACAGGTAGATAGGGTGGTTAAGAAGGCATTTAGCATGTTTGCCTTCATTGCTCAGATCTTTGAGAATGGGAGTTGGTATGTCATATTGAGGCTGTACTGGACGTTGGTGAGGTCTCTTCGAGAGTATTGTGTGCAATTCTAGTTGCTCTGTTATCGGTAGGATATTACTAAATTGAAGTGGGTTCAGAAAAGATTTACTAGGTTGTTGCAGGCAATGGAGGATTTGAATTATAAAAATAGACTGGATAGGCTGGGACTTTTTTCACTGAAGTATAAGAGGTTAATGGGTGATTTTATAGAGGTTTCTAAAATCATGAGGGGCAGCGATAAGATGAAATAGCCAAGGTCTTTTTCCTAAGGTGGAGGAGTTCAAAATTAGGAGGCACATTTTTAAGGTGAGAGGAAAAAGATTTAATAAGGATGTAAGGGTCAACTTTTTTACTAAGCTTCATCAAGACAAATACAAGAATACAAAATGAATAATAATTTAAACTGCAGGAGAACAAGGTGCCAACTAATCACGAATGGAATCTGGCTAGTATGATTAGATTAGATTCCCTACAGTGTGGAAACATGCTCTTCGGCCCAACATGTCGACACTGACCCTCCAAAGAGTAACCCAACCAGTCCCATTTCCCTCTGACTAATGCACCTAACACTATGGGCAATTTAGCATGGCCAATTCACCTGACCTGCACATCTTTGGACTGTGGGAGGAAACTGGAGCACCCGGAGGAAACCCACGCAGACACGGGGAGAACGTGCAAACTCCACACAGACGGTCGCCCGAGGCTGGAATCGAGCCTGGGACCCAGGGGCTGGGAGGCAGCAGTGCTAACCACTGAGCCACCATGCCACGTAGTACATGGACTCTTTTTGAGATGATGCCACAGAGAATGTACTAGATAATAGTTACCCCTAAGAAGGAGAAAAGTGGTGCAAATGCTAGAATCTGTACTGAAAACAAAAATTGCTGGAGATCACATTGGGTTAGGCAGCATCCATGGAGAGAAAGCAAGCTAACGTTTCAAGTCTAGATGACTCTTTGTCAGAGCTGACACATTTTTTGTTTTCAATAATTAATCCTATGTTTTTGTTGAAAATTATAAAAGGCAAGACAACACTGTTTGGTCAAGCTGTGACTTACTGGTATTTGTTCAAAGCTACATAAATTCATGTGCAGGTTCCCATCCTCTGCAGGCAAGAGGAATTTATCCAGGCATTGTGCCCTGAAACAAAAGCATTGAACATGGGGGACAATGTTCCTTTATGCGTTACCAATGGATCTTGAGGGAGACTAATCTGCAAGATTTTGGAGATAAGGTTCGGATGTGCTACTAAATTGAATATCTTCCAAAGAGTTGGCATAGACACAGGAGCGAACAAATATAAATTTTCTTTTAAGAATTGATGACTTTATAGTTCCAAAATGGTCAACATTCATGATTTTGTTAATAATGTATTGGTTTGGCACCTAAATTAAGAATAAAATAAGGATGAGTATGGATAGATCTCATCTGCTCTTCCATTCATGCTAACCTCCACTTCCCCGCCCTTTTCCAATCCCTCTGTACCAAAGATCCTGATGACAACCTAAAATATACTCCACACCTGAGCATCCACAGCTCGCTGCAATAAGAAGAGCAGAGATTCACAACCATCTGATTGAGGGAATTTCTCCTCACCTCAGTCACAAATGACTAACCCCTCAACCCGAGACTCTGTCCCCTCATTCTGTTTTACACATTCCTCTCCAATTGCTCAGGGAAACCTCCCATTTTATTGCACATGTCTGACGTAAATCAAAGGTATAGCAGCTGGTATACTCGTCTGAAAATTAAGTATTGCATGCTATGTCAGTTCTGTAGATCCCCCTGGTGGGTCAATTGGGCATCAGCTTTTGGCAGACTTGTACACAAACTAAGGTAAAGATTTTTACTTTTATTCTCATAAAAAGGAGAGCTAGTATTGCTGTGAAATAAATATGAAAGTACTGAGGGGAAAGAAGGGTGTTCTGTCTTATTATACCACATAGTTATTCAACTGCTGGTGTTTTGAGTCATAGAGATGTACAGCATGGAAACAGACCCTTTGGAACTCCCCCACCCCAGGAAAAAGACCTTATCTATTTGTCCTATCTATGCTTCTCATGATTTTATAAACCTCTATAAGGTCACCCCTCAGCCTGTGCTACTTCAGGGAAAACAGCCCAGCCCATTCAGTTAATAGCTCAATCCCTCTAATCCTGGCAATGTCCGTGTAAATCCTTTCTGAACCTTTTCAAGTTTCCCAACATCCTTTGTATAGGAGGGAAACCAGAATTGCACACAATATTCCAAAAGTGGCCTAACCAATGTCCTGTACAGCTGTGACATGACTTCCCAATTCCTATACTCAGTACTTTGACCAATAAAGGAAAACATATCAATTGCCTTCTTCACTATCTTCTCAACCTGTGATACCACTTTCAAAGAATTATGAACCTGCACTCCAAGATCTCTTTGTTCAGCAATATTCCCCATGACCTTACCATTAAATATATAAGTCCTGCACTGATTTGCCTTTCCAAAATGCAGCACCTGATATTTATTTATATTAAACTTAATCTGCCACTCCTCGACCCATCGGCCCATCTGTTCAAGATCCTCTTGTACTCTGAGGTAACCTTCTTCGCTGGCCACTACATCTCCAATTTTGGTGTAATCTGCAAATTTCCTAACCAGACCTCCTATGTTCACATCTAAATCATTTATGTAACTGACAAAAAGCAGTGGACCCAGCACCAATCTTTGTGGCACACCACTGGGCACAGGCTTTTGATTGATCAGTTGTATTTTGAGCCTTTGCTCAAGCCTAGTCTGGCAATAGCATTTCTGTATGCCCAGGAGCTAAGTTGTTGTATTGGACAGAGCAAATTCCACAGGTCCATGAATGCTGTATTTGAAATTCCTGAATGACTAGCATCACATCTTACTGGGGTAGTGTACTAAAAATCAAGTCATGTTATTCCTGGCCATATGTTAAACATCTTATCAATTTATACAAAATCCCCAATTTACCTGTCTCATAGACTCAGGTTAACAGAAAACATAAACCAGGTTTCTGTGCTTAACAAGACCTACTATTTATTACAAATAAATAGTTACTAACCACAGATAAACAACTATGAACTGTTGACATATTACTCTATGAGTTAAAACTTTAACCCTCTTCTAAGACCCACCTAGACACACATATAGACAGACCCAACCAGACAAAAGAAACATTGTGTTATGTTTGGAGGAGAGGGGAGAAAAGAAATACTGAGGAAATAGCTCAATGGCAGCAGATCTTAGGATTCAATGGAGGGGTTCCTTTCATTCTCCAAGTCTTTTTGTTCTCTGAGCTTTTCCTTCAGGTGTTTCTAATCCTTGCAGCAGACACAGTGCAACTAATTCACAAATTATAAAGTCTCTGATTTATTAATTAAAACAACAGATTACAGCAACTGGTGGAAGAAAACAACTAGCTTCCTTTAGAAACAAAAACAGAAGGTGCTGGAAAAGGTCAGTAGGTTTAGCAGCATCTGTGAAGAGAAATCAGAGTTAACCATTCTGGTCTGGTGACCCTTCCTCAGAACTTTCTTTAGCTTCAGTTATATTACTTGAGAGAGGCGCACTTCCTACCTTTCAGAGGTCTGAGAGATTTTCACTGTACTGTGCACGTCCACATGCTGTTTAGCTACACAGGAACCAATCAGAGAGTTGTCTTCAGGCTAATGACATTTGGCGAGCACAGCTGGTCACAGTTCCAGAGGCCAATCAGCTAACTGTGCTGGCTGAATCGCACATTGTAGGAAAGTCCCGGTGTTGTGCCATCTACAGTATTTACATTGTTGCCTCAGTGCCTCAAAAGCAGCAGTGTAAAAACAACTTAAAATGAGTTTCAGTCACTTACTTCCTCCATCCTTTGTTATAAGACAGCTATTTTCCCAATTCAGACCACAATCAAAAATAAAGTCAAATCCAAGTTTTAGTTTTTACATGAGGGGTTGACAAGGCTTGAAGCTCGGCAATTGCAAAGCCATACTTTTAAATAGGCTAAAGACTTCAGTTTGGTATTGGAATGGGGAGTTTAATGATCACATTGGCAGAGAATAAATATTCATATTATTAGTTTTTAACTGTTTTACAGATTAATTACTGGACTGATTCTTCAAAAATAATAATGGAGATGATGTGGGGAATTGCTATGATTGCATTGAAAGGCTATTTCTACTCCTAGTATCTTCCACAAGTCGGGATTCATAATTGTTTGCAGGGCTCTAGATTGAATCCAGCTAATTTTGTTACACAAAATTAAGATATCAGGGATATAAACAAGTACTAGGAGAAAGTGAGGACTGCAGATGCTGGAGATCAGAGCTGAAAAATGTGTTGCTGGAAAAGCACAGCAGGTCAGGCAGCATCCAAGGAGCAGGAGAATCGACATTTCGGGCATAAGCCCTTCTTCAGGCTTATGCCCGAAATGTCGATTCTCCTGCTCCTTGGATGCTGCCTGACCTGTTGCTCTTTTCCACCAACACATTTTTCAGCTATAAACAAGTACTGCATGTTATGTTTATATCTGTCTCAGAATGTATTTTGAATGAGATGTTTTATTCGAAGAACATTGGTGCTTGTTTCAAATTAAACCAAGGTCAAAATTGTCAAACATTGCTTGGAACTTTCAAAAGACTAATGCAGCAAGTTTCCCCTTCTATCAAATAAAACATTCTCATATCCGACAAGATGGGACTGCCTATAACTTTGTTTAACTTGACAGCTGTATTATGGCTTTTAAGACATCATAATTAGCTGACACTATGGTCTTATTTGAAGGCAAATGTAAATGGCACAGAGATTCACTGTTGGTTGGTGTAGTTGGCAAAAGGATATGCTATGGATTATGCCGCTTATTGGGCTGCTTTATAACTTCCTCTGCAGCTTTCACTGAGCATAAAGTTCTTTATCTGTTAATCTCAAGTATAACAAAAAGGACATAGAGTCAATACTCGTCTTAGTCAGAGGCTGTGGAGGGTCTAAAGCAAATAAGATTCCAAACAGCCGAGAATAGATATAAGGTGATGCACAGACTCTGTTTTAAGTGATGTATGCTTGATGGCTACTTAAAAGCACTAACAGCAGAAGAAATCACATGACAATGGCAAGTGAACTAAAGGTCCAATTGCATTTCTGCAAACATCTTCATTTTCATAAAAAAGTATGTATTATAATTTGCAGTAACAAGTTTGCAAGTTACTCAATATCCATGATCTCTAAAGAAATTATCATTCAATTACAAAACAGTGTGTTAACTCATTAGTGTTGCTGGAAGAGCACAGCAGTTCAGGCAGCATCCAAGTAGCTTCGAAATCGACGTTTCGGGCAAAAGCCCTTCTTCAGGAATAAAGGCAGTGAGCCTGAAGCGTGGAGAGAGCATCTGCAGTCATTGTTTTTACCGTGTGTTAACTCTCGTCAGTTACATTTTCATCAGCTTTTGCACATGCATTGCATCGATAGTCTTTAGATCATTCACGATTCCAAATAGAATACATTCACATTGTTATTGGCTGTTCATCATGTACCTGCTCATTCCTAGAGGAATGTTTCTTCTTCAGGAAGTGTTCCTCCCATGGTGAGTGTTGATGCTGTGGTAACTTTTGTTGCTGATCCATTTCTGTCACTAGGGAACAGTGGACCACTTGGACTAATGGTTGTTCTGTATCATGTGCAGGTGTTGAGGTTATGTCTTCCTGTTCCACGGCCTGCAGAGCACAGCTTCCCTAGTTGAAAGTAGATGTCTGTGACTTAAGTTGATAGATGTGGTTGTAGTGAGTTTTGAGAAGATTTGTAGCTCAGGTTGAGGTTTTGGATGTAGGATGAACTGGTTGTTCATGTACACTGATTAAGAATTAATTGATCTGTTCTAACAAAGGTCCCACATTGCAAAGACTGGGTCTGCATTGCTCAGCTCTTGTAAAGACTCAGCAGTTCATCAAGATGAAATTTGACATTCTGCCATATCACTGTAATTTTGTCACTCATGCCTGTTTCCATTTCTGGTTTCAATAGATTTTCACAACTGGAAGAGGAATTTGGGTGCAGTGTGACACTAGTCTTTGGAATGGACTACTTTCCATACCAGTTTATGCTGGATTTCTCAATTTCTTTAGTATTCCTTTCGCAATTTTCATTGTACCTGGCCTGTTGACTTGATTGGGAATGATGTAGTGATGGAATATTAGATTAGATTCCCTACAGTGTGGAAACAGGCCCTTTGGCCCAAGAAGTCCACACTGACCCTCTGAAGAGCAACCTACCCAGACCTATTTCCCACTGACGAATGCACCTAATACCATGGGCCATTTATCATGGCTAATTCACCTGACCAGCACATCTTTGCACCGTGGGAGGAAACCGGAGAACCCAAAGGAAACCCATGCAGACACGGGGAGAATGTGCAAACTCCACACAGACAGTCACTCGAAGCTGGAATCGAATCTGGGATCCTGGTGCTGTGAGGCTACAGTGCTAAACACTGAGCCACTGTGCCATGATGGTGTATGGGGTTAAATTTGCCAATCCTTTATGAAGTGCCTGAACTCTTTACTTGGAAACTGAGGGCCATTTCACTCATCACAATATTTGGAACACAATAACAGCTAAAGAAGGCTTTCAGGTTTTCAACAATTTTAATATTAGTTGTTCATTTCAGTTGGTATAAATCCAAATATAGTAATCAGTGGTGACAAGATAATAAGACATGCACCTGTGAGAGTGAGGAAGTCTACAACATCCATGGTCAGGCTGGAATGTGATGTGACTGCCCCTTGACATCCAATGATGTTACCATCACTGGATCCTCCACTATCAACACTCTGGAGGTTACCATTAACCAGAAACTCAACTGGACTCGCCACATAAACACAGTGGTTAGAAGTGCAGGTCAGAGGTTAGGAATACATGGTGAGTAACTCACTTTCTGACTCTCCAAAGTCTGTCCACCATCTACAAGGCACAAGTCAAGAGTGTGAAGGAATACTCCCTACTTGCTTGGATTATTGCAGCTCCAACAAAACTCAAGAAGCTTGACACCATCAAGGCCAAAGCAACCCATTTGATTGACACCACATTGACAAGCATCCACATCCTCCACCACCCATGTTCGGTGACAGCTGTGTGTATCATTCTTAAGATGCACTGTAGAAATTCACCAATGATCCTTAGCCAACACCTTCCAAACCCATGACCATTTTGATCTAGAAGAACAAGGTCAGCAGTTAAATGGGAACACCACCTCCCTACTCCCCCCCCCAAAAAACCATTGTCCATCTTGACTTGGAAATATATTGCTGTTAATTTAGTGTCACGGGGTCAAAGTCCTGGAATGTCCTCCCTAATGGTATTGTGGGTCAAGCTGCAGCATGTGGACTGCAGTGGTTCAAGAAGGCAGCTCATCGCCACCTTCTCAAGGACAACTAGGGGTAGGCAATAAAGCTGGCCCTATTTCACATGGAGTGAAATAAAAAATAATTTAAAAAATTTTTAAAAGTGCTCAGAAAAGATTTACAAGGATGTTGACAGGGATGGAGGATTTGAGCTTAAGGGAGCGGTTGAACACGCTGGGGCTCTTTTCCCCAGAGTGTCAGAGGCTGAGGGGTGACCTTATAGAGGTTTACAAAATTATGAGGGGCATGGATAGGATAAATAGAAAAAGTCTTTTCCCTGGGATCGGGGAGTCCTGAACTAGAGGACATAGGTTCAGGGTGAGAGGGGAAAGATATAAAAGAGACCTAAGGGGCAATTGTTTCAGGCAGAGAGTGGTACGTGTATGGAATGAGCTGCCAGAGAACGTGGTGGAGGCTGGTACAATTGCAACATTTAAGAGGCATTTGGATGGGTATATGAATAGGAAGGGTTTGGAGGGATATGGGCTGGGTGCTTGCAGGTGGGACTAGATTGGGTTGGGATAGCTGGTCGGCATGGACAGGTAGGACCAAAGGGTCTGTTTCCGTGCTGAACATCTCTATGATTCTATGACTCAACGACCATAAGACCACAGGAAATAGGAATAGCAGTAGGCCATTTGACCTATTCAGCCTGGTCTGCCATGCAATCGGATCATGCTAATTCAATATTCCTCACATTCTGCCCTTTTTCCATGACCCTTGATTCCCTCACTGATCAAGAATCTATCTACCTCAGTCTTAAATATACACATGAACTCTGCCACACAGCTCTCTGTCAAGGAATTCCAAAGATTCCTTTGAAACCCTCTGAGAGAAGAAATCCCTCCTAATCTCAGGCTTATTTTGGTGTCCCTTTATTCTAAGACTATGCTATCTGGCCCTCGTCTCTCCCATGAGGGGAAACATCCTTTCAGCATTTACCCTGTCAAGCTCCTTAAGAATTCTAAATGTTTCACCTTTTATTCTTCCAAACTTTGGTGAGTAGAGTCCCAACCTGTTTAATCTTTGCTCAGAAAGCAATTCCTCCATACCAGGTTCATTCTATGAGCTTTCTCTCAACTGGGAGAGAGTGCAGTTGAACACGTGGCTGCAAGGATGGTGTAGGAGGGAGGGCTTCAGATATTTGGACAATTGGACTGCATTCTGGGGAAGGTGGGACCTGTATAAACAGGACGGGTTGCACCTGAACCAGAAGGGCACCAATATCCTGGGGGGTAGGTTTGCTAGCACTCTTCGGGGGGGTTTAAACTAATTTGGCAGGGGGATGGGATCCGGACTTGTAGTCCAGCAAGTAAGCTAGCTGTGTGTCAGGATGTCCAAGACTGTAGGGAGGCTGTGGAGAAGGTAGCACTGACAGGGACTACTTACGGACACAGAGATGGGCTCAAGTGCGTATACTTCAATGCAAGGAGTATCAGAAATAAGGTGGGTGAACTTAAGGCATGGATCGGTACCTGGGACTACGATGTTGTAGCCATCACGGAAACATGGATAGATGAGGGACAGGAATGGCTGTTGGAGGTTCCTGGTTACAGATGTTTCAGTAAGATTAGGGAGGGTGGTAAAAAAGGAGGGGGGGTGGCATTGCTAATTAGAAATGGTATAACGGCTGCAGAAAGGAAGTTTGAGGGCGATCTGCCTCTGGAGGTAGTATGGGCTGAAGTCAGAAATAGGAAAGGTGCAGTCACCTTGTTGGGTGTTTATTATAGGCCCCCCAATAGCAGCAAAGATGTGGAGAAACAGATTGGGAAACAGATTTTGGAAAGGTGCAGAAGCCACAGGGTCGTAGTCATGGGCGACTTCAACTTCCCAAATATTGATTGGAAGCTCTTTAGATCAAGTAGATTGGATGGGGCGGTGTTTGTGCAGTGTGTCCAGGAAGCTTTTCTAACGCAGTATGTAGATTGTCCAACCAGAGGGGAGGCCATATTGGATTTGGTACTCGGTAACGAACCGGGACAAGTGGTGGGCTTGTTAGTGGGTGAACATTTTGGTGATGGCGACCACAATTCTGTCACTTTCACCTTGGTTATGGAGAGGGATAGGTGCACACAACAAGGAAGTTTTTACAATTGGGGGAAGGGAAATTACGATGCTGTAAGACAGGATTTGAGGAGCATACGTTGGGAGCATAGGCTGTCAGGGAAGGATGTGGTGGAAATGTGGGACTTTTTCAAGGAGCAGATACGACGTGTCCTTGATATGTATGTACCGATCAGGCAGGAAAGAAATGGTCGTGTGAGGGAGCCTTGGTTGACGAGGGAGGTTGAATGTCTAGTAAAGAGGAAGAAGGAGGCTTACATAAGGTTGAGGAAACAAGGTTCAGACAGAGCAGTGGAGGGATACAGGATAGCCAGAAGGGACCTGAAGAAAGGGATTAGGAGAGCTAAGAGAGGGCATGAAAAATCCCTGGCGGATAGGATCAAGGATAACCCCAAGGCATTCTATGCGTATGTGAGAAACCTGAGAATGACGAGAACGAGGGTAGGTCCGATCAAGGACAGTGGTGGGAGACTGTGTATTGAGTCGGAAGAGATAGGAGAGGTCTTGAACAAGTACTTCTCTTCAGTATTTACGAACGAGAGGGACTGTATTGTTGAAGAGGAGAGTGTGAAACGGACTGATAAGCTAGAAGAGATATCTGTTAGGAAGGAAGATGTGTTGGACATTTTGAACAACTTGAGGATAGACAAGTCCCCCGGGCCTGACGGGATATATCCTAGGATTATGTGGGAAGCAAGAGAGGAAATTGCAGTACCGTTGGCAATGATCTTCTCGTCTTCACTGGCAACGGGGGTGGTACCAGGGGACTGGAGAGTAGCGAATGTTGTGCCCCTGTTCAAAAAAGGGAATAGGGATAACCCCGGGAATTACAGGCCAGTTAGTCTTACTTCTGTGGTAGGCAAAGTAATAGAAAGGGTACTGAGGGATAGGATTTACGAGTATCTGGAACGGCACTGCTTGATTAGGGACAGCCAGCACGGATTTGTGAAGGGTAGGTCTTGCCTTACAAGTCTTATTGAATTCTTCGAGGAGGTGACCAAGCATGTGGATGAGGGTAGAGCAGTGGATGTAGTGTACATGGATTTTAGTAAGGCATTTGATAAGGTTCCCCATGGTAGGCTTATGCGGAAAGTCAGGAGGCATGGGATAGAGGGAAATTTGGCCAATTGGATAGAAAACTGGCTAACCGGTCGAAGTCAGAGAGTGGTGGTAGATGGTAAATATTCAGCATGGAGTCCAGTTACAAGTGGAGTTCCGCAGGGATCAGTTCTGGGCCCTCTGCTGTTTGTAATTTTTATTAATGACTTAGATGAGGGAGTCGAAGGGTGGGTCAGTAAATTTGCAGATGATACAAAGATAGGTGGAGTTGTGGACAGTGAGGAGGGCTGTTGTCGGCTGCAGAGGGACTTAGATATGATGCAGAGCTGGGCTGAGGAGTGGCAGATGGAGTTCAACCCTGCCAAGTGTGAAGTTGTCCATTTTGGAAGAACAAATAAGAATGCGGAATACAGGGTTAATGGTAGGGTTCTTGGTCAGGTGGAGGAACAGAGGGATCTTGGGGTCTATGTACATAGATCTTTGAAGGTTGCCACTCAGGTGGATAGAGTTTGTAAGAAGGCCTATGGAGTATTATCGTTCATTAGCAGAGGGATTGAATTCAAGAGTCGTGAGGTGATGTTGCAGCTGTACAGGACTTTGGTTAGGCCACATTTGGAGTACTGTGTGCAGTTCTGGTCGCCTCACTTTAGGAAAGATGTGGAAGCTTTGGAGAGGGTGCAGAGAAGATTTACCAGGATGTTGCCTGGAATGGAGAGTAGGTCATACGAGGATAGGTTGAGAGTTCTCGGCCTTTTCTCGTTGGAACGGCGAAGGATGAGGGGTGACTTGATAGAGGTTTATAAGATGATCAGAGGAATAGATAGAGTAGACTGTCAGAAACTTTTTCCCCGGGTACAACAGAGTGTTACAAGGGGACATAAATTTAAGGTGAAGGGTGGAAGGTATAGGGGAGATGTCAGGGGTGGGTTCTTCACCCAGAGAGTGGTGGGGGCATGGAATGCGCTGCCCGTGGGAGTGGTAGAGTCAGATTCATTGGCGACCTTTAAGCGGCATTTGGATAGGTACATGGATGGGTGCTTAATCTAGGATAGAAGTTCGGCACAACATCGTGGGCCGAAGGGCCTGTTCTGTGCTGTATTGTTCTATGTTCTATGTTCTATGTTCTATGCCGTCAATGAAATGATTTTTTTAAAATAAAGGGACTGAAACTGCTCATAGCACTCCTGATGCGACTTCACCAAAAGCTTTTACAGCTTCAGTAAGACTTTCCTACTCTTATACTCAAGCCACCTTGAATGAGGGATAACATTCCATTGGCATTCCTGATTACCTGCTGCAGTTGTGTGCTAGCTTTGTGTTTCATGTGCAAGTACCACCCAAATCCCTTTATGTTGCAGCTTTCGGAAGTATCTCTCCATTTAAATATATTCTATTCTTTCGTTCTTCCTTCCAAATTGACAACTTTGCATTTTACCACATCATACTCTACTTGCCAACTTTTTGTCCACTTTCTTCACCTATCAATATCTGTCTGCAAACTGTTTGTATCTTTCTCGCAATCTGCCTTTCCACCTATTTTTGTGTTGTCTGCAAGTTTGGCGACAGTACTAAGTCATTAATACTTATTGTAAACTGTTGCAGTCCCGTACTGATCATTGTAGGACCCACTGGTCATGAGTCATCAACTTGATTAAGAACCCCTTACTCCCACTCACTGTTTTCTGCCCATGAGTCAATTCTCTATCCACTCCAATATGCTACCTCCAATTCCATGAGTCTTATGACTTAACCTTTTGTGACGTACCTTGTCAAATGCCTTCTGGAAGTCCAAATACAACACATCTACTGGCTCCCCTCTATCCACACTGGTTGAGATTTTCTTGGAAAACTCTAAGAATTTAGTCAGACATGATTCCCTTTCATGAAGCCATACCGACTCTGGTAGATTAAGCTGTGAATTTCCAAATGTTCTGCTATTATTTTCTTAATAATTGATTCCAATACTTTTCCAACAATAAATGTTTGGCCAGTTGGCCTATGCTTACCTACATTTTGTCTTCCTTCTTTTTTGAATAGGAGTGTTACATTAGCAGTTTTCTAATCCTCTGGTACTTCTCCAGAATCCAAGGATTTTTAGAAAATTGCAACCAATGCATTCACTATCTCTGTAGCTTTCTCTTTTAGGATTCTAGGATTGCAAGTCATCAGGGTTAGGGGACTAATCTGCCTTTAGCCCCATTGTTTGTCTAATACTACTTATTTAGTGATGATGATGGTACTTAATTTCTCCCCTATATTCTTTAGTATGAATGGAATAGTCAAAGTATCTTCCACTGTAAAGACTTAAAATATTTGTTTAACTCCTCCACCATTTCCTTGTTCCCTAAAAATGATCTCACTGGATTCATTTTCTACAGAGCCGATGTCCACTTTGACTCCTCTTCTTTTAACATATTTGAAGAACCTCTTATAGTCAGTTTTTAAATTCCTTGCTAGTCTGCCCTCAAAGTTTATCATTGCAATGCTGCTGCAAGGAAACTGTGAGCTCAGGAACACAGTTCCTGGGCCAGGCTGTGCCTCTGGACTCATTGTTCTCTCATAGTGCTCACTCAATCTGAGCTGACCTGGATGTTCACAGCATTCCCGTCCTGTGTTGGTTTGCCTTTTTGTGTTTTGCTCCATGAGTCAGAGATACCAGGTTCATGTTATTTCAATCTTGCATTGCTATTTAGAGTAGCCAAAAAGGCAGGAAGTTTGTCACGGTTGTCGGTAGCTATCAGTCAAGTGAAGGATGACAGTCTTCAGTCAGAGGTTACCAATCAGTAGATTAGATTAGATTCCCTACAGTGTGAAAACAGGCCCTCCGGCCCAACAAGTCCACACCAATCCTCTGAAGAGTAACCCACCCAGACCCATTTCCCTCTGACTAATACACCTAATGCTATGGCCAATTCACCTGACCTGCACATCTTACGACCATAGGAGAAAACTGGAGCACCTGGAGGAAATTCATGCAGACACAGGGAGAATATACAAACTCCACACAGAAATTGCCCAAGGCTAGAATTGAACCCGGGTCCTTGGTGCTGTGAAGCTGCAGTGCTTACCACTGAACTGTCATGCCATGGTAGGTCAAGGACAACCTTCAACACCAGCCTAGGGATATGGCACAGTTAGCCACCTGGAGTAGTCAAAGTCAAGAGCCTCCCTTTCCTAATTGGGGATGAGCAGCTGATGGTTGGGCAGTCTAACAGACTTTCTTTCCTATAGTGGGCTGTTTTCCTCCTGAAATAAGGGAGAGGCAAATACTAAGGCAGGCTTGTGGGGAGATGTCCTGGTTGAGTGAGTAGGCAGGATAGAGGGCATGCAAGCTTATAGAAATTTAGTGTGGATGACAGCGAGTGAGGGAAGATGTTGCAGGCAATAGTGAGAGCCTTTGTAGGAGCTGGGTACAGTAGCCAAGACTGAGTGAGTGTGAGGTATCGGAGAGAAAATGATTGCACTGATTCTGGTAGACTGAAAGGACATCGACCACCTTCTTAAAGTGCTGTGCATTTCTCCAGACAGCCAATACTGTTTTAACTGGTTGGCAACATTGGACCAGGCTGGTCTGGGATCACGTTAGCATGGGGTGGGACCATTTGCTTGTCCTGGAGAAGTGGAAGTCCCACTTTTTCATCACACCTTCCAGTGTAATCTCCAAGTCTTTGCTTGCAAAGTGGGACAGTGATTTCCATTTGTCTGCCATAACTGGGATGAATATCAGGACTGCACATGCCAGCTCTGGACTTGCAATGCCTGTCTGGGTGCACGTTGGCTATTAAAGATGGAACAAGCAAAAGGGATGTCGACTAATTTCAGGACATCCCCACAGTGGTATGGAACAGCATATATTATGATTGGAGTGGAATTGCTCACAAGCATTACCATTGGGGGAAGGGGGTTGGGGGGGTTGTTGGGAGAATGGAGGGGATGAGTTGAGTTTGGTAAGATGCAGCAAGAAAACCCACTACCTTTGCGATGAAAAAGGCTCTAAAAAACACATAAAGCATATTTAGCCAAACAAATTAGATTAGATTCCCTACAGTGTGGAAACAGGCTCTTCGGCCCAACTAGTCCACACCAACCCTTTGAAGAGTAACCTAACCTAGACCCATTTTCCGCTGACTAATGCACCTAACACTGTGGGCAATTTAGCATGGCCAATTCACCAGACCTGCACATCTTTGGACTGTGGGAGGAAACTGGAGGAAACCCATGCAGACACAAGGAGAACATGCAAACTCCACACAGACAGGCACCCAAGGTGGGAATTGAACCTGGGACCCTGACGCTGTGAGGCTGCAGTGCTAACCACTGAGCCACCATGCCACCCACAGTGCATGATTCAACACTATATTTAAAATGATGTTGATTCAAATGACTGTCACAGATTGCAGATACAGACACTTCCAGTGGAGGTAGATATCACATGACATTGTCAAGCCAGCCTGTACACCATACTTACAAATGCATTTTCACAAACATACTTATTCAATGCACTAGCAACATGTGGCCTGTATCATGAGGCTCAAGTCCACCTTAAACTTAAGCTTCAGGCGTCATTCATCTTAATGTGACAAGCTGATGGCAGCTTCTGTGTCTCGTCAAACTGGTCACCCGTTTTGGAAAAATTCGAATATTGGGTCATTTGCCTCACCAATATCACACTAAAGGCAAGACTTGAATGGGATCGGGTGGAGCAGTAAAGAAATAGGTGTGTGGGATCTGGGGACCAGTACAGTCATAGAGTCAAAGAGATGTACAGCATGGAAACAGACTGTACGGTCCAACTCATCCATGCCGACCAGATATCCTAACCTAATCTCGTCCCATTTGCCAGCACTTGGCTCATATCCCTCTAAACCCTTCCTATTCATGTACCCAGTCTGATGCCTTTTAAATGCTGTAATTGTACCAGCCTCCACCACTTCCTCTGGCAGCTCATTCCACACATTCACGACTCTCTGCGTGATAAAGTTGCCCCTTAGGTCCCTTTTATATCTTTCTCCTCTCACCCTAAACCTATGACCTCTAGTTCTGAACTCCCCCAATTCAGGGAAAAAGACCTTGTCTATTTACCCTATTGATGCCCCTCATGATTTTATACATCTCAGTAAGGTCACCCCTCAGCCTCAGATGCTCCAGGGAAAACAGCCCCAGCCTATTCAACCTCTCCCTATGGCTCAAATCCTCCAACCCTGGCAACATCCTTGTAAATCTTTTCTGAACCCTTTCAAGTTTCACAACATCTTTCCCATAGGTAGTCCATAAACTGGAATTAGTTGGGCAATTAATTGTGGCCTGGGGTATCCTGGTGACTGCACAGACACATCTGACGTCAGCTTCAAATGTAGTCAAGTGTAAAACATGTTCAGTTCCTTGGGAAAAGTATCATTGCACGTTTTTTAAAATATGCATCTGGTTCAGAGTGAAATTGTTATCAATACCGCTTAAAGAAGTGGAATTGCATGTCTCAAGATTGAAACAGGTAATATTTTTTAAAAGCAAATTGTCTGAGATTTACGCCAGGCAGACAGCACATGTTTGAACACACATTGTTGGTGTTAAGTTGCTGCAGTATTTGAGAATGACGAGCAAGTCAGCGTCTCAACCGCTCGGCTGTTTCCGTCACCCGTGTTGCGAGTACTCGACTGTTTCCGTTACGCAGCCTCGGCTGTTTCCATTAAGCGGGCTGCGCCGCTTCGGCTGTTTCCGTGCACCGGATGCTCCTTGAAGAACGATCGGGTAAACCGGAAGTGGGTGATCCGGCAGCCCCCTCTACAGACAGACAAGATGGACGCGGGGTTTTTCCGCGTAAGTAAAGCAGCAGCCGAGTGGAGCTTGTTTGTTGAGTGCGACTAGAAAGTTCATCCATTGTAGTAGCGGCCGGAATGCTTCTCAGGACCGGCGGATCTGCTCCGGTGTTTTAAACGCATAAAACTCGGGTCTTTTCCCCGAATATACACAACTGCGGATTCGGCCTTAGCAACCGAGCGGGAATGAAAATGGCGGCGGGTGGCAGGCAGGCGTTTGGGGGGAACCGTGCTGTAAGATTTGTTTTTGTTTCCCCAGCTCATCTGTTGATCTAACTTAATTTATCGCACCTTGAGCATAGCTAGGGAGCCGCATCTCTTATTCTAGTTCTGGACAATTTTATTTTCCTTAAGGGATTGGTTCCAATGCGGCAGGCAGTGGAGCCGAAGCCTAGCAAAGTGACTCTCCGACTCTGAACAAATATCATAACGGCGTAGTTCGAATCTTAATCCAGTTTCCGCCCGGCCGAATTTTGCGTTTTTCTGGGTTTTGCACCGAATGTTTCCAACATTTATTTTTGTTTCTGACGCGCAATTAAATCTCTCCACTAGGGCCTGGTTTACCAGCAGCATGGTTGCAAGTAGAGCGCGGTGTGGTTCAAGACTGGAAAATGGACCCAAGCTATCTTGCACGCGAGGGGAAATACAGTAACTCTTGAACAATTAAAATGCTCGTTCGTTTCAGAAATTATAAATATTCAAGCGAATTCATGACTCGATTAATTTCAAAGCAGATTTAATCCAAAGTAACATTTTAAATTTTATTTGGAATTGGAGATAAAATTGCTTTATTGTAGAACAGATTATCGGGGGAGTAAGTTACAAAGTTACAATTTGTACTGGATTCTAGATTTGTTTTAAGTTCAAAGTAGCTCCAGTAGTAAAACGTCTCCAAGTCGTCTCAGTACTGTGCTAAGTTTCCCTTTGTTCTGACTTAAGCATTGCATGATTAGAAAATCCAAATGTGACATACATGTTGACCACTTAAGTGTTAAATACAAATTATATGTAATGAAAACAGAGCAAATTGCAATTTTTTTTCTTGATACTTCCACTTGATATGCCAAACCCTGTACATCCCTTCAGTCTGTTCCTTTTTATTATGCTTTCTGATATTTTGGTTAACTAAAATTTTTGATTTTTAGTGTGTCGCATATTAAAGCTGGTCTTTTTGACCATTCCAGAAAATCTAGTGTTTAGCTCATTATTAATTTGCTCCAGCATAATCTTTTGTTAAAAAATGAAAAAAAATTGCTGAAAGAACTCCAGTTTCACAGTAGTATTGGGAATAAATCATTTCAGATCTATGATCTTGCCTCAGAGCTGGGGAAGTGAGAAGTAATAGATTTTTTACAAGTGAAAGGGGAGATTTGATGAAAGGCTAGATCTATGATAGGAGAAAGTGAGGACTGCAGATGCTGGAGATCAGAGCTTAAAAATGTGTTGCTAGAAAAGCGCAGCAGGTCAGGCAGCATCAAAGGAACAGGAGAATCGACATTTCAGGCATAAGCCCTAGGGAATGTGGAGGGTATGCCAAGCAAGCTAAGATAAAAGGTAGGGAGGAGGGACTTGGGGGAGGGGCGTTGGGAATACAATAGGTGGAAGGAGGTTAAGGTGAGGGTGATAGGCCGGAGATGGGGTGGGGCGGAGAGGTCGGGAAGAAGATTGCAGGTCAAGAAGGCGGTGCTGAATCTGAGGGTTGGGACTGAGAAAAGGTGGGGGCAGGGGAAATGAGAAAGCTGGAGAAATCTGCATTCATCCCTTGTGGTTGGAGGGTTCCTAGGCGGAAGATGAGGCGCTCTTCCTCCAGGCGTCTTGTTGCCATGGTCTAGCGATGGAGGAGGCCAAGGTCCTGCATGTCCTTGGTGGAGTGGGAGGGGGAGTTCAAGTGTTCAGCCACTGGGCGGTTGGGTTGGTTGGTGCGGGTGTCCCAGAGGTGTTCTCTGAAACGTTCCGCAAGTAGCCAGCCTATCTTTCTGAAACCAACCAGCATCCTTCCACTGACACCCTCCTTCGACTGACTGAACTGGTCCTCACTCTGAACAACTTCTCTTTCCGATCCTCCCACTTCCTCCAAACCAAAGGAGTAGCCATGGGCCCCAGCTATGCCTGCCTCTTCGTTGGATATGCGGAACAGTCCATCTTCCGCAGCTACACTGGCACCACCCCCCACCTTTTCCTCCGCTACGTCGATGACTGTATTGGCGCTACCTCATACTCCCGCGAGGAGGTTGAACAGTTCATCCACTTTACTAACTCATTCCACCCCAACCTCAAATTTACCTGGACCGTCTCAAACTCCTCCCTCCCCTTCCTAGACCTCTCCATTTCTATCTCTGACGACTGACTCAATGCGGACGTTTACTATAAACTGATTGACTCCCACAGCTACCTAGATTACATCTCTTCCCACCCTGCCCTCTGTAAAAACGCCATCCCATATTCCCAATTCCTTCGCCACATCTGCTCCCAGGAGGACCAATTCCAATACTGAACAACCCAGATGGCCTCCTCCTTCAAAGACCGCAATTTCCCCTCCGACGTGGTTGGCGATGCTCTCCACCGCATCTCCTCCACTTCCCGCTCTTCCGCCCTTGAACCCTGCCCCTCCAATCGCCACCAGGACAGAACCCCACTGGTCTTCACCTACCACCCCACCAACCTCCATGTACAGCGTATCATCCGCTGTCATTTCCGCCACCTCCAAACAGACCCCACCACCAAGGATATATTTCCCTCCCCACCCCTATCAGCATTCCGGAAAGACCATTCCCTCTGCGACTCCATTTTCAGATCCACACTCCCCACGAACCCAACCTCCACTCCTGGCACCTTCCCCTGCAACCGCAAGAAATGCAAAACTTGCGCCCACACCTCTGCCACCTCTGCCCTCATTTCCCTCCAAAGCCCCAAGGGATCCTTCCATATCCGTCAGAAATTCACCTGCACCTCCACACACATCATTTATTGCATCCGCTGCACCCGATGTGGCCTCCTATGCATTGGGGAGACAGGCCGCCTACTTGCGGAACGTTTCAGAGAACACCTCTGGGACAGCCGCACCAACCAACCCAACCGCCGTGTGGCTGAACACTTGAACCCCCCCTTCCACTCCACTAAGGACATGCAGGTCCTTGGCCGCCTCCATCCCCAGACCATGGCAACAAGACGCCTGGAGGAAGAGCGCCTCATCTTCCGCCTAGGAACCCTCCAACCACAAGGGATGAATGCAGATTTCTCCAGCTTTCTCATTTCCCCTGCCCCCACCTTTTCTCAGTCCTAACCCTCAGAATCAGCACTGCCTTCTTGACCTGCAATCTTCTTCCTGACCTCTCCGCCCCCACCCCATCTCCGGCCTATCACCCTCACCCTAACCTCCTTCCACCGATTGTATTCCCAACGCCCCTCCCCCCAAGTTCCTGCTCCCTACCTTTATCTTAGCCTGCTTGGCACACCCTCCTCATGCGTGAAGAAGGGCTGATGCCCGAAACGTCGATTCTCCTGTTCCTTTGATGCTGCTAAATATATGATAGGGCAGAAAGTAGGAGAGGTTAATCTATTCAATGGTATGGGCAATGCTGATGAGGCCAATGTTTGTTAATTACAGTTGAGCTGTGAGACATGCTAGGCTATTTCAGTAGCTAGACATAACCATGTCGATCAGTGTCTGGTATCATGTTGGCCAGAGACCAGTTAAGGGTGTTCATTTTTAACGGCAATCAATATTTTGGTGATCCCCAATACTGACTCTTCCATTCCGTTGAATTTAAATTCCAGCAGTTTCTGAACTTTTTTGGATTAAGTTGTCCAGTAAAATTACAGCACCATATCTCTCTGTGACAAAAATGATCATTCACCAAGACTAATGGGATTGAAAATGAACTAAATAAAGGAGCAAAATGTGTCTTGAGGGGATGTAAATGGTAGGATCATGAAAACCAAAAGAGAGTTAAGATAAACAAAAACAAGCAAGAATGTGGAAAGCAGACAAAAACAATGAAGGTTATGCCCAATTATAACATAAGGTGATGATTCCTGGGCTTATATTGGAACTCAGTGCAATGCATTAGATGACTGACAGTGGGGGAAAAAATCAGTGGGAAACTTGTAGAGTTAAAATGACAAGTGACTGGAAGCTTAGGGCCATGTTTTACAGCTAACTTGAATAAGTTTTGCAAATGGGATACTTAAACAACATTTGGACTCTAATATTGACCACGTTGTGAGTGGTGAATTTGGCATACTGCTTTGAAATTTCAAGTAAATTGATATTTCACCTGGAAGGATTATTTGCTGCTTTGGCAGATGATAGTTGGGGTGGAGAAGGCTAGGTATTTTCATCATGCATGAGAGGGGCATTGAGGTGACTTTAGTAGACCTCTGTCTTAAGTTGCAGACAGCGCAATCCCTTTTTTATTTATTTGTGGATGTGAGCGCTACTGGCTTGGCAGCATTTATTGACTATTCCTAGTTGCCGTTGAGAAGGTGTGCAGCAGTCCACATAGTAATTAGATTAGATTCCCTACGGGACGGAAACAGACCCTTTGACCCAACAAGTTCACACCAACACTCTGAAGAGTAACCCACCCAGATCTATTGCCCTAGTCTATATTTACCCCTGACTAATGCACTGGGCAATTTAGTGTGACCAATTCACTTAACCTGCACATCTTTGGATTGTGGGAGGAAACCGAAGCATCCTGAGGAAATAGGCAGACACAGGGAGAATGTGCAAACTCCATACAGACAATAGCCTGACGTGGGAATCGAACTCAGATTCCTCGTGCTGAGAGGCAGCAGTGCTAACCACTGAACCATTATGCTGCCCAATTAGGTTGACCCACAATGTCCTTGGAGGTAATTCCAGAACTTTGACACAATGTCAGATATACTTCCAAGTTAGGATGGTGAATGACTTGGGGAACTTGCAGATGGTGGTGTTCACGTGCATTTACTGCTGTTATCCTTCTAAATGGAAGACATCATTGGTTTGGAAAGTACTGTCCGAGGATCTTTGAATTTCTGCAGTGCACTTCGTAGATAGTACTGAGTGCTGCTTCTGAGTGTCAAGGGAAATATTCCATTACATTCCCAACTTGTGCCTTGAAGATGATGGGTAGGTTTTGGGGCATTTGGTGGTGTTACTTGCTGGTATTCCTAGGAGAAAATGAGCTGGAGAGTCAGTCAAAACGTGTGGTGCTGGAAAAGTTCAGCAGATCAGACAGCATCTGAGGAGCAGGAGTTGATGTTTCAGGCATTAACTTGCCTGCTGACAGGCTTATGCCTGAAATGTTGGCACGCTTCCTCAATGCTGCCTGACCTGTGCTTTTCCAGCCGCACACCTATTGATAGTATTTATAGGTTCTGACCTGGTCTTGTAGGCACTGTTTACATGGTGAGTTCACTTGAGTTTCTGGTCAGTGATAACCCTGAGGATATTGATAGTGGGGAATTCAATGTTGGTAACATCTTTGAATGTAAGCAGGTGGTGATTAGATAGTCATTCGTTGCCTGGCATTTATGTGGTGTAAATGTTACTTGTAAACTCAAGCCATGGGTCTTGTCCAGATCTTATTGCATTTGAACGTGACTGCTTCAGTATCCGAAGAGCTTTGAATGGTGCTGAACATCATGTAATGATGGAATGCCCCCACTTTTGATGGAGGGAAGGTCATTGATGAAGTAACTGAAGATGGATGTATCTATGACATTATCCTGAAGAACTCCTGCAAGGATGTCCTGGAGCTGAGATGACAGACTTCCATCAACAGCCAACTTGCTATGTCAGGTATGAGTTCAGCCATTGGAGACCTGTGGTTTTCACACAGCCCCCCAAAAAAGACTATTGATTTCAGTCTTACGAGGACTCAATGCCACGCTGAGTTGGATGTGGCCCTGATGTCAAGGTCTGTGACTCTCACCTCATTTCTGGAATTCCACTCTTCTGGCAACGATTGAACCAATGCTGTTAAGAAGTCAGGGGCTGAGTGGCTCTGGTGGAACCCAAGCTGGCCATTGCTAAGTAGTTAGTGCTGAGCATGTGATGCTTGATAGCACTGTTGTCAACACTCCCATCATCATATTGATGATCAAGAGTAGGCTGGGGCTGTAATTGGCTGGGTTGGATTTGTTCTGCTTTTTGTGTACAGGACATACCTGGGCATTTTTCCTCATTGTTGGGCAGGTGCTGGTGTTGTAACTGTATTAGAAGAAGAAAGCTGTAGGTTCTAGAGAATACTATAGTTGGAATTTTGTCAGGGTCCATAACCTTTCCAGCATCCCGTGCCTTCCCAAAAATTTCTTAATATCTGAGTTTTAAGGAGCATTGTAGGGATGGTTACGGATGTTTAAAAGTGAAAAGTTGAGAAAGGTCTTGAAACAACAAAAGTTTTACGTTTGAGTTTTTGGGAGTCATTGAGTTATCAGGGCAGAATATGAGTACCTAGTGAGGATTAAAATATGGACACAAATATAAAAGTGAAATACGTTGGGTACTAAAAATATGAACTGAAAAGGGAAATTGGTGGAAATATTCCGCAAGTATCAGTGGAGAAAGAGTCAATGTCTGGACCCTTTGAGTCTTAGAGTTAAGGCTCCTTAATAAGCTGGTGGCTTCCATCACCACCACCTGTACTGGGATTAAATTCTGTGTAGAAAGGCTCAAGTTTGATACCATGGCATCAATTGGGGACTACTTGCCATCACTATGGGCCTATTCCCATTTTGGTGCTGCAGGCACAACTCAAAAATCTACCCATATAATTGATAAGTCATTGTAGTGTGCAAGGTGGTATATTCCAATTTTTGCAAACCTCTAGTCAAAAGGAGGATCTGGCCATTGAAAATCATACGTTGCCTTAGCTTATGTCCCTGATGGCCTTCTACCGCTTGCAAACCAACAGCACACAACTGTTCCCTGGGTTCTTCTGCCATCTTGAGAGTTTCATGTTGTACAGGTAGCAACCATGACTGCCTGTGTGACGCTGCTGTATACTGAACCTACCAGCCTATTGGTTTGGGTGTGGGTTGAAGGCTAATCAGTGGGAAGTACTGACAACCAATAGGTGCCTGTTTGGTATAATATCAGGGAGGCTTTCAGAACCCCTAGCAACATGAGCTTATCTGGCTCATCTCATCTCTTTTCAGGCATAGTTTCAGAATGGAAGATAAAAAAACTGTAGTTTTGGTTGAGTTGATGTTTGTGAAGGGCAGAAGATGGGCTGAACACAAGGAAAAAAGATTAAATTGGTCTGGTAGTGACAATAGCTTGGATGGAAATGGGTAATGTTGTGAAGTGTACTGAATGGACAAAAATGTGTGGTTATCTGTTTCAGATCAGAGGATAAGAAATACTGAAAAGTAGATATTGAGGCAAAGGTGGGTATGATGCATACACCACTTTAAAAATCAATGTGCATAAGCACAAATAAGTCAAGTAGCTAATTTAGTTTTGATCGTTTACTCCAGGCTGTTGCAATTTAAAAGTGATTGTGATGTTTCAGTTTAACACAGCTGTGGCCAAATCCCAACAAGAGTACCATTACCTTTTTAAATGCCATGATTCAGGAAGGAAATGTTTTCTTGATATGGTTTTGGTGTAGATTCATGAAAACCAATATTGGGGCTTACCCTCATAATATAATTAGTTATGTTGCATGAATATTGCTTGTATTGTTGTGGCCTGGATATTAATCTTGTCTGTCTGTTAGAAATTCCACTCCCAAATTTTGGGCATGCATTCTCAGTTGACACTTCATTGTAGTACTGAGGAATCGCTTTATTGTTGGACACGTCATCTTTTGGATTAGACATCAGACAGCTAAATTGTCCCCTCGTGGATGTAAATGATCCCAGCTACAATGTATCTCTTAGTTGGTGTAGCTATAACAAATTGTTTTTTTTGTCATTTGTGACCTTTTCTGTACAGAAATTGCTGAGCTACCAGGTTGTAAAAGTATTACAAAAATGACTTTGAATATAGAATGATGACTGACCCAAGATAATGAATTCTACAGGGTTAATATAGGAAAACTCTCTTTGTTCTAAGATTTCGAGAATGGGGGAATGCGATCATAAGAGCCGGGCCATTTAAGAGTAATAAGCATTTTTCACAATATCGTGCATGTTTGGAATTGGCTTTACAATTGCTGTGGATGTTGGGAAAAACTGCAATTAGTTAGTATTTTAGTTTTCAGTTACTTGGATCCATGGTGAATAAAGGGCTGCGTGGTGGCACAATAATTAGTACTGCTACCTCAGTGCCAGGGATTCCACCCTCGACTTGTTGCCTGTGTGGAGTTGTACGCTCTTCCTGCATCTATGTGGGTTTCCTACAGGTTTAGGTTTCCTCCCATTGTCCAAAGATGTGCAGGTTAGGTGGAGAGCTTATGCTTAATTACCCAGTAGTGTGCAGGGTTAATGTTGGTAAATGTGCGTTAAGAGCATAGTCCCTCTTTGGAGGCTTATTGCAGACTCAGTGGCCTGAATAGCACCTCTCTGCAATGTTGGGATTCTATGAAAATGAAACTGGTGTACAGATGAACCATGATCTAATCGGCATGGACTAATGCACATTTTTTTTTGTGAATAACATAGTGCAGGATATTCCAATTGCCATCTGGTCAGTATATTATATAGTCTTGGTCTACCTGTTTAAAGATTTGATTATTTTTAATTGTTATGCATTAATACACATTGATTTTGACATGTAACACTGTATATTGAGAATTTGTCCAAATTTTCCTGTGCTGCGATTTAGTTTAATTACTTAGTCTCACAATACATCTTGTGTAATTCTACTCTGAAGTTATTGAACCGCGCTATGGTACAAATTCGTGGATGGATGTTGTCTTGAACGAGTCCATATTATCTTGATATGTATCTCAAATTTTTAAAAGGCCGTAAATCAAACTGCATTTTGTCATTGCCAAATTTGTGACATTTTCTCAGCAAACGTTTTAGACTACAGTCATGAGCAGGATTGATTTTTATGTCTTCCCTCAGCCTCTCTTTCTTTCTTTCTTCCTTCCTTTCCAAGCCTCAGTGTCAACCATTCTTTCAGCTGAAATTAGCTGAAAGATCTGGGATTGCATTAAGAACTTGACTGATCTTTGTGGGTTGGTGCTGCACCATGCATTATGCTTGCTTAGTCTTTCATTTGTTCATCTATAATACCGTGTAGCCCAGTGTCTTGTACTTTGCGAGTGAACTTTGAGATATTTATTTACCTATAACAATGTAGGTAAAGTTGCCATAAGCCAGAGGACTATAGGATCTACTCTCATTAGAGACATTACCGGTAATGGTTTAACCGGAGGGTCACCAAGCATCTGACAGGGATGAGAAAGTGGGCCTTAGTGGAAAGCTCAGCTGGTATTGGAATTCAGCCTCTGCTGTTGGAAAGACTGCAGTCCTAACCAGCTGTGCAGCTAGTTGATGTCTGGTAAATATATAACTGTCTCGGTAAATGTACATACGCATACCAATTTTATGTACAGTACCTACGCTCCTGACAATTTTTCACAAATCAGGTGGTCATTGTTAAACTGGAACTTGTCAGTTTGAAGAAAGTGTAAATCCATTTAATGTTGAGATTTTTAAAGAAACATTCATAATTCTGGTCCTGCCAGTTAAAATTCAGAGGGTAGTTTTGAGGTTGGTTTGTTCTGGCTTCTAATTTGAATTCCTTTCTCTTCCACTGATCAGATTACAAGACAGCATTAACCATAAGGTATCTTGTATAATTTACAAGTTTAATATGTATTTTAATTTTTAAAACCCTTTTTAGGTAAGAACTGTTTATGTGTGAAAAGATAATACTTTACCTTATACATAAAAATGCATGTATTGTGTTAATTGGAAGTAAATTAACTTTGAATGCAAGTATACAGATTACCACTTTATTGAGAATTGATTTAGCTTTTGTTTGGGATAATTTTAAAAAATTGTTTATTTTATGTAACGACTGCCATTGGTTATAATTATTTGAAGTGGAAAGAGTGTATGAACTTTTAAGCAAGACTTGTTGTAAACTGAGCTTGCTTACAGTTTTTTAAATTTGATTTTAGTCTGAAAATTTGACCATTGCAAATCTTTAAAGTATCCATTGAGGTTTTTTTTGTATTCTGACGATTTAGTTTTCCCCTTAAGCTATTACTAGATTATTTAGGTTTAATTTTCTATCAAATTGGATTGTTTATGTGCAAACTTTGTCTCTTGGTACATATGTTGGTTGCTTAAATTAGAAGTCTTTTTGAGATGCTGATCCTCTCGAAGATAATTTTTAGCAGAGAAAAATAATGACATTTTTACGTTTGACTTAAAACATATTATGAAGGATGGTGAATCATGTTTATTTGAAATGCTCTTCAAGTTTATACAATTTCATGAATCATGTTCTAGGATTAAGAATTGTTCACCATACATGGAAGTTGATAAATCATTAGATTGTCAATACATTAGAACCTTTGTTTTGGAAGTAGGAGAAAATAGTTCATATTAAGGTGAGTGGAGCATCCTTTTTACACTCTGCTTGAAGTCTGCTTAAACTTGGGTATGGCTCGGAGCATAAGGAGTGGTGCTCTCTACCTAATTCTAGACTCTGTAGCAGTGTCAGTGTTTTTATTCACATGTTAGTTATCATTGGAAGTTTGCTGATTATAACATTGTGTTGTAAACCCACAAGGCTGCCCATTTGTTTACGACACCTTTTTTGGTTGTTTTCTCTTGACACCCTGTTGTCAACTATGCATTGCAGAGATCTCATGGCATTTGAAACTGGCTAGAAATATGTTTTGATGTAGATGTTTAATTTACATTAAATAGGAGCTGTCTTCATTTTTTCATTATTAATTTTAATTAAAGGTTTACTTTTGATACCTGAAAGATCACCACTACTAAATCCTCCACTATCTTCAGCTATCCCCGTCAGAGCTCTAGGGTGTAGCCCATCTAGTCCAGGTGATTTATCCATTTTCAGGCCTTTTTAGCTTTTCTAGCACCTTCTTGGTGACGGCCACTGTAGTCATTTCTGACCTCCCCCATCCCCCACTTTTTTTTGAGGTTTTAAAAGTGTCTTCCACTGGGAAGACTGATGTGAAGTATTTATTCAGTTCCTCGGCCATTTCTTTGTTCCCCATTACTTGTCCAGCATTTTCCAGCAACCCACTGTTCACTTTTGCCTTTCCTTTTGCCCTTTCAGATATATGAAGAAACTCATGTAATCTTTCCTAATAGTACCAGCTATTTTACCCTAGTTTAAGCTTCTCCCTCCTTATTTCTTTCTTCCTTGTCTGCTGGTCATTCTTTCTGAAGCCCCTGTGAATGAATTGCCTGCTGGATACATTATTGAAGCTTGTGTGAAACTTTAAAGAATAAGGAATTGAAGGTTTGCTGTAACTTTAGGCTAGAAGAGAGGATGAGCTTGTACATTTACAACTCATTGTTGAAATTTTAGTGTGAATTCCAAGTGGCAGTTGAAGGCCACATAGAATGAAACCAGATGTGAGTCTTTGATATATTGGCTGCTGTCATAGTGTCACAGCATGTTGCATTTGGCCTTGGTTAAAAATATTCAATGGTTTAGTAGTGTGAACTCAATTTATTCCAATTTTCTTAGTACTTTATTAGTACATACTGTTGAGATCTTCAATCTGACGGTCATGCATTTAAGCTCCCATGATGCCCATCCAATTTGTTAAATGATAGATGGAGTTGAGGGTTGAGCTTTACTGTTGAAGTGAAGGACTTCTGAATGACGACATTGGGACCTCTGGTGAACTTGATAGCTAGGGTATGGTTTTGATTATAGTGGAGGACTGCTTCATAGCAAAGAAATTGAATTTGTATACATTGTAGCTTTCTGCCAGTGGAAAAACAGGATTAAAATTGGATTGATGTGGATTGCTTTGATGCAGCTCAGCCATATCCATCCAAAGAAGTACTGATTTGGCAAAGCTAAATTCCAGAATGAACTGCCAGATTTTGTTGATGTCAGAGCCAGCCAGAGCAAAAAAGCTATCCTGTTCCCAAATATGGGTCTTGAGAACATGAATTTAGAAATCTTATTATTTAGAAATGTATCTTTATGTAAGCTACACAACTTGAAACAACTTGGAAGTGTGAAAATGAAATTGGTGGAGAAAAACTGCCACCCAAAGCATTAAAGTTCTGAGAAAGGGTCACCAGACCTGAAACCTTAACTTTTTGTTAAAGGCAACCTTCAGGCTAACATAATTAACCACCGTGCCCTTGATTTTTAGCTGGGTTTCATTCCCACACCTTATCAATATCAATAAAGCAATAATGAAAACTTTTCGCGTGGTCACAGAGTGGGGGGAGGATTAAACATGGTTTATTTCATTCTGTAATTCATTGGTCTGCTGATATTATCTAAACTTGGAACTAATGACTGTCCACTTGCTGAGCTATCCAGAGTATTTCAGTAACTTATGAAATTGTACTTGAACATTAATTAATACTTTTAAGAGCTAAAGAATTGTACTGTTGTGGATTAATTAAAAGCTGCAATTAGTTTTTGTACAGTATGGATAAAGATTTAGGCCCACTTCTGCATTTTTCCAACCCATTTGGGAAAGTGCACTGATTCTGAAGTCCCACTACTCCTGGGTTAACCATAAATATTAATGATTTTGTCAAAGCATGCAAAGTCCCTGATTTAACTGTCTGTTAAATCTAGTTAACAGAACTCAAACTCCTCTTTAATATCTCTATGCAATTATATAGACTGATAGAGACCGACAGGTAGAAAGGGAAAAATACTGGCAAACACATTTCAATAGCACCAGCCCAGGTGGTTTGTTCAGTGATTTTGCTTATCAAGAATTTCTGGTTTTTAGTCTTGTTTCCCTGGGTTCTCTGACTTCGGTGAGGTATAGTGCAATTGTTACTCTAGCTGCAAAGTCTCTTAGTAACTGGTAGAGAAAATAATTGGCTTTCAGGTGTTTTTTTTAAAAATAGAGACAACACATAACCTGCCCTTCCAGCAGTTCAAAGGCAGTTCTATATTGCTCACCTAAACCTTTTCAGCTACCCAGGAACCAGAGTTATCACCATGTTGCTGGCCTTTGGCATTCAAGGCTAGTCATATTACAGAAGCTAATCAGCTACTTGTTACTGGTTGAATCTCACTCTGCATCTCCACCGCTGTGCTGTTTACAAAATCCGCCCCCCCAACACCAACTGCTTGAACAAATATCACAGTTTCAATAATTTGTTTAAAAGTACAATAATTCCTTTCACAGTCCTTCTAAAACTGATCATTTCCCATTTTAGCCCATAATTAAAACTCTTGCCGATGATAGTGCCATTAGAATGATTAATTCATCTTACATAAACCGTAAATTACAGGGATTTATTTAACTTACTAACTGAATAGCAAGCAAAAACTGAACAGAATACGGTTTGATTCTAACAATTTCTTTAGTACTTATTGCATTCAAAGTGAGGTGGTTAGGCATTGAATAACTATATAGTTCTTTCTAAGAGCAGACCTTTAGTGTCAGATTCTATGATCAGGTTCTTCAATCACTGCTGTATGATTTTAGTTTCTGCTGTATCTTCAATAACTGCTCTGTAGTTGTCTCCTAACAAAGGCATAATTACTAAGTTGTACACTTCAAATTGGCATGGTAACAGCTGGATTTTTCAAACTTGAGATTGAAGCAAGTCTCTTAGATTTTAATAAATCTAATTTTTAAAAACATCCTTTGTGGAATGTGTCTGTTACTGGTTATGCCAGTGTTGTCTGTGCTTAATTATCCTTGAATTGAGCAGCTTGCTCAGTCATTTCAGAAGGCAATTAGAGTCAAAAACGTAACTGTTGATCTGGACTCTCAGCTAGTCCGGATCAGGAAAGGATGATGAATCTCTTTTTTCCTAAAGGGCATTAGTAAATCGGCTGGATGTTTAGACAATCGATGATATTCGCCACCATTACTGAAATTAGCTTTCTCTTCAGAATGTAATTGAATTTTAAATCCCACTAGCTGTCATGCTGGACTTTTAACCCACATTCCTGTAAAATGCCTATTGCTCCCAGAGAGTAATAGTTCCATGGGCTAGATGTTACATGTACAAATAACAGAATTGTTGGCTTATCTTGATGTTCAGAGAGCTGTTCGAAACTGACTAAAATTTGGTGTCCTTTTGTAATACTATTCAAACTAATTAGGTTCCTCACTAAGGCAAAATACACAATTTATTCTTTATACTTTTTTTATTATTTAATAAAATGTCACTTTACTGTTGGCTTGTCAGACTGATGTGAAATTGTGGATGCCTAAATTATTTTATTCTAGTGACTTAAGGCTGATGTCTATGTCTGTTCCCCTCTGGTAGCTTGATGCATATGAGGTACAGTGAGTGTGCTGGCATGAGGCATCTCGTGTACATCTTCAGTTTTTCTGCATCCTTCAGCTCAGCTTGTTGAACAAGCAAGTCCATGATTGTTATGATGGCAGCTGAGGCATCTGGGATATCATTGTTTGTTTGTCCCAATGCTCAATGTCTCCTTTTACCAATAAGATTTGAGGATCAAAAACAACTCCAGGAAGGAATGCATTACAGTGGGCAAATTGGAATTACATTAAGTACAGTAGGTATAGGGAGAGAAAGAAACTGGATTAGGGGTAGTGAGTAAGAAGTAAGAACTGTACAAAATTTTGGTTTTTAATTTTGAAAACTTGGCAACAATTGATTTGCAACAATGAGATGGAAAAATGAATGTTCCCTTTCTAGGTCATAAGGTTGACCGCAATGCATTAATAATCGTAACATTAGAAGGATATTTATACATTGAATTCCTGGATTTAAATTTGTGTTCTATGGGCAATTAACTTGGAAATAATGCATACAAATTGCCTAGCAAGTTTTGGTGATAACAACATAACCTGTTGGTTGATTTTTGCATTTTAGTAATGACCTGGTATTGTTAATTTACTGTTTTTCCTGCAATATCTTGCCTTCTCTTACCACTTGATACAGTAAAGATAATATATTAATTGATATCAAATCATTGTTTTAAATAGATTAAATTCTGTACTTAATATTTATTCCTGTTATAGGGAACAAGTGCAGAACAGGACAACCGTTTCAGCAACAAACAGAAGAAGCTCCTAAAGCAATTGAAATTTGCAGAATGTCTTGAGAAAAAGGTAATGTTATCTTATTACTTTGGCATTTGTCAGTACAGCCACCACAACTCTTATTTGTTCTTTCATTAGATGTGCACATTGCTGCAAGGCAGGTATTTGTTGCCCATTCTTAATTGGCCCCGAACTGAAAGGCTTACTGGACCATTTCACAGGTCGGGTAAGAGGGAGCCACTTTGCTGTGCATTGAGTCACATGTAGATCAAACTGGGTAAGGATTGTGAATGGGCTTGTATGGTGCAGTAGTAGTATCCCTGCATACGAACCACGAGCCTCTGGTTCAAGTCTCACCTGTTCCAGAGGTGTGTCGTAACATCTCTGAACAGGTTGGTTAGAAAATAGCCTTTTTTTGCTAATTTTCTTCACTGAAAAACGTGACTAACTCAAATGGGTTTTTATCTTTTGAGTATCTGAGTTGGGACGTCATGTTGAGGTTGAATAGGGCATTGGTGAGGAGTACTGCATACAATTCTGGTCCTGCAAGGTTTACCAGGATGTTGGGAGCAGTGGGTTTGAGTTATAAAAATAGGCTGGGGCTTGTTTTTATGCTGAAGTGTAGAAGGTTGAGGGCTGACTTTACAGAGGTTTGTAAAATCATAAGGGATATAAATAAGGCGAATAGCAAAGGTCTTTCCCCCAAGGTAGTAGAGTTCAAAACTAGGGGCCGTTTTTTAAGGTGAGGAGAAAGATTTTAAAATCTATAAAGGGGAACCTTTTTTGTACACTGTGGTTAGTGTGTGAAATGAACTATCAGAGGAAGTAATATATGCAGATTTGGATTGGAAGACATTTTGATAAGTGCAGAAATAGGATCGGTTTGGAGGGCCAAACATAGGCAGGTGTGACTAGTTGGCAACATGATCAGCATGGACTAATTGGTTCAAAGGGTCTGTTTTCATGCTGTATGACTCTCTGACACTTGATACTTTCATGGTTGTCAGTTTTTTTTTTACAAATTGAATTTTAAATTCAGTCATCTGCGATGGTAAGATTTAATGTTGTGTGTCCTTAGAGAGTTAACTTTGTCCTCTGGATTACTTCTCCAGTGTTACCAAAGTTTCCACTTTGTCACCATCTCGAACCCACAATACCTTGCAGATAGGCATTGCAGATTCTAAGCAACATTGGGGGATAGTAGGACAGATGCCCCACTTGGATGCAGAGCTAGTTTTATGAATGCTCTTCAGGAATGAAGAGAGCCCAAGAGATGTGGGTGTGGTACAGTTCAGAGCTTGTAGCTATGACTTCTGCAAGTACAGGTAGCTGGGTTGAGGAATTAAAATTGGGGATTTTAAGAGGCCAGAATTAGAGTGCAGAGTTCTCAAAGGCTGCAGATCTGGAAGAGGCTGCGGAGATTTGAAAATAAACTGAGGATTTTTAAATTGCAGTGTTGCAGGACTAGGATTCTGTTCATCACCATAGGTGTGGTGTGAGCAGTACTTGAAGTAAGTTAGATGACAGATTGCAGAAGAACTCTGAATGAAGGATGACTTGGATGAATGCAGTCGTATCCGGGGTGGAAAATGGAGGGTTTTACGTAATAGCACTGGGACAGTTGGTTTAGAGGTAACGTGGGCAAAGGTGACATTTTGGACAGTGGGCTGAACAGAGGTCAGGCCAGAGTCAGTGTTATGGCAGTGAATGTAGATAGGCTTCGATAGATGTGGCCATAAGCTCATTTCAATCTTGAATGTGACACTAAGGTTGCAAGTGGTTTATTACAAACTATTACCAAGATGAGGGTTAAGTCATTGACTAAGGAACAGGATTTTGAAGCAAAAATGAATGACACATGTCCTTAATATTTTTAGTATTTAACTAGAAGAAATGTCTGTCCATCCAGTACTGGATGTCAGACAAGCAGTGTGTCAAATCGCAACAGTAAAGAGTTCAGGTGATTGTGCGCTAAAACTGTCTCCTCGGCTTGTATATGGAACCTAGTAGGAGATAAAGGTACACTGTATCAGAACATTGAACTTGAGCTACAGGCTCTTGTTAAATTTGAAAGTTTGCTAACACATTTAAGTAAAATAGAGTGCATTTGCCATTATGGAGATTGTGTTTAGCCATGGTACTGACCCATTCACAACCAGTGAGTGGATTGCATATCACTTAAATATTTTTTGCTCAGATAAAATCCGTTAAGCGTCATACAACAAAACTGTTTGGTCACCTGTTTCAAGTTCTTTTAATCCCGTGTTGACTCTGATCAGTCCATGTCTGCCACTGTTCAGCAATAGGTCTGTCTTTGGAACATGAATAAAGTACTGTGGTGCTTTTTTTTGATGAAAGATGACATTGCATTAAAGTTTAATAACTGTCCAAAGTGTTGACTTATATTCCACAGTTGCACAATGTACCATCAGTTGTTTTGTTAAGATGCCTGCACAACTTGAACTTGGTTTTCAAGTTCCTCAAATCATTTATAAATCATAGCTTTGTGTAATTCATCAGTTTCTTCAATGGTTCTGTAAGTACTTAATTTCAACTGACAGAAATATTTAATGTAATAAATCAATTTAACAAAATCGCATACATGTTCGTGAAAATAAAAATCCTGTAAGGCGCATTGCTTATTGTAACTCTGCTTTTCTGCAATCATTAACAGGATATTTGAGTGACTTGCTACTGGGCTTCTGGCGTTTCTAAACGAACTACCAAATTTCCAGGAGAAGTTGGGGTGGCATAAATTTCTGGTCCAGTGATCTTGTTTGCACTCAAGTGATATGGGTGGAATCAAAAATTAGATGTAATACAATGTCATTTGTGATGCACATTGGTACTCTGTTGCAAAACAGTTCCATAGACTAAGGTAAAATATGACACTAGGTACTATTAATCCAAAGTTGCAAGTGCTTGTTAATTGTAGTTCTTTTCGACTGGGTTTCAGGTGGACATGAATAAAGTGAACCTAGAAGTGATCAAACCGTGGATTACACAGAGAGTGACAGAAATGCTTGGGTTCGAGGATGATGTTGTTATTGAGTTCATCTTCAACCATCTTGAAGAGAAGGTAATGATTGGAAACAAGCAAGAGCATTTATAAAAAGTTATTGTGATGTGGTTTTTCACCTGGACTTTTGGTGAAAGAAAGTTATGTAAAGTGTCAGGTTTGCTTGTTTTCTACACAGTTAATGTTGAAGACAGTATAAAACATGGTTTAAAAAGCTGCAAGGATAGCTTTAAAATATGATAGGATTCTTTAGGGACCATTTAGCACTTTCAGCTATTTTCACAAGGGTACATTGAGAAATTTTTCCTGACTTAGTTTCTTCTGAAAATATTAATTGCAGTTTGATTTGGACTCTAAAATGATATCTGTGGATGCTCAAAAGTTTTTTTTTAAAAAGTGCTTGGGTAGCTTCATTTGAGTTCACCGCTTTGTAGTTTTCCTTACTTCAAGGAAACTAGCATGAATGTTAATGAATAATGTCTTTGAACAGTCAGCTGAACCTATTTGCATATGCATGGTTGGGTGCTCTTCCTTAAGAGTGCTTAATATACTCTTGTGAAACAGTTGAAAATATTGAATGACCCCCTCAGTTAGCCCTCAGGTAACAAAAAGAAAATCCATCTTGTATGTGTTCTTACTTGTTTTGTTGTATAATAAGCGCCTTTGACAGCATTTTTCTAATGATCGTGTGATTTATGATTTAAAAGGCCTGAACCAAAATGGATGTTATTCCGTCTGAAGTATAGCACCATCACCTTGTTAGGTCACAGCAAAGTGAATTCCAATGTCGCTCTGACCCTCCTCCCTTGATGATGCAGTGTGTGTTTGGAGGTGAGTTGTGTAAAGTGACCAGACGAAAATCCTCATGCCACTCAATGAAGAGCACTCGGACAAACTTTACACTGCTCAGAAGTAAAAAGTGGAAAGCAAAACAGTAGCCAGTCTAGATGAGGAAAAATGTACCATTGCAGATAAAATTGTTTCTGTAATCTAAAAACTGGATATGGCTTTCTTAGTGAAGCTTTAGGCTTATTAATGACCAATGTGAAAATAAAGTACTGTTGTTTTTGAATTCTTAATTAAAATCAAGATGTTGGAACTTTTCTGGAGGGCTAATTGTTTTCTAAAAATACTCAAAACTTCAACTCGCCACTGCAACCCAAGGGATACTGAGACTCCATCTTTCATTTGGGGAAAAATATTTAGGCCTATGTAGGAGGAAAGTCATTTTGATGTGGAACTACAAATGGTACATTTTGAATTTGTGCCACCGTAAGGTTCTATTTTTTCATGCGACCGAAATGTATCCTTAACATTCAAATGTGTCTGATCTAATTTGTCCACGTAGAAATGTTCAGGCTTTTTTATTTTACAAATGAATTATGACAACAGCTATACTGGTAGTTAGAATTCTGCATGGAAGCAAGGTGTACATCTTGAAAGAAGGAAAAATTATCCTGTTTACTTTGCTTGAAATGTACCTGTTAATAACTGATCATGGAATGACATTGGTGGTGAATAAAGAAAAGTTTGCAGCCCAAGCTGTGCTGCCCTCCCAGTTGCAGGAGGATGTAAGCAGCTCACAAGCGAGGCAAAAAGTAGTATAGATTTCCATGCTGCTCTGTTGCATTAATAGGTTCAGTTTGAGTGATATTGCCAGCATGTCTGAGACTCCTCAGAACTGCCAGAAGATTCAAAGTAGTGGTAACTCTTCATGTATTTGTTTACAAATTACATGATCTTCTGAACACCTTTTAAACTGTAGAATGTATGCTATACATGTTTAGATATTGAACAAATATCTTCTGTAAAGATAAAAATAGCTTTGGCATCAGTTGTGGAATATTTCTAAAACATGAAATTTTTGAGCAGGGTTTGTCCAAGTTAGAAGAACTATCTTTTGCAACTCTGTATTCACCCAATTGGAACAGGTTTAGATATGTTGACCACTATAAACATAACCAATTACTTTAGCAGTCATTCAGTACAGCATAAATGTACTTAGCATAAATCTCATATATACTTATAAAGTAGCATTAGTGGATATGTGGTAGGTTATGAAAATCATTGGAAGGATCAGCATGTAAATATCTTAGTTCATTGAATTAATACGTTGTAATATAGTTTAGGTGCTTGCATGTTACTAAATATTGTAGTTTAATGTAAAAATCAGATTTGGAGAGGTAGCAACAGCTCTGCTTCACTTGGAGCATGATGGCAAGTTTATTTAAGCAGAAGTTTAATATAAACTGTTCATTTTTCTTTTATGTGGCTGTTTACTCATTATTGCTTGTTCGTCTCTTACAATTTAGATAAATGATATAACATTATACTCAAGGTGATTGAGTTGCAGTAGGGAGTCGGAAGCAACCCAAGGGAACATCTTTCTCTACAGGGGACTTGGAACTTTGGGTTCAGGAGTCGACCAGAAGAAATTGAAGACCTCAGGACTCTGTACTTGCTTTATGGTGTTCTGACACGTTTGTGTGTTTTTTTTACTGGACCTCGTTGCTCTGGCAACCTATGTGCAGTACCCATTCACTAAAACAACGAAAGGCCCATTGGCTATTGTCAGGAAATAGTGAGAGGCAGTCTGGCCTCGTAAATGGGATTTAAGTGTATTGTTCATATTGAAAGAAATCTTAAGACAAAGATGACACTCAGCCAATTTATATAGGCTGATAGATCAGGGAAATGGTACGCAGTATAGATAGAAAAAAAATTAATGTAATTTGCTATTATCTAAAGCTTGAAACTGTCAATTTTGCCTTAAGAATATTGAGGTAGATTGAAAGTAGTAGAGTGGACTGCTTTTGGATTTTTCCAAATAACCTTTCTGCCTTCATCTTATGTCTGTTGCAGAACCCAGACGCAAAGCTGATGCAGATTAATTTGACGGGGTTCTTGAATGGAAAGAATGCACGAATGTTCATGGGGGAGCTTTGGCCACTGCTCTTGAGTGCACAAGAAAACATCGCAGGAATTCCCTCTGCTTTTCTAGAACAAAAGAAAGAAGAAATCAAGCAGAGACAGGTAATCTATTTGTAGATCTCTGTAGGTGATAGAGTTAATCCACTAGGTTACAATCAAATACATTAGAGGCTTTTTTTTCTCGAGATGATTTGCAAGTTACCTATCTCTCAGGAGTTTTGTAATTTGCATATATGAATAAAGGCTGTATTGTTCCTTATCTGTCTGTTGTCAACTAGACTGAGGGGTGGTTAGAGCTGAAAATATGTTGCTGGAAAAGCGCAGCAGATCAGGCAGCATCCAAGGAACAGGAGAATCGACGTTTCGGGCAGAAGCCCTTCTTCAGGAATGAGGAAAGTGTCCAGCAAGCTAAGATAAAAGCTAGGGAGGAGGGACTTGGGGAAGGGGCATGGAAATGCGATAGGTGGAAGGAGGTCAAGGTGAGGGTGATAGGCCGGAGTGGGGTGGGGACGGAGATATCAGGAAGAAGATTGCAGGTTAGGAAGGCGGTGCTGAGTTCGTGGGATTTGACTGAGAAAAGGTGGGAGGAGGGGAAATGAGGAAACTGGAGAAATCTGAGTTCATCCCTTGTGGTTGGAGCGTTCCTAGGCGGAAGATGAGGCGCTCTTCCTCCAACCGTCGTGTTGCCATGGTCTGGCGATGGAGGAGTCCAAGGACCTGCATGTCCTTGGTGGAGTGGGAGGGGGAGTTGAAGTGTTGAGCTACGGGGTGGTTGGGTTTGTTGGTCCGGGTTTCCCAGAGGTGTTCTCTGAAACGTTCCGCAAGTAGGCGGCCTGTCTCTCCCCAATACAGAGGAGGCCACATCGGGTGCAGCGGATGCAATAGATGATGTGTGTGGAGGTGCAGGTGAATTTGTGGCGGATATGGAAGTATCCCTTGGGGCCTTGGAGGGAAGTAAGGGGGGAGGTGTGGGCGCAAGTTTTGCATTTCTTGCGGTTGCGGGGGAAGGTGCCGGAAGTGGAGGTTGGGTTGGTGGGGGATGTGGATCTGATGAGGGAGTCACGGAGGGAGTGGTCTTTTCGGAACGCTGATAGGGGAGGGAAGGGAAATATATCCCTGGTGGTGGGGTCCATTTGGAGGTGGCGGAAATGACGGCGGATGATACACTGTACATGGAGGTTGGTGAGGACCAGTGGGGTTCTGTCCTGGTGGTGGTTGGAGGGGTGGGGCTCAAGGGCGGAGGAGCGGGAAGTGGAAGAGATGCGGTGGAGGGCATCTTCGACCACGTCTGGGCGGAAATTGCGGCCCTTGAAGGAGGCCATCTGGGTTGTACGGTTTTGCAACTGGTCCTCCTGGGAGCAGATGCGGCGGAGACGAAGGAATTGTGAATATGGAATGGCGTTTTTACAGGGGGCAGGGTGGGAGGAGGTGTAGTCTAGGTAGCTGTGGGAGTTGGTCGGTTTATAGACTACACCACCTCCCACCCTGCCCCCTGTAAAAACGCCATCCCATACTCCCAATTCCTTCGTCTCCGCTGCATCTGCTCCCAGGAGGACCAGTTCCAAAACTGTACAACCCAGCTGGCCTCCTCCTTCAAGGGCCGCAATTTCCCCCCAGATGTGGTCGATGATGCCCTCCACCGCATCTCTTCCACTTCCTGCTCCTCTGCCATTGAGCCCCACCCCTTCAAACGCCACCAGGACAGAACCCCACTGGTCCTCACCTACCACCCCACCTACCTCCATGTACAGTGTATCATCTGCCGTCATTTCTGCCACCTCCAAACGGACCCCACCACCAGATATATATTTCCCTTCCCTCCCCTATCAGCGTTCCGAAAAGACCACTCCCTCCGTGACTCCCTCATCAGGTCCACACCCCCCACCAACCCAACCTCCACTCCCGGCACCTTCCCCTGCAACCGCAAGAAATGCAAAACTTGCGTCCACACCTCCCCCCTTTACTTCCCTCCAAGGGATCCTTCCATATCCGCCAAAAATTCACCTGCACCTCCACACACATAATCTATTGCATCCGCTGCACCTGATGTGGCCTCCTCTATATTGGGGAGACAAGCCGCCTACTTGCGGAACGTTTCAGATAACACCTCTGGGACACCCGGACCAACCAACCCAACCACCCCGTAGCTCAATACTTGAACTCTCCCTCCCACTCCACCAAGGGCATGCAGGTCCTTGGACTCCTCCATCGCCAGCCCATAGCAACAGGATGGTTGGAGGAAGAGCGCGTCATCTTCCGCCTAGGAACCCTCCAACCACAAGGGATGAACTCAGATTTCTCTAGTTTCCTCATTTCCCCTCCCCCCACCTTGTCTCAGTCAAATCCCCCGAACTCAGCACTGCCTTCCTAAACTGCAATCTTCTTCCTGACCTCTCCGCCCCCACCCCACTCCGGCCTATCACCCTCACCTTGACCTCCTTCCACCTATCTCATTTCCAACGCCCCTTCCCCAAGTCCCTCCTCCATACCTTTTATCTTAGCCTGCTGGACACACTTTCCTCATTCCTGAAGAAGGGCTTCTGCCCAAAACGTCGATTCTCCTGTTCTTTGGATGCTGCCTGACCTGCTGCGCTTTTCCAGCAACACATTTTCAGCTCTGATCTCCAGCATCTGCAGTCCTCACTTTCTCCCTGAGGGGTGGTTAGGTCAAGTCAATTACAAAAGCTGGAAGGAAAACAGTACCTAGTAAGAAACTTAAAGACTGAGTAGGAGTGAATAAGGTTATTACAGGAAGGAGAAGTAAAAAGTTAAAGGTTCTTTATTAAAGTGCAATAAATATGTGCCATAAGATGGGTGACCTAGTGAAACAAATAGAAACAAGTCATTTAAAATGCCATTACAGGGACAAGTTCAGTTGACCAAGGTCAGGAATTTTATTTCGTGTGACAGACAAAATGGCAAAGGACAGATGGGTAGCTCTGATGATCTCAGAGCATCGTGAAGTAAAATTTGTATGAGTGGAAATTAAATCAGCAAACGTTGCTAGGTGTGGCTTTTTTGCTCCTGAGCAGTAGTTCACGAAACTATTTAAGTAATTCAAAGAAAAGTTTATTTGATTGAAAAACAGAAACTCAGCAAAAATGGCCCATCTGTGATTGTCAGGAAGTTAAGAATAGTATTAGATTAAATGAAGATGCTTGTTTTATTCGAGTCTGAAAATTGGAAGTGTTTTAGAAACCGGCAAATACATGTCTTAACATTGATTAAATGAGGAAAAATTAGAAAAATGCATAAACTAACTAAAACCACAGTAATAGATTTTAAGAGCATTATAAATGCATAAAAAGAAAAGCTAAGTTAGAAATTGGTCCTTTGGAATTGCAGACAGGTAAAATGATTGTGGGAGCAGAGGAAATGGCAGAGATACTGAACAAATATGTTGTCTATCTACCTCAGAAGACACATTTAATCTCCTGAAATAAATTTAATCTCTGAATACCCTGAGGGTTTAAAAAGAAGAAATTGAAATAATCAGAAATGGCACTACCGAAATTTGAGGAGTAAAATCTGCCAAATCCCCTGGGTACAGTGGCCTAGCCCCTAGGGCTGTTTTAAAAAGAGCTACAAAGAAAGTGAATGTAGTAGCTATGATTTTCTAATATTTATTAGGTTTGGAATGGTTCTATCTGACTGGAAGTTTGTTAATGTTAATAAACTTTTCCAAGAAGGATGGGAAAGAGAAAAGAAGGGAACTTCATGCCAATGATCCTGACATCAATTGGGGGAAAAATGATGGCATCAATTGTGAAAGTTCGAACAGTGTTTACGAAAGCATACTGCAATTAGAGCACGTTAGCATGGTTTTGCGGAAGGCAAACAGTGTTGACAGGTTTGGAGTTTTTTTTTGAGGATCTAGCTAGATAAAGGGTAGCCAGTATATGTTGTATGCCTGGGTTTCCGAAAAGCATTTAATAAGGACTGAAAAAACTGATAACTAAGTTAAGGAATCATCAAGTTAGTGATAATATATTAGCATGGATGGAAGATTAGTAACGGACCAGAAGCAGAGAGTGTTCATAAACAGGGAATTTTCAATTTGACAGGCAGTAAACGGTGTAGTGCTACAGACGTCCATGCTAGGTTACTTGCAATCTGCATTAATGACTTTGGTGGTACAGAGACCAGCAGTTATACTATTTTTTAGTATAAAGCAGTTATACTATTTTTTAGTTTGGAATGATTGAATCTTGTGTGCAAGGTTTGCTACCATAACTACTTTTAAGCCTCTTGGTTATGCTTATGATTATGCTTATGTCAGAATACTATTCAGTTTCCTTATGCTGACTGTACTTTGCTCACTACTTCCTTCATTATTTTGATCCTGAAAGAGACTGGGTGATCCCTGTGTGCGAATACTCTTATCTCTTGCCTTCAGTTTAGGTAACAGCCTGCAGAATGAGTTTGGGCACATTGTAACTGGGTTTCTAACAGGTGGAGACCCATGCTACAAAATTGAATATAGTATTGTCTTAAGTTGTAATAAGCCAGCAACCTTGCTCATAGCCCCCATAAATATGACTAACGTTTCACATCAAAACGCTTGGAATTGGTGGATGCTTTTCAAAAGAAAAATTTAATGGACTTGTGTAAATTGAAATTAAAGTTTAGCTGAAGTTGGATATTATCTTAATCTAGTTTAGAATTAGTTGAAGTCAGTCCAGTGAAATGTAAGTTTAGTGACAAGTAAACCAAGCAGCCAAGATTATGACCACCTGAGAAGGAGCCAGTTGTTTAAGTTCTCCTCTTGGTTTGTTTCAAGCCTGACTTGTTATGTCCAACTATAGTAACTAAGACAATATAATGTGATTTAACCCTCAGATAACTGCTCTGGGATGATCTTTGTACAGTCTGTGCAGATGGATTGCACTGAGGTTTAGTGGTTCTGAATTTTGATTTTTTTAATGCTAACATATCCCACAATGGCCAAAATAGGAGTTGTGACAATAATGTTCTATCTAAGCCCAGATATAATTGAACTGAGTAGGTTTGAAGTTTTAAATAAATCTTTACACGTCTGCATCTGACTGAATATTTTTAGTTCATTAGCACACCACATTATTTCAAGTTCACAAAAGGACTCACCGGTTGTAGCTACTGTTTCTTGAATCTATTTGTTTCTGTTAATGTTTTGCCAGGTACAACATGATAAGACAATACATTAATTATCTTTGTAAGTTTTGTTTTATAATTCATGGACAGCTCAATGATGATCCCAATATTGCATAGTTATAGGGACAGCACCTGTCTTTGCAACTATAAAACTGGTGCTAATGTCTTGCTTCCATACAAGCACAGGAAAACATGGCATTCCAGACGTCAATCAGTGATACCTTGCACCTTCAGGGAGGCATGTTGAAATTCTAGTGGATGGAAATTTAAAAGAATCACTAGAATTAATGTGAACTTTCACTTTTTATGCTGTTGGTCTCCCCCTTAAGATCCTTGAAATCCTAAAATAAATTTTTAAATTGTGCACCAAGTCATAATCATAGTTGAACAACTCTTTATCCTGATAAACTAATTTTGTTCTTGAATGTCAAACCTCCTGTATGATGATTTAAAAACTATCCACAGATCTTCAAAATAATGACATTTGCTTGATATTTCAGTTTCTACATTAATCCCATTTACATATCCCAATCTTTATTATATTTGCTATACAGTGAGTAACAATTGATGGATAATTGCCTTTAGAGAACATTAAGTGAATATCCCATCTTTTCCTTGTTTGTGTATCTTTCTCAATTTGTATCTGCAAGTAAAGAAATTGACTGCTGTTTTAGCTTCACTATAATGCATTAATTCTTAGCTGTTTGTTTTGTACTTGCATGGAAAACCAGTAGTCAGAAAAATGTTTTCCCAGTTCTAAACATTTGTTAGTTTAAAAGTGATTTGCTCTCGTATGAATCCAGGAAATAGCTGATCGTGCTGATAATCAACAGTGGAGCATTGAAACATAATATGGTGGAGTACATTTTCCTTTCCATTCACAAGTTTATAAATTTCTTGTTACAGATAGAACAGGAAAAGCTGGCAACCATGAAGAAACAAGATGAAGAGAAGGAAAAAAAAGACAAGGAAGACAAAGAAAATAGGGAAAAGAGAGACCGTTCCAGAAGTCCAAAGAGGTGATTAAGAATGAAGTCTGTTATAAGGTTATGGTTGTATTTGGCAGTTGGGCAAATCACATAATCTAGTTCTTTGATTTTAAATGTACCAATTTATATCGTATGGTAATATAACTTGTTAACAATATTGCACTTGCTAAGTCCATGCTTTTCCATGCATAATGCAGTCTAGCATAATGCATCAAAAACTGCCTTCCTTTATTATGCCGAATAGATATATTTAGAATAAGATAATGTTTTTACATCTTTTCATTTTATTAAGCAAAAAATTTGTATTATTTACTGTATCCTGATGCACTTCACCTGTGACAAGTGTTTGAACGTCTATCATATATCCTGTACAGTCAGAGCAATATTCTGGGGATGGAAGATGGGAATGATATGGAAATTATAATTTTTTAAAAGCTCCCTCACTTTCTCCTTAGCTCAAGTTAATCTCCAGTTAAGCCGTCACCTGTTTTAACTATGCATCTTGCTGATTATATTATTTCTTCATGTACATGTTTCTTTGACCCTTTAGCTCCCCTTTTCTCTCAGTTCCTTTTATGTGTTCATTAATAATAGCTTCTATTTTTAATGGAATCTAAACCTGAGCTGTTAACTTGTCCTTTCCACTCATAAATGCTGCTTAGTATGTTTTGTTTCCAGCATGCTCTGTTTCTTCCCATTTCCAGCATCTAATTTTTTGTTCATAATGGTGAATATTTATTTCAATTCTGGGTATGCTGACTGCTACCTAGTGTTGAAAAACCACTCTTTTTATCTTATGCTGTCTGACAAATATCTTGCGTTAGTGGCGGATTTGCTAAATATTCTAGAGACTGATCTCTGCTTTAGACTCGTTTACTTAAGCTAATTTTTATTTTGAAAAGCATGAGATGCCAAAGTGCATGTTGCATGTTCAATTTTTTCTTAAAAGCGCTATTAATAAATGTTGAAGCATTTGATATGGGTTTTACCATTTGTTTGAGGCATTTTAAAACTGATCATAGAAATACTGAATTATCTTAACTGTTTCATGAATGTTAAGTTGAAATTGTTAGTCCTTTTGGCTTTCCTATGCATCCCTGATCCAGAAAATCAGAATTTGTAATCTATAACAGTAATTTCTGAAATTTCCAAATAAACAATCTTAATAGCATCTTAGTGTTGGTTCGATAGTCTGGTAGATTTCAATGAAGTGGTTTTTGTAAAACAGTGATCATAACTGGAAGCATTTTAACAATCTTATCTGAAAACAACAATTGTTTAAATATTGAATTTGCTATTCAAGTTTTTAAAGAAACAAACTTTTGTAGGCGTAAGTCAAGATCTCCATCACCTAGGAGACGGTCCCCAGCAAGGAAGGAACGAAAACATTCTCTCTCTAAGTCTCCTCGTCGTAGGACTAGAAGTCGGAGCAGAAGTGCTTCTCCAGTGACTAATATTAAGAAACCTGAACAACTGTCGCCTGAACCAGATCTTTCACTAAAAGAAAGGAAAGAATCTCCTGCTCCAGAAGCAACTTCAACAAGGTTAGTTTAAATAGAGAATTTGTAATATCTTGCCTACGTCAAGATTTGAAACAAAATCAAATTAGTTTTAAAAAATGAACAATTAGTTGGAAATTAATCAGGGAATCTTGTAGACTTACGCCTCAGTACTTCTGATGGAAGCTTAAATTTTTGAGCTACAATTGGTTGTTAGAAAATGGATTTAATGGCTGGACCTTGTTTATTTTTGAGATTGTATCTGGTTGTTGTAAACCAAGGTTATGTTTGGAGAGAAAATGGTTTGCAGCATACCTCTTAAAGTTATTGCAAAACACGTTGAGATGGCCAAAGTATTTGAATTTTAATCTTTTACACTTCACTGCGTTTTTGTGTACACTTCCAACCTAGAACACCAGAATTTAGGGACTGGGAGAAGACAAAAACTGCATTTGAAGTATGTTGGAACTATAAATAGATACTTAGTGTGGAAACAACAGGCTCTTTGTCCCAACAAGTCCACACCGACCCACCGAAGTGCAACCCACCCAGACCCATTCCCCGACATTTACTCCTTCACCTAACACTACGGGCAATTTAGTACAGCCAATTCACCGAACCTGCACATTTTTGGACTGTGGGAGGAAACTGGAGCACCCGGGGGCAACCCATGCAGACACTGGTAGAATGTGCAAACTCCACACAGTTGTCTGAGGTGGGAATTGAACCCGGGTTTCTGGCGCTGTGAGGCAGCAGTGCTAAGCACTGTGCCGCCCAAATAGTGTTTAACTCCATTTGTTAACTCTGAATGACGGGTTTGAGTTCCAGTTAAGTATTTGAATCTTTTAATTAGGATAATGCTCATAAACCTTTGATCATTGGACATAGTGTAGAGCATTCAAGATGGTAAATGTAGGACTAGGACATAGGAGTTTTGTGACTACTCTGGCCCTTATATTGTGGCTTAACTAAGTATGTCTCTAATTGTAGCGAAGAGTTCAACATACTGGTTTTCTGATCTTCAATAGTGACATTCTGAAGGAAATTAAACCTGTGATACCAGAGGTGAAGGAAATTTTATTAGAACAGCCAACGAAAAAGGAGAAGGAAAGAAAAGACAGGAATCGACATCGGTCACGATCACGGTCAAAATCTAAGTCTAGGTCCCATTCACGCTCTCATTCACGGCCAAGGAGGCGTCCCAGATCCCGATCTAGGTAAATTATTTTGCTTTCTCCCTCTTCATTAATTAACATTTTATAATCGTATTTTTAAAATTCTGGGTTATTAGCTACAATTTCATTATTTCAGGTCCTATTCACCTCGAAGATGGCCCAGTCCAAGGCGGAGGTCTCCTCCTCCTCGAAGGAGGAGTCCACCAAGGCGTCTGCCACCACCACCCCCTCCATCCAGACATCGAAGGAGTCGGTCACCTATTAGAAGGTATGCTTTCAACTTCAGATTTCCTTAACTGTTATAAAAAACATATAGGAGGAGAAAATGAGGACTGCAGATGTTGGAGTTCAGAGCTGAAAATGTGTTGCTGGAAAAGCACAGCAGGTCAGGAGGCATCCAAGGAACAGGAGAATCGACGTTTCGGGCATGAGCCCTTCTTCAGCAATGAGGAAAGTGTGTCCAGCAGGCTAAGATGAAAGGTAGGGAGGAGGGACTTGGAGGAGCAGCGTTGGAAATGCGATAGGTGGAAGGAGGTCAAGGTCCCCCCACCTTGTCTCAGTCAAATCCCTCGAACTCAGCACTGCCTTCCTAACCTGCTGTCATCTTCCGGACCTCTCCGCCCCCACCCCCACTCTGGCCTATCACCCTCACCTTGGCCTCCTTCCACCTATCACATTTCCAACACCCCTTCCCCAGGTCCCCCTCCCTACCTTTTATTTTAGCCTGCTGGACACACTTTCCTCATTCCTGAAGAAGGGCTCATGCCCGAAACATCGATTCTCCTGCTGGAAAAGCACCTGCTGTGCTTTTCCAGCAACACATTTTCAGCATAAAAATCATATACTCATTCACAGTAATAACTTTAAACATGTGGAATTGGTTTTCAGTGTTCAGTATGCACTTTCAAACTCAATAGACTGGATTTAAAAATAGTTTCTAAATATTTATTTTGTTTGTTCTCAGGTCAGTGCTTTGTACCATTTTCAAGAAATATATTAGCAAACTGTTCAGTTGGATAGCTATAATTTAAAAATATTGCCACCAGTCTCTCTCCATTGTCCAATATCCTGTTTCCTATGCCGAAGAATTCTGGGAATCTAACAATTTTGAATCAGAAGCCCAAAACTGAAGTTGTGATTATGCAATCTATTTTTTGGAGAATACAACAGACTCTGGTTCTGCAAATCAATTTTACTTTTGACCAAAATGGCTGTTCTCCATTTCTTTACTCAAAAATAATTTTCCAAAGACAGATATTTGGAACAATTTTGGAGCAACATGCTGATTTTAAATGGAAGTGTTTGCACAATCTGCATGTCAAATAGGGCATCCCTATGATATTGTTCTCTGGTAAAAACTGAAATAGCATAGATGTGCTAAATATTTGCATTTCACTCACCCAAAGCTTCATGTTGGAAAATGTATTACGGCAGAGGGAGAAGAAAATCTTATCTCTTCCCTAAAAGGATGATCCAAAAGTATTTTTTTTTGTCTGCTTCCCCTTTAAGCAAGTTACAGACAACTCCAATCAGAACCTGATGAATAAATTTGCCCAGTTGTCCCACAATACCAAAGCAGTCAAATCAATAAGAGCACAAGCTGGTACTAATACAAAATAATCTCATGTTATTAGGAACAAAATTACAATAATCTTTAATACTAAACATACTATCCCTAATCTTATTTGGTCCCTAAGGTTGCAATACTTCCCGAATCTCTTGTAAATTTACACAGTTGCTCTCTGGCTCTGTCTCTGGGTTTGCAAAGCTGCTTTCTTCCTCTCTGAATAGTCAGCTGGTCTCCACTTCTTGTTGTGCTAGTCCCCTTGAAAGGCTTCAGATGGTTCCACAAGGAAGATTTATAGGTGAACTCTCTTTTTATACATTTTTCTGGTTTTCTGGAATGTTCTATACTTCTGGTCAATCATAAGACCATAAAACATACTACTTATCCGCACTCTTTCCCCATAGCCCTTCATTCCTTGCGCGATAAGAATTTATTAGTCTCTGCCTTGAAGACACCCAACATCCCGGCCTCCACTGTGCTCCGTGGCAATGAATTCCACAGACCCATCACTCTCTGGCTGAAGAAATGACTCCTCATTTCCATTCTAAATTGACCCCCTCTAATTTTAAGACTATACCCACGGGTCCTAGTCTCCCTGTCTAACGGAAACAACTTCCCAGTATCCACCCTTTCTAAGCCATGCATTATCTTGGAAGTTTCTATTGGATCTCCCCTCAACCTTCTAAACTCTAATGAATACAATCCCTGGATCCTCAGCCGATCATAATATATTAGGCCTACCATTCCAGGGATCATCCATGTGAATCTCTGCTGGACATGCTCCAGTGCCAGTATGTCCTTCCTGAAGTGTGGGGCCCAAAATTGTACACAGTATTCTAAATGGAGCCAAACTAGAGCTTTATAAAGTCTCAGAAACGTGTCGCTGTTTTTATATTCCAACCCGCGAGATAAATAATAACATTACATTTGCTTTCTTAATCACGGACACGACCTGCAAATCAACCTTGAGAGAATCCTGGACTAGCACTCCCAATCCCTTTGTACTTTGGCTTTCTGAATTTTCTCACCCTTTTTAAAAAAATAGTCCATGCCTGTATTCTTTTATCCCAAAGTGCAAGACCTCGCACTTGCTGACGTTGAATTTCATCAGCCATTTACTGGACTACTCTCCTAAACTGTCTAAATTGTTCTGCAGCCTCCCCGCCACCTCAGTACTACCTGCCTGTCCGCCTAACTTCGTATCATTGGTGAACTTCGCCAGAATGCCCCTGTCCCTTCATCCAGATCATTAAAGGTGAACAGCTGCGGCCCCAGCACTGAATCCCGCGGGACCCCACTTGTCACCAGCTGCCATTCTGAAACAGAATCTTTTTATCCAACTCTCTGCCTTCTGCCAGCCAACCAATCCCCAATCCATGCCAGTAGCTCACCTCGAACACCATGGGCATTCGCCTTACTCAGCAGGCTCCCGTGAGGCACCTTATCAAAGGCCTTTTGGAAGTCTAGATAGTGAAACCCAGTGGATGTCATCTGTTACCTCTGCAAAGCATTCTAACAGGTTTGTCAGGCACGACCTCCCCATACTAAATCAATGGTGACTTGTTCTAATCTGACTCTGCACTTCCTCAATGATAGATTCTTGAATTTTATCTACAATCGAGGTTAGGCTAATCGGCCTATAATTTTCCATCTTTTTTGTCTTGATCTTTTCTGGACGATTGGAAAATCACTGTTGTAACCCCCTTGTTCAAGAACTTTCCCTGATTAGTGATTTTTGAAAGATCACAGTTGGTGTCTCTGCTATTTCCTCAGCCACCTCTCTCGGAACTCGACACAGCCCATTGGGGCCAGGAGATTTATCAATTTTTAGACCTTTTAGCTCTTCTAGGCACTTTCTCTTTTGTAATGGCTACCATACTCAACTCTGCCCTCTGATTCTCCTTAATTGTTAGGATATTCCTCCTGTCTTTCACTGTGAAGACTGACACAAAGTACTTATTAAGTTCTTTAGCTGTTGCCTTATCTCCCATCACAAGCCTTCCAGCATCAATTTGGAGAGGCCCAATTTCTACTTTTGCCTGTCATTTGTTTCTTATGTATTGAAAGATACCTTTTTCATTCATTTCTAATATTACTGGCTGGCTTACCTTCATATTTGATCCCCTCCTTCCTTATTTCTTTCTTTGTTATCCTCTGTTTTTGTAGTCTTCCCAATCTTCCGATTTCCCAGTGCTCTTGGCCACTTTGTAGGCTGTCTTTTTCTTTGATACATTTCCTGACTTCCTTTGTCAGCCATGGCTGTCTAACCCCTCCCTGGGTAATCTTTCTTTTCTTTGGGCTGAACTTGTACTGTGTCCTCAATTACACTTAAACTCCTGCCATTGTTGCTCTACTGTCTTTCCCACGAGGCTCTGCTTCCAGTCGATTTTCGTCAGTTCCTCTCTTATGCCCCTGTAGTTACCTTTATTTAACTGTAACACAATTAGGTCCAATTTTGCCTTCTCTCTTTCAAACTGCAGACTGAACCCTACCATATTATATTTGATGCCTCCTTAGTGTTCCCTTACTTTGAGATCTTTTACAATATCTGGCTCATTACATCGATCTAAGTCCAGAATAACCTGCTCCCTTTGGATACTTGGTTTGATACCAATCGGGGTATACGCTTAATAGTTTGAAATAAGAGTCAATTATTTAGATGGAGTGTTACTGTTAGTGTAGCAGGAGCCTGTGCCTGTTTCAGCTCTGATTTGTTTGGGTAATCTGGGGGTTATGTCCAAGTAGAATAACTGTTGCTCTTTACTTTATGCTAATGTCAGTAGCACCTGGCTACTGTGTTTGCAGTGACCGGTGTGTGGGTTTTGTGATTTGAGTTTACTTGGCTAATATCCCTTGCTGTTTGGCCAAGTTAGCAATCTCTGTTTTAGCTGCCAGGAGACTGCTACAATTGGAAGTAGTGCCCCGAGATCTAGACTCACAAAAGGAAACATTCCTTCCATGTACACCTTGTAAGACAATTCAGGATCTTGTACATTTCATTTAAGATCCCCCCACCACCCCACCCCTCACCTTTTTTTTTAAATTGGAACAAATGTAGGCTGTCTAACCTATCCTTACATGCCAACCAACTCGTTCTCTTATCAATCTGGTAAAACTCCTCTGATCCACCCCCAATGTATTTGCATCCTGCCTTGCATAAGCACCATCAAAGTGCACGCAGTATTTGTGATGTGGTCTCACCAATGAGGCATAATATCCTTAGTTTTAAGTTCAAATCCTCTTGTTATAAAGACAGCCATTCTTGATTATGTACAATACCTGCATGCTAATATAAAACAACAGAAATTGTTGAAGAAACATAGCATGTATGGCAGCATCTATGGGGAGAAAAGTTAGTATGTTGAGTATGATAACTCTTCATAAAAACACAATTCTGAACTTGAAACAGCTTTCTCTCCACCCATGCTGTGATGACCTGTCTTTCTCCAGCAATTTCTGGTTTCATAACTTGTGCACCAGAGCACCTAAATCTGTTGCACCTAGGAATTATGCAATTGTTCTGTTTCAATTATGTTCTTCTGCTGAAGTAACAATTTCTCATTTTTCCACATTATACATCATCTCAGATTTTTCCTCCCTCACTCAACCTCTCTATATCTTTCAGTTATATTGTTAAGTCTTTGTGGCATACTTTACTATTTTGGCAGCCGCAGTTTAGCTATCTTGCCTTCACTCTCCTCATCTAAGTCATTTGTGAACTGTAAGAAGTTGAGGCCCGAGCATTGATCAGCACCCATCGAAATGTACTGTTTTTGCCAGCCAAACAGCCAATTTTCTATCTATGTAAAAATGTTACCACTTTCAAACCCCACCGCTGTCCATCCCCTGATGCATGCTGTGGCTGTAGTTCAGCCTTCAACTCATAAACTTGGAATTGAAGCTGCTTGAATTTCAAAGAATTTAATGCAGACATGTTTACTCTGGAATATGATGGTATCTGGGAGCTCCTATATACTGTGGTCTTGATGCATCACCTAAGCTGCCAGTCTTAATGAGTTTTAATTAATCATGTTGACTTATTTATGTTGCCTGTGTGATTTATTAATTTTACCACCAATTTGTAAACTAAAGATGTAAGAATGGCAAAGATCTTAATTACTTACCAAGATTCTCAAAATTGCTAGATTCTTTATGTCTGCGGTTGAGGTTGTAAGTTTGTTCACTGAGCTGTCAGGTTTGTTTTTGGGCATTTCGTCACCATGCTAGGTAACATCAGTGAGCCTCCGGTGAAGCGCTGATGTTCAGACCCACTTTATATTTGTGCCTTGGTCTCTTAAGGTAGGTGATATCATTTCTAGTTCTTTTTCCAAGGTTGGTAAATGGGGTCCAAATCAATGTGTTTATTGGAGTTCGCCTATAGGAATTCCCATGCCTGTCTATCTCTCTTTATCTCTTTATTCTTTATCTCTCTCTTGGGGCAAGAACCAATTCCAGTGACCTTGAATGAATCTATTTATGTCTCTCCCTGCCACAATATTAGTTTTTCGCCTGTTCCTCTTTATGATGCTGACTACCCGTCTTGGCATCTCACCTGCTGTGTTTCTCTTGATGCTAAGTGCATTTTTGTGTCCTACTCTCATCTACTCTAGGGAATATAGATTCCCTATTTCTCTGTTTTTTTTTCTCCGCATCTCTTCCAGGTGATGCTGATCGCCTGTCTTGGTGTTCTCCTCTCACCTGCTCTACCATATTGGATAGCTGCCCTAAAAAATGAGGCAAAATTTGTGTAAATTATCCTTGTATTCATCCATTCTCTATTTCAATCAAACCAGCAATGAAGATGGAGGTTGGCAATAGCAAAACCTTTGAAAACTAGTTATATGGTATGTTTCAACTTCATTCCCACAGGCGCCGATCTCCTTCAATTTCTTCCTCTGGCAGTAGTTCCTCTTCCTCTTCCAGATCGAGGTCACCTCCAAAGAAAACAAAGCGCATATCAGTCAGTCCACCCCGAAAACCTCGCCGTTCTTCTCCATCTCCTGCAACTCCACCTAGGAGGCGGCATAGGTCACCAGTGTCTGCAACAAGTCCAAGTCATAAAGGACCACGATTGTCATCTCCTCCACATATAAATCGTTCAAGGAAAGGTTATACTTCTGTATCTCCTGCAAGGCCAGGTAACTTTCATCTGTCCAGATGATCTCTCAATTTGTGTGGGTTAAGATGATCTTAAGTTTAAAATAATGTTTTGCAACCTAGATCTACCTAGCTTTTTTTTCTGTTGAAAGCAGACTGATTAGTAAGATTTAAAAGCCAGTCCTTTCACATTTCCTTAGTGTGCAACTTGAAATCAAGCTTTGAAAAGCATTTAGTTGATGTTGTCTTAGGGAGTACCTTCAGTCTACCTCTAATACAGTCTCCTATAAAATTTCATCCATGCTGTCCTTTTAAACGTAAGCTGCAGGTAAAAGCGTGCAAGAATTATCAGACACTCAACTTAATCTTTGTATTACTTAGGCTATTAAAATTAATTCTGTTACAGCACCAAAACGGAAAGGGAGTGTGAAGCATGAATCTGTTTCTCCACCTCCTAAGCCAAGACGATCCGAACCATCAGACTCTGGTTAGTATTGTTACACGTTGATCTTTAAAAGTGGATGAGGAGCGATCAAATGGCTCTCTGTTGACTTGTCAAGTAGTAATCAAAGAAATTGATTTATAAGTGCTTTATCAAGTAAGAGCAATGTGTCTTGAAATCCCCTCTTGACTGAGTGAGTGGTAATTTTTGTCCCAAAGTCAACTCTTTCATATTAACTCCTGTTTTGGGGTGGTTAACAGTGTTTGTTTTTTGTTCAGACTATTGTTTTCATTTTACAATTCAATTCACATCCCCCTGTAGGTCTTTGCTTGGGTTGAACCAGGGTTTATAACCTTGGTGCCCTACTTGACACTGAGCTGGACTCCTGATCCATTTACTTTCCATTGTGAAGAGTTCATTGCTACTTCTGCCATTTCACCAGATCTGTTGAAACCTTCATCCATGCTGTTATCACCTCCCAATTCTCTACTCAACTATTCTAGTGTTTGATTAGCTAATTGCCTAACCCCTGTCCTAGGCAAACTTCAGTTCCTTCCAAAACTCTGTTGCCAGCATTTTCTTGCTTATCCTTACTTCTATTATCCTATAGTCTTTTTATTTTAAAATTTCCATTTTTTAAAAAAATTCCCTGAATAACATATGCCTCGTCCCAAAATCATCCCAACCTAGGAGTATACTTGAGATAAATCAGGAGGGCAAAAAGGGGGACATGAGATAACGTTATTTGCCAAAGCTAAGGCAAATTCAAAGAGTTTTTACAAATACAGTCAGGACAAAAGGGTAACTAGGGAGAGAATAGGGCCCCTCAAAGATCAGCAAGGCGGCCTTTGTGTGGAGCCGCAGGAGATGGGGCAGATATTAAACTAGTACTTTGCATCAGTGTTTACTGTGGAAAAGGACATGGAAGATATAGTATGTAGGGAAATAGATGGTGACATCTTGAAAAATGTCCACATTACAGAGGAGGAAATGTTGGATGTCTTGAAACATGTAAAAGTGGATGAATCCCCAGGACATGATCAGGTGTACCCTAAAACTCTGTGGGAAGATAGAGAAGTGATCGCTGGGCCTCTTACTGAAATATTTGTATCATTAATAGTCACAGGTGAGGTGCTAGAAGACTAGAGGTTGGCTAACCTGGTGCCACTGATTAAGAAAGGAGGTAAGGACAAGCCAGGGAACTATAGACCAGCAAGCCTGACGTTGGTAGCGGGCAAGTTGTTGGAGGGAGTCCTGAGGGACAGGATGCACGTGTGTTTGGCAAGGCAAGGACTGATTAGGGATTGTCAACGTGGCTTTGTGCATGGGAATCATATCTCACAAACTTGATTGAGTTTTTTGAAGAAGTATCAAAGAGGATTGATGAGGACAGAAAGGTAGATGTGATCTCTATGGACGTTAGTAAGGCATTCGTCAAGGTTCCCCATGGGAGACTGATGAGCAAGGTTAGATCTCAGAATACAGGGAGAACTAACCATTTCGGTACAGAACTGGCTCAAAGGTGAGAGACAGAGGGTAGTGGTGGAGGGTTGTTTTTCAGACTGGAGGCCTGTGACCAGTGGAGTGCCACGAGGGTCGGTGCTGGGTCCACTACGTTTTGTCATTTTATATAAATGATTTGGATGTGAGCATAAGAGGTATAGTTAATAAGTTTGCAGGTGACGCCAAAATTGGAGGTGTAGTGGACAGCGAAGAAGGTTACCTCAGATTACAACAGGATCTGGACCAGATGGGCCAATAGGCTGAGAAGTGGCAGATGGAGTTTAATTCAAATAAATGTGAGGTGCTGCATTTTGGGGAAGCAAATCTTAGCAGGACTTATACACTTAATGGTAAGGTCCTAGGGAGTGTTGCTGAACAAAGAAACCTTGGAGTACAAATTCATAGCTCCTTGAAAAGGGAGTCGCAGGTAGGTAGGATAGTGAAGAAGGCATTTGATATGCTTTCCTTTATTGGTCAGAGTATTGAGGACAGGAGTTAGGAGGTCATGTTGCGGCTGTACAAGACATTGGTTAGGCCACTCTTAGAATATTATGTGCAATTCTGGTCTCCTTCCTATTGGAAGGATGTTGTGAAACTTGAAAGGGTTCAGAAAAGATTTACAAGGATGTTGCCAGGGTTGGAGGATTTGAGTTGCAGGGAGAGGTTGAACAGGCTAAGGCTGTTTTCCCTGGAGCTGAGGAGTGACCTTATAGAAGTTTACAAAATTATGAGGAGCATAGATAGGATAACTAGACAAGGTCTTTTCCCTGGGGTGGGGGAGTCCAGAATCAGAGGGCATGGGTTTAGGATGAGAAGGGAAAGGTATAAAAGAGACCTAAGGTTCACCTTTTTTACTCAAAGGGTGGTACGTATGTGGAATGAGCTGCCTGAGAAATGGTGGAGGCTGGTACAATTGCAACATTTAAGAGGCATCTGGATGGATATGTGAATAGGAAGGTTTTGGAGGGATATGGGTGGGCGCTGGCAGGTGGGACTAGATTGGGTTGGGATATAAGGTCGGCATGGACGAATTGGACCGAAGGGTCAGTTTCCATGCTGTACATCTCTGACTCTGATTCCTCCTCTATACTTGAGCCCCAACATCCGACTTGCCCACCAATGATAACCATACCTTCAGCTGTTTAAGCCTTGTATTGTGAAATTTCCCTCCTAAATCCTCCATTTCCTTCCTTTTAAGGTACTCATTTAAACTACTTTGGTCAAGCTGTTGGTAACACTTGCAAGTATCTCTTTCTTTGGCTTGGAAGGCTTTAAAAATCTTATTGTTTATCCATATGCTGAAATGTTTGATTAAAAATTCATTTTGATGTAGTGGTGCCAGCAAAATTGCACTGATTGCCCTTTGCAAACATTTTGCTGGGCTATGTTGACCTGTTACTGTCCATTGATCAAGTTGCTATCACAATGCTGTTGGGAAAAGTGTTCTAAGACTTTAATCATGCGATAATGAAAGCACAGTGATCTTGCTGAAGTGCACTATAACCAGAGAATGATCATTTTGCAGAGTATCAACATTAAAAGAGGTCGATTCTGTAGACTGCTTGGCCTTGGATAGTATTGATCTTCTGTAGAGCTATACTATAAGAGCTGCACTGGTCCAGGCAAGTCAGTGTTCAATCAACATCCTGACCTGCCTTATAGGAGATATACATCCTTGGGGATTTAGGAGGTGAACAAAGCAACATTGAATTTCCAACCGCTGTCATGTTTTTGTAATCAGGGCACTTATATGGCCAGTCAGTGTTGATTTTTGTTCATTGATGATCTGAGCAAGTTAACTTTTTTCATTCACAAGATAGATTGGTATGTTGGTCATTGTAATGTCCTTAAATGCCATGGGATGGACTTTAGACTGTTGTAGATTGTCCTTGCCTAACACTTGAGTGACATGATTGTTATTTACCAGCAAAGTAGGCTGCATATATGGATGGGCTATTTCCATATCTGAATTGCTGCAACTGGACTCACATAGCAATCACTAATGAAGAACCTTTTATAACAGATAAGTTAATTGAAGGAGCAGTTAATGTTTTAACCTAGAATGCTGCCTAGTGGAACTAATACACTATTGCCAAAGCTTTCGCTGTCTGCCACCATCATCTTTTCTGTCAGATATGATTCCATGCTTTAGAGTCTTTAGCCGATGAAACCTCTCGACTACCACTTTACTGGGACTCCTGGGGCTACACTTTGACAAATGTTGCCACTGATGTCAAAGTCAGTTACTGACTCCTTCATGTTTGCACAAAGACTGTAATGATATCTGATACTGATTTTAGCAGAACCTAAGCTCGTGAGAGCAAGTAATGAGAAGATGTAACTTGATGGTACTGACTCTTTCCACCAAAATGATGATTAGGAGTAAGCTGATGAAGTAGGAATTGACCATTGTGAATTGTCCTGATTTTTGTCACTAGGACATAAGCAGATCATTTTTGGGAAGATGCCAGTAGCTGTATCAGAATGTCTTGGGTAAACACACACACCTAGTTCTGGAGTATACAGCATCCAGGTCATTTCCACCAGTACTAGCTCCCTAATTCTAGGTTTGTTTTGTTATTAAAATACAATGTCTTTTGGACTGAAGATCATCCAGTTTTTTTCTCATATTTCATACTGTTCTCAATCGCAGCATGTACTGCGAAATTGAAAGCATGTGTGATGGATTAAAGTCATAAGGATTCAGGTTATAAACCAGTTATTAGACTTTTTTTATTGTTGCAGAAGATGATAAAGGAGGTAAAACTACAGGAGTGGAATCAGTACAGCAGAGACGCCAGTACCGCAAACAGAACCAACAGACCTCTTCAGGTAAAACTTTTGACAGCTGCTATATATAATGTTGCATTTATGTTTTTTAAAATTACACCTGACGTGCCCGGCATGAAATGTTTGAAGATTCAACTGAATTTATATGGTTAAAAATATAACTTTGTACTGGAAAGGCAGTAGTGAAGGTTTAGTATTTGCACTTGCAGTCAACATTTTTCGGTCATTATACAGAATTATTGTGGAATTAGAGTCCACAGGAATATTTGCTGATTTTTGTAAAATTCCGACTGAATAGAGATTTAAAGACTGCTTGCTGACTTCCATTGCCCATTTGTGGTTCCTTTCGTTACAGAAAATAACTGAATTTTCACTGCAAACCTTATTCTTGAATAATTTGTACATCGATATTCTAAATTATTAGCCAGAGTTAACTTGCTGTCTTCATAGAAAACTGGAACAGTGATAACTAGAATATTTAACTTTGCTCAAGTTTTGATTTGTCATTGGAAGTTCAAACTAACCTTGAATAGGAGTAAATAAATTAAATAATTGAGGCAGATTATTATATTTGGGACAGGTGTTCTAGCTACCGGAAAGGACTGTGAATAGAAGATAATTTCGAATTCTTCTCTCTGCTTCTATAATTGTTACATTTTTGTAGTTTCAGCACAATCTTAATTTATGTGATCCTACAAGTTTTTACTTTGGGTAGACTGTTTGAAGTAGCTGCTAGGATATTTTCAGTGCATCCAGTACTGCCAGCTCAGATGCTTTCCTCCGCCAAATACTGCTTTTTTCTTTAAAAAAGAGAAACTGAGCTCTTATTTGGATATTAAAGGAAGTCATAGAAGTGGATCAAATTCTTGGTAATTTCAACAAAAACTGTACAGACAACAGTTTTTAAGTTAGTTGCCAAAGTAATTGGCTTTCTTTTAGCTCTTATGTTTGTTATGTTGCTTGTTACAGTTTTTATCCCTAATCTGTGACAGTGGAAAAGGAACTGGGGGAAGGAAAGGCAGTATCAATATTTCCCAAGGAAATTTGGCAGTATTCAATCTGTACACTAAATTGTGACTGCCAGAAACCATTTACAAATGCTGAGTCATTTTTCATTATTGGCCAGCTGAGACAGAGATACCAGAGGTTTAGGTATGGAACTAAAACTACTTACAGTATGATGTATTTAAATTATCAGGACTAGTTGATTCATTATTGATATGTTTCAGAATCTAATTAGTGGTGCTGAGAATTAGTTATATCTATAGAGAACTGGGGAATATTTTTTAAACTGGTAAAAGTCTGATACGATTAACAATTCAAACAAGCCTGAGTTAATTACATTCAGTGAATGGGGCATGATTATCCAAAGGCTAGACTGTTGACTTAAATGGTCAGAGTAGACATTAAGGCTTGTAAACAGCAAATGGAGCAACTTAAACCAAGGAAGACATTATCTTTCTATTCATTCAAGGGGTCTGGGCTTCACTGGCTGGACTGTTATTGATTGACTATTCACATTGATCTGGAGAAGGTGGTGGTGTTGGTGAGCTGTGGCCTTGAACAACTGCAAGTCTTAGGTTTAGGAACGCCTCCAGTGCTGTTAAGTAGGGAGTTTCAGAATTTTGATCCAGTGACAGGGAAGGAATGGTGATTTTAGTTCCAAATGAGGGTGGTGACACCATGAATTAGAGGAGAACTTGGAGATAATGATGTTTCTATGCATCTGAGCTCTTGTCCTTTTTCTTTGATGGTCAAGAAAGGTGATGTCAAAGGTGCCTTTCTTGAGTTGTTACAGTGCAATTTGTTGATGGAACCAAGCACTGCTATTGTGTCACTGGTGAATATTGAAAATGGTGGATGTGGTATTGATCAAATGACTGCTTTGTCCTGGCTGCAGACATACATTTTGAGTGTTGATGCAGCTGCACCCATCCAGGCAATTGGAATGTATTTGGTCATACTCCTGACTTTGCCTTCTACTTGTGGATAGGTATTGGGGCAATGGTTAGTTCCTGCATAATTCTTTAATTCACTTTTAGTCACAGTATGTATAAGGGTTATCCTCTTTTATTTCTGGTCAATTGTAAACCCCAGGATGTTGAAAGGAAGGTAGTCAGCAATAATGTCATTGAATGTCAAGGGGCAGTAGTTTGAATAGAATAGAATCCCCACAGTGTGCAAACAGGCCCTTTGGCCCAACAAGTCCACACCGACCCTCAGAGTATCCCACCTAAAGACAGTCCTCGTTATTCTACATTTTACCCTTGACTAACGTACCTAACCTAAATATACCTGAACACTATGGGAAATTTAGCGTGGCCAATTCACCTGACCTGCACATCTTTGTACTGTGGGAGGAAACTGGAGGACACCCAGGCAGACACTGGGAGAATGTGCAAACTCCAACTCACATAGTCGCCCGAGGCTGGAATCTAACCCGGATCCCTGGTGCTGGGGTAGCTGGTACTGGGCCACTGTGCCGCCTCATTAGAAATCCTACAGTGTGGAAACAAGCCCTTCAGCCCACAAGTCCACACTGATCTTCTGAAGAGTAACCCAGCCAGACCCATTTCCCTACATTTTCCCCCTGACTAATACACTTTTCCTCCCACCATCCAAAGATGTGGAGGTTATCAGAGCACCTGAATAGATTCTCTCGTTGGAGATGGCCATTGCCTGTTGAAAATGCTACTTGCCACTTGTCTTCCCAGAGTGGATGTTGTCCTGGTCTTGCAACATAAGGACATGGCCTGCTTCAGTATCTGAAGAATTGCAAGTAGTGCTGAATGTTGGGCAATTGTCAGTGAGTATCGCTGCTTCTGACCATCTGATGGAAATAAGGTAATTGAAGCTGCTGATGGTGTTTGAGCTTAGGATGGGACCCAAAGGAATTCCTGCTGTGATGTCATGAAGCTAAAATGATTGACCTGCAGCAACCAGACCATCTTCCTCTGCGCTCTTGACAGTGGAGAAGTTCAACCTGATTTCCATTGACTGTAGTTTTGTTCTTGCTCCTTAATGTCACACTCTGTGTAATGTTGCACTGATGTCAATTACAGTCACTTTTGCTTCATCTTGAATTTCATTCTTTTGTAGGAGCCAAGTGTTTCTGGTCAAAAGCAAACTGAGTCTCAGTGGACCAGTTAATTCTGAGTAGGTGCCCCTCAATTGCACTACTAATGATTCTTACCGTCATTTTGATGATGGAATATATTGGGCGGTAATTCGCCAGATTAGGTTTTTCCATGGACAGGAGACAGCTGAGTAGTTTTCCACATTGGGTAATGGCCTTTGAAGTATCTGCTGAAGTAGTTTAGTTCAAGGTATGAGTAGCCCTGGAGGATAGGTCTTGACAATATTCTGGCAAAAATATTCAGGGCCCAAGGTCTTTTGGGTATCCACTTTCTTCAGCAGTTTCTTGATTACATGTGGAGTGAATCGAATTGGTGGATAACTTGCAACGGTGATGCTCTAGACTTTGAGGAGGCCAGTTTTCATACAGCAAACTCTGGTGTGATAATGACCACATAATTTGTCTTTTTGGAATGTTAATTTGAGGGTTTAGTACAATCCAGAACACTAGGAATAACTCCCTGACCGTTGAAGTGGTGCACTTGCATCTTTTACATCCGTCGGATGGCTGTTCCTTCAGTTTAACATTCATCTGAAAAGTAGCATCTCCAACAATGCAGCATTCTTTTAGTACTGGACTGGAATGTCAGTTTTTGCTTTTTGTATTAAATTCCTGATCCAGAGCTCAAGCCAATAATCTTCTGACACGTTATGTTCAGATGCTGGTTTTTGTCAAACAAATATTTTAAATAAGAAAATAGACCTTATGAAGGTAATTCCCAGAACCATAGGATAACTGTTAATTATTTGATAATTTAAATATTATAAAGTATCTGATAACTAGACTTTTTAAGTAACATGGAATCATGTTTGACATACCTGTTGAGTTTTTTTTAACTGTTACCAGCAGAATGGCAAAAGTGAACCAGTTGATGTGTTGTATTTGGATTTTTAAAGGCTTTTGATTAAATCCCACAAATTTCAAACAAACTTAATTCAAGTGGCACAATATACTGACAAGATACTTGATTGATTAATGGAAATAAAATAGCATGCCAAACTGAGATACATTTATTCATGCTTTCTGTGACTGGCATGGTACCATGACTATCAGTATTTGGGCCCCAGCTGTTCAGTCTATCAGTGATATTCATGTGGAGACCAGATGTAATATTTCCAAGTTTGTATGACATAAAATTAGATGGAAACTTGCATTATGAGGATAATGCGAAGAGGCTTCTTGGAGATTAGATAAGCTGATTTAAATGGGCAGGAATGCAGTAGATAGAATACAATAGGGATAAGTGAAAGATTATCTACTTTGGTAGGCAGAATGGAGGCAGAGTTGGGAACTGAGATGCCCAAATGGGCCTCGATGTCCTTGTACATAAGTCATTAAAAGCTAGCATGCAGGTGCATTAGGAAGTGACAAAGTATGTTGGCTTTAATCGCAAAATTTTGAGTACTGGAGCAAAGATGTTTTGTTTTAATTGTATAGAATCCTCGTGAGACAGCACCTGAAGCTTTATATGTAGTTTTGCACCCTTGCTGAAGGATTAATATTTTCCATGACATTACTACAAACGTTCACCAGATCAAATCTGAGGATGAGCTGTTGTAAGATTGCTTAGGAGACTAGGCCTATATTCTGCCCAGTTTCGAAGAATGAGAAATGATCTTCCAAGCATACAAAATTCTTGAAGGACAGGATAAATGCAGAAAGGATATCTCCCCCAGATGGGTGTGGAACCAAGGGACACAGTCTGAGAATAAGGGTAGACCATTTAAACAAGAGATGAAGAGGAAATTCTTTGCTCAGGTTGGTAAATCTTGGAACTCCTCATCCTCGTCGCCCTCACCCTCCCGTCATTGAGTATTCGTAAAGGGCTGATTAACCTTCTGTTCCTATATGCCATTTCCTATGTATTTCAAAGTGTTTTAAGGATGTGCTGCAATCATTTTCTGCATATGAGCACCATATGCAGAAAGCTGTTTATTTAAAAAGGTCGCTTTGGAGGATGCAGAAATACATAAATTCTTACTGGTGAAAGCAGTTTGAATTTTTAAACTTGTGCAAGTATATGAATATGCTGATACATGGCATCAGTTATGTTTGCAGTGTTTGCCATTGCCTCACTGAAGGGTATAGCCAAAAATTTCCTTCGAGTATTGCAGCTACTTATGGATCTGTCAGACTAAGAAATAATTTGATGTGTTCAAACTCTATAGGAAAGATGTTGTGAAACTTGAAAGAGTTCGGAAAAGATTTAAAAGGACTTTGCCAGGTTTGGAGGATTTGAACTCTTTGGAGAGGCTGAAAAGGCTGGGCTATTATCCCTGGAGTGTCGGAAGCTGAGGGGTGACCTTATAAAGGTTTATAAAATCGTGAGGATCGTGGATAGGGTGAATTGTCAATGCCTTTACACCCTTTGTAGGGGGTACAAAATGAGAGGGCATAAGTTTAAGGTTAGAGGAGAAGGATTTCAAAGGGACCTAAGCTGCAACATTTTCATGCAGGGGTGGTGTGTGTATTGAATGAGCTGCGAGAGGAAGTGTTGGAGACTGTCACAATTACAATATTAAAAAGGCATGTGTGGGTATATGATTAGGAAGGGTTTGGAGAGAAATGGGCCAAATGCTGGCAAATGGGACTAGGTTAATTTAGGATATCTGGTTGGCATGGAAATGAGTTGGAACCATATTTTCTAATTCCATGCTGCAAATCTACTGTTTGGACTATTGTATGATGAAGACTAGCAATGCATTGTTGTTTGGATACTTGGGTTTTGAAGTGGACAAAGCCATATCTAACATTGAGTTTGATTTGTATTTCTGTGTTGTTAGTTAGGAGGGTTATTTAGTTTTATTTTTGAGTTCTGTAGATGGTGACAGTGTCTGAAGTTTTTTTATGTAAATCTAAATGACGCTAAAAATTGTTGGTTTTCAGATCAGTGCCTTGTCTACGATAAAAAATCAACACCATGGCAATTGCTTTGCAACAGGATTTGATGTAGAGAAAGAAACAGCAACAGGTTTCTCTTTAAAGAAAAGCTCGAAGGTTTTTTTCTTCCAGAACTTGCAGCGTTTTTTCCAAGGAAAAGGCCTCTGTTATCAGTCGTGCAGTTTGGCAGTCTCTAAAACAGGATAGAAGTAGTTTAATTTTAGTAAGAGCATCTTTTTCTGCAGATTCTATGAAAAGAGTTTAAAGAGCCATACTAATAAATTAATGAGCTGGATTGGAGCTTTGTTTAAAGGTTTGCAGGAAGAGACATTCACTGAATGCTATTTCTTTAGTTAATACAGTAAGTTACTGGAAAGAAACCAATTACAGCTGTGCCAGCTGAAAAATAGAAACAGGGCAACCTTTCATTGAAGTTTGCACATCTGTAAGGTTGCTGTTAAGGGCAAAAGAGTTGAATATTTTTGATACTTGTAGTTATGATTTCAGGTATTGTACAGAAGGTATTTCATTTTGTTCTTTTGTTAAAAAGTATATTGCAGCCTTTTGTGAACATTCTCAGTGACCACAATAACTAACTTATACTAAAATGTAATGTCTAACAAAACAAGTTTAATTTTGGAACCTGACTTGTCTAGTATTATCATCAATTGGCATCATAACAATTGCTCCACTTTTTCTTCCATTTATTAAAATACCAGTGTGATTTCTATTTACTCTGCAGTTTTGTTTTAACCTGTTAGGAATGATACATGCATTATTGAGAATTAATTTTGTCATCTAATGAAATATCTCTTGCTTAGAGTCTGGATCTTCATCTTCATCTGAAGATGAAGCACCAAAACGGTCAAGTGCAAAGAATGGTGAAGTTCGAAGAAGGCGCCAGCGTTCATTGTCACGGAGTCTTTCCCCACCTCCTGCAATGCGAAAACGGCACAAGGACTTTTCACCCAGGTAAAATGCAAGCAGTTCTGTTGGACAGATGTGTTTTTTTTGTTGTATTACCTGGAGTTCAGCAGTATGGAAGCCCTGTAGTTCTTGTTTTAGAGTTTATGTTTTGAAATGTCCTGTATCATCATGCATTTTTTGGACTAACACGTTCTTAAAAGTTGGCTTGGCGTAATCACTTGATTAAATTTAGCTGTGTCTGCCTTCCAATTACTTCAATATATTCTTATTACTGCAGTCTAATTTATGAATTTTGAATGTGACTTGAAAGTGCTTCCTCTTATTGCTGTGCAACTGCATTTTTATTTTGGAGTAAAAGCCCACTGTTGGGCATGCGGTAAGACTTTTCATGCAAAGCAGAGTGAAGAATAATTCCATGACCTTGCTCATTTTTGGTTCTAGATATGCCTGAACTATTACTGTAAATTGTGACATTTGTGTTGAATGCATACAAGGACCACATTAGTAAATGATTAAAATCACGTTGTTAAAATGAGCCGAACAATTCTGAGCTTGAATTTTATTCCAATATTGTAGATATTTCACTTGTTTCACTGTTGATTTTCTTATCACATTATGAGAACATATTCAAAACCTGGTCACTTTAAGGAATCAATAACATTGAATAAAGTGTTTTGATTTGTTTCCAAACCCATTTTCAAAATTCCTTCCTACTTGTCAGGCAAGATTGCAGATTTGAATTGTTTCAAGTTACCTTGCTGGAAGTGCACAGAGCAATTCATTTTAAGAGCTCGTTTGGTTTTGTTTTAAAAGAACTTGATCCATCTGGTGCCTCATTGAGTAGTTTGGAATTTGCACTTCTCTTTATCAAGTTTAAATAAAATATTGAACTTTCTACATTAGGGTGGCTGAGAAGTTAAAAGCTTTTGAAAGTATTAAAATTCAAAAGTGGTAGTAAAAAAAACACTTAGAGTGAAGATCCTTTTACCCAGTTTCTCTAATTTATCCTTTCAAAGGATTGTAGTACTTGTGTAAAATCAGGAGTGCACAGTAAATAAGAACAATATTTTTAAATTGACGGTGTAACACTAGTAAGGTGGATTGGACGTTGCTACGTTTAGCTGACCACTAGATACAGCACCAAGCAGAAGCTGAGTGTCTGGCCTGTGGGGAAGATAAGCCGCCCTTGCTCCACATTAGACTACACTTATCATTTCTTGCAGATTGGGCATTGAAGACTGTTGTCAACTGATCTTCCTGGCCAGTTTTCAGTGAGAGATGTAGAATTATGGAAAGTTATGTTTAAAAAATTAAATGTATAGTTATTAATAAACTAAGTTAATCAGAGGTACTGTGTATGAATTTTTGGTTTAAGATACTTCGGTTAGAGGTTGATCTGTGAAAAAAACACAGCTTGGTTTTGTTTTCTCTTGCTATCAGGATGCCGCTTGGAAAGAGGTGGCACTTCCCAGTGGCGAAAAGGTTGGTTTGAAAATGAGTTGCTGTCTGATCACTGAAAACATTAGCCTGTTTAAGGTTCCTTTAATTTAGCAACCCCAGTCCAACTATTAATTAGTTGAATTATTGCACTGCATATCGGGCAATGCAGTCCAGCTTCACTGGAATGCTACAATAATTATGCATCAAATTTTCAATTGAACAGGAAATTTATAGCACTCAATTCTTGTGTTGTATGCTTGAAATTTATTTTTGATGATGTTTTGCAAATGGGAACTTTAAACTGAACTGCAAAGAACTAATTCAATGTGGATTATCTGCTTTTGATGAATTAAACTTGCGAATACTTGGGGGAATAAAAGTACAGTGGAACCCACTTATACCAAATTTGCCAAGATTAATATTGAGGATTACAAAAGTAATCCAAAACCAAAATAAAATCTAAGCATAAAATAAATTATTCTAGAAATATACTTGAGTAAAAATGAGAGAATTTGGAAATCAGGATTACTTTCATGCAGTTGTATTATCGAGCCAATCTTTGAATCAAAAAGTTTTCTAACTTACTGGTCCAGGACCTCAACACACTCATTCCTGGTTCCAGTTTTTATCAGTCTTTATAAGTAGATATCGGCCCTTGTCTACCTAAAATAGTCAGTTTTCAGTACCCCTTTTCTTTAAGAGCTTGGCCATATATAAACCTGGTTGGGATATTTACCTTGAATCTATAATACTCCAAGGAATCAATTGGTTCATGTAAACTGGACTGAAGCGTATCTGTAACCACTGGAATTCCTGATTTTTTTTATTGTATGACAATATATATTTCTGGGATAATGTAGATTACTGTACATAGAATAAATGCAACCAGAGTGCTTTCATTTTGAATGTGAAATTATTTCCGACAAAATGAAAGGCATTTTGCAGAAATGTGGTTTGGTCTTTGAATTGGATACAAAAAGCATAAGTGGTTTTCATTGTATGTTGGATAATGGCAACAGCCAATTTTATTTGGTGTGAAAGACCCACAAACGAATGGTAAAGTAGCAGTGTCATCAGTGACATTTTGTGATTATTTCTGAATTTTATTGTAAATTTTAAAAATCTACGAGCACTTAAATTTAATGGCTGGCTGAAAAATTACATTTTAATTGGTATCTTTAAAATTGTTTTTGAGATGCCTAAAATTTGTAATCTGTTCACTGTTTGTTTAAATATTGAAACCGTGATATAATTTAAAATTGCACTGAAATAACCTGAATCTTTGATTGTCGGTTTAGAGAAAGTGATTAATTATTAACTTTCTCTAAACCATAGAATTTCTAATTGTTTTGTTTTTTAACAAGTGCATTCCAAGGGGTTTACACTTCTATTCATTGCTTTTAATGTCTGAAAGAACATGTTCTCTTCCATATTTCTCTATTCTTGAAGACTTTGGTATTTTAAGATTTAGTTTGTATGGTGGTAGCGATCTGTCAACTTTCTCTAGTGCATGACTCTTGTCCTAATAGGCATACCACCATTTAGGCTATTGGTCTCCAGATAGTCTTTGCCTGATTCACAAATTAGGTGCCGTATTCATTGAATGTGTTTAAGACTGAGACAGGTTCTTAAGGGAATCAAAGGTTATCTGGGGTGGAACACTTAGGTTTAATGGCTGGCTGAAAAATTGCATTTTAATTAGTTGCTTTAAAATTAAAGTTCAGTTCAAGGATATTTCTGAGATGTCTGAAATCTGTAACATATTCACATATTGAAACACTGATATAGTTTAAAATTGCGCTGAAATAAATGGGAACTTGGAATTTGTAACTGATGGATCAGCCGTGATGTAAATAAATAGTGGAGCAGGCTCGATGTGCTAGGTGGCCTATGTCTTATCTGAGTTCATAAGTGACTAAGTAGCAATTATCAATAAACAGCTGATTTTAAAATCACTCATCTGCCAAATTGGTTGAAATCAGTAAATTCAGATCAGACTACGGATTACAGTTAGTATAGTGTGTGTGATTGTAAATTTGTTTTTATAGTATTTAGAGAGGCATTGGTAAGGATTGTGTTTAAAGAAATTGGGTGGGAGAATGTTTCGAAGATGCATAAATTCTAGCATTGCCCAATTCATCTGAATAGCCTGTTTCAATGCAATGCGTTTCACCAAAGGGGTCTATGGATGCATCTAATTCTGAAGATTTTGCTTAAGGAATGTCTTTTCAGTTTCTGTTGCTCATGTTAAATGTTTTTTAACTATACCTATATTTCAAAAAAGCTACAAACATTTGTCCTGAAATCCAACTGGGGTTGTACAGAAAATAGTTTTCGGATAATGTGCAGTAGAAACCTTACATTTTCAGAGACATTCTATTCCAAAATGTATTTCAAAAGTAGTTTATATCAGTGCAATTCTTATTTCCTTTGGCTAAGATTCACTTTTAACTTGAGGCTGAGAATTAATGGGATCACTGAGTGATCTACAGTGAAATATTTATTTTGTGCTGACACTTTGAATGTAAGTTGACATGTTAATGTATGGCACAGGAGAAGGAGAAGCCCATCGCCACCTCCCAGACGCAGACGTACTCCATCTCCTCCTCCTCGAAGGCGCAGGTCACCATCTCCATTGAGGCGCAGGTTAGTAAATGTTTTGTCTTCCATTTGTCAAGTGATTTCCTATTAGAGGGAAGTTAATAATCTTGTAATTTTTAGCATGGCAGTGAAATATTTTAAGTCTGTGGTGGAAATAGCTTTTTTTAAACTTCCATGTTGATGGGTTCTTTAAAATCATGGGACAGCTGATTTCATTCTAATTACAGTTTCAAAATAAATTGATTTAGTTCAGCATGTCACTTGAAATTTGATTTGGGTAACTTAAGTGTGTATGGTGGATAATATGGCAAAATTGTGATGTGAAATTGAAATGGTTATTTTCTAAATTTCAACATTAATGCCCTCAAAATATTAACTTGATGCATGAACTTCTGTTCAGAATTTCAACTCCATTTCCCTTCAAATTAGCTGTTTGCAGTAGTTTGTTACAACAAAATAGAAATCAAAGTCTTGTTGGAATAGAGTTTTACAGCATTAAAATAGGTCCTTCCGCCCATCGTAGAGTCTCCAACCATTGAGCATTAATCTATTCTCATTCTTTTAGCCAGCAGATGCCCTGTAGCCTTGTATGCTATAGCATTTAAATACTCATCTAAATACTTAAATGTCTTGAGGATTGCTGTCTCTTTCACCCTTTAAGAGTTCTATATACCCACCACACTATGGGCGAAAAAGATTTTCCTGAAAACCACCTGCTCCTTAAAACTGTACCTCTTGGTAATTGACCCCTGTACTAGAAGAAATGTTTTTCTCCCTCGCTACCTATATAACTTAGCACACTTCACACCCCCCTCAGTCTTCTATGCTCCAAGAAAAACAACTTCGTTTTATCTAGTCACTTAGCTGAATTTTTCAAGATCAAACGACATCTTGGTGAGTCTCCTCTGCATCTTCTCTCGTGTAACCGCATCCTATTGTATGATGACGAGCACTGCCCTCGTTCTGCTACTGTAGCTTAATTAACATTACAGCTGCAGCATAGAATTTTGAACGTAGCTGTCTTGTTTGTAAAACTTATATAAAAGTAGATTTTTTTTTTACTGGAGTTACTGTTAAAATTTTCAGACTCTGGCTTTGGATTGGAAATTCAGTGAAGGGCTGGTTGCTTCAGTTTGTAGATTGAATATATATTCATTTAATATCTCATTTAACTAGACATTCACAAAGCCTGGGTTTGCTGTGGGATAGTGACAGTAGGCTTTATTGCATTATGTTAACTGAAACAGACACAGTTTTGCATATTTTCTTTTCCTCACCTTCTCCAATTCAGGAGTGAATTTACTATGTGTATGTACTGTCATTAGCTACTGATGCATGTTGACAGACCTATGAAGTTAAGCTTAATTATCTTGAAATGGTTTGTCGTTAGAATGTGTTGTTGTCAGGCAATAGATAATTTAATATTTGTAATTTGATTCCAGGTGTAAATTATTGTGAATGTTCCTTGGTGCATGTGCATTCTGTTTTTTTATTCATGCCTTATACCAGCTGGAGCTTTTCCACCCCTCATGTACAGTTTTCTTCTTCCTGTTCCAAGGACAGTTATATGTAGTCATCAGCAGCTCACCCTTACTTAGGGCCAGTCATAATTCTTTGTGTGTGTTCTGATTATATTGAGCACCTTTTAGCTTTGGAAGAGATCACAAACCTCCATTGCTTTGTCTAACATAATCTGAGACCACTTATGTTTCTTCTGACTAGAGACCAAAACTGGCAGGTTTCTATTTCCTTCAGCATGGTTCTGACTCTTGAAGTTTTCAGTGCAGTCATTACTGATGTATTATTTATAGCCCAGCTTGATGTGTTATTTTTCTTGTCACTGGAGCCTTGTTCTGTGTTTTAGTGACGAGAGCAAAAATTAATGATTGTTCATACACAACTGGAAGAGTATATCTGAATAAAATGAAAATTAATTTGAGCAATATTACTTTGGTTTTGTTATAACTTGGATAATTATACATAAAATTACTAATTTGTCTTGTCACTGCTTTGTCTTTTAGATCTCCATCTCCTCCTCCACGTAGGCGCTCAGCCTCACCTAGGCGTTATTCACCTCCAATTCAGAGGAGATATACTCCATCACCACCACCTAGAAGGAGGGGATCCCCATCACCAGCTCCAAAACGTCGTAGTTCCCCTTCTCCTTCATCCAGACGTAGGAGAGGATCACCACAGAGTCGTTCTAACAGAGATGTTCGCTCTCCACCACACAAACGCCATTCACCATCCCCACGATTAAGGGTGATGCGTGGATCTATTAGTCCACCACCAGCACGTAGAGTGTCCGTATCACCGCCTCCTCCACAACGCCGTCATATGTCGCCATCTCCTAGTAATAGGCCAATTCGGCGAGTTTCACGGACCCCGGAGCCTAAGAAACCCAAAAAGTAAGGTTGATAAATAAAGCATTAATGCTTAGTTGCTGATTACCCTTTGAAAATATAGTCACTATTACCTGTTACTGGTTATTGACTAAAGTTTCAAAACCAATGCCTTCCCTCAGACTACATGAGTTTGCTTAGTTGATTTGCAAGCTCATTGAGTTGACAAAAACACATGCAACATTTTATATCTTGGTTTTCATCAACTTGTAACCAAAATAATAACGAAAATGTTAGTTTACTTGTTAATTGCATATTATATTTGTGTTCCGATTTACCTATCTTTTCAACATTTCAACATTTTCTCTTCCAATAGATAATTCCTTTAAACTATTTGTGTAATTGATTTATTTCTATTAGTAATTGTTGCAACTATAATGTTTTTTTCAAGCATGTGATGCTTTGGATTTCAGCTGTAAACTCATTCTAAACTACTTGACAGCTTCAATTTAATTGATGCAGAAAATTACTTTTGTAGATCCTATTAATTCCTGAGGATCTTTCATTTTCAATACACTAATTTGTAAATTTTTCTAAGGATCTCACCAAGTCCAGTAGCTGTAAGAAGAGCTTCTTCATCCAGATCCATATCAAGATCACCAGAACCTCTTCCTAAGAAGAGGCCTGTTGCGTCAGTCTCCAGGTCACAGTCTGTCAGCAGGTCACCGACTCCTGTTCCCCCACCACCACAAAACAAAAAGACAAAGGGTGCTTCAATTAGTCCATCTCCTGTGAAGGTAATTTATGATACTGTACTGCTAATATTCCTCCATCTGACATTGTTTTCCAATTCAGCTTCATATATTCTCCAAGAATCAATAGAGTGAATAAGCCCCCACAATAAAATTGATTCTACACAATTTTAAGAGACCCTTCTTGGCTGTTTATAGCAACCCTTGCTGTACTTCTGTTTTTGCATAACTTCTGTCAGAATGGGCATAGTTGGGGTGAATAGCCAAGATATTCCCCTCACGGTAGGGGAATCAGGAACTAGAGGACATAGGTTTAATGTGAGAGTGGAAAGATTTAAAAGGGACCAAAGGGGAAACTTTTTTTCATGCAGTGGGTAGTGCATGTTTGGAATGAGCTGCCAAGGAAGTGGTGGAGGCTGGTACAGTTACAGCATTTAACAGTCAACAGGATAGATATATGAATAAGAAAGGTTTACATATGGCCAATGGTGACAAACAGTGAGAGATTAATATAGGATACCTGACTGGTATGGACAAAGAGTCTGTCTGTGTTGTAAGCTGTGATTGTGCAGAGACCTATTAATGCAAAAACCTGATCCTCGTTAATTTTGTTTCTTTTTTAATAAGTGATGAGGTATTTCCATAGCTAATGTTTTTAGTATTGTAAAACTGAGTTGTGGAAGGCCTGTGACACTGATTAGAATTGGGTTGATGAATTTGGGTAACTTGGATAAGTTCCACAGAGATTGTAGTTTCAAAACTTGAAAATTTCATTAAACAACATGTGATTTATGAATTGAAATAATTACATTTGTTTTTAAGCAGAGATCTGCATGACTTAGTATGGTGACTGTTGCTTGTTTTTTCCCTCTGGAGATGATGATCCATCCCTTATTGGTATTTTTACTAGACCATCTTTAGATTTTTTTCTTGGTAGTTTTATCTGTGGTGGTTGCATCAACTGCCAGGATTTCACCAGTATTGTCTTTGTGGGGCATCGCGTTGAATTGCCTTGCCATTCTGTAGTCTCATATGCATCGATGAAACAACTTATCAAGAATTGTGATTATGAATCCTAATCTTACCAGTCCATTATAGTACTTTGTGCACATTCTTGATATTTGATTTTATGCACCTGCCTTTCTCCTTCCATACAGAATATCAAGGTAACAAAAGTGCTAGTACTCTATGATGTCTCATTCATAAACTGCTTGGAGTGTTTATACTGTGCTAATGATAAAGTACATCATTTTGTAACTGCTGCCATCTATCCAAAATAAACTTAGCAAGTACAGTAAATCCCCTTTAAAATGCAATCTTGCTGTTGCATGTTTTGAAGTAATATTGCTTTGTATTTTCAAGATCTCTGATCAGGAAGCAGGAGGAAAGAAGAAGAAAAAGAAGAAAGATAAGAAACACAAGAAGGACAAAAAGCACAAAAAACACAAGAAGCATAAGAAAGAAAAGGCTGCAGTGGCAACAGCAGTGGTGGAACAACCAGTAGAGCCAGTTGAAGCTCCAGCAAAGTCACCCCAGCCAGAAGTTTCAGAACCTGTAAAGGTGAGTTAGTTAAAATTAGAGACGGATTGGAATAAAGTTGATATTTCCAGTAGTTAGCATGGCATGTATAATTTACAAGTTTAGAGCATGCACTTTAGAAATGCAAGAAGTTGCTCATTTTCAGCTATATTGCTCAACTGAGCACTATGATCTAAATGGAGAGAAACTATAGAAGGCTTCAGGTGAAGAGGGATTGGATGTGCTTGTGCATGACTTGAAAACTAGTGTGCAGGTAATAAGGAAAGCAAATGGAATTTTAGCATTTATTGCTACAGAAATAGAGTAAAAAGTAGCAAGTCGTCTTATAACTGGAATATTGCATACTATTTTGGTCCCCTTGTGTTGGAGGCTGTTTAGAGGAGGTACAGCAGATTTGAGTCTCTTCTGTAGAGAGGTTGAACAGATGCAGCCCGTGCTCTCTGAAGTTTAGAAGAATGAGAGGAGAGGAGAATGTGGGTGGCACGGTGGCACAGTGGTTAGCACTGCTGCCTCACAGCGCCTGAGACCCGGGTTCAATTCCCACCTCAGGCGACTGTGTGGAGTTTGCACATTCTCCCCGTGTCTGCGTGGGTTTCCTCCAGGTGCTCCGGTTTCCTCCCACAGTCCAAAGATGTGCAGGCCAGGTGAATTGGCCATGCTAAATTGCCCGTAGAGTTAGGTAAGGGGTAAATGTAGGGGTATGGGTGGGTTGCACTTCGGCGGGTCGGTGTGGACTTGTTGGGCTGAAGGGCCTGTTTCCACACTGTAATGTAATTTAATTTAATTGAGGTACGTGAGATGCCAAAGGCAATTGACAAAGTAGATGAAGAATGAATGTTTCCTCACAGGGCAATCCAGAAAAATAGTTTGTGGCTTTATGTTAAGGGGTAGCATAAGGCGTTCTTCCTCCAAGCGCCTGGTGGTGAGGGAGCAGCAGTGAAGGAGGCCCAGGACCTCCATGTCCTCAGCCGAGTGGGAGGGGGAGTTGATATGTTGGGCCACAGGGCGGTGTGGTTAGTGACCTACTTTTAGTTCTTATGTTCCTGTCATGGCACTAAGGAAGGCAGTATATGTTAATTCTCATCCTCACTGCATTTTTGTCAGGTAGCAGCAATGATTGAGGTCTTTGTGGTACAGGTTGGTGCTGAGTGTAGTTTAAACTTGCGTTTTTGAAAATGTAGACGGGTGGGCGGGGGCAGTTGTGTGTGATCTACATTGTATATTGCATGTGCATGCACTTTCAATCATTGCCCGTACTGCTTTGTTATGAAATTCAAACGTAATTTGTGCCAAATGTATATTGCAAATCATTCCTTTGTGGTTGTGAGTACTTGTGTTAAAATTTTTGTTTTGTAATTATATAACCAGAATTTAGTTTGTGATACGCACTTTTTTCAAATTTTATAAGGAAAACAGTTAAATAAATCTCAGCAGTCTAATGTGATGCTTAGGTTTCACTTCTCCAATTCCAAAAGTTGGAAGTATTAAATCGTCTTTTTGAAAAATTAAATCATTTGAGTCTCAATAACTGAAGTTTTCTTTTAAAAATGCTATTCAGCATAGCACTGAGCTTCATCTGCTCAATTCATTACAGGAATCGGAAAGTGAGGAGGAAAACTTAGATGACCTTGAAAAGCATCTCCGAGAGAAGGCTCTACGATCAATGAGAAAGGCTCAAGCTTCACCACCATCATGAAGGAGAGTACAGAATATATTTAACTTGAGCTGACTGGATTAGGCACAAGGGCTTTGTACATTTTAAAATTGACTGCTAGAAGAATGCCAGTATAATGACATAGCTGTCATGCCACCCATGAACACTGACACTGCGTCTTACTTATACCAGAAATAATTTTTCATAAAGTCAAATTGAAATGTTTTATTACCAATTTAGACAAAATTCCTACATGGCTTTCATTTTCGCAACAACATCTCATTTTAAATGCAATAATACTTGAAAAGCCGTTGGTCTTGATGGTTTGATGGTTGGTTTTAATCCTGGAGCTGTACGTTGCTTATTCTCATCCGCCATGACTGGCTGAGATTCATTCTTTCCTATCTGACCTTAAGCAGCTCTGTTCCACAGTTGTTTCATTTCCTCCATCAGCTCAACCAACTTACATGCATGGAACAGAATGATGGAAGTTTTAGGGAAGTCTGTGACTCAGAATTTCCTAACTCCTTTCGAATGTTGTGTTTGACAGTGAGAAATCCTTTGTGGGAAACTGGTTTTGATAAAATCAAATTTATATGGGATAAGTTGTGATTTTGGAGTGAACCAGTTTTCAAATGCAGCCAGAAGGTATGCTGGATTTGCACTCAGTTGAGTTTATGCTGTTTGTGATGAAACATTTAATGTATTGGAACCATTTTCTTTGTTTGCAGTTTTTGTCTTGGCTGTCATTAAGTAATGGTATTGTGACATCTTTTATGTAACTGTACAAATCCTTTGTGTTTAATCCACCGAAACAATCTGTAGTGTAGTTTCTGCAGAGTTTGAGTTTTATTTGAGCCGTTTGATTGTCCACGACATTCTTTATAAAGAGCTTCAGGTGAAAATGCGCTGTATTTAGAACACTGGAAGTCTCTTTTTTTAAAAAAAGAAAACTGTTATAGGAAGAGGATGATACTACCAGGATCTGAAGGATTTAAAGATTCCCTGGTTGACAGTAGCTATGGATTGTATTTTCCTTTGTGTAACAGGCTGGCTTCACCCAACTGTTAATGTCTTCTACTGTTACGGTTGTTCTGGGAGTAAAAAAACAAACCTGTTTAGATGCTGTTCTTTTGTGGGAGCTTAACAAAATCTGTAATGAATATTTTGAATTTGTCATCTTTTGACTTAAAAGGGTTTTTTTATAAACGTTGAATTATAAAGCTGTAAAAAGCTGAAGTAATAAATGGAAATTAAATTTCTAAATTGAATTTTCTTCCCTTGGGGCTTTTTTTCCCGATCAGGAAGTAGTGTCCGCTTTTATTAATGTAGCATCTAGCTATATCTTTAATAGATTGTATTGTTTTGGTGAAAATTGGTTACAGCAAAAAAATGGGAGCAGAATACAAGCTATGACCTTTATTTAAATGCAAATGTGTAAATTTTTGTATAGAAGCTTGGGACATAAGTTGAAAAAGGTACAGACTAACTTGAGAACAGAATGGAACAGAAATTTGAAATGCATTTGATAAGTAGCTAAAAATCAATTACCTGTAGTACTAACACTGGTATTGTTTTGCTACTAAATGTGCAGTAAAGGATGTTGAATGTAGATGTTAGATGCAGTACAGAGCTAAGTTAAACCAGAGCACCAGAAGCAGTAGCATTTGCTACAGCAAGGTGTATAGTCATACTAAACAAATAAAAATACTTAAATACTCATTCTATATTCAGGTTGATTTTTCAAAAGCCTAGCACAATTCTTATTGCAAATTTCTAAAATAATTAATTATTGTGATACTGGAAAGTTCGTTTAGGAATAATCGATGTATGAAGTGTGGAACAACAGATTAAATCCAAGTTTCCCATTGAACATTAATTTGTTTTATAGATCTAGAGCTTTTTTTAAATTTAGAGCCCAGAGCTCCTGTCTCCTCTGACCAATAAGGTGAATGGTTTCAATTTGCCAAAGATTTGTTGAGGTCACATCAAAGTATTTTTTTTAAAAATTCATATTATTTGCCTGACTAAACTAACTGAAGAAGCCCTTTTGAGATGTTGATAACATTAAAAGCACTATATAACTTCACGTTATGGACCAAAGCTGGGCAAAGTATAAGGTATGTGCTACTTTTATTAAGTAGGATAGATAATCCAGCAATTTGAACAAATGCCTGCACTTGCACTCCATTTTTTCTTATGCAAATAGCATGGGAATATTGTGGAACTTTGTTCTTTCAGCAATTCATTTTTGCAGTAATTGTGTGATCATTCCAAGTACTGGTTCTTGAATTACAGTTGATTATTCTTTAGTTAGTGACAGCACTTCCACAGAAGGAAACTATTTAAATCTGCTATGATTAGTATTTTGTGGTTCTTTGTCTTCAATTATTTGGTAGCCTTGTTCCTTTTAAAAAATCCGTTTTACATTTTGAACCTTGGTGTCAGTATGGTCTGAGTTCTATAGCCTTCTCCACACTGCCTGATATGCAACTGCCAGATTTCAGTTTGTCAAGCAAATCTCCTGCTTAACTAATTCACAAAGCTCTTTCTTTTCCCTCCCCACTGCATAACCTGCAATACATTGTTTATTCCAAAATGCAAGACAGGTTATGACTCTTGAAGATTAGCTGGTGAACTTCAGTCTATCTCTCAATGTCTAATGGAACTTACATGATGCTTTTAGCCATATAAAAAGTCTCTAGATAACAAAAACTTGTCTACATTGCATTTTTCCAAATGTCCAGGATGTCAGTGTTTTACAGCACTCAATACATTTTGATGTCTTATTGTTTTGCAGTTGATTTGTAGACTTGCGACAGTAAAGTAAGTTACACGTAACCCTGTTTCAGCATTGTTAACAAAGAAACATTTGACAGAATCTTTGCTACTCTTTTCAGGCTTTGAACAGCAGACTGGGCTAGCTGGTTTGACATAGTGATCAGGCAGTGATAATGAAGCTGTCCTCCAGTACTGCAGTGAAGCATCAACTTGGATAACATGCTCAGTTTCTTGCCGTGCAACCTGAACTTGTCACAGTATGAGTGCAAAGAATCACTGTAAGGTTTGGACGATGACCAATTCTCTAGAACTCGATGGGAACTCAGAGCCACTTGCTTATTACTCTGAAGCTTGCATTATACTAGTTCTCAGATACATCTGCTATAATACAAGAAGTTCTTAGATTTGGCAGATGGTTTCCACTTATCCACAGTGTGACTGGGTTTCTGATCACTTAAGCTTTAATTCTGCATCCCATTTCTATTGTGACCTCTGTTCCCATAAAACGTAACACAGGTTTAAGGGACAGAAATTTATCTATCAGAGACTTCACAGTTTTTCCAGCTGTACACTTAATATCTAAAGTTGTTAAACTTATCTGTCACTCCAATTTCTCTTAAGCTCGTGTTGATTATGGAGAGCAGCTGCATCAGAACAACTTGAAATTATGGTAGTGTGAGCTGGGATTCCCTACTGATGCACTGCTAGTGGGATCATAATACCCGTTGGGTCTATCTGCCCTCTGTAAAACACCTGGGAGTCTGCTTTCTGGCCTTTCGATGCTTACTGCCCCCTCTATTTTTCTGTAACTACTTGCACCTCTTCACCAGTTTTCTTGCTCAGTTGTTTGGGTGTGCGACTGCATAGTGGCCTGGGAAGTTCTAAATTGGATTTGTCTAGGATAAGTAAAGCATGAGCAAGGCCATGCAGATGAATGTTGCTGTGGACACATCATCTGTCACTCATCCCAATAACTTTGCCTTATTGAAGCCTTTTTTGAGCCAGCTAGCATGCGGTGTCTGGTCCTATCACACCTGTGTGAAGATTAGAAGATTGGGGCCAGAAGTTGTGTATTTTCACACCAACTTACCACTAAATCAGGAAGCATCTCTTCTGGTCTGTTGATATTTTAGGTGCTGCTTGCCTGTTAAAGAGTATTCTCTATTTCATGAGATATCCACCACCGCCATCTCCTTGTACTGTGCTATTGGAATCATCCTGAAGACAGGTGAACAGTACTTCAGTGTTCTGTCTGATTCTGTGAGGATGACTTTGAGATTAGATTTGCTACAGTATGGGAACAGACCCTTTGGCCCAACAAGTCCATACCAACCCTCCGAAGAGTAACCCACCCAGACCCATTCCCCAACCCTGTGTTTACTCCTGACTAATGCACCTAACTCTATGGGCAATTTAGTATGGCCAATTCACCTAACCTGCACGTCTTTGCACTGTGGAAGGGAACCAGAGCACCCGGAGGAAACCCACGCAGACACGGTAAGAATGTGCAAACTCCACACAGACCGTCACCCGAGGCTGGAATTGAACCTGGGTTTAGCCTAACTTTTTCTAGTGCTACTTATTTGTTTATAAAAGACCAGAGCTTTGTTTTTGTGCTAGCTACTAATGTACAACTTGTTTTCTGCACTGTTGTGCAAGGAGGCTTCCTCTTTTATTGTAATCTCCCCCATGGAGATGCAGCTTTGAAAAATCTTTGTTTTCCCATTCAGTGAATTTGTTCAATTTTTGCTTTCCACTGCCAGTCGTTCAATTCCAGTCCGCAGAGGTTAGTCTTGCTGCTAAGTATCTTTGGAATTAAGTAGCTTCTCTATACTAAAAACCTAATGACATAATCATTGTTCTCCAAGTGCTTCACTGAAACCTGCATCGTTTCAATTCTGCTTCCTTGTTGGACTGGAAATGTGTTGATCGTGAAAGTGTTCTTGTTCTTATGTTTGAAACTCCACTTCCACTCATTGCAATATAATTTTAGGATGATTTACGTCCCCTTTTATTGTGAATTACCCTGGTGTTCTCAACCTTCAGTCAGTACAACTGGTGGTGGAAGGGCGAGTGAAGTTTATTACAATTATTTCGTGAAGTTTACCACATTTTTCACCTGGCAAGTAAAATTAAAATTATTCTCAAAGCTCCCAACAGCACGGTCTCTTCAATTGTTTTCTCAAAGATTGAGATGGCTTATGTTGTAAATTTTTGGATATCACATGATTTCTTTCCCACTGACCTCAACTAATGCTGGCACCAGAGAGAACCTGGTCCAGAAATTTGCTGGATCAATGGGGGGGGTACAACTAGAAAATTCAGCACTACAGTGTAACCCTTTTTACTTTATTGCAGGATACTGTTGTTCATTGTCCTACAGCAGCCACACAAAGATTATGGACAGTCAGCTCAAGGGTGCTGAGAAAGCAGTCTCTGATAATGTAAATCTGTTCAACTTATTGTTCCCAATGTTGTCCACGTTCAGACACTATTGTGGTCTGAGAGGTGGAAAAAGTCATGAGCAACACCGACCTTCCCCATTTGCGAAGACTCAAAGTTCACCTTGCAATCATTTAAGATAAGTCTAGGAAACAGCAGCAAATACTCTGGCAGCTGAAGATTGTGTTTGTACTATTCGAGGTATTCAGCATGTTGAACCAGTATCTTGCCACTCTCTCAGGTCCTTAGTTTTAGTATCTCGAAGATAATGGATAGTTGCTCAAGCATCTAAGTGCAGAGCATAGTGTTGTGGAAGTGATAGATGAGTAACAGCCCAAAGTAGCATTTGACCATTCAAGAAGTCAAATTTCTCACTAAGGTTTGATGCAGAAGTACCCACTTCTCCAGTTGTGATTTCAGAAGATGATCAGCCAAATTGGGCGTAAGTAGCATTCCCTGTTGTATTGGATTAGTAGATACTAGCACCTGTATTCAAAATGTCATGTGTCCTTTCCTGTGATTGGTACTCAACCAGTGTGTGTGTATGGTCTGGTGCTATTCCATGTTTTACAATAATGTGCATGCTGCTCCAGAATACCCAGTGTGCTTAATTGAAATCTGTAAAACCGTATCATAGAGGACAGGAAATCATTGCACACATTTAAAACATCAGTGCACCTCCTGTTCCTGGCTTTATATTGATGTGGATGGCTGGTGTTGAACTGGGGTGGATAAGATCTAAAGTTCAACAGCTTTATTTGAAATCACAAGCTTTTGGAGTGCTGCCGCTTTGTCAGGTGAAGACTATAACCTGGCGTTGTGACTTTTGACCTTGGCTTTGAATTGACCACAGACCCCCAGGTTAGAAACTGAATATCGGTGAAAATTTGATTAATTTTGTGTAAGTGTGCCTTTTTACATCAATTGTCACTGAGAACATGTGGCCTAAGGCAATGGTTCTCAATCGGTGAAAGAAAGGTTATGCTACATATGCAAACATGATTGAAATGTGCATAATGCCCTCTCATTCAATGACAAGCTCATAAAACAGGACTGAAGTAGCCATTTTGGCCTTTTAAGTCTGCCATCATTCATTCTGACCGTGGATGATCAGATAGTCCTCAACTCCACTTTCCTGCCTTATCCCCAGAACACTTGATCCCCTTACTGATTAAAAATCTGTCTTTCTAGCCTCCAATCTAATAAATGACTCAACCTAGACAATTGAATGAGGTTAAGAAATCCACTGATTCACTACTGAGAAGAAATTCCTGCTCATTGGCTCAAATGAGTAACTCCTGACTGTGAGATTGTCGTCCTCTGGTCTGTCAGTCTCCCACAAAAGGAAAATATCTCTACGTCTTCTCTAAAGCCCATCAGAACTTTGGAGTTCATAATGAGAAACCATTTGAAAACAATGAGTTCAAGCCCAAACTACTCAACTTCATGAAATCTCTCCATTACTAGAATCAACCTTGTGAGCCTTCTCTGGAATGCCTTAATGCCAGTAAATCTTAGATTAGATAGGGGCCAAAACTTTGTCTTCCAGGTATGGTCTGGCCAGTGCCTTAATAGTTTTGCCAAGACCCCTCTCTTATAATTCTATTCTTTTGTAAATAAAGGCAAACAGTCCATTAGCTTTCACTCTTTGCTCCAATAAAAAAAACTGCAGATGCTGAAAATCTGAAAGAAAACCAGAAGTTGCTGGATACACTGCAAGTTTGGCAGCATTTGTGTGGAGAAAACAAAGTTAACATTTAAAGTCCGAAAACCCTTTTTCAGAACTGATAGTAGCTAGGTAAAGGTGGTATTTATGCTGATGATGGGTTGAGGGTGGAAGCTGAGAGAATTAGTGGATAAGTGGAGCAGGAGAACAGAGAGCAGAAGTTGGGCAGATAAAGGGATGGTTGATGGTAAACTAGGAAAGAAGATAAGCTAATATTGGAGACCATTTGTAGGTAAAAATAGGTTGACTGAAAGAACTGGAGAAACTCAGTAAGTCTGAAATTGCCATTTATTTGCTGATCTAGCTGGTCTTATGATACAAAGCCCCATCTTGTTGCCTGACCAAGAAATTGAATTCAATTGCCAGTTATGTAATGGTGTCAGACAAAAGGGTATATGTTGGTAATCCAAGGCAACCTCAAGTTATTGAGTTCCCCCTGAATGACAGTTGAAGTTTAACGAGCTCTCATCTACTGCTTCAACAAAAGGGAGGGAGTAGCTTGTGTATGAAATCACTTAACCGTTTCCTTCCTTATAATATTTATTTGCTCAATTCATCATGTTAAACTGATAGTTTTAGAAATTGCTCCATCTATATTCTCCACAGGCACACATGCAAAATTATGAACCAATTTTAAATCAAGGCAAGTTAACACATCTGTTCAATGCTCAGACATTACTGCTCTGTTACTATGTTGGTGAGAGGAACACTGCATAAAAATGTTCAGCCCATAAGGGAAATGGCTGGTCTCTGTTGTGGCCCTTCCAATGGCCTTAAGATTGGAACAAAGAAAATTTTACAGCTCAGGAACAGGCCCTTCAGTCCTCCAAGCCTGAGCCAATCCAAATGCACTGTCTAAACCAGTTGCCCACTTCCTAAGCATCTGTATCTCTCTGCTCCCCACCTACTCGTGCATCTGTCCAGGCACATCTTAAATGAATCTACTGTGCCTACCTCTTAAACCTCTACCTGCAACGCGTTCAGGCACCTACCACCCTCTGTGTAAAGTACTTGCCACGTGTATCCTCCTCAAACTTTTCTACCTTGAAAGCGTGACCTCTCGTTATTGAATCCTTTACCCTGGGAAAAAGCTGATCTCTCTCTACCCTGTCTATACCCTTCATGATTTTGTAGACTTCAATCAGGTCCTTCCTCAATCTCCTTGTTTCTAAGGAAAACAATTCTACCCTACTCAACCTCTTTGTAGCTAGCACCTTCCATACCAAGCAACATCTTCATAAACCTTCTCTGCACCTTCTCCAAAGTGTCCACATCCTTTTGGTAATGTGGCGATCAGAACTGTACACCGTATTCTAAATGCGGCTGAACCAATGTTTTGCACGATTTTAACATGACCTGCCAGCTCTTATGCTCAATACCCTGTCTGATGAAGGCAAGCATACAATATGCTTTCTTGACCACTCTATCCGCCTGTGCAGCAACCTTCAGGGTACAATGGACCTGAACTCTCAGATCTCTCTGCTCATCAACCTTTCCTAAGGCTCTTCCATTTATAGTATAGTTCACTCTAGAATTAGACTTCCCAAAATGCATCACCTCAACATTTGCCTGGATTGAACTCCATCTGCTAATTCTCTGCCCAACTCTCCAATCTATGTTCTCCTGTATTCTTTGATAGTCCCCTATGCTTTATGCTACTCCACCAATCTTTGTGTCATCTGCAAACTTGCTGATCATACCAGAGCATTTATGTATATCACAAGCACTGATCCCTGTGGAACATCACTGGTCAAATCGAAGGATTAGATTACATTACAGTGTGGAAACAGGCCCTTCGGCCCAACAAGTCCACACCGACCCGCCGAAGCGCAACCCACCCATACCCCTACATTCACCCCTTACCTAACTCTACGGGCAATTTAGCATGGCCAATTCACCTGACCTGCACATCTTTGGACTGAGGGAGGAAACTGGAGCACCCGGAGGAAACCCACGCAGACACGGGGAGAATGTGCAAACTCCACACAGTCAGTCGCCTGAGGTGGGAATTGAACCCGGGCCTCTGGCGCTGTGAGGCAGCAGTGCTAACCACTGTGCCACCGTGCCGGTCACCTTTCTCCATTTCGAGAAACTCCCTTCAGCTACTCTGTTTCCTGTTACTCAACCAGTTCTTTATCCACCTAGCTAGAACCCCTGCACACCATGTTACTTCTCTTTCTCTATTAGTTTACCATGGGGAACCTTATCAAATGCCTTACTAAAGTCCATGTATATGACATCAACCGCTCTTCCTTCATCAATCAACTTTGACGAAGTGACCATAAGTTGGTACAGCATGATCTAATCCGCAGAAAACCATGTTGCTTATCATTGATAAGCCCATTCTTTTCCAAATATAAATAGATTTTATCCCTCAGTACCTTCTCCAGCAACTTTCCCACCACCTATGTCAGGCTCACTGGTCTGTAGTTACCTGGAATATCCCTACTACCCTTGAACTAGGGGACACCATGAGCAACTCTCCAGTCCCCTGGCACCTCACCTGTGTTTAAAGATGCTACAAAGATATCTGTCAGGGCGCCAGCTATTTCCACTCTCCCCTCCCTCAGCAACCTGCGGTAGATCCCATCCAGCTCTGGGATCTGTCCACTTTAATCATCTCTACCCAACACATCCTCCCTCCTTATGTCAATGTGATCCAGAGTAATCAAACATCTATCTCTAATCTCAACATTCATCATGTCCCTCTCCTCAGTGAATACTGATGCAAAGTAATCGTTCAGAATCTCAGCGATTTTTCTCAGGTTCAACACACAGCCTTCTTTCTTTATCCTTTAGTTACCCAATCCTTTCTCTAGTTACCTGCTTGCTGCTTATATAAGAATAATATGCTTTGGAATTCTCATTAATTGTGCTCGCTAAAGCTATTTCATGACCCCCTTTTAGCCTGCTTGATACCTCGTTTAAGACTAATGCTGCACTCCTGATATTCCTCCAGGGCCTATTCTGGTCTTAGCTGCCTAAACCTTGTGTACGTTTCCTTTTTCCTCTTGGTTAGTCTGATTTCTCCTGTCATCCATAGTTCACGAATCTTGCCTTTCCTATCCTTTGCTTTCAACAGGACATGCCTATCCTGCGCTATCTTTAACCTATCTTTGAAAGCTTCCCGCATATCAAATGTGGACGTCCCTTTAAATAGCTCTGTCCAATCCACATTTCCCAGCTCCTGCCTAAATTTGATAAATTTGCCTTGGACCAGTTTAGTACTCTCTCCTTAGAACCACTCTTATCTTTGTCTACGAGTGTTCTAAAACTTACAGAATTGTGGTCACTGTTCCCAAAGAAATCTCCCGTCGCAACTTCTAACACCTGGCCTGGCTCCCTCTCCAGTCGGACTATTGATATCCTGCTCTAGAAAACTCTCCTGGACGCTTCTTACAAATTCTGCCCCATCCAGACCTCTGATACTAAGTGCATCCCAGTCAATGTTGGGAAAATTAAAATCTCCCATCACCACCACCCTATTGTCTCTATTTCTTTCCGTAGTCTATTTACTTGTTTGTTCTACCTCACGCTCACTGTTGGGAGGCCTGTAATACAGCCCCAACAATGTAACTGCACCCTTCTTATTTCTCAACTCTACCCATAATGCCTCACTACTCAAGCCCTCCATAGTGTCCCCCTTTAGCATAGTCATGATTTCCTTGACCAGCAATGCAATTCCCTCACTCCCCCAAACCCTGTCCTGTCTGAAGTGTCTATATCCTAGAACATTTAGTTGCCAATCATGCCCTCCCTTCAACCAAGTCTCTGTAATTGCGATGATGTTATATTCCCAGGCACCAATCCAAGCCTTAGGTTCATCTGCCTTGCCCACTATACTCCTTGCATTAAAGTATATGCACTTCAGGCCACCAGTTCTTTTGCGTTCATCTGTTATCTTGCTACTTTCCCCCTTATTAATGTTAACTTTGTGATCCTTATAGTCTCCAGTTTCCACCTCGCTGTCTAGTAGTCTTCTCTTCTGGTTCCCAGCTCCCTGCCGCATTAGTTTAAAACCTCCCCCAATAGCAGTAGCAAAACGTCCCCCAAGGACATTGGTTTCAGTCTGGTTCAGGTGTAGACTATCCAATTTGTAATAGTCCCACCTTCTCCACCTGGTCCAACAAATCTGAACCCATCCCTCAAGCCATGTGTTCTTCCTGCCTATTCTTTCATTTCTGCACTGGCTAGCGTGCGGCACTGCTAGCAATCCCGAGATTGTTACCTTTGAGGTCCTCCTCTTTAACTTCTCTCCTAGTTCCCTGAATTCTGCTTTCAGGACCTCATCCTGTTTTTTTTTTACTTATACCATTAGTGCCTACGTGCACCACAACAATTGACTGTTCACCCTTCCCTTTAAGAATGCTCTGCAGCCGATCGGTGAACTCCCTGACCCGAGCACATGAGAGGCAACATACCATCCAGGAGTCTCGTTTCCGGCCACAGAACCGCCTCTCTACTTCCCTTACAATACAGTTCACTGACTATGAACCTATGAATCTTTTTCCTACCTATAGCAGTGCCTGCCACGGTGCCAAGATCTTGGCAACTGCTGCTCTCCCCTGGTGAGCCATCTCCCGCAACAGTATCCAAAACAGTATACCTGTTTTGGAGGGAGATGACTGCAGGGGACACCTGCACTACTTTCCTACTCTTTTTTTTCTGCCTTTTGGTCATTCATTCAGTCTCCCTCAGCAATTCTAACCTGTAGTATGACCAGTTCACTAAACATGCTATCCACAACGACCATCACGGCTGCTCCACAGTGAGTCCATCCGCAGCTCCAGAGCAGTCATGTGGTCAAACAAGAGCTGCAGCTGGACACATTTGCAGGTGTAAGAGTCAGGAACATCAGCCACGTCCCTGAGCTCCCACATCATGCAAGAGGCACATGCCACGGGTCTGAGCTCCCCTGTCATTGTAAGTCTTAGCTTTATATCAACTAACTAAAACCAAACAATGCACTTAAATATATGAAAAAAAAAGAGAGTAAAAATAAAACCTTACCTTAGAGTCTTTTTCTTCTGGAAAGAGGAGGGGCAGCAGGAGGGAGATACTACACGTGTAGTATTTCAGGTTTAGACGCTGCCCAAATTTATATTACGTCCTTATCTTCCCAGCATCCTCCTGGCCACCATGTCACCTCTGCTCTGTCTCCCGCTACTCCCGGACAGAAAAAAGCTCAAGGTCATTGCAATCTTAACATCTCCACTCTATTAAGTTGCACTCAATCATACGTACTAACTTAGGTATTTTCTAATCAGCCTGTTCAGTGATGTTAAGTGCACAGATCTCAACCATGTGGAAGCAGGCATGCTTCACAATTGGTACTATATTGGACACTGTGGAGCCCTGCATTACACATTTTGGTTAGCGTTATCCCCCTTGTCTGATATGATCCATTTAAGCATCTCCTTAATGATGACTTTGAATGAACTTTTGCAAAAAACTAAGGCAATTACCCATATTCATGCTGCAGAAGTTCAGAATCGGTTACTTTTATCTGCTCCATTAGAGGGCAGTACAGCACTAGATAAGATCATTGTGCAAAGTACTTACTGATGCAGGTGAGCCTCGAATCTTTACTCATGCCATTTTTCGATTCTTGTCAAATTAACTTCTCTTGTAATGTCCTCAGAACTGATATAAACAGCCACATTCGATACAAGCTGGGTGTTTCATTAGTGCCAACGCTAATGTTAGGTTGCTATGCAAGGCTGTATGTTAGCTCAGAGCTGAAAATGTGTTGCTGGAAAAGCAGCAGGTCAGGCAGCATCCAAGGAGCAGGAGAATCGACGTTTCGGGCATGAGCCCTTCTTCTGGTTCCTGAAGAAGGGCTCATGCCCGAAACGTCGATTCTCCTGCTCCTTGGATGCTGCCTGACCTGCTGCGCTTTTCCAGCAACACATTTTCAGCTCTGATCTCTAGCATCCGCAGTCCTCACTTTCTCCTGTATGTTAGCTCAGCAAAGCTCTGATTATACTACAGGGATTTTCAGAGGGGTATTGGATCTTGTGGAGAAGTGGACTGAGGATATGTTCTAATTTCTGCTTTTGAAGGAGCTTTTAAGGGGCAAAGGGCTGAAGCAACTGGTGATTAATGTAATTGCACAAATTACATTGTTTGTCATAACATTGAGATGTCATGATGCATGCTCAAAGTCTTCCATCTTGGGAAAAGATGCTTTATGCCAGTAACTATATTTGTGTGATTAGGTTATACTAACCATTCATATTGGATGTGTTAATTTTCATAGCAAACGTTTTCGAGTACAGGAACAGGGATGTCTTGCTGGAATTGTACAGTGTCTTAGTGAGACCATACCAGGAGTATTGTATGCTGTTTTGGTTTCTTTATCTGAAGAAGGATAATCTGTCTATGGAGAAGGATTTACCAGACTGATTTCTGGGATGGGAGGATTGGCGTATGAAGAGAGATTGGATTGCTTAGAGCTATATTCATGGCAGTTTAGATGAATGATAAGGGATCTATAAAAATCTATAAAATTCTCATAGAACTAAATAGGGTAAATGTAGGCAGGATGTGCCCAATGACTGGGAAATATAGAAACAAGGATCACAAATCCTAATTATTATATAGGGTAGGCCATTTAGGACTGAGATGAAAAGTGGTTAGTTTGTGGAATTCTCGGCCACAGCAAGTGATTGAGGCTAAAACATTGAATGTTTTCAAAAGGAAGGGATTGGGGTGACCGAGTGAACGGAGTGCTGAGTCGGATGATCAACCGTTATCATATTGAATGAGGGAGCATTCTTGAAGGGCTGAATGGCCTACTCCTGTTACTAGTTACTATATTTCTGAGAAGCCACATTTTGACAGAGAGCAGAACATCTTGCTCTCTCCATTTTTTTTTTAGTAGTAGTGGAAGCACTTAAAATCTATTTTGCATTGCCATGCACATGCAGTACCATTTAAAGGTGCCAGATCGTGTGGGGTCTGTTGGAGAACTTTGATTGAACAACCATGAAGCTTTAACCCTACAGCTAATACAATACATGTGCCAGCTTACTAGAGCAGTCTAGTCAGACCCATTCTCCTGGTCTAAACTTGTGGTCCTGCAACTTTATTTCCCTCGAGCTATATCATTTCATTTGAAATTGTTAATCATCCCTGTTTTCACTGTCCCTTTCAGCAGTAAGTTCTATGGCATTACCTTTTACTGTGTAGAAAGTTATTCCTCACTCTTTCTCTGTATCTCATACCTAAGTAGTTAAATGCCCTTGACCCATCAGTTAATGGGAACAATTTTTTTTTAAACCTGCCTTACCTGTCAGAGGGAACATTGCACCAAAGCATCACTGTTAATGGGGAGAATAACCTCACCAGTGTAGATGTGGTGAGGTATTGAATATACCTCACTCAAACTAGTCAGATGGTCACAATTCTCTCCATCTAATTGCATCAACAACTAACGTATACTAGGAGAAAGCAAGGACTGCAGATGCTGGAGATCAGAGTTGAGAGTGTGGTGCTGGAAAAGCACACATCAGGAATCCTGATGAAGGGTTTATGCCCGAAACCTCAATTCTCCTACTCCTCAGATGCTGTCTGACCTGTTTTGCTTTTCTACTCTCAACTAAAGTACACTGCAGTCATTTTGAATGTGAATTTTCAAAGCAGTGAGATAAAAATATTTTTTCAAATGAATTATTTAAAACTAAATACGTGTTTTGTTGATTATAGTGAACAGAATGCTAATTTTTCCAACCATTTAGGATGAAGGTTCAAGGGCAAAAGGAGGTCACTTGGCTCGAGCTGCCGGCGCTGTCTTCGTTGTGAGAACATGGAAGATGGTTTTTTTCCCCCACTGGTTTCTTCTCCCCATTGTTCAGTATTTTCCTATGCTTGAGATATTTGTATTTTTCTTCGAAAGATACAATGCCCTTTGCTTGAACTGTTTTGTCTAGTAAAGCACTGCTCTAGCAACACCCTGTAAAAAGAGTGCTCTCTTCACTCTCTCAGCAGTGGTTTTAAATGGATGACCACTCACCAGAGATGCCTCAACAAGAGGAAATGCTCTTCCCTTACATGCCCTTTATAAATTAAAAAAACTCTGATCAATTTCCCATAAGCCTTGACATGAATGCTTAATTGCAGGAGATGTAACTACTGTATCCATAATTTGTGATTTTCCTCTCAATGGTGTTCATGAAATCATGCATGTTATTTCCAGAGTTTGAACTCTGAATTTATTGAAAGCTAGTAATCTGCCGTTTAAAAATTAATGGCTAAATATTCCATATATAAAAAAATCTTTTCAGTGCCTGATGAAACGGACAGATAAGTGCATTTAAAATAGTCAATAGAGATTCAAACTCATTATCTGGCAACCTAGTAGTTAGAAAGAATACTAGTTAAGCTGGGCAAATTGGGTCACATGGAGAAGACGCATGTGGTGTCCTAAGTTCACAGTAGTGCAAATATTTTGTGATTTTTAACATGTACGTAAGAAGTAAGGATTCATAATAAATGCTCATGGAATTAGTTGGCAGAGCATTGATCTTCCAATGCTGGAAAATCAAAAAAAAACATCCTTAGCAGTGAAGGACGAAGACCCGGTAGAGATAAAGTTTACAAAGATTACACTCCCAGCATTGAGCTCACCGCGTGCCTGAACAGACATCAGGGGGTCTTCTGCAACCCCCTTATATGTGTAAGATTTTTAAAAAATCATTCAAGGGATATATGTTTTAGCTGGAGCAACAACGGTTGCCCATCCCTAAATGCCCTTCAGAAGGTGGTAGTGAGCTGCCATCTTGAATTGCTACAGTCCATTTGGTGCTGCCACTGGGGAGGGAGGTCCAGGATTTTGACATTGTAACACCAAAGAACAGTGACTTAGTTCCACATCAGGATAGTGAGTGACCTACAAGTGGCTGTGTACCCATTTATCTGTTGTCTTTTTCCTTCTAAAATGGTAGTGGTTCAGGTTTTGGAGGATGATGTCAAAGGAACTTTGGTGAATTTCTGCAGTGCCTCTTGTAGATGGTGCATGCTTCTTTAAAGTCAACAGCACAGAGTCGATTCCTGTGCCATCTTAAGGTCCCACTTTCTCAAACACGGACTGACCCCTCACCTGAGACATGGTGACCCTCAGAGTAAATACACTGTCAATTATCTCTCTCATGAGAGAGTAGCCCAATGGCCCCCTGGACATATGGTGACTGTTCTCTTACTTTACGTATGGGCAGCACAGTGGCTCAGTGGTTAATACTGCTGTCTCAGCGCCAGGGACCCGGGTTGAATTCCAGCCTCAGGTAACTGTCTGAGTGGACTTTACACATCCTCCCCGTGTCTGCGTGAGTTTCCTCCCATTGTCCAAAGATGTGCAAGTTGGGTGGATTGGTCATGCTAAATTGCCAATAGTGTCCAGAGATGTGTAAGTTAGGTGAATTAGCCATTGAAAATGCAGGGTTTTTGGGTGGGCGGGTGGAAGGTGAGTCTAGGTGGGATGCTCCTCAGAAGTGTGGACTGGTTGGGCCAAATGGCCTGTTTCCACACTGGAAGGGATTCTTTGAAATGCTTCTATTGTATGTCAGTGTGGAGGAAGTGAATGTTTGTGTACATGGTGCCAAGAAGCAGTTTGCTTTGTTCTGAATGGTGTCAATCTTAAATGTTAGAGCTACACTTATCCAGGCAAATGGAGATTATTCCATCAAAATCGTAACTTGTGCTTTGTACATGATGGACAAGCTTTTAACAGTTAGGTGATGAGTTACCCACGGCAGGACAACTCATCTGACCTATATTTTTACCCACAGTATTTATATTGCTAATTCAACTGTATTGGAATGCATTTGAAAGTCAAGGGATAGTTAAATTCTCTCATTGGAGATGGTTTTAACCTGTCACTTGTATGACTTAGTGTTAGTTGCCACTTGTCAACTCGTAGCCTGCATATTGACGAGGTCTTATGTTATGGACTAGGCCTGACTACACAAAGCATTCTTAACAGGTAGCCCAGATTATAACTTTGCAATTTGTTTAAGTGAGTGTACAATGAAAATTACCCAGAGTAAGTTAGCTAAATTGACTACCAGGTTTTAAAACAGATAAAAACTTATTCACAAAATTACACAAAGAAACACAAAAAGACCAGAATAAAGAATCCCTACAGAACTCAGTCTATCCATACTAGATTTAATTATGCTGTTCCAAATTTACACAACCGTCCCAATAAGCAAACTCTCTTGAAACCCTCTTTAGTTAAAGAATGGAACAGATGCTCACAGGTTGAAGTTAGAAGGCAGAGAGAGTTTGTTTCTACACAACTCACTGTTGAACTCCCAACTAGTTCTGGGCTGAACTAAACTGCTCAGCTAGACAGCTGACCACTCCCCTTTCATTATACAGGTCACTTTTAAAGGGGAGCATGCTGCCTTACTGTGCCAGGGACCCAGGTTCAATTCCAACCTCGGCAACTGGCTGGAGTTTGCACGTTCTCCCTGTATCTGCATGGGTTTCCTCCGGGTGCTCTGGTTTCCTCCTGCAATCAAAGAATGTGCAGGTCAGGTTGATTTGCCATGCTAAATTGCCCATACGGTTAGGTGCATTAGTCGGGGTAAAGATAGGATAGGGAGATGGGTCTGGGTGGTTACTCTTTGAAGGGTTGGTGTGGACCTGTTGGGTCGAAGGGCCTGTTTCAAAACTATAGGGAACCTAATCTAAAACATGACCACTTTGGCATGCAGTCTCATTCTGTTTACATATAAACAAAAAGACCCCTCAATGCCCTTTAATCTCTGTACCAAACCAGTCTAATCAGCACCAAGAGCGGTTTATTACTCCTCTGACAAAAAGCATCGTTTCCTTGAGAAAAGGAACAATTTTTAGAAAAAAGCAACTAGCTTTGTGACACCATCCCCCTTAAAAAAAGAACCATCAATACCAAAAGATGGCTTCATTTTAAAAGCTCTCAAAAACCCAGTTATTCATCTAAAACACACACTAAACTAACTATACGCACGCAAATATGCACAACCACATTCCAATTCAGGCTGTGGCACACCAGCCTCTGTATCTCATTCAAGTCTCGATAAAGCATCGGCAATCACGTTTTCGTGACCTGCCACGTGGCTGAAACAACAAGCTCCATCTAAACAGTCTTGCATTTTTGTCATTAAATTTTTTCCACAAATGTCAATGGACTGTGATCAGTGTATACAATTGTCTTGGATACATTGCTGGGAATATAAACAATGAAATGTTGTAAGGCCAATGCCAAGCTTAAAGTCTCTTTCTCCACCGTTGATTATTTCTGTTAATGAACGTTCAGCTTTCTGGAAAAATACCCGATGGGTCTTTCTGTTCCTTCGTTGTCATCCTGCAGGAGCACCGCACTGATACCCACATCACTGGCATTGATAGCCACCTTGAAAGGCTATCCAGTATAGCTAATACTGGGGCAGTGGCTAACAGTTTTTAGGCTGTCAAATGCCTTTTGTCCACTGTCCACTGAAACTTCTTGCCCTTTTCAAACAATTTGGTGAGTGGAGCATCCACATTGCTAAAGTTCGGCACAAACTTTCAGTAAAATCCACTCAATTCCAGGAACCGTACTACTTTTTTTGTAGAAGGTGTCGGAAATTCCCCAATTACTTTTGTTTTATCATCCTGTGGGGCCATTTGTCAAAGTTGAATAACATAGCCCAGGAAGGTGACTTGGGCTTTGGCAAGTTCACTTTTAGGCAGGTTTTACCACCAAGCCTGCCTTCCAAAGTCGATCAAACAAGTCCGAGAAATGCTGTAAATGTTCCTTCCATGAGTGACTAAAAATCACCAGATCATCAATAAACATCACACAGTTGGGTAATCTGACAATGACCTTATTAGTCAGTCTCTGAAAAGTGGTTGGAACGTTTTTCATACCAAATGGTATGACTGAACTGATATAGTCCATTTGATGACATGAAAGCCGAAATTGCCTTCGCTGTCTCTGACCGAGGTACTTGCCAGTGGCCTCTGAGCAAGTCCAACTTAGAAATGTAAGTTGCTTGTCCCACTTTTTCAACACAGCCCTCCAACCATGGAATTGGATATGCATCAGTCTTTGTAACGGCGTTGATTTTACAATAGTCCACACATAACCATTGGGTACTATCTGGCTTTGGCACCATGACTATTGGTCAGCTCCAGTCACTGTAACTCACTTCGATTATGCCATCTTGGAGCATGCACTCTATTTCCTTCTGAACCTGTGCCAACTTTAGAGGGTTATGCTTATAAGGATGTTGCTTAATTGGAACAGCATATCCTATATCTACATCATGCACAATTAGGTTATTACTTCCAGTTTATTTCCGCAAATCTACCTATGTGGTGAAATTAAATCTTTAAGGTCACTTCAATTCTCTTATGGAAGATAACTCAATAATTAATCCCAACTTTTGATAACTTCCTCATTGTCCAATTTGATTTGAGGAAGGTCCATTTCAGAATCCTCTGAACTTGGTTCTTCCTTCTGTGCTGTAATTATTAACACCTTCTCCTCTTGCTTTCATTCCCTGTCAAAATACCTTTTGAGCATATTCACATGATACACTCTGAGATTTCTTCCTGTCTGGAGTCCTTATCAAGTAGTTCACTTTACTCAATTTCCTCTCGATTTGACACGGTCCACGAAATCTTTCTTTTAAAGGCTCACCTGTTATTGGAAGTAACACCAATACTTTATCCGCAATTGCAAAATTCTGTTTCATTCTGCTTCCTGTTTCATTGAATGCTCTCATACTTTTAAATGCTGTCTGGCCAACTCTCCAGCTCTATTTAATCGTTCTCTAAAATTTGACACATCGTCCAAATGGGTGGTCTGCGAATTCTGACTTATTAATTTCTCCTTAATCAATTTTAATGGTCCTCTTACTTCATGCCCAAAAATTAATTCAAAGGGACTTAGTTTGGTTGATTCCTTTGGTGCATCTCTGATTGCAAAAAGTACAAACAGAACTCTCTTCCCTCAGTCATCTGGATAATCCTGACCATAAGCCTTCAACATGATATTAAATGCTTGCTGCCATCTTTCTAGTGCTCCCAGTGATTCCAGATGGTACACAGTAGATTTCAATTGCTTTATTTCCAAGATATCCATAGCCTCCTTGAATAGTTTGGACATGAAGTTTGATCCTTGATCTGACTGGATCTCTTTGGCAATCCATATCTTGTAAAATATTTGATTAATTCTTCTACAACCCTTTTAGCTGTGATGTTATGTAATGGGATTGCCTCTGGAAATCTAGTTGACCCATCCATTATTTTTATTAAAACTTATTCCCATTTTTTGTTTGAGGTGGGGGATATATGCAATCAATGAAGACCCTTGTGAAAGGTTCCTCAAATGCTGGAATAGGTATTAAAGGTGAAGGTTTCATTACTGCCTGTGGTTTTCCAATTAGCTGACATGTATGACACATCTAGCAAAATTCAACTACATCCTTGTGTCGTCAAGGCCAGTAAAAATCTTTGTACATCTGCCTGTGTTTTCCTTACCCCTAAATGACTTCTAAGTGGTAGCTCATGCACCTCTCACAGCACCTCCTTTCTATATCCTACTGACAAAACAATTTGATGAATCTCTGCCCATTTCTCATCTACTTGAATGTGTGATGGTCTCCATTTCTTCTTTAAAACATCATTTGTTAAGTAATAACACAAAAGGATGTATTCACTTTCCTTCTCTGTAAATGCCTTTTGATATAACTGTTTTAACTCTTCATCAATCAGCTAGCAGAGCTAAAGATACTTGCATGTTTGCCTATTTGTTCCTGCTCTGTCTCACTTATCTGATCAAAAAAGGTCTTGGATAAAGCTATGTCACCTTCCTTATCTGTACCCTTTGATCTCTCCTGCTTGAACTTGTGCCTCTGTAATCATGTGATCACGCAATCCGGTAAAGTTCCTGGAAAAACATTCTTCATGTTTTCAGTTGCCTGCATCTCCACTGACTTTTGAACTAGAGTAGGCAGCACACCTACCAGTGAATCAGCAAGATCATTTGCAAGGCCAAATTGTCTTCCTGGAGCTGAGAGTTTGTCCAGTACTCCTACCACAAATTCTCCACCCTTCCCTGGACTCTCTAGCTTCACTTTACATAATTGAGCATTTTTTGTCTCACCATGAATTCCTGTTACCAGTACCTTTTTCTGCATAACTCCTTATCCTTCAGCATTACAGACTGAGAGGATCCTGTGTCCCTTAATATTGTAACCTTTTTACCTACTGCTTCAGGCCTATATGAATAAACTTTACCCTTGCATATATATTCTTTAAGCACCTCTCGCACTTCCCCTTAATCAACCTCTGGTCATCGTGTACACTCTGAGGCAGTTGTCTAACTTCCCTGTGCATTTTGTTACTCGTCCAACAAAACTTCCAGGCTTGACTGGTTTTCCTACATCTGGCTCTCTCCTAGCCTACCAACAATGTAATTTTGTGTGGCATACTTTATTATAATGAAAACACCAGAACTTTTTAACTTTTGTCCCCCTCGGGGTTTCTTCTTTACGCTGTGGTAAATTAGCCTATGTTCTTCACTAAGATCTACCTTTCCCTTTCCACGTGATTTTAAACAGTGAGTGGCAGTTGCTCGTGTCTTTATTTCGAGTGTTGGTTTAGTTGGGACAGTAATGGCTGTTTCAGTTGCCAAAAGTTTTCTGGAAGTGGATGCGGTGACTTTGGAAGTTTTGCAAAAAGTAAATAAGACCAAGCTGCAGGAGTTAGCAGAGAAGCTGGAATTGGAACTGTCTGTTTCTGTGAGGAAAGGAGAGAGAATTACAACAGAAGGTCAGCATTTAAACTTGCTGGAGAAACCGTCAGAATCTACAGAGATGGGAAGAATTCAATTGCAAATGAATCCACATCCTTTTCATCAAATTTAGGCAAAGTTTGACCATACGTAGACAGTTTCTCACTGGGCTTCTGACTACCAGGGGCTTGCTCCTTCTCACTCTCTTCCTCACTAAGCCTAACCTCATGCTTTCTCTCCAGCCTTTTAAGCTGACTCTCCTTTTTGAGTGTCAGTTTTGAAGTTCAAAAGCTCTCTTTTTCTTTCTGTTCTGCTGTGCTCTCTTTTTCCCTGTCTCTGCTTTTAATTAAAACTCGAACCGTTTCATTTCTGCTGCTCTTTCCTTATCTCTCGCCTCTAACTCAAGCTGCTTCATTTGCAATTGAATTCTTGCCATCTCTATCAATTCTGATGGTTTCTCCAGCAAGTTTAAATGCTGACCGACTGTTGTAATTATCTCTCCTTTCCTCACAGAAGCAATCAGTTCCAATTCCAGCTTCTCTCCTAATTCCTGCAGCTTGGTCTTATTTACTTTTTGCAAAACTTCCAAAGTCACCGCATCCACTTCCAGAAAACTTTTGGCGAATGAATCAGCCATTACTATCCCAACCAAACCAACGTCCAAAATAAAGACACTAGCAATTTCCACACACTCTTTAAAATCCTGTAAAGAGCCCCCAGTCTGTTATGGACTAGGCCAGACCACTCGAAACATTCTTAGGCAGGCAGCCCAGACTATAACTTTGCAATTTGTTTAGGTAAGTGTTACCTGGATTAAGTTAGCGAGGTTGGCTACCAGGTTTTGAACAGACAAAAACTTATTCACAAAATTACATAATGAAACACAAAAAACAGAATAAAGAACCCCTACAGAACTCAGTCTGTCCAAACTGGACTTAATTTTGCTCTTCTGACAATACACAGCAGTTCCAATGGGCAAATCCTCTTGAAACACAGTTAAAATAATGGAACAGATGCTTACAGCTTGAAGTTAGAAGGGCAGAGAGAGAGAGTTTGTTTCCACACAGCTCACTGTTGAACTCCCAACTAGTTCTGGACTGAACTAAACTGCTCAGCTGGAGAGCTGACCACTCCCTTTTCATCATACTGGTCACTTCTGAAACATGACCACTTTAGCCTGAAGTCTCATCTGTTTACATATAAACAAAAAGGACTCTCAATACCCTTTAATCTCTGTACCGAACCAGTCTAATCAGCACTGAGAGTGGTTTATTACTCCTCTGAAAAAAGCAAGGACATAGTATCCTTGAGAAAAGGAACAGCTTTTAGAAAAAAGAAACCAGCTTTGTGACACTTGTTGCATTTGCACATGGACTGCTTCAGTATCTGAGGAATCAGAATGGTGATGTATATTGGGTAATCATCAGGGAACAACTCCTACATCTGACCTCATAGTTGAAGTAGCAAAAGATGGTAGGCCTGAGACACTACTCAAAGAAACTCCTAGAGGTGAGATAATTTAGCTCCAACTGGTAGCCAAGGAAGCAGGAAGAGATGAGGGTGTTGGGATGTTGGTAGAAGCCTCATTCACCTCACCTATTTATACAGCCCTGTGTTAGCTTTCATGTTGGATAAAAGGTGTTGGCTGTTGGGGTGCAGCAGTTGCTCCTTCCAGCCTCTGAGTATCAAGATTCCAAGATTGGTGTGCTTGTTGCTCACTAACCATCATCAGCACACTGGAGTATTTGCATGCATACATCTTTGTATTCTTCAAAGTCCTTCTTAGTCTGCTGCAACCTTATATAGCACTACTTCTTTCCCCAATGCAATTCAACACTCTCCTTTATGTACCCTATTCCTCGTTTCTGCTATATGCTGGTGCCCATAACCTTCCAATTTTGTTTATGTCCTTATCAACCATATTAGTCAACCTCCCCACAAAGGACTTTGTTTCTAATTGTGTTGATGTTTAACTTGTCCTCTTGAATAGGTGCCTTTCTCCCTATAGTAGCCCTAGTATTCCAAGAATCTGAAGCCCTCTCTTCTGCATATGCATCATTACGCATTGATCCTCCTGATTTTCTTGTTTCTGTGTTTATGTGGCATATGCCACTGCCTTTGAAGTCTGAGTCTTCAACTTCCTCCCAAGCTCCCAAATAAATGACCGTACACCTAAGGTACTGTTTTCTCTGTGTTGTTGGTACCAATGCTCAACAGAACTTCTGACTCACTCCCTTCACCTTGTAAAGTATCCTGCCACTGTGATCTTCTATGCCATGGCACCAGAGAGACCACACACCAGGTGAGACTCTCAATGATTCAGTGTTAGCTCCTTGGTAACAAAGTAGTTTTGGATTTGGTTAGTGTTGAGATATTGCTCTGATAACTAAAATTGTTTTAAAAGGTATATAGACACAGTCACATTGTTTCAGTTTTTAATAATAAAATGAACACTAAACATTATGCTTAACTGTGGTGGTAATGTGCCTGGGGATTGATTTATTATATGAGAATGCTGAACTAGGCATCAGTCAAGGTGGCGTAATAGCTGTTAATCAGTAAATCTCTTGATAATTTAGCTTCCCTGCATCAACTATCTTAAATACACTTGCAGGTTAAACACCTTCATGTCAAATGCATCAATCTTTGGTCAAAATTAATCAGAGAGCCTCATTGGTGAAAAATAAAGTAAAATGCTTGTTACCTTTCCTTGTGTTCAATTTTTACAGGGGTAATAATTGGGATTTCAAGAAAATAGTCTTTGGATTTATGACCAACTTCTCTTCTAAGAGGTTTTCTAATTGCATAGTAATGTCCTAATCCCCATATGAGTTACTAGCTCACCAGGATTGTACTGGAGTCTTTGGGAATCAGAAGCTGATTTCCCAAGAAACGTTGTGTACAACTTCTGAGAAGAATCATAAGGGCACAGGTCTCCACACTCCTATTCATCTAACCCCATTAACATTTATTTTTCCTTCCTATGTATATTCACTTTCCTCTAAAATGCATATATTATTCACCTCCGCTATTCCTTGTGGTGGCAAATATCACATTTTAACCTCTCTAGTTTGTTCAAAATTCTCTATTGGATTTAGCAATGGCTATCTTATGTTTATAGCTCCGACTTCTGGTGTTGGGTACAAGACAAAAATCTTCTATGTCTACCCTATTAAAGTCTTTCATAACCTTGAAGAGCTCCATCAGATTGTTTCCCAGCCTACTCTTTCAGAAACAACAAAGCTGTAACCTGTTCAATCAACCCTGATAGGTATAAGCTGTCAGTTCTGATATCAGTCTAGTCAATCTTATTGTACTTTCTACCATGTATCAATATTCTTTATATAAAACAAAGGCCAGAGCTATTCACAAAACTCAAAATACCTATATCAGGTCATTATTTTTGTCAGAAAAATTGATCAATATTCCAGTATTTGTACAGTCCTCAGTAATTAGTATCAACTGCTCAGCAATAAGCCCATTATTTTCTGCACAAACTATTAAGCTGCTGCAATCGCAGATCAATCAAAGGGTCAAAGCCATAAAGTGAGTTTCTTAGAAAGGGGTCAACTCATTCCATTCAATTGCAAGGATCCTTTGGGGCAGTTTGTATTGCACATTTGTTTGACAGATTTATTTGTGTGAGCGAATAGTATTTTGAATCCCTTGAATCCTTATCCATTTAAATGCAGTTATGATAAATCTTTTTTAATTTTCTTTGTTCAGATATTAAAAAGGGGCACTCTTGTGGTGCAGTGGTAGTGTCTGTACTCCTGTACTGGGAGGCAAAACCAACCTGCTCCAGAGATATGTAATAATATCTTTGATCTGATTGATTATAAAAAGGGTCAGTAAAAAAGAGCTAAACTTAAACTGAGTTGCAACAAGTAATTAATTAGGAGAATAGTGCAAATTAGAGGGATTTGTGATGGAGTGTTTTTATGCTAAAAAGTAAACACTCTGTACCGAGAGGCATTTAAATATTGCGAACTAGAGGGCCGGAGTTCAATAAATCAGCCAGTTTATAGTTTGAGCTACGGTCTGATGTAGTGAATATTCTGCTGCCAAATGATCATATGATAACACGTTATATTACATTTTGTTGTGGCTCTACTGGGACGAGAACCCTGAAAACTAAACCCAATACTCTACGAGCTGTCTTAAAAGTATTGTGTCCTACTCAATCGCCAAAATATTGTTTTTCATTACTAATGCTATCTAGAACAAAAGAGGTTTTCACCAGGTTTCTTGAATAAACTCAAAAATGACATTCTTAAAGACAAAATGTGTTTTTTCAATAAGTGTCAAAAACAGTTAACAACTAAATTACGATGGAGAGTTAAACTATCTCCCCTGTATTGCTCGCATGCACTCATTACAGGACAAGGTGATACAGCTCTGTAGAGGAGCTATGGGTGGCAGAAAGTAAGCAATAAAGCACTAAAACATCTGGAGTTCAAGGTTTCTAGTGCAAGGAAAGAAAGTGTTTACTTCTTCCAGTTCCTTTGATTTTCTGTTAATGAGATCTGATGCTGTCACTTGCAGAGTGATGGAAGATCTTCAGACCAGTTTTCACATTCAGTGGGAAACAGTTAAGAACTGTACAATGTATTGAAACGTTCAAGACTCTCAAACACTTAATTGAGAGCTCATTTCCTCATCAATCTCTTTAGCAACTGTCAGCTTTCTTACAGCTCTCACCTTTCAGGAGAAATACAATTAGCTATTTCCAATTTGGTGGCCCTTTCTAACTCTCAAGTTTGACAAAACAGAAAACAAAAGTCCAGAACCTGTGGCTCTTCACAAAGTCAATAGATTTGTAAACAGCAGACAGTCACCATTTCTTTTGACTTTTGATTTCCAAGACGTTACATGGTAAACACTTCACAACCAAATTGTCCAAATCCTCCATTTTCCAATCATTATAATCTGTCAGAAATGCCAGCAATTTCAACAAGTTGAATAACAATGGTATGGAATCTCTGTATCTTGCTTCAAACACTAAGAAATCAGCAACAAAAAGACACATGGTGTTTTTCTAATGGACATAAGGACCACTTATAATAAGCCATGTATCCAAAACCAAGGCAACTATCTTGCACAAACCCTTAAGACGGGAACTAAACATAGATCTACCTAATTCCCTGAAAAGTTTTCCGCAATAGACTTGTTGGGCCGAAGGGCCTGTTTCCACACTGTAAAGTAATCTAATCTAATCTAATAATTTTTTAAAAAATCATGTTGAAGTCATGTATGAGTGACTGTTTAGTAGATTTGTAGACTGACTTTTACATCATGCAGTTTCATTTATCTTTCTGAGCTCCTATAAAGTGATGTTAACTTTCATAATATGGTTGTTATACTATTGTTAGAGTTCTTTCCAGGTAACTGAAACATTGAATAGTCAAGTTTAGTTTTGATTTATATATTGGTATATTGTTTCAATATTTCTGTTTCAGAGAGGTTTTTGCATTTAAAATGGTTGTGCATGTTTTCAGCACTATATTAACTCCCACAATGTGACAAAGCAACTGTATGAATATCATACTTAGTTGCTTGGGGTGTTCAAGTAAAACAAAAATTGACAGTTGCAATTATAAAGTCAAGTATCATTGACACTCAAATCATGCTATTTTATCATGATAAAAACCAATGCTGATTTTCTATAGTTATGTACTCTCTTAGTTGCATCAATTGCCCAATAAAATTGTCTTGTACAGTTGTTTACCACAACAGCTTTTCTGTTAGAAAATCAGTTTTACTCCATCAGTTTCATAACAAAATCAGTTATAGATTATACTTTTCAGCTGAACATTCAGCAAATTGTACATACCTGTTATATTGAATAGGGTAAAAACAATGACTGCAGATGCTGGAAACCAGATTCTGGATTAGTGGTGCTGGAAGAGCACAGCAGTTCAGGCAGCATCCAAGTAGCTTTGAAATCGACGTTTCGGGCAAAAGTCCTTCATCATTTATATTGAATACTTGACTGATTGCCACTAGAATGCATTGGTTGGATGTGTGAGTTATAGAGATGTACAGCACAGAAATAGACCCTTCCATTCAACTCGTCCATGCTGACCAGGTGTCCTCACCCAAGCTAGTCCCATTTGCCAGCACTTGGCCCATATTCCTCTAAACCCTTCCTATTCATACACCCATCCAGATGCCTTTTAAATGCTGTTACTGAACCAGCCTCCACCACTTCCTTTGGCAGCTCATTCCATATATGCACCACCTTCTGTGTGAAATAATTGCCCTCTTGGTCCCTTTTATATCTTACCTCTCTCTCATCCTAAATCTACGCCCTCTAGTTTTGGACTCACTCACCCACCCCAGGGAAAAGACCTTGTCTATTCATCCTATCCATGCCCCTCATGATTTTATAAACCTCTATAACATCACCCCTCAGCTTCTGATGCTCCAGGGAAAACAGCCCGAGCCTATTCAGCCTCTCCCTATGGCTCAAATCTTCCAACTCTGGCAAAATCCTTATAAATCTTTTCTGAACCCTTTGAGGTTTCACAATATCCTTTCAAGAGGAATGAGACCAGAATTGCACGCAATATTTGGAAAGTGGCTAAACCAATGTCCTGTACAGCCGCAACTCCCAACTCCTGTACTCAATACTCTGACCAATAAAAGAAAGTATACCAAACGCCACCTTCACTATCCTATCCACCTGTGACTCCACTTTCAAGGAGCTATGAACCTGCACTCAAAGGTCTCTTAGTTCAGCAACACTCCCTAGGACCTTACCATTAAGTGTGTAAGTCCTGCTAAGATTTGCTTTCCCAAAATGCAGTACCTCACATTTATCTGAAACTCCATCTGCCACTTCTCAGCCCATTGGCCCATCTGATCAAGATCCTGTTGTAATCTGAGGTAACCTTCTTCGCTGTCCACTGCACCTCCAATTTTGGTCTCATCTGCAAACTTACTAACTATGCCACTTATGCTCACATCCAAATCATTTATATAAATGACGAAAAGCAGTGGACCCAGCACTAATCCTTGTGGCACTCCACTGGTCACAGGCCTCCAGTCTGAAAACCAACACTCCACCACCACCCTCTGTCTTCGACCTTTGAACTAGTTCTGTGTCTAAATGTCTAGTTCTCCCTGTATTTAATCTTGCTAACCAGTCTCCCATGGGCAACCATGTCGAATGCCTTACTGAAGCCATACGGCTCACGTCTAACACTCTGCCCTCATCAATCCTCTTTGTTACTTCTTCAAAAAACTCACCCACATTATGAGACATGATTTCCCACTCACAAAGCCGTGCTGACTATTTCTGATCAGTCCTTGCCTTTACATGTAAATCCTGTCCCTCAGGATTCCCTCCAACAACTCACCCACCAATGATGTCAGGCTCACCGCTCTATAATTCCCTGGCTTTTCCTTATCAGCTTTCTTAAATAATGGCACCAAGTTAGCCAACCTCCAGTCTTCCAGCACCTCACCTGTGACTATCGATGATACAAATATTTCATTAAGAGGCCCAGCAATCACTTCCCTAGCTTCCCACAGAGTTCAAGAGTACACCTGATCACGTCCTGGGGATTTATCCACTTTTATGCTTTCAAGACGTTCAGCACTTCCTCCTCTTTTTCAAGATGTCACCATCTTTTTCCCCACATTCCATATCTTCCATATCCTTCTCCACAGTAAGCACTGAAGCAAAATACTCGTTTAGTATCTCCCCCATCTCCTGCAGCTCCACACACATTCTGTTCTTTGAGGGGCCCTATTTTCTCTTTAGTTACCTTTTTGTCATAAATGTATTTGTAAAATCCCTTTGGATTCTCCTTAACCCTATTTGCCTAAGCTATCTCATGTCCCCTTTTTGTCTTCCTAATTTCTCGCACTAAGCCGATCGTTCCATCGATTAATTTCCATTCTGGCATGTTTTGAAAAATAATTTTTCACCTGAGTTGAAGTATACTCCTACTACCTTTATCTTCTTCTAAGGATTCACTCGATCTATCCTGTCTATAACTGACATATGCTTCCTTCTTTTTCTTAACCAAACCCTCAATTTCTTTAGTCATCCAGCATTCCCTATACCTACCAGCCTTTCCTTTCAACCTAACAGGAATATACTTTCTCTGGACTCTCGTTATCTCATTTCTGAAGGCTTCCCATTTTCCAGCCGTCCCTTTAACTGTGATCATCAGCCCCCAGTTGGCTTTTGAAAGTTCTTGCCTCATACTGTCAAAATTAGCCTTTCTCCAACTTAGAACTTCAACTTTTACATCTGGTCTGTCCTTTTCCATCACTATTTTAAAACTAAGAGAATTATGGTCGCTGGCCCCAAAGTTCTCCCCCATTGACACCTCAGTCACCTGCCCTACTTTATTTCCCAGGAGTAGGTCAGGTTTTGCACTTTTTCTAGTCGGCATATTCACACACTGAATCAGAAATTTTTCTTGTAAACACTTAACAAATTCCTCTCCACCTAAACCTCTAACATGATGGCATTCTGAGTCTATGTTTGGATAGTTAAAATCCTGCACCATAACCACCCTACTATTCTTACAGATAACTGAAATCTCCTTACAAATTTGTTTCTCAATTTCCTTCTAACTATTGGGGGGTCTATAATACAATCCCAATAAGGTGATCGTCCCTTGCTTGTTTCTCAGTTCCACCCAACTAACTTCCCTGGATGTATTCTCAGGAATATCCTCCCTAAGTATAACAGTAATGCTATCCCTTATCAAAAACACCACTCCTCCTTCCCTGCCTCCCTTTTTGTCCTTCCTATGACATTTGTATCCTGGAACAGCACTGTCCACCCCTGAGTCACGTTTCAGTAATTGCTATGATATCCCAGTCCCATGTTCCTAACCATGCCCTGAGTTCAGCTGCCTTCCCTGTTAGGCCTCTTGCATTGAAGTAAATGAAGTTTAATTCATCAGTCCTATCTTGTTCACTGTTTTGTCCTTGCCTGCCCTGATTGTTTGGCTCGCTCCCTTTCCTAACTGTACCAGTCTCAGATTGACCACATTCCTCACCCCACCTTACTAGTTTAAATCCTCCTGAGCAGCTCTAGCAAATCTTCCTGCCAGTATATTAAATGTATTAGTCCCTTTCCAATTCAGGTGTAATCTGCCCTTCTTGTACACATCGCTTCAATCTCAGAAGAGATTCCAGTGATCCAAAAAGGTGAACCCTTCTACCCTGCACCAGCTCCTCAGCCATGCATTCATCTGCTCTCTCCTATTCCTACCCTCATTGGCTTGAACACCAGGAGTAATCCAGATATTTGTACCCTTGAGAATCTCCTTTTTAAATTCCTGCCTAACTTTCTATATTTTCCTTTCAGAATCTCATCCATTTTCCTCCCTATATCATTAGTTCCAGTGTGTACAATGACCTCCTGCTGGTCCCTCTCCCCTTTGAGAATATTCTGCACCCTCTCTGAGACATTCTTGACCCTGGCACCAGGGAGGCAGCACACCATTCTGATTTTTCGCTGCTGGCCAAGGAACCGTCTGTCTGTGCTTGGACTAGAGAGTCTCCTAACACAATTATCTCTTGGAACCTGACGTACCCCTCATTACAGTAGAGCTAGCCTCGATGCTGGAAACTTGGCTGTTTGAGCTACATTCCCAAAACAGCATACTTGTTTGAAACAGGATAGTGACAGAAGACTCCTGTACTACCTGCTTACCCCTCCAACCCTTCTTGGAGTTAACCCATCTACCTATCTGTATCTGTGTCTTTTCTCCCTTCCTATAACTTCCATCCATCAAACCCCTTAGCCCTTGTTAATTCGTATTGTCTCTCACTGGGCTTTTTTTAAAAAATGGAAGCTATTCCTTTACTTAGCATTTTTACAAGCCAGATACTTTGAAGCTGTTCCCAGATATTTATATTAATCTATTCTCTACCCTCTATTCCACCAGTGAAGGTATTTAATACTTTCTTATTTATTCTTTCAAGAGAGGTGGACATTGTCGGCAAGACCAGCATTTGTTGTCCATCCTTTACTGAGTGGCCAGCCGATTCAGAGGCCAGTTAATGATCTGGAGTCTCAAAAAGGCCAGGCTAGGGTAGGATAGAAGATTTCCCCCTCTAAAAGATAACAGTAAACATGATGAGTTTCTATGATTATCAAAGATAGTTTATGGTCACCATTACTAAGACTAGATTTCAATTCCAGATTTTAACCCATGTCCCAGAGAATTAGCCTGAACCTCTGGATTGGTAGTCAAACATTTACCAGCTTAACATCGCCTCCCACTGATCCTTACTGGTGATAATGTAAGCAGCTTGATTTTGGCGTTTGTAATTGACATTCATTTCATGCCTGATGGAAGATGGAATGGAGTAACGTATACAGTCTCACACTGGAATGTTGTGCTGTCTGCTCCAAATAGTGCTGGAAAATTCAAGTAGCATCAATTAAGTTTGTTACTTCAAAACTGAAATGCTGTTGTGTCTTGCATGAAGCTTATTTTCTTGAGTATGATAAACAATTACTTTCACTGATGTAAAACTTAGAAAAGCAAACTGAAATACTTACCAGAAAGATAACCAGACAAAAATGGATAGTAAGCTGATGAAGTAGGTTACAAAGAAGAATGACCAAAAACTTAATTGCAAAGAAAGTTCTTTGCGAAAGGTACGTAAAGGAGAAAAGGGAAGCTGAGATTCGCTCTGTTGTTGACTCACATATTGCGTGTGAATTCTTTTGAGAACTAGCCAGCCAATTTTGATGGTCTGTAGATTTAAGCTATTTACTGCAAATCCCCTGTTATGAAACTTCACTGGAAATCAATTTGTTATCTCCATTTAATGTAGTTCATAGGCTGAATCCTCATCTTATTCTCTATTCCTTCAAAGGATTAGAATAGAAACAAGAATTTCCCTTAAGGAAAGACAATGTCTGACAAAAGATCATCAAAGGAAAGAAAATCTATAACAATGCAGAAAGATGTTGGAAGAGGAACAATTTACTTTAAAGCCTTTAATCACCCAATTTCCTCTGCCTTTTTTCAAAGAATAGACATACATCCTCTCATATACCATCTGCAAAAGTTATGTTCATTTGTAAGTAAACATATTCATAGCTTAAAATAAGAAAAAAGACAAACACAGAACAAAAAAACTCAGCCCTCAGCACAACAGGTCATATTTTAGAAATAAGAAACAGAAAATAATTAAAATAGTATTCCCCATTCAGAAAACATTTATCAATAATTAATAATCTTTGAGTTAACTCCAAATACTGTAAATACATAATTAATCATTATGCAGCATTTCAATTACAGCCATCTAGCCTCTTCTATTATGTAGACCTCCATTTCCCATGCATAATCTCATTGGAATCCTTTATACTTTTTTCATCTTCTCATTGCTGATTATGCTATCCATTGTTCATCTGATCCTTAAGCTAAATACAAATAAAGCAACAGTTCCTACATATTCCATCCAGCGTTAGATGCCAGATGCCGATTATGTTTGTTTTGAATGGTTGGCAGACTATTCACCAAATTACAGAATTTATTATTTGAAGCAGAGAAACTACAAGCAGGAGTAAGCTATTTGACCCTTTGAGACTGCTCCATCATTCAATATGATCATGGCTGATCCTCTACCTCAATGCCATATTTCTACTTCTCCCTGTTACCCTTGATGACTTTAAAATTAATCAAATTATCTATCTCTTTCCAGAATAAATTCAATGACTTGTCCTTCACAATCTCTGTGGTAAAGAACTCCACAGGTTCACTACTGTTTGAGTGAAGCAATCTATCCTCATCTTACTCCTAAATTAGATTCCCCACAGTGTGGAAACATGCCTATCAGCCCAACAGGTCCACACCAACCCTCCGAAGAGTAACCCCACTCACCCATTCCCCTATGTTTACCCCTGACTAATGCACATAACACCATGGGCAATTTAGCATGGCCAATTCACCTAACCTGCACATCTTTGGATTGTGGGAGGAAACTCACGCAGACACAAGGAGAATGGGCAAACTCCACACAGATAGTCACCCAAGGCTGGAATCAAACCCAGGTCCCTGGCCCTGTGAGGCAGCAGAGCTAACCATTGAGCCACCATGTTGCCCCAGTGGTCTACCCTGTATACTGAGACTGTGTCCTCTGGTTTTAGCCTCCTTGATTGGGAGAAAAAAACACCCTCTCTGCATCTAGTCCAGCCCTGTTAGAATAGAATATGTACCAATCAGATCTCCTCTCACCTTCTCAAACCTAATGAATACAGCCAAGTGAACCAATCTCTCGTATAGGACAGTCCTTTTATCTCTATTACCAGCCTAATAAACCTTTCATTCTATGGCAAACATATACTTTTCTAGGTAGGAAGACCAAAAGTGCTTGTGGTTTCACCAATGCCCCGTATATCTGCTTTAAACCATCCTTCCTTCTGAACTCAAATTCTTGTGCAATGAAGACCAATATACCATTTCCCTTCCAAATTACTTGCTGCACCTGTCTACTTCATTGACGAGTGTACAAGGATCATCAGTTAAATAATACTTTTCCTTTTAGTTTTTTCACACCAAAGTGTATAACTTCACATATAGTCACATTGCATTGCATCTGCTATCTGTTTGCCCACTTACTTGACTTGTTGAAATCACCCTGAAGCCTCCCTGCATTCTCCTCAGAAGTTTTCAATCCCGCCAGGTTTTATGGCATCAGCAAACTTGAAAATGTTGTCTTTGCTTCCTCACCCAGTTAATTTATATTTAGTTGACTAGCTGGGGCCCAAGCACTGATCCTTGCACCTCACTAGTCATTGCCTGCCACTTGAAAAAGACCCATTTATTCCACTCTTGTTTACTGTCTGTCAATCAATTCTCAATCCATATTAATATATTACCACTTATCCCTGTCCGTTAGCTTTGCCCAATAGCCCCTTATGAGTGACCTTCTAAAACTTTAAATACACTATACTCACTGGTTCTCCTTTAACTACTTCACCAATTATATCTTCAAATAACTCAATAAATTTGTTAAGCAAGATTTCCCGTTCATAAACCCATGCTGGCTTTGTCCAATCCCATTTTTTTAAGTGTTTCAAATGTTATCAGGTCTTTTATAATAGACTGTAGCATCTTCCCCACTGCAGATGTTAAGCTACCTGGTGGTCTGCAATGCTGTTTTATCTACATCTTCCTTTTTACGTAGGGAGGTTACATTTGCCAACTTGCATCTATAGGAACAGCTCCAGAACCCATAGCATTTTGGAAGATGCGCTGTGGAGGTGCCAGTGTTTGAATGCTGTGACAAAGTTGGAAGTCACACAACAGATTATAGTCCAACTGGTTTATTTGTATCTTCACCTGACAAAGGAGCAGCGCTCCTAAGATTGGTTTCCCTACAGTCCACACCGACCCTCCGAAGGGTAACCCACCCAGACCCATTTCCCCCTGACTAATGCACCTAGCACTGTGGGCAATTTAGCATGGCCTATTCGCCTGGCCTGCACATCTGCAAACTCCACACACACCTGAGGCTGGAATCGAACTTGGGACCCTGGTGCTGTGAGGCAGCAGTGCTAACCACTGAGCCATCATGCTGCCCACTAAAGCTTGTAATTTCAAATAAACCTGTTGGACTATAACCTGGTGTTGTGTGATTTCTGATTTTGGAAGATGATCACCAATATACCCAATAATTCCAGAGCTATTTCCTTTAGTACTCTGGGATGTAGATTATCAGGTCCTATGATTTGTCACCCTTTGACCCTATTAATTTCTCCAGCATCATTTTCTTACTCATACCAATTTCCTTAAATTCCACCCTCTCACTAGACTTTTGGTTCTCTAACATTTCTAGGAAGTTATTTGTGCCCTCTTTTGTGAAGATAGAACCAACGTATGTGTTCAACTCTTCTGTCATTTCTTCTCTTCATAATTTCTGCGGCTTCTGACTGTAAAGGTCCTATCTTTGTCTTCAATATTTTTCTATTCATGTATTTATAGAGGCTGGTGTGGTCAGTTTTTTATATTCCCCTCAATTTTACTCCCAACTTCTATTTTTCTCCTCTTTATAAAACTCTTTGTCCTCTCTTGTTAAATTCTAAAAGACTCCCCATCCTCAGGCTTGCTGCTTTTGCTGACAATTTTATATGTCTCCTCTTTGGATCTAGTAAAGTCATAGAGATGTACAGTACGGAAACAGACCCTTTGGTCCAACCCATCCATACTGACCAGATATCCCAACCTAATCTAGTCCCACTTGCCAGTACCTGGCCCAGATCCCTCCAAACCCTTCCTATTCATATACCCATCCAGATGTCTTTTAAATGTGATTGTACCAGCGTCCACCACTTCCTCTGGCAGCTCATTCCATGCATGCACCACCCTCTGCATGAAAAAGTTGCCCCTTTAGGTCTCTTTTATATCCTTCACCTCTCATCCTAAACCTATGCCCTCTAGTTCTGGACTCCCCCACCCCAGGGAAAAGACTTTGTCTGTTTATCCGATCCATGCCCCTCATGATTTCATAAACCTTAGCCTCCGACGCTCCAGGGAAAAACAGCCCCAGCCTATTCAACCTCTCCCTAAAGCTCAAATCCTCCAACTCTGGTAACATCCTTGTAAATCTTTTCTGAACCCTTTCAAATTTCAGAACATCTTTCTGATAGGAAGGAGGCCAGAATTGCACGCAATATTCCAAAAGTGGCCTACCATCCTTGTCTTTTGTCAGCCATGGTTAAGTCACATTTCCTCTGATGGTTTTTGTGCCCAAAGCTCTCCATTTAGAATAGTTATTATCCAAAACCTGTTAGAGAGGGCTAGATCTTTGCCACAGAAGTGAATATGTCAAATTGAGAAATTTCCTGAGTGAGCAGACTCACTATTCCTAGAGGCAGGTCCTAGTTGATGATGGGGGCAGGTGAATCCCAAGCTTGGCTTTTTAGAAAGCCTTGGTTCTCAGTGATTGTCCTCGTTGTTTCAGAAATTGTAGGCCCTCTACAGCTTTCACCCACATGCATAGCTACTTTAACCAACTCATGCTGTGCATTCTACAGCTGCTCACTTCCTCCTGACCACTTAGAGCTACCTATAAAGCACAAGTCAGGAATTATTATATGTGGAATTTACATTGAGTCTGAGGTAAACATTTCTATACTTAGTATCTTGAGTCCTTTCTTTTGAGACAAAAGTACATGATTGATCATAAAGTATTATACACTGATATATTCTGAAGGATATCTTTGTTGTAGAATTCAAAGAACATTCTGGTTAATGCTTTGAATGCGTGGCTTGCTCTCCTGAAGACTTCAATGACTTTTTTCTTAAAGGACTTATGAAGTAAGATGATGTTGATTGCAAGCCAGACATTATTGTACTTTAGATTTTGTGATCTTTTATAACCTTTCAGGTCCATAGATTGAACATTTTCTGCTGGATTTTGACAGAAAAGTCAGAAAAGTCAGAAATAAATGCTCCCATTTATCTTTTAATGGGATCGGGGCATTGCTGGCTGGACCTGTGTTTGTTGTCCATCCCTAATTGCCCTTGAGAAGGTTAGTGGCGAGTGGCCTTCTTCAAACAACTACAGTCCATATAGTGCAGATACGCACATAGGAAGAAAGATTGTGGAAGAAGATTGACATAGTTCCAAATCAGGGCCGTGTATATATTGGAGGGAAACCTGAGAGGAGCAATTTATTGACCTTGGTATTTTTACAAATTATTAGAAATAATTAGAATTGATGTTATTTTGCACTGCTCAAAACTTGGAAGATGGGACTGATGTGCCCTGTGACTAAGCTAATGAACACACCATGTTGGTCAGTGATAACTCTCTAATGTCTGTCAGAAGTATTAAGGCAGTTGCTTGCCTGCAGTCAGGAGAGCATAGTGCTACTGCGGCCTTGCAAAGGCTGAAGGCTACTGAAAATAATTCGGCTCACTTACGTATTTGGGCTTACCAGCAGAGGAAATGCTGCAGCTAAGGCAAAGTTTAACATTTTTAAAGCTTACAGTTTATGGTCAATTATTCTGCAACATCGTTATGCACATTAGCTTTTAAACAAAATTGCCCAAGGAGAAAGATTCTATAGCTGTAGTAAAAATATAGTGTGTAATCCATCATTGTGCTGGGGAACATAATGGTAGCGTCTTGTATTCAGAATGCAGCTGCCACGGAAATGGATGTGAAGGTGAAATGCATCCTGTCACAGAAGGAATGTGCTGAACACCATGATATTCAGATCACAGGTGACTGACACCATTCACTTCAGTTTCACAGTCAATACATAAAGATGTCTAGAGACCCCTCAAATTTGGACAGGAAATGGATGGTATTGTGGTGAGTCACGGAGTACATGTGAATCTTTGCATATGAAAAAGAATTGTGAGCCCATTGCAATAATCTAGTGTATCTTGACACACAATGTTCTGTCCTCATTCCAATTGATGTAAGATTGCAGAATCTCTTGCCCAAAAGGATATATAAACAGAAATAGATATGTTTCTGATGAAAAGCTGGATAAAGAGATATGGAGAGTAGGCAGGAAAGTGGGGTTGAAACCAGGATAAGATTCACCATGATCATGTTAAATGGCAGTGGGGACTTGAACAGATGACTTGCCTATTTCCTAATTCTTTTCTTTCAAGAATTACTTTCATCAACCAAAAATATCCTAATGTTCCTCTTCAAACTTGTTCCATTTCCTGTTTTTCCACATAATTATCCATATACGCTCTTGTACACATTGCATTTGTCTATAATTTTAAATATCTTCCCTGGATTGTGTTGTAAGTCATTCACTGATAAGTAAACACAGAGCATAGAACATTACAACGCAGTACAGGGCCTTCGGCCCTCGAAGTTGTGCCGATCCGTGAAACCAATCTAAAGCCCATCCAACCTACAGTATAGCAGACATTTGGAACATTAACTTCAGAATGCTTTAGATTTTTCCAACGATCACTCCACAGGCTTCATTCTATCATTCTGCCTTTTAAATGGAGTCTCCAGAATCATCATAAATCAATGTAACAATGGGTATTCAGCATCAGCTAGGAGCCAGCATTTTCACCTTTATCCTAACAAAATGATGATGAAATGGTTAGTTTTATGAGAATGAAGGGATCGTGTAAGTTGCTGGGGAACCTGACGTTCATATGCTTACTTTGCTAGCAGAGCATTATTACGATAGCAATTTCCTTGTTTCACAAAGGGGGCATTGGATGGGAATGCACTACAGTCCCAGTAGTGCGTGAAATGGCAAAGTCTTATTATGATATCTCAGTGTAGGTTTATTTCCATCTGGCACTTCTGTGATTCAGATCAGTGGAGTGTAATAGCTGAATGCCAGCTCCCTACTCTGTATTGTACAAAAAAGAATCCTTTCAGTCTCGCAAAAGCTTGAATTTAAAGTTCTTACCTTTCGGATATGGGAGCTAGTTTTGCAGAGTTGGTGTAATGTGTCTTTAACACCAATGCAGTGCAGCATACCAGCATTTGGATGAGAGGTTAAACAAGGCCAATATAAATTTTCCAAATAATAAGACTGCGTAAGATATCAATGCCCTACTATAACTGTTTGTCATATTAGTTTAGAGGTACATAATACTTGAGATTTGAATTTACATTGAATTACAGGCAAATTAAACAGGGGTTTGTCTGCAGGGTTAGTATGGATGAAAGTCAGAAACAGAAAAGCAGCGCTCACTTTATATTGAGAGTTTTCTACGGACGCCCCAATAGCAACAGAGACATGGAGGAGCAGATTAGGATGCAGATTTTGGAAAGATGCAGAAGTATTTCAGGAAAGTGTTTGATAAGGTTCGCCACATTAGGCAATTGCAGAAAATACAGAGGCATGGGATTGAGGGTGGTTTAGTGGTTTGGATCAGAATTTGACTAGCTGTAAGAAGACTGCGTGGTGGTTGATGGGAAATGTTCATCCTGGAGTTCAATTATTAGTGGTGTACCGGAAGGATCTGTTTTGGGGCCACTGCTGTTTGTCATTTTTCTAAATGACTTGGATAAGGGCATAGAAGGATGGGTTAGTACATTTGTGGATGACACTAAAGTCGGTGGAGTTGTGGGTAGTGTGGAAGGATGTTGCAGGTTACAGAGGAACATAGATAAACTGCAGAACTAGGCTGAAAGGTGGAAAATGGAGTTTAATGTGGAAAGGTTTGAGGTGATTCACTTTGGAAGATGCAACAAGAATACAGAGGACTGGGCTAATGGTAAGTTTCTTGGTAGTGTGAATGAGCAGAGAGATCTCAGTGTCCATATGTATAAGTCCCTGAAAGTTCTCACCCAGGTTAATCGGATTGTTAAGAAGGCGTACTGTGTGTTAGGCTTTATTGGTGGAGAGATTAAGTTTCCAAGCCATGGGGTCATGTTGCAGCTGTACAAAACTCTAGTGTGGCCACACTTGGAATATTGTGTACAGTGCTGGTCGCCTCATTATAGGAAGGATGTGGAAGCATTGGAAAGGGTGCAGAGGAGATTTACCAGGATGTTTCCTGGTATAGAGGAAAGGTCTTATAAGGAAAGGCTGAGGGATTTGGGGCTGTTTTCATTAGAGAGAAGAAAGTTAAGCAGTGACCTAATAGAGACATACAAGATGATCAGAGGATTAGATAGGGTGGACAGTGAGACTTTTTCCTCGGATGGTGATGGCTAGCACGAGAGGGCATAGCTTTAAATTGAGGAGTGATAGACATAGGACAAATGTCAGAGGTAGATTCTTTACTCAGAGAGTAGTAGGGGCCTGGAACGCACTGCCTGCAATAGTAGTAGGCTTGCCAACTTTAAGAGCATTTAAATGGTCATTGGATAAACATTTGGATGATAATGGAATAGTGTAGGTTAATGGGCTTCAGCTTGGTTTCACAGGTTGGCGCTACATCAAGGGCTGAAGGGCCTGTACTCTGCTGTAATGTTCTATGTTCTATGTAAAAGGGTTGTTGTCATAGGTGATTTTAATTTCCCGAATATTGATTGGAACCTCCCTAGTTCAAATAGTTTGGATGGCACAATTTTTGCCAAGCGTGTTCAGAAAGGATTCCTGACTCAATATGTAAATAGGCCAACTAGAGAGGTGGCCACATTGGATTTGGTGCCTGGCAATCTCCTCTGCACCCTTTCCAATGCTTCCACATCCTTCCTATAATGAGGTGACCAGCACTGTATGCAATACTCCAAGTGCCAGCTGTCAGAACTGTTGGTGGGAGAGCATTTTGGTGATAGTGATCACAATTCACTGACCTTCACTATACTCATGGAGAGGGATAGGAGTAGATGGAATGGGAAAGTATTTAATTGGGCGAGGGGGAATTACAATGCTATTAGGCAGGAACTGAGGATCCTAAATTGGGAACAATTGTTCTACGGGAAATACATAACAGAAATGTGGAGGTTGTTTCGGAAGCACTTGCTGATAGTGCTGGACAGGTTTGTCCCACTGAGGCAAGGAAGGGATGATAGGTTGAAAGAGCCGTGGGTGACAACAGATGTGGAACATCTAGTTAAGAGGAAGAGGAAGCTTACTTAAGGTTGAGGAGACAAGACTCTGGGGGTTACAAGGTAGCCAGGAATGACCTGAAGAATGGACTTAGGAGAGCTAGAAGGGGGCATGAAAAGGCTTTAACAGATAGGAATAAGGAAAACACTAAGGCATTCAACACTATGTGAGGAACAAGAGGATGACCAGAGTGAGGGTATGGATGATCAGGGATAGTGGAGGGAACCTACAACCTGGAGTCCAAGGAGGGGGGATATCTTTAATGAATACTGTCCTTCAATATTCACTACTGAGAGGGACCTTGACATGTCTGAGGAAAGCATGAAACAGACTGATCTGCTTGAACAGGTTGATGTTGAAAAGGAGAATGAGCTGAAAAGTTTGAATAACATAAAGATAGATAAATCCTCTGGGCCAGACAAGATATACAGGAAGCAAGGGAAGAGATTGCTGCACCTTTGGAAGTGATCTTTGCATCCTCACTGTCCACTGGAGTAGTGCCAGATGATTGGAGAGGGGCAAATGTTATTTCCTTGTTCAAGAAAGGGAATAGGGATAATCCTGGGAATTACAGACCAGTCAGTATCACAACTGTCATGGGTAAAGTATTGGAGAGGATTCTGAGACAAAAGACTTATAATTACTTGGAAGACCGTAGTTTGATTAGAGATAGTCAGCATGACTTTGTGAGGATCATGCCCCACAAACCTTATTGCATTCTTTGAGGATGTGACAAAACACATCAATGAAGATAGGGCAATGGATGTGGTGTACATGGATTTTAGCAAGGCGTTTGATAACATTCTCCATGGTAGACTCATTCAGAAAGTAAGGAGGCATGCGATACAGAGAAATCTGGCTGTCTGGATACAGAATTGGCTGGTCTATAGAAGACAGAGGGTGTTAGTAGATAGAAAGTACTCAGCCTGGAGCTTGGTAACCATTGGTATTCCGCTCTTTGTGAGCTTTATAAATGACTTGGATGAGGAAGTGAAAGGGTGGGTTAGTAACTTTGCCAATGACACAAAGGTTGGTGGGGTGGTGGATAGTGTGGAGGGCAACTGTAAGTTGCAACAGAACATTGACAGGATGCAGAACTGGCCTGATAAGTGGCAGATGGAGTTCAACCTGGAAAATGTGAAGTAATTCACTTTGGAAGGTCAAATTTAAATGCAGAATATAGGGTTAAAGGCAGGATACTTGGCAGTGTAGAAGAAAAGAGGGATCTTGGGTTCCATATCCAAAGATCCCTCAAAGTTGCCACCCAAGTTGATTTGGTAGTTAGGGAGATGTATGGTGTGTTGGCTTTCATTAGCAGGAGAATTGGGTTTAAAAGCCACGCGGTTACCCTGCAGCTCTATTGAGCCCTGGTTAAACCACACTTGGAATATCGTGTTTAGTTCTGGTCGCCTCATTATAGCAAAAATGTGGAAGCTTCAGAGACAGTACAAAGGAGATTTACCAGGATCCTGCCCGGATCGGAGGACATGTCTTGAGAAGAAAGGTTGAGGGACCTTGGACTTTTCTCATTGGAATGAAAATAGATGAGAGGTGACTTGATAGAGGTGTGCAGGATGATGAGAGACATAGATAGAGTGAACCTACCCACTTCCCAGGGTAGAAATGGCTATCACAGGGGGGCATAATTGTATGGTGATTGGAGGAAATTATAGGAGAGATATTAGAGGTAGGTTCTTTACACAGAGAGTGATAGGTGTGTAGAATGAACTGCCAGCAGTAATAGAGTCTGATACATTAGGGACAATTAAGCGTCTCTTGGATAGACACAAGGAAGATAGTACAATGAAGGGTGTGCAGGTTAGTCTAATCTTAGAGTAGAATAAAAGGTCAACATGTCATCGAGAGCTGAAGGGCCTATACTGTCTGTACTGTTCTATGTTCTATGTAAGTACAGAAAATCTGTCAAAAAGTCAGCAGAAAGATCTAAGAGTTTAATTTGTTTTATTTTTTAATTTATTGTAACTCAGCTATCTTGTAAATGATTTAATATTTTCAATGTTATCTTAGTCCTTAGAACAATGGTAAATTTCTTGCCAAATAAGTCAATGTGAAACCCTGTGATGTCAAATATCAGAGATAAAGACTTATGTTCTATATTGGAGTAGTTTGCTTACACAGATGACACAGCTTTTGAAGCAAAATCAATAGGGTTTTTGTCTGTCTTGTCAAAAGCATAATGTGGAGATGCTAGTGTTGGATTGAAGTGGACAAAGTCAAAAGTCACACAACACCAGTTTATGGTCCAACAGGTTTACTTAAAATCACAAGCTCTTGGACTGCTGTTCCTTTGTCCTTATGAAAGAGCACTGCTCTAAAAGCTTGTGATTTTAAATAAATCTGTTGGACTATAACCAGGTATTGTATGACTTCTGATTTTGCTAAAAGCAAGTTGTTTTTGTCGGCAAGAATTTGCCGACAGAGCCCACTTCAAAAATCAAAGATGTGCTGGTGGTCAACTTGCTACACATAAGGGAAACCTTTCTTGAGCAAAAGCCTCAGCAGAGATAGTTCTTCCACAAAGTTGAGCATATATGTCAACAGGAAGTTGGAAAGTCAGAGGCAATGGTCACAGATCCTCTTTATCATGCGGGGTCAGCATTTCTCTAACCTCCTTGATTTTACTTAGGTTGGGCTGGACTCCATGCATCTGAAGAAATGTACCTGGCCGTTATTGATTTCGCAGCTCCTTGTGCTGTTAAATACCAGTTCATATTGTCACACTACTATCACCAATAGGTGAAGGTTGTGGTCATGTTCTGCCTTTGTCTTACTGTTAACCACAATATCATCAACTATACAAATGCAACCAGTTACATTTTCAATAATTCCATCTGTTTGCTGCTGAAATAGGTCAAATTGTAACCAATGGAAATAGTACCATTCAAATGACATCCAAACCACAATGAGATCCTTGGATTCTTCTGCTAAATAGATGGTCATCTTTTCTCGCATCCAGATAAGAAAAATTAGGATTTAATTCTTCCAGCATTAGTATTTTAGATGGACACCTTCTAAGAAAATGTGCCTTGATTATAGGATACTCTTACAGTGCCATCTTCCTTTAAGGTACAGGTGCTGGAAGCCACACCAACGTGTGCAGTGGTCTAATTCCGAATCATACCATTTCATTCCATCTCATCTATTTTCGCTCGATGCTTTTCCTGAATGCCAATGTTGTATTTCCTTAGAGGAACAAATGACATTGCATCGTACTTGAGAGAGTGAGGACTGCAGATGCTGGAGAGTCAGAGTAGATAAAGTGTGGCACTAGAAAAGGCACAGCAGGTCAGGCAGTATCTGAGGAGCAAGAAATGTCAGCTGTCTTCCTCCTCCGATGGTGCCTGACCTACTGTACCTTTTCCAGCACCACACTTTATCGACACATCATCCTTGATATGCAACATTCCATCACCTTTAAAACTCAAAGCAGTCTGTGTATAGATGTTAAAGATAGTTGACTCATTTACTTACTTGTGGTTTGCTATACCACAATGAGGTTGTTTAAATCTCAGGAATTATGACTATACCAAGACTATGCCATGTTGGAACACTGACGTCTACCAAGTTAAAGTTTTTGGCTATGAACTTTGACTATGCCAATAGGTAGAATTGTTGATCCATCATAAACTGTAAGACAGTCTCTTACAGACTGTACCATGGAGTGCTAAAGTATGTGCCTTTCAAGATGAATGATGATAATAATATGTTGCACCAACTCCTGTGTTGCTTGTTGCTTTTAGCTTTTAGAGTGTGTCACCATGCCTTTTAATATTTGTGAAAGCTTCAGTTCACCTTAAGTTGTTGACCTGGTGTGTAAGGTTAACAGTGGAAAGCTTGGTTAACCTCTGAAATTTGCCTTTTATCTGAACTTCATGGATACATTTACATTTGTGCGCCTCATTGCCAATGGTATGGTATTGTACCATCTTGTGTTTTCTAGATTTTAGATTGGATTGGCCTTTGAAACTAGATTTCCTGCACATCTGTATCCAATGTTCTTTCATGCTGCATGCTTTACATATATCCAGAAAGGCTGGACAGCTTTTGTGAAGTCCGACAATCTGTATCTGTTAGAGATTTTGTTGGCTTGGTGCACTTTGCAGAGCACAGCAATAGTGTTGGCTGAATCTAAAGAATTTACTGGTTGTTGGCCTGTTAGGGTATGCCCATCCTTAATTAGTGCATTAATAATACAGAATAAAGGAGTACAGTGAAACGTTGAGAATGTCACCACACAAGGTGCCAGAAACCTAACTGAAGATAAATATTTGATCCATATTTGGAAACGTAATTGAAGATCAACTAGACAACAATTACGTTTGGATCAACAGGGATAGGTCTGAAGACAAAGTTAATCTATTACGGATTAAAATCTAAATTGTATCAGGTTAGAAATTCTGTGTCTCTTTAAATAAAACCTGAACACAAGCAGTTCCGATTTAAAAAGAAAATGGCAGTCAAATGCTCCTGATGGCATTGTTATAAAACTCCAAAAAAAAACAGCTTTAAAAAACACTTTAAAGCAACGTTCTACACTAAGAAACCTTACCTATGTCCAGAGGCTGGTCAATGCCGCATTTTCTTCTGCAGATTTATGCAAAAATAGGGGAAGACTATTTTGTTTGAGTGGGGCTGAAGGACCTATTTCTATGCTAAATGCCTATATGACTGTGGTATCACTCCTTATTGGGTGTGAACACCCTGCAGAGGCAGAAAATGCTGTTACTACAGATCTGCATTTCCTAAAGGAACATTTTTAAAGGGCCTAAAACATAGTTAGGCTGAAGCAACAAGAAAAATAAAGGGAAATGCAATGGTACAGAACCAAATTCAGCGTGTAGCATCGACACAGGGTCTTTCAAAAACCAGTGGAGTGAGTCTCACTTTCTCATGTTTTCTCCATATGCCTGCAATTTTACTGCTTCAATTTTCTTTTGAAAACTACATTAAATCTGTTTCCTTTCCTCCTTATCTTGCAATGCATTCCAAATTCAAACTGCACATTGCTTAAAAACGACTTTCCTCTTTTTGTATCCGATTACTTTTGCCAATCACCTCATATATATAGCCTCTAGTTTTACATTTTTTTCCTAACAGTTTCTCTTAATGCCATATCAGAAACCCTTACGGTCTTAAACACTTCTTTAAAATCTCCCATTGGCCTTCTCCACTCTAAAAAGAATAACCTCAATTCGCTCAGTCCCCAGCTACATAAATGAAATTCCTACTGCCTGGGGTCATTTTTGTACATCTCTTGTGCACTCTTTCCACAACCTTCATGTTTTTCCAGAGGTATAGATCCCAAAAATGCAGCAACATTCCTGCGGGGACTGAACTCATATTTTACCTAAATAACGATCGCTTCCTGGGCTTTACAGGCACCAATGGCACCAGCTAGTTTGTCAGTTTCCCAGCCCCTTTCCTGGTGCCAGCCATTTTCTGCTAATACAGGCTTAGAGTCAGAAAGATTTCACATTGCAAGTAACTGGTCAGTGTCATTAGAAGCCTAATTAATCCCTATCAAAGTTCACTTCCAGTTAACAATAGGGGCATTCTCGATGCCTGGAGCTGGAACCCAATGGTAGGCCACAAGGCTAGCACTTCCATACAGGTCAAAAAGTCCTTTCTGCCTGCCTACCATTGTGCAGGTACAGTCAAAGGCCACTTGTAGAAAGAGCTGTTCCTACCACAGCAGTGGTCTGGCTACCTGTCTCTTGCCTAACGTTTTAATATGTTAATGAAGGTTACCATGCCATTTCAAAGCATCCTTCCAGTGACTTTTTATCCATCACACCTTGATGCTGCTGTCAACCTCTGGATGACCCTCCAGATTTCCATGAGCCCTTCCGCAGCCAGTCTTAATTGGACATCCCTGTTTTTATATCAGTTAAGAGGTCGCATTTATCAAAATCCCAATGAGTGACGGTTACCCCGGGGGCAGAGTTGCATCGATAGGGACAGTGGGGCAGGGTGCATTTTTGTTAGCGAGAAACCTACAACTTCTGTTTCTTGTCCCCAAAGGGAAAGTCCAGTCCTATACTTCTATTTATACTGAGCAGGCTTGCTAATGTCTTCTGTCATCTTCAAAAATTGAAGCACAAACATCTCCAAATCACTTGTGTGCCCCTTTAAAATTATTCCATTTAGCTGACTTGTCTCCTCTCTTTCAACCTACCAACATGTGAACTGAACATGATGTGGAATTGGATGCAGACCATGCGGTTTTGTGTGAATTAGATTATTCATAGGGTGAAACAGGAGAGTGAAGAGTTTACTAAAAGAAGAAAGACAAGTTGGAAGAAATGACCAGACAATTAAAGAGGCCAGTTATCATTTCAACTTACTTTTGCTCAAGGAATAATGCCACTTCTCTATTCAATACTTCTAATGAATTTAAAATGATATTGCAAAAATATTTCTGGAGCGGAGTTAACAACTATTGTATGTCAAAGCAATGGAAGAAAAAAATAATTATGCATACTTTAAAAACCATGGGAACTAGCATTGAGTTTTATGAAATGGAAAGGATGCTCTGCAGAGCACACATCACAAAAATCAACAGCCCAGTATTGAACAAAATCTGAAGACTTTTTTTTGTTTCAGACATTAAGATGAATTATTGAGCATATTTATTGTTCTATTAAGCCCATAAATGAGGTTTCAACTCCATATTCTCCTCTATCGTAAAGATACCTATTTCCAGGGTTTGTTGCCGAGAAATCGGTGGACTGTGTTCATTGGGTACCCATTCTTTTTGAATACGCTGTATAGGTGATTTTCCTCTGCTCTGCGTATTTCCTCTGTGCTCGGTGTGTGGTGGCTCATTGAAATAATGTTCTAATGCAGCTTCGTTTGTGGCTGTTGGGAAGATTGCTTCTGTAGTTCAACATTTGGTCCATGTTATGGTCATTATTTCCTCAGAATCTTTGCTTTGTGATAATTTACTAAACTGTCTCATTACATATTACATGCATTATTCGTGGTTAGATTCACAACTAGCAAACTGTCCTGAATACATTCTATGAACACTTCCTTGTGGCTATCTCTGCCAGTTTGATTTTCCCAATCGAGATGAAAGTTAAAGTCACCCATGATTAATGTACTGTCATTTTTACGTGACCTGATTATCTCCTGATTTGTTCTGTGTCCTGCAGAACACTTCTGTTCAGAGACCTATGGATTATTCCCTGCAGTGTCATTTTCCTTGTTATTTCTTGCCAACACCCATATGATACAGCTGGGAAAAGGAGCAAGTCAAACAGTCAGGGCAGGCAGGAACAAAGTAGAGAACAAGGTAAATTAAACTGAATTTATTTCAAAGCAAGAGGCCTAATAGGAAAGGCAGATGAACTCAGGGCATTAAGAGCATGGCACTGGGATATTATATCAATTACAGAGACGTGGCTCAGGGATGGACAGGGCTGGCAGCATAATGTTCTGGAATACAAGTGCTATGGGAAGTGCTATGAAGAAGGCTAATAGCATGCTGGCCTTCATAACAAGAGGGATTGAGTATAGAAGCAAAGAGGTGCTTCTGCAGCTGTACAGGGCCCTGGTGAGACCACACCTGGAGTACTGTGTACAGTTCTGGTCTCCAAATTTGAGGAAAGACATTCTGGCTATTGAGGGAGTGCAGCGTAGGTTCACGAGGTCAATTCCTGGAATGGCAGGATTGCCTTACACGGAAAGACTGAAGCGATTGGGCTTGTATACCCTTGAGTTTAGAAGACTGAGAGGGGATCTGATTGAAACATATAGGATTATGAAAGGACTGGACACTCTGGCAGGAGGGAACATATTTCCGTTGATGGGGGAGTGCCGAACCAGAGGACACAACTTAAAAATACGGGGTAGACCATTTAGGACAGAGATGAGGAGAAACTACTTCACCCAGAGAGTGGTGGCTGTGTGGAATGCTCTGCCCCAGAGGGCAGTGGAGGCCCAGTCTCTGGATTCATTTAAGAAAGAATTGGATAGAGCTCTTAAAGATAGTGGAGTCAAGGGGTATGGAGATAAGGCTGGAACAGGATACTGATTAGGAATGATCAGCCATGATCATATTGAATGGCGGTGCAGGCTCGAAGGGCAGAATGGCCTACTCCTGCATCTATTGTCTATTGTCTATTGTCTATTGACAGAAAGGGGGCAAGAGAGGAGGAGGAGCGGCATTTTTGATAAGGAATAACATTACAGCTGTTCTTAGGGAGGATATTCCTGGGAATACATCCAGGGAAGTTATTTGGGTGGAATGAGAAATAAGAAAGGGATGATCACCTTATTGGGATTGTACTATAGACCCCCCCCCAGTAGTCAGTGGGAAATTGAGAAACAAATTTGTAAGGAGGTCTCAGTTGTCTGTAAGAATAATAGGTTGGTAATAGAACAAAGAACAAAGAAAATTTACAGCCCAGGAACAGGCCCTTCGGCCCTTCAAGCCTGAGCCGATCCAAATGTACTGTCTAAACCTTTCAGTCAATTTCTAAGCATTTGTATCCCTTTGCTCCCCACCTACTCATGCATCTGTCTAGGTGTATCTTAAATGTATCTACCGTGCCTGCCTCTAACACCTCGCTGGCAATGCGTTCCAAACGCCCACGACCCTCTGTGTGAAGTATTTGCCACGTGTATCCCCCTTAAACTTTCCACCTCTCACCTTGAAAGCATGACCTCTGGTTATTGAATACTTCACCCTGGGAAAAAGCTTGTCTCTAACCACCTGTCTATACCCTTCATGATTTTGTAAACCTCAATCAGGTCCCCCCTCAATCTCCCTTTCTCTAGTGAAAATAAACCTAACCTAGTCAACCTCTCTTCATAGCTAGCACCTTCCATACCAGGTAAGGGATTTTAACTTTACAGATATAGACTAGGACTGCCATAGTGTTAAGGGTTGAATTTGTTAAGTGTGTGCAAGAACATTTTCTGATCCAGTATGTGGATCTACTTACTAGAGAAGGTGAAAACTTGACCTACTCTTGGGAAATGAGGCAGGGCAAGTGTCTGAGGTGTCTGAGGTGGAGCATTTTGGGGCCAGTGACAATAATTCTATTAGTTTTAAAATAGTGATTGAAAAGGATAGATATGATCAAGAAGTTGAAGTTCTAAATTGGAGGAAGGCCAATTTTGACAGTATTCATCAAGAACATTCAAAACTTGATTGGGTGGGAATGTTTGCTGGTAAAGGGACGGCTGGAAAATGGGAAACCTTCTAAAATAAGATAGTGAGAGTCCAGAGACAGTATGTTCCTGTTGGGGTGAAAGGAAAGTCTAGTAGGTGTAGGGAATTCTGGATGGCAAGAAAAAATGAGGTTTTGGTCAAGAAGAAGAAGGAAACATGTGTCAGGTATAGACAGCAGAGATCGAGTGAATCCTTAGAAGAGTTTAAAGGAAGTAGGAATATACTTAAGAGAGAAATCAGGAGGACAAAATGGGGACATGAGATAGCTTTGGCAAATAGAATTAAGGAGAATCCAAAGGGATTTTATAAATATATTAAGGACAAAAGGGTAACTAGGGAGAGAATAGGACCCATCAAAGATCAGCAAGGCAGCCTATGTGTGGAACTGTAAAAGATGGGGGAGATACCAAATGAATATTTTGCATCAGTATTTACTGTGGAGAAGGACATGGAAGATACAAAATGTGGGGAAATAAATAGTGACATTTTTAAAGATGTCCATATTACAGAGGAGGTGGTGCTGGTTGTCTTAAAACATGTAAAGGTGGATAAATCCCCAGGACCTGATCAGGTGTGCCCTAGAACTCTGTGGGAAGCTTGGGAAGTGATTGCTGGGACCCTTGCTGAGATATTTGGATCATCGATAGTCATAGGTGAGGTGCTAGAAAACTGGAGGTTGGCTAATGTGGTGCCATTATCTTAAAAAGCCAGAGAACTATAGACCAGTGAGACTGAAATCGGTGGTGGGCAAGTTGTTGGAGGGAATCCTGAGGGACAGGATTTACATGTATTTGGAAAAGCAAGACTGATTAGGGATAGTCAACATGGCTTTGAGCCTGGGAGATCATGTCTCACTAACTTGATTGAGTTTTTTGAAGATGTGATGAAGAGGATTGATGAGGGCAAAGTGGTAGATGTGATCTATGTGGGCTTCAGTACGGCATTCAATAAGGTTCCTCATGGAAGACTGGTTCATAAGGTTAGATCACATGGAGTACTAGTCAGAATACAACGGGATCTTGATCAAATGGGCCAGTGGTCTGGGGAGTGGCAGATGGGATTTAATTTAGATAAATATGAGGTGCTGCATTTTGGAAAGGCAAATCAGGGCAGGACTTGTACACTTCATGGTAAGGTCCTGGGGTGTGTTGCTGAACAAAGAGACTTTGGAGTGCAGGTTCATAGTTCCTTGAAAGTGAATTTGCACGTATACAGGATAATGAAGAAGTAATTTGGTATGCTTTTCTTTATTGGTCAGTGCATTGAGTATAGGAGTTGGGAGGTCATGTTGCAGCTGTACAGGACATTGGTTAGGCCAATACTGTGTGCAATTCTGGTCTCCCTGTTCTAGGAAGGACGTTGTAAAACTTGAAAGGGTTCAGAAAAGACTTGCATGGATATTGCCAGGTTTGGAGAGTTTGAGCTGAACAGGTTGGAGCTGTTTTCCTTGGAGCGTGGAAGGCTGAGGGATGACCTTACAAAGGTTTATAAAATCATGAAGGGAGGGCATAGGTAAGGTAAATAGGCAAAGTCTTTTCTATGGGCTGGTGGAGTCCAGAACTAGAGGGAATAAGTTTAGGGTGAGAGGTGAAGATTAGGGATCTAAGGGGTAAATTTTTCATGCAGTGGGTGGTGTGTGCATGGAATGAGCTGCCAGAGGAAGTGGTGGAGACAGGTCCAATTGCAACATTTAGAAGGCATCTGGGTGGGTATATGAATAGAAAGGGTTTCATGGAATATGGGCCAAGTGCTGGCAAATGGGACTAGATTAATTTAGGATATCTGGTCAGCATGGATGAGTTGGACTGAAGGGTCTGTTTCTGTGCTGTACGTCTTTATGACTCTATATGGATTTTGCATCTTCTGATCCAAGATCATTTCTTAGTATTGTACTTATTCCTCTTGCACTATAAGACTATCCACTGCCCTTTCCTTCTTGCCTGTCCTTTTTAAAACCCTGAGGAGTGTGATAATCTCTTGGAGCAAAGTGTCCAGGTAACTTTCTCCCTCCCTGATGTGGTACAATGTCAGTAGCTTGGACTGCATCTCCTCAGCTCGGGTCCAATGTTTGTTGAGCTGCAAACATTTTTCGGATGTGTTTCCTCTGTACCATCTTGGTGACCAGCAGTGCCCACGATACTACAGCAGGAACACATCACCCATCCAGCCATCACTACTTACCTTATTTATTAATTACTCCAGAATCCTTATATTTTGTAGTTTGTTGTAGTTTTAGAAAAACAGTATTAATTTATAAGAAAAGAGAGAAGAGAAAGACTAGAGACTTAAATGCAAACTGATTTTTTTTACTTACAGATTAGAAACATTAATCAATCCTACTTGAAATCAGCCGTTAGCAACACCACTCCACTGTTGGTCTCACTGCAGGAAGGCCTTTTATCCACCTCCACTCATCTTTCATTCTGGAGATTTTACTTCTGTGGTAAACTTTAACCAAAGCTCCTCTTTCCCCCTCTTCACTGAATCCCCACTTTGAAACAAATTCTTACATATACTCAATCTGCTTTGAGGGAAGGAAACCGCCATTCTTACCTGGTCTTACCTCCACACCCACTGCAACGTGTTTGACTCTGAATTCTGGGCAATTTAGGGATGGGAAATACATGCTGGCCCTGCCAATGATGCCCACATCCCATGAATGAATTTTTCCAAAAATGATCATTATCACCAAGCATTATCACTCAGGTTATGTCTCCAATCGCACTGACTGTTACTCTTCATGTTGTCTCATGTTTAAGTATTCCTTTACCTAACCACTGTCTGGGAGATAGGAAAACCTTTTTAAAATATATATCATCCAGCTGTATTTTGGTGTATATTGAAGTCAGCCTGGGACTGTCAAACCTAATCATTTTTAGCAATCATCTGCTCAAGCACATATTAAGTCTAATTGTTATCTGTCTTGTCTTCAGAATAGTAGTTAAAAGAAACCTAAATCTTAACATGTAGACAAGGGCATCATAGGATTATACACTTTTAAGGCTTCCAACTTACTGCAACTGTGCAAAAATTACTCCTTTTGCAGGATTTAATGCTACAAGGATGTACTCATCAACCCCTTTACTCCCATTATAAACTGTTTCTTATTGTGAAAGACTTACTTCTGTTTGGTCAGCTGGATGCAAACATCCGTCACCAAGCTCCCGAATAATATGGATGGATACAGTTTCTATTTGCCTGAAATACAGCAGTGTTGTCCAATAAACTCACCACTCACCAGATGCAGTGAATCAGCCAGTAACAAGTGATGACCTGATGCTCGTCATTTTTCGAGGCCACACAATAACAAGTCGAAGTTGCAATGGTGAGTATGGGTATGGGTTTCACTTGCTTGACTGTTGTTGGTCTCTCGTCCCTAATTGACCAAAGAAAATTGTTGTTGGATACAACTTCGTTTATCAGAACGTGATCCAGTTTTGTGGTTTTGAGCAGTCTAGATGCAGAGAGGCCCATGAGAAGACAAAGTCTATTCTTTGTTACTTCCTTTCTTCCTGTTCTCTCTGGGTGCCCCTAAAATTGATACACTTAAGGGTTAGGGAATGCTCAGTAAAATGTAATTAAAGCAGGTTTGGATTTCAGTGATTCAAAGGCTCTCGACATTTCCCTGAGGAATAAATTGGCAGAGTGTACTGGAGATGCTGAATGAAGAACTTGCTTGTGGTTCCGGGGGGCTTTCATAAAACGGTTGCAGTCAGTGAACAATGAACAGAATTGCACGACTGTTAATGAGGGTTAAAATGAATAATTTTCATGAACTTGAAGTGCAACAATACCCGAACATGTTCAACCTCTTCATAACAGATTGGATGAAATAAACAATTAAAAGAAATTAGCATATAAGGAAATTTTTCAGAAGATTGTCCAGGAACTAGTAGCCTACTAAATGTCAGAGCTACATTTAGAAACAGAAGGTGACAAAGCATAAACAAGAAAAGAGTTAGAAAAAACCTGACGAAGGAGCAGCACTCCAAAAGCTTGTGATTTCAAATAAACCTGTTGAACTTTAACTTGGTGTCGTGTGACTTCTGACCTAGTCCACTCCAATCCTACACGTTTGATATTGTATAAGACACATTTGTTTTGTGGGACAGTTGTATTGAAAAGCCTTTGCAAAGCTGTTTCCTGAGCCTGGCTGTCCGCATATCAGTTTTAATTGCTGATTGCTTTAAAACCTGAAACATATTTTCAAAAGATTACATATTTTATTTTATTGTGAGTATGATGAATATGGTGACCTGATTACCACAAGCTTGGCAAGCATTAAGATCTTCTAACATTGATAGACAGTCATCACCCCACCCCAGTCAAGGGACAGTCCATTCTCTAAGTCCTGAATGTTTCAGTGCAAGTTGGCAAATGCCAGAGAATGGTGTTCCCAATGTTCATGGCAGTATTTCAGGGGTTTAATTTTCCATTTTAGCAGCACAAAGCATGGGTGGCCTTCTTGCTGTTTATCCAGCCAGGACTATTCTACCCATTGCACATTAAGTGGAAGCAGGGAGAAGAGTGTGATGAAAATCAGTCCACAGTGACCACTCCTTAGTTTGATTAACAAGTTATGCTGGCTTATCAACCTTCATTAGTTTTGAGTATGCAATCTCCCCAGTTTAATTACCAGCCACAGGATTGATTGAATTCCTAATTTCTATGACTAAGTTTGTAATATTCATAATATTTCTAATTGAATAAGGTTGCCAGTTCTATAATCTCAAAGGATAGTACTAGTTAATCATTATGCAACTTTTAAGAATGATTAGGTTTTGAGCCCATTAGGCAAATATAAACCCTAGGAATTCTTTATGAATGATATAGCATAATGTATCAACACGAAAGCATGTCGGTTCTCTGTTGATTACAGTACAAACTACACAAAAATAATTTGCGCATTTCTGAAAAGTCATTGAGTCAAAACTTTTTCTGTCTCCACAGATACTGTTTGACTTGTTGAGTATTTTCAGCATTTTTGTTTTTATGACATATTTTCAGCATTTGTAAGCTTTAATTTTAGCTGGCTTTCAGCTTCCTTACTTTTCTGATATTTTGAAGTTTTAAGAAGTTAGAAATTTCTTTTCAAACAATTGTGCACATTTTTGCAGTGCCCACAATATCCTCTCAGACCTCCTTGTTTTGCATTTTTACTCCATCCCACTTCATTGTCAATTTTCGGTTAGCACCATAAAATATCAGAGTTGAGAGTGTGGCGCTGGAAAAGGACAGCAGGTCAGACAGCATCTGAGGAGCAGGAGAATCGACATTTCCATCGATTCATTTCCATGATTCCATCCAGAAACATCGACTCTCCTGCTCCTCTGATGCTGTCTGACCTGCTGTACTTTTCCTGCGCCACACTCTCGACTCTAATCTCCAGTATCTGCAGTATTCACTTTCACCACAAAACATCAGGCCAACATAACTCATGGATAACCATCTGGATTCTTGAGTTTGTCAATTAAATAGTAACTATAAAGCATAAAAGATCAGCTGAGGACATCCAATGACGTAATTCTGTTTCAATCTTTACTAAAATAAAGTTTGAGCACAAACAGCAGAGGCACAGGCAGACAGGCAGAATGGTCTCCTTCAGTACAGAATATTTTATGTTTCTATGTTCATAGACATAAAGCATTACAATTAGCCTTTGGGTAATGTTGGGTAAAGTTACTCACGGATTCTGATACTAAATGTCATTCGCACAAGTGCTCAAGGTCCGTCATTACGTTTCTCTATTTACCCCATCTGTGGTTGAATACCAATATTTTCTGTCAAGCCTTGCCAGTGAAGTGTGACATGACATGGAGGTGATATGCTACCAGCAATTATGGAACAAAGTCACAGTGAAGAGTCAAAATTCTGAAGAGAGTAAAGGCAGAAAATTGTTCGTTTAAAAAAAAAGTCACAAGACATAATCCTATTTCATCAATTTAAATTTACTAGTTTAGTAATGATGCTGAGAGCTTCTTGTTCAAAGTGATTTTACCTGTTCTTTTGTGGATTATTAACTTTAGCTTTTTCTGATTTTTCTTCATTTTTTTTCAGTTTATTGCAAAATCCTAGTTGGGTTATTAAAAAAAGGACTAAGAATGCCTTCTGTTTGTCTTGATTTTACATTATTTTTTAAAACCCTGCTCATGCCTTGATTGTAAATACCTTCTTGCCCTTGTGATGATGAGAACTGAATTTCCACACTATTCAGTCACTGTGACATTGAACAGATCCTGGAAAAAAAACTGTCAAACCTGCTACCAGACATGGAGCATGGAGGGTTAAGGATTCTAGTTTCTGTGTGGCTACTGCTCAGATTTCTACAGTAAAATGGTCAGTATTTACATATAATAAAAGCCTTTTCCTCATCAGATTTAAGTTAAAGAAACCCTCCAGTTCAGAACCAGACAGCAGCAGCATTGTGGTGTGAAAATAACATTGTCACCATGTGTGGGGGGTATCAAAGGAGGTAAGGCTATGCATATAGCCAAAGGAGAGAATGGGTGAGGCCTCATTATCTTTTAACATTGTATTTATCAGCACAGACAGAATCTTTTAAGTAAATAGGAATGTGAAATGATTCAATATCTCTCAGAACAGAGGTGGGACAAATTTTTCAAAATGTGACCAGGATGTGTTTCATTTTGAATTCAAATTACTGTTTAAAGAATCATTGATTAACGACACACCCTACTTTCCTTTCAGGCCTTTGCAATGGGTTGCTGCGCAATGTGGTGCATGAGAGAAGAAAGGTTTCCTACAGGGCTATTGCATTATAATTCCTGGTGTTTTATTATCTTGGATCACTGCAGTGCAGGGAGATAGGGAGAAATCAGTCTTTTAATAAGGTCTGTGCTGAAATGAGGAGTGCCTTTGTCAGCAGCTTTGAGAATGGGTATTTATAACTCAAAGGGACATTTTTGCTTTACATTGGTGTTTATGTCAGAGCAAGCATGCAATATAATAGAAGGCTGAGTGACACTGTTAAACAAGCACAATAATGTTGGACAAGCAGGTATTTGGTTAAATCATTCCCTTTAATCAAGCTCTGCAGAACTGATCTGGATTAAATGTGCAAGTGGGCATCAAATTCTAATGTATAAAGCTAGGTCTCATTTATTCCCATTACAATGAATCCCTGACTCAGGAATAAAATGCTTTTAGATTACTAGATTTCCACAGCAGAAAAAAATCAATCCACTCTCAAATTTCCATTTGTAGACAGTGGTACAATTTAGAGGACAGATAATTTTAATCAAGTAATTCATGTAAAAATGATTTTCAGTATCTTTCCCTGCATGTCAGGCATTCTACCACTGTCTGTTGAAGTGTCAATTATTTGTTTAGATGGGTTCAAATGCTTATAGAAATGCTGGCCAAAATCTAAATGTGTCTAGTTTATTTGCTTTTCTGTATTCAAATATATTGATCCATACTAATTTTTATTTCAGTAATTGCCCATGTTTTCATTCTGCATCACACATCAAAGTGAGTTGATCAGATATGTGTTCCATATTTTGTTATAAATAAATGAAGAAAATGTTGGTGTTAAGCACTATATCAGAGATTTTATAAAGAATTCAATGCCCGACTCTTATTGTCTAGTTCAGCGAGCCTTCCTAAAACAGGAGTCAAGAGATAAAATTTTGGAGTCTTTTGGAGTCTGAGGCTCCAACCAAGTTATAACAGCTGTACCCCCACTCAAATAGGCCCCTGCTGTCATGGCTGCCTTACCCCATGCTTACTGAGGGGTCGTGACAGATTTTATGGCTCAATATGGGCTCACAGTGGAAATAAGTTGTGAAACATGGCTGTACGCCATTAGTAATACACTATAAGCTTGGCAGCATCCATTTATTGGGCATTATGAACCCTTTATAGGTTTCAAAATAATGTCCGCAGCTTACACATTTCTGATGTGAAGTGTTCCGGTCACCACACTGGGAATGAGAAGTGAGGGCACATTGGACATCCACCAGCCAGATGCAGAGCTGGCAGATGATGTCATCCTAATCAACATGCAATGTTGATTCAACACCAGCTCTATCCCTTTGACAACTCACTCACCAGCTGCCATTTGGGCAAACTACACAGAGCTGACCATAATGTCGAGCTAAATGAAAGCCCGTCCTTTACCAACCAGACTTATTTATAGGGATCATCAATCACTTGCTGCTTTGTTTCTTCTGCATGTTGCTACAATTCTACATGTTGATGGTGCTTTCAGTTGTTGTTTGAAGTTTCAACAGCTCACAGGGAGTGGTTTGGCATGTGCTGAGGACGTTTGGCTGATTTGTGGAACCAATTGTTCCCAGTCATGGCTGCACTAATCAGTCTTCTTCTTGGAATTGAGCATGACCAATGAAAGGGAGAATGAATAAAGGTCATATGAATTAGGAAAAGCTGCTAGGAGAGGAATGGAGAAAAGGGATGTTTACTGGTAGTCATATCTCTCCATGATGTTCAGCAGCATCTCTTTTCCTAAAACTTCAACGATAGCCAATATTTGAGTCATTTGCACTCTTATAAGGATATCATCGCTGAAATCTAGCAATTTTTGCAGCTCCAAACAGTGGGAGTGCTGAGGACTGTATTGCTGGTGTCCATGAAAGTGATTGTGGCTTAGAATCTTTATGCATTTGACTGTTACCAGTTTGCTACTGCAGCCATTACAGTTTGCAATGTGGAAAAACAGGTCACTGAGGGTCTCTATGGAAAGAGAAACCACTTCATTTTCTTTCCTCACAGCAAACAGAAGCTGGCAGGTGAGCATGAGTGTTTTACAAATTTTGCAGGCTTTGTCATGGTGCAGAATACAATGCTCATCGCTTTGCTAATGCCTCACATCGACTTTAAAAGCAAAGGTAAAGATAAAATTGCCATAGTCTTACCAGACCATAGGGTTGTTCTCTCATGAGAGAAAGATGACTGATGGTGCTTTAGCCTGAAGGTCACCACACCTCAGGCAAGGGGAGGGCTTGAGATGGAGAATCCTTTATGGTAACCTCTACTATGTCAACTCTACCATGTAGCAGAAACCAAAATGATCCACTTTTTCAATGTGCAACTGAGGTGTGACCTGAGATAATGAACCTCTTCCAGGTTGTACATGAAGAATTAACACAACTGTTAACAAACCCACCGCCCTGTGGCTGAACACTTTAACTCCCTCTCCCAGTTTGCCAAGGACAAACAAGTCCTGGGCCTCCTGCACCGCCAAACTCTAGCCACATGATGCCTACAGGAAGAACGCCTCATCTTCTGCCTTGAAACCCTCCAACCACATGGGATCAATGTGGATTTCACCAGTTTCCCCATTTCCCCTCCCCCCCAACCTTATCCCAGATCCAACCAACTCAGCATCGTCCTCTTGAACTGTCCTACCTGTCCATCTTCCTTCCCATCTATCCTCTCCACCCTTTTCTCTGACCTATCACTTTCACCCCCACGTTTATCTACCTATCGCACTCTCGGCTGTCTTCCCCCCAGCCCTAACTCCCTCCCATTTATCTCTCGGCCCGCTTGGGCCACCCCCTCATTCCTGATGAAGAGCTTGTGCTTGAAACGTTGACTCTCCTGCTCTTTGGATGCTGCCTGACCAGCTGTGCTTTTCCAGCACCACACTCCTAAACACTTAACACAAGTATGATACCAGTGTCCCCAACACCAATACTCCACATACCAACTATCTGATCATCTCTCTGTCACTGAGCTCTTCACCACATTATAAAAACAAAAGCAAACATAAAACTTACAGTTTAATACAAATTTATACACTTCTCATCCTAGCTGATGATTAAACTGGGCATATCAGATTCCAGTGAGACCTGGCTTGATAAACCATAAGTTCTATTTTTCCACTTTGTTTACCATGGAGTTTAGTCATTGAATAAAGCTACATAAGGCTGCCAATGTACTTTTAATATTATAACATAAAAGTTGGTTATGCATAAGAAAAATAATAACTATATTACATTATTCAAGAATCATTGGAATAAATTCATTACAAATATCAGAAAGAAAGCTTTATCCCCTCTTCCCCAGGAATAAACTTACAGAATCTAATCAATCTTGTTCCCTTCACGTACCATGTAATACATCCCCATTGTCCATTTTTCTGCTGTTTTAAATCTATCTAAACCAAAGGATATAGAGTCATTAGAGCACAGAAGGATACCATTTGACTGATCGATCCTCTCTGTGAAATCTCCTGTCAGCCTTACTCTCCAACTCTATCCCTATAGCTCTTATAGCACCTGTCCAATTTCCTTTAGAAATTATTAATCATTTCCACTTCCAGCAGCCTCTCTGCAGTAAATACCAGGTCATTACCTGGCTGTATTAAAATGTTCTTCCTAATGTTGCCCAGTATCTCTTTCCCCAAGCCATAAATCTGTGCTTCTCGGAGCTCATGCAATCATCTATTGCTTTTCTTTGTCCATCTTGTCTGATCCTTTCATAGCCTTCCACATCTCAATCAAATCTTCCTCATTGTCTTTTGCCAAGATTTTGTTTTATTAATTTGTGAGGCATACCATAATGCATTCAAGGATAATGTTTCTTTATCCACCTTATGATCATATTTGGAGACTGTTTTTCATTGCACACTAGAGTCTGATGTGTATTTTATGACTATCCAGTGGTGTTTGAATGAAGTCATCCAACCATGATACAGTGTTTTAGTATAAAGCTCCTCGGTAATTAGATGGAGTAATCTATTTTCAGTGAACTGGTCAAAATTTTCACTAATTGAGGTATCAAGCAATTACATACGGCCAAGTTTTTGTATCATGCAGACTGATTCCTTCTACTTTTTCAGTGAAAATGAAATCCTTCATACAGTTGCACAATGCTTCTCTGTTCTAAAGGCTCAACCACAGCAGCACCTGCACAGGACTTCCTGATGGAGTCGATGATAAATTATCACATCGAGGATTTGTTTGAATTTGCATGCTAGGCACATAAGCTGTCTTATCTTCACCAGTTCTGGTTGTGTATGTTAGCTGATATATTCCACACGCAGAGGTCCATCACTTTGTTTATGCTGCCCAAAATAAACTACTGAGAAGTATGCACCTTTAGAATATCTGTACGACTGCTATGAATACATATGATATACAAATGCATATCATTACATAAACAAATTGAGCACCCAAAATAAGTTGAGAAGAAATCTACACTTTTAGAAATTCCATTTGCTTAGTATGGATATATCTTTATACCCTCCATGTGGGGATTTCTCACCACCGTATCGACACTTATCCCAGTCACAAGGGCTTCAGTGCAAGCCGACAGAGCCATAGCCCAGGGTTAGTGTTGGAATTAAAATGGTCAAACCTGCATAGGTTCCTAATATAGAATATGAGTAAATTTTGAACTGCTTGTCAAACTTGGAACCTCACAAACTCCTGGAGTTATCTGGAATCCAGTGAGAAAACTCCTGGCCTCTATTGACAGGTTTAATTCCAGGTTCTTCTAATGAGCAAATCAATCATTGTTAGTGCATTGGAGCACTAAGAAGCAGCCTGTTTCAGTTTTTGGACACCACAGTTACAACATAGCATTCATTTAGTTTTGAACATTGCTTCTTGGAACCAGTTTGACTCCAATGTGACCACATTTACGTTGCACTGAAAGAAGATTGTTCCTCATTGGATCTTGCTGATTAGATGGGATGAAAAATGCTTGAGGCTTAGAAATTATTTTGTGCAATGGATATTTATGACTTTGTTTAGTAGATTAATAGATCATTCATACTTTTGCTGATGATAAAGGCAACAATCTAATGCATAAATCAAGAAGGTAATCAGATTACTGTCTCATCGATTTCTTTAAAGTTATAGCCGAGGATGTTGTGCTACTGCTAACCCAATAGGGTTTCTACAATAATAGAAACTGGATTTCTCAATAATAGAAATTGGATTCCTTTGGGTAGCTGAAAGTGTGGCTCAGATTTTCACCACAATGGAGAGCCTCTCCATTAAAAATGATAGATGATGTCAGAAATCCTGTCTCCCTTCTCATTTCATCAGGCTGATGGATGTGGGGATTTACACTAAAATCCATCCATGCATAGTCCATGGAAGCTGCTAGCCATTGAAATGATCAGCCTCCTCTTTTCAAATCCGACTTTGGAATCACTGCAGTCTTGAACCCAGATCTGAAGATTAGATCAGGTATGAGCAGGTCTGTTGTAAGCGCATTTATTTTGGAATGTCAGAGTACCCATTTGAAAAGCTAAATCATACCTTTGGATATGATCTCAGGACACCTCAAGGATGGTCATCAGGTACTGTCTTGTGGCAAGGTGAGGGTTTTCAGATACACCTGGAGGGTGGGGCAAGTTGGATACCTTTCAGTGGAGTCTCAGGCGTGCTTTGGGATTTTTAATGGCAGAGAAACGTTTAACTCCGGACCCACATTCAGCAATGTGGTTGACTCTCAACTGTCCTCTGGGCAATTATGGATGGAAAATGAATGTTGTTCCTAGTCAGTGATGCCCACATCCTGTGAATGTGCATATATATATTAATGTGCATACATAAACCCCTTGGAATGGTCAAACATGTCAAGTGTCAATGGTGTCCAAATGCATTTTTCTGTATGAGGGTGCTTTTGTCAATACAGTGTAGTCTCTAATGTAGAGTTTTATATAATAGAAGTTGTTTTTCTACTGCGTGGGTGGTTTTTGTGAGTTGGCATGGAAGGTGAAGGAGAAAGGGTGGTAGATGGAATTAGACACTAAATTAGAATGGGATGGAATGAGATATGGGTGAAGGGGTATAGAATGGTATATCGGGTATGATGGGACATGGGGGTTGGCTACAGAGCATTGGATAGTATGTAGAAGCATAGATGAGATAAGGATAGATGGAGGTGTGAGAAGTGTGGGCTGGAGGAGAAAATAATATTTTATTCTTTTAGTATTTTTTGGAGACAGCACTGGAGCCCCATGGCGGGCTTTCCATCCAGCCCACTTTGAGAGCTGGCAGCCTTCTCAGATCTTCCTGAGTTACCCGGTGTGACTTTCAATCCGGCGCACCTCTTTCTCGACCCAAAAATGGGGAGTGCAGGCAGCCATTCCCACCTGTATCTGGGAATGAAAATCAGGGCCTTTCATGCTCAGGTTACAACAGTTTTCTCTCAACTGCAGAGAAATATCTGAAGGCTGCCACTCATACGTCAAGACTCATAACTTCAATACCAATTGGGAAAAAGAAGAATCACTAGACCTACAATGAGGTATGCATTAAGGCAGACAATTATCTCGCAGAAGTTTAACATTTGAAAAATGGGATCTTAACATCTAAGTTTTAAAAATGTATGCATTGCAATGATGTTGAAAGTGAACCCGCACAATATTGATGCTGATTTGCCAGTGCATGACATGAGTGATACTAATTATCACATTCATGAGAGATTGTCAGCCAAAATGAATTGCTTAGGGATAAATAATGCAATAACCAGGAATATGTGAACTGTATTTTTTTTAATGAAGAAGACATGCAATCATGTTTCCCACCTATGATGCCATTTGAAAGTATCTCACAAAATAAATACTCATGGTGTTGTTGCCAGTGAGCACTGAAGGGGCCCTAAAGGCTACCCTGTCATTACGCTAATATCTTGCAAAGTTTTCTCTTTTCCTTGTTGGGTCAGAACCAACTATTGGCATTTTGATTCGAATGACTTCTGCTGCTCTGCACTGTTCCTTTTATTTCATCATCCTTCTTCCCCTCCAACTTGATGAGCTTAGTTTCCAAAGCACTGAAATAGGACCATATCTCATGCAAAGATTTACAACAAAGACTCATGCAATATGTCCAGTGTCCAGTATCAGAAAGGATTGTTTAAAAATTATGGAATAAAAGTGAAAACACACAAGTAATTTAAATCATTTGAGTTATAGCTGAATAAAGTCTCATTTTGTCAAAGCTTTTTGGCTTAAATCTTCAGGCCAATTTGTAGGGAAAGGCAGCATTTATACTGTACAGGAGGAGAGTGTTCATTGGTTGATAATCAGACCCTGATTGATAAAGGAGTTGTCATGGAGGATGCTGCAGTTAATGTTCACTGACAGTTAACTGCCATTTTAAACAAAAAACATTTTTCTTCATATTCATTCTGTTTGCATTTAACAGAACCCTCTATATTAATACATGTACCTTCCAGTCAGGTTTGCAGACAAGAAGTAACAGGTGTACACATTGCGCCTGTTTCAACTCAATAAAATAGTTGGCAGCTGTAGTGATTGTAATTAGGTCAGCCAGGTTGACCTCATAGAATATGAATTCCCTAACTGGGTCTGTTAATCTGGTTCAATTAGGAGCCCTGGCTGACAGACATCAAAAGGAGTGTCAGATACCCTGTTCAGAGAGGGAGTTGGATCAGTGTCAAGAGCTCTTTACGTGTATATAAAGAGTGACTTCATGATGGGATAATGGCCTCTATGGAATCATTTCAACAGCCACTCTCTGGTTCATTCCTCAGAGCAATGCCTTAACCAGTCAGAGTCTTGGATTAAAATGTAATCAAGTTTGGCTGTTAACTGTCAGCTAGCATTAACTGATGCATTCTCCATGGCAACACCTCTACTAATTAGAGTCCTCTTGCCAACAAACCAGCCAGTGCTCCCGTACTAAATAAATGGTGTTTTTCCCTTTACTTTGATTCTTCTCATAAATTGTCCTCATTAATGGAAGATGGAAAGCTTTGACAATATCTGCCTTTGTTAGTCAAGTTTTATAGTACCCAAAAACTATTAATGATTTATTTTACCTTTGCTGACAAGTTAAATGTTGGTTGTTTGATTTTTTTTAACAATCGTATTACAGGGGCATTCAAGGAGGAACTAGCAAGAGAACAGGCAAATATACTCCTGTGATGTCAAAGGGTGGAGCCATGACTGAAGAACCCAAATATAAAAAGGCATAAAGGGTTAATAGTTTTGAAAAAAAACAACAAAGCGTATGGCGGATATGGAGGTCTTGATATGACAGAGTCCCTAGAAGAGTGAAAAAGTGCAGAAAGGTTTTTTAAATTATATAAATAACAAGAAATAATTAGGGAAAGAGCAGGGACCATAAAGATAATCTCTTCATGAACAATGAATATTTTGCATCAATCTTCACAATTTGTGGGTTTAGCAGCCTGAAAAGTGAATAAATCCACATGCCAACAGTACCAAAGAACTGGAGAGCTGCTAACTTTGTCCCATTGTTTAAAAAAAGAAAAAGGAATAGACCAAGAAATTACAGGCCAGTCTGTCTAATCTCAGTACTGGGAAAGATTTTAGAAATAATTCTGAGGGACAGAATATATCTGCAGTCGGGGAGACATAGATTAATCAGGGATAGTCAACATGGATCTGTCATGTTTGACAAATTTGATAAAATCTTCTTAGGAGGTAACCAGGAACATTGATGAGGGTTGATTTGCCTACATGGATGTTTACAAGGTTTTTGGTAAGGTCCCTCACAGCACACTGGACAAGAAAGGAAGAATCTAAGGCAAAGAGTCACATCAGATCCAAATATGGCTGACAGACTAGTGAGATCGATGTCTCTATGACTGCAAGACTGTTTCTGGTGGGGTTCTGCAGGGCTTCAGGCTGGGGTCTTTGTTGTTTGTGGTGTGCATTAATGACCTGGACAAAAATGTTGGAGGTGGAGTGCAGGTATGATCAAGACGTTAGCAGATGACACAAAACTTGGGTACGGTGGTAAGAGCAGGATAGTCATAAACTGTAACAGAATATCAATAAATTGCTCAAGTGGGCAGAGCAGTGGCAAATGAAACAAAAACAAATTGCTGGAGAAACTCAGCAGGTCTGGCAGCATCTATGGGGAGAAAGCAAAGTGAATGTTTCAGGTCCCGTAACCCTTCATCAAACTGTGGCAAATGAAACTCAATCTGGAAAAGTGTGAGATTAGATTCCCTACAGTGTGGAAACAGGCCCTTTGGCCCAACCAGTCCACACCGACCCTCCAAAGAGCAACTCACCCAGACCCATTTCCCTCTGAATGATGCACCTAGCACTATGAGCAATTTAGCATGGCCAATTCACCTGACCTGCACATCTTTGGACTGTCGGAGGAAACCAGAGCACCTGGAGGAAACCCACGCAGACACGGGGAGAATGACATATTGCACTTAGGGTGGGCTTACAAGGCAAGGGGTTACACTGCGCTTGGAAGGACCATGGAAAGTGCTGAAGATCAGAAGGACCTTCATGTGTTTAGTCACAGATCCCTGAACAGTGCAGGGCAGGTAAATAATTTGGATAACAAAGCAAATTGATACTTGCCTTTTTTAGCTGAAGCACAAAGACAAAAGCAGAGAGGTCATACTGGTTAGGCCACAAATGGACTACTGGGTGTATTTCTGGTCATCATGTTATAGAAAGTATATGATTGTACTAAAAGCTGCGCAGAGGAGATGCTGCCTGAAATGAAGGGTCTGTCCTATCAGAAAAGATTGAGAAGCTGGAACAGTGAAGATTGAGATGGGACTTCATTCAAGTGTATAAGATTATGAGGCCCATAGATAGAATGAATAGGCAGACACGTTGTTCCAATAGTAGAGGAGTTAATACCAGGAGGTACAGACTTACAGTGAGGTAGAAGGCTAAGAGGAGAGTTGAGGAGAGTTCTTTTCACCTGGAGGATGGTGAGAGACTGGACTCATCGTCAGAAAGGCTAATTGAAACAGAAACTCTTGCAATATTTATGCAGTACTCTGACAATCTGTTGAACTGCCATAGCTCCCAGGGCTTTGGGCCAAGAGCTGTAAATGGGATTGTTGACTGGTGTGAACACAGTGGGTCAAATTGCTACTTTTACTGTAGTGATTGCTGAGAATCTCACAGCGCAAAAGGAGGCACCTTGACTTAATTGAACCATCCAATTCCCAACATCTCAAAAGGAGTGTTGACTTGACTCCAGAAACTGGTTATACATGTGTTTCTAATCACTGACAGGGTTAAAGGTCTTCCAGCTGTCCCTACCCACGAACCAAGAGATTTGGGTTCAAGTCCCACCTTCTCCAGTGCTATGGACCAGGCCAGACCCCCCCTCAAAATATTTCAAGAAGATAGCCCAGACCTTAACTTTTCTAGTTGTTTTAAGCAGGTGTCGAGTGGATATTCCAGGAGCACTGCAGCTGGCCTAACCACTTTGTTTTAAACAAAACAGAATTTATTTTCAAGATTACCAAATAAAACACAAACAAAAGCGGACAGAATATAGAATAACTTAACTGTTTAAAAACCCAATCAACCCCATTGCAACTTAATAAAGCTGTTCCAATTGCTTGCAACATCTCCATAAAAAAATCCTTGGCAAAAAAGGCAAAATCAAATACAGGTTCTTACAGGAGAGATGTCAGAGAGAGAGAGAGAGAGAAAGAGGAGGGGGGATGAGCATGAACAGTCCCATGAGCTGTTGCTTTGACCAGCAACCTCAAAAAACTGACTGCTTGATAAAACCAAATCAAAACAAACCAGAGTAAAGCTGAGCTGAGAGAAATAACAACTCCCCTTTCATTGTACAAGTGTTTTGTTTTAAACTTGAAAGCCTTTTTCCTGAGACAGTACCTGTTAGCTTTAATTAAATTGGCCCTAAAATGCATCCAAACCAGACTCATCAGAATCGATACATGTATGACACCTCTGGAAAACAAATCAAGGAACAGCATTGTCGCTTCCAGAGGTGTGTCATTAAAAAAAGGCTTTCAGTTGCAGTCAGTGTATTTTTTAAACATTGAGGGTTATTGACAAATGCATTGCACTCTTCTTTTTGGATGCTATGTTACATTTGATTCTCTTGACCCCAAGCATACTAGTGACCTGTTATTTTCTTGGGTTTTGGCACATGAAATCTTTTTATTTACACAAAAAGAATCTTTTCACTAAGCCATCGTGATGTCTTATGATCTAACTAGTCCCATTTGCCAGCACTTAGCCCATATCCCTCCTATTCATGTACATATCCAGATCCTTTTAAATGTTGTAATTGTACCTGCCTCCACTACTTCCTCTGGCAGCTCATTCCATACACGCACCATCCTCTGCATGAAAAACTTGCCCCTTATGTCCTCTTTAAATCTTTCCCCTCTCACCCCAAACCCATGCCCTCTAGTTCTGGACCCCCTCACCCCAAGGAAAAGACATTGTCTATTTACTCTATCCATGCTCCTCAGTATTTGCGCTCTGGATTATTCTTTGTACTTTTTGTACTTTAGCTAACCTCAACCTTATGACGCAATGGTCACTGTCCTCTAACGTTGTTTTTGTTCATACATGGTGCACTGGACCTACATCATTCCTCAGAACGACATTTTTCCTTTTGGACTGGAAAATTGTACAGATTTAGAAAATTCTCCTGAGCATACTGTAGAACCTCTCCTGCCCCTTTTTTTACACAACATTCTAATTTAGATTAGCACTTGAAATGCCGTAGCACACAAGGATTTTTATATTATTAGCCTATCCCTAATTGCCCAGAGGACAGCTAAGAGTCATCCACATTGCTATGGGTCTGGAGTCACATGTGGGCCAGACCAGGTAAGGATGTCAGTTTCTTTCCCTAAAGGGCATTAGTAAACCAGATGGGTTTTTCCTGACAATCAACAATGGTTTTGTTGTCGTCATTAAACTTTTAATTCCAGACTGTTATTGAATTCAAATCCTGCCTTGGCATGATTTGAACGCAGGTCCCCAGAACATTACCTGGGTCTCCAGATTAATAGTCTAGCAATAAACACACCAGGCCATCACCTCCCTTACACTATCACTATACTGGTACGGATTGACATAATTGAAGTCCTTCAATGTGCTTACTCTGAAGTTTCACACTTTCCATGTAACTCTCTTCAAAATTTGTTATTCCCTCTAATTGGTTATCTGATATTTCTGATATTTCCATGATGTTCTTTCTCTCCACTGTTGTGATATTCTCTTTAAATCTTTCACCCCACTTACTTTCTTTTCCTTAAGATTTTATATCGAGGAATAGTAAATACCCAGCCCTGCCCTTTTTTGAATGAAGTTTCCATTATCTCTATGACATTATATTCCCTCATGACTCCCTGTGCCTGCAAAGTACTATTTATCAGACTCCATACTTAGGCATACATTCACAATATATGTATTTCTCTCACTCTGCCATCTCCTAATGCTTAATAATTTCTTATTTCTTACCCAATTCTTTGTGCACTTTGCCTTCCTAATGTTTCCCCTGAATTCCTAAACTCCTGCTAGTGAGTTTAAATCCTCCTTCATAGCACTAGGAAATCACTCACAGGGTGGCACAGTGGTTAGCACTGTTGCCTCACAGCGCCAGAGACCCAGGTTCAATTCCTGCCTCAAGCGACTGACTGTGTGGAGTTTGCACGTTCTCCCCGTGTCTGCGTGGGTTTCCACCGGGTGCTCTGGTTTCCTCCCACAGTCCAAAGATTTGCAGGTTAGGTGAATTGGCCATGCTAAATTGCCAGTAGTGTTAGGTAAGGGGTAGATGTAGGGGTATGGGTGGGTGGCGGGGCAGTGTGGACTTGTTGGGCCGAAGGGCCTGTTTCCACACTGTAAGTAATCTAATCTTATCACACTGTCCAACCTTTACACCCCATCTCCCTCAGAACTGGTCCCAGTGTCCCAGGAATCTAAAGTCTTCCCTCTTGTATCATGTTCTCAGCCACACATTCATCTATTTGGTCTCAACATGCTAGCACATGGCACCAGGTGTATTTCAGAAATCATCATATTTGACAGCTTGCTTGTAAGTCTCCTTTCAGGTTCTGAAAATCTCCATTCAGAACCTTATCCTTTTTCTGCTTTTCTCATTGGTGCTCAGGTGGACCATGGCTATTGGTTATTTACACTCTTAATCAGAGTGATTATAGTATTCGGTGTTACTACACAAGGCAACATACCATCCTGGATTCACGTCTATGGCTGTAGAAACACATCTGTTCTGACAACAATCAAATTTCCCATCACAATTGTTCTTTATGGAGATACACATAAGTTACATCTGGCAGATTTTTACCTGTACCTCTACAAATGTCATCTACCATATCCGTTGCACCTGACGTCATCTCCTCTACATTGGGGAGATAGGACACCAACATGCAGATAATTTCAGAGATCGTCTCTGGGACACCCGCACCAACCAACCCCACCACCCTGTGGTTGAACACTTCAACTGCCCCTCTGAATTCACCAAGGATGTGCAGGTCCTGGGCCTCCTCCATCGCCAAACCCTAACCACCTGTGCCTGGAGGAAGAACACCTCATCTTCTCTCTTGGGACCCTGTGACCACATGGGATTAATGTGGATTTCATCAGTTTCCTCATTTCCCCTCCCCCCACTTTATCACAGTCCCAAGCCTCCAACTCGGCATGTCCATCATCTTTCTCATCTACCTACTCCACCCTCCTCTCTGACCTATCATCTTCTCCCCCACCTTCATCTAGCTATTGCATTCCCAGTTACCTTCCCCCAACACCACCCCATTCCCATTTATCTCTAAGCCCCCCAGCTCACAAGCTTCATTCCTGATGAAGGGCTAATGCCTGAAACATCAATTCTCCTGCTCCTCGGATACTGCCTGACCGGTTGTGCTTTTCCAGCACCACACTCTTGACTCTGATCTCCAGCATCTGCAGTCCTCACTCTCTACTTCCTGCTAACTTTTAGCACTAAATTGTAGTGAATTTACAAAACAAACCAGTCATGATTTCATTGAACAGTGGAACAGGCTTAGAAGGACTGAATGGTCTACTCCTATTCCTTGGATATTAAAGAGTTGTGTACACTTATAGCATGCAGAATAAGTATGACTCATTTTTTCAACTGTCTCCTGTCTTCTGAACATTCTATTGATGCTTGGTTGAAGTTACATGGACATCTTGCTGCACCTCAAGCAGGGCATAATTTTCATGTATAAAGCAAGAGAATATGTGTTTACAGAACTGGGGCCTCATAACTGAGCTTAAGTCTATCTCAACTCACATTGCAGCTGGAATCACATTGCAGCAGTGCATCTGAAAATATTTGCTGCTTTAGATAAGGGTATTTTATCTCTGGTGTATTCCATAAATAGCTTTATAGCATTGCTGTAAGTATGTGCCTGTAGTCTATCACAACAAAGGTGTTAATTTCTTACAGTCAGTGCAAAGCTTCACTTCATGTAGCCAAGTAACAGAGGTGAAATATGATCTTCAGAAAGTTAAGCCTGTGTCTGATAGGGGATATCACGACGTAACAATATAAGATTGGGTTTCCTTGAGGGTGATGGTGATTAATGTTGATAGGAAATATATCAGAGGTGTACATGAGCAAAACTGATAACAATTGAAGTATAGTAAGTCTACATTTTAAATTGTCCCACTTAATAATTAGTTTTATTTAAATGTAGTTTACTCCATGGAGCCTCTTTTTTCAGTTTGCATCATCAGTTTACACTTTAATGTCATTTATGTGCTTTGTCAGCATCAACGTTGTATATTAACATCAGAGCCACATATTGGAATTGCACGTCATTATAATGTATCTTCAGTTCACTCAGAATATACAGCTATACATGCCATAAAGCAGTCTTTACCAGTAAATTGTTTTAATGTGAAAATTTTTTCCAATTCAATATTATTTTTTTTTAAATTGCATTAAGAAACACCTTTATGACATAAACATGTTTCACATTACTGAGAGGTACAGTGAAATATAAACCAAACAGCTCCAGCATTGCTGTTGCGGGCAGAAGTAGCTGGTTATGGTGGACAATGTTACCGATTATCGTGGATCTGGCATAAAAGTTCAATTGTGCTTTTTGGCTTTGGTAGCATACACCACTGTTTGCCATCTGGCAATATAAAAAGTTGTTATAAAAGCTACAAAGATAAATGTCAGAAAGAGGTTGAGGTGGCTGAATTGTATTTTAAAAGAAGACCTCTTCCTCTCATGATGTCTTATATTATATAGTAGGGGATTGCATCGATTTGGAGAAATTTCTGACTGTACATGTAATTAAGCAAAATTTGATCCATGTCTCACTTTGTTTCCTATGCTGCTTAGTGGGAAGAAGCGTCCTCGTGTAGTGCTGAAACTGAATGAGAATTTACTTCTTCCCATCTACCCTGGTGCATCACACTCGGCTTAATATTTCAAGTCATGTTCTTTTAATGTTTAAACTTGATGAATTATAAAGAACATCGGGTACGAGTGGTGGATTTACTCGGCGGCTAAGAAAATAGATACGACTAACAGTTCTGCTTGGAAGAAAAGCTGGTTTTCCTACAATAATTTAAAGTTAAGACAGTGTTAGAGGTGGAAATTAATAATTTGCTTTGTCCAACATTAGAGGTGTTGTTTTGGTTTAGTAAGTGATAATCTTGTAGAAATTAAAGCAAAGATTACTGAAAACCCAACTAAAGGGTTTGGATAACTATCTATGGCACAGAATTAAATGTTTTCTTCAAAGGGTGAAGAATTCATGGGAAGAAACTTATTGAGATAATTAACTGCTGTGTGTAGAGATCAAAGCAGATGTGAAAAAGTGATGCAGCATTTCCTGATTGTAAGGTTACAACTTTTAAAAAATATTTTTTTAATTTTAGCTGTAAAGCTGAAAAAGGTTGAGAGGGGCATCTGTTGGATAAGGTTACAGAGAACAATATATCAGAGATTAACTTAGGGAAGAGGTCTGAAGACCAGACTTGGGGATCTCTCCTCAGCTTTTAACCATGGAATTATAGCATTATAAAACTATACAGTACAGAAGGAAACCATTTGGTCTCTTTTGCATCTGCTGGGTCTTTGAAATAACTATTCAATTATATTCTATCCCACTCCCCTGTTCCTTTGCCATATCCCTGCAGTGTTTCCCGTTCAATATACTTCTTCAATATATAGAGATTTATTTTGTTTAAAAAGTTTTCAAGTTTTTTTTCAGTTAAGATTACTCAGTGCTCAACATCTCCAGTACAGTATTTCATCTTATGTATTGTTTTTTTCCTGGCAAGAAGTATCGGAAGGAATCTGACTCTGACCTTAACATTAATTCCAATGGGAACCTAAGATTTGCTGAAGGTCATGATTTCTAGGAGCACAGCCATAACTGTAACCGAAGACTTCCTGTAGGAGCAAGCATTACTTTAAAAATTAAATATAAAGGCTCTGTCAAATGATCTAACTCACCAAATCTCACATTGGCCATTGCAAAATGAATTAAACTGCCTCTGTTATTTCTGCAGTAGGACGCTCTTAAAGTGAAAGTAACTCTGAGGTTTAATTCTGTCTTCTTTCTTAAGTCTTCTGTTAATTAAACTGTGTTCAATCAAACAATATATAGTGCTGAACCATGCTTTTGTTACTTCCAGACTTCACTATTTCAGTGCTCCTTATTCTCCCATCAGAAACTTAAGCTTATCCAAAATTCTGGTCCTGCTATACCGACTTGTCCAAGCCCTATTCATTCACCATCCTTCTGCTCACTGACATGTATTGTAAATTGAAACCAAGAACTTTCAATTTAACATTCTTAGCTGCAAGTTCAAATCCCATAGTGGCCTTTCCCCTCCCTACTATTGCATCCTCCATCAGAATTACATCCTCGAGGAACTTGGCGTTCCTCCAACTCTTGCCTATTGGTGCATGGCCAACTTCCTTTATCCTCCACTGTTGCTGGCTGCATCATCAGTTGTCTAGACTCTACCAAGTAGTATTCCCTGAACTCAAAATCTTTATCTTCCCTCCATTGTTTTACCTTTAAAATGAAACCAAAATTCTTTGACCAAGCATTTGGTCACCTACCTGAACATTACCTTCTATTGTTTGGTGTCAGTTTTTCTACATTTATACATCTATGAAGCCCCAGGACTATTTTACTGTGTTAAAGGCACAATACCAATGCAAGCTGTTGGTATAATGTGGCATTGTCAATAGCACTTCACTGTAATTGGAATTAGCCTGTGCTGGATATAATTGTAATACCTACCTGAGAGGTGGTAATTTCTTGTGCAGCTGGCACGAAATGGCATAAGCCACTATTTTTAAAGCTGAATGTTCAATTGTTCAACATTACATGAGATGAGATGGCTATTGATACCAGGCAGAGGTACAGAGACAATGCAATCCATATAATTCGTATTGAACAGGCCATTGGACTTCTACAGATGTAATTCCAATCACTGGACGTTTTAGGTAGCAGCCTGCAACAGCCTCCTACAAGGTTCTCTGCTTTTGTGGATGTCTCCATAACATGGCCTTACAGAGAGGTGTGGCCCTTTGGTACAGTAAGGTCAATGAAGGAGACAGCTCATGGTGAGAAGAACAGGAGATAAGAGATGATGAGGAAGGTGATGATGTTTAGGTTGTCTTGTGACACAATGATAGTGCCCCTACCCCTGAACCGGAAGTAGTGGTTCAAGTCCCACCTGCTCCAATAGTGTGTAATAACAGCTCTGAACAGGTTGATTAGAAAAATAGGAAAAAAATAGAACAGTGCTTCTTCTGAATGAAGAAGCTGCCTCCTCCTTACACCCCCCAGGAAGAGGATGTCTCTCCTGCCTCTCATGACCCCTAACATTAAATCCAAATTAGCATTGATGAAACAAAGAACACCTTACTCTGGGTGCCAGGTCTCTTCCTCCCTGTGTCATCTCACTTACCTCTGGTGGTGATGGAAATGAAAATTCTCTTCACTCTGACTGCTCCCCTCACTTCCACCCCCTCCCCCCCCCCCCCCCACCAAGATACAGTCACTACTGTATCAATGTGCAACCATTTCTCCAACTCCATCAGTCAGCTTTATATGTTTAACTACATATACAATGTGTCTCAGTGATTAGCACAGTTGTCTCACATAACCAGGGACTTGGGTTCAATTCAACCTTGGGTGATTGTGTGTGGAATTTGCACATTCTCCTCATATCTGCATGGTTTTCTTCTGGGTATTCCAATTTCCTCGCACAGTCCAAATGTGTGCAGTGTAGGTGGATTGGCTAAATTGCTCCATATTGTCCAGGTTTGTGTAGGCTTCCTGTCATAAATACAGGGTTATGGGGATGGATGGGTGATGGGATGTTCTTTGGTGGCTTGCTGCAGACTGAATGAGGTCAAATGGCATCTATCTGTACTGCAGGAATTCTATAAAAATGCAACCAACAGTCTCTAAGCATCACAGGATTATTTCTTCTTGAAGTTATCCTGAAAATATGTTCAGGCTTTCAGCACTGGATGGATAGTACTGGAAATGAAATTGAGTGTGGTATTTTCCTCATGGTTACAACATAATTATGAGTGTCTATGTCTGTACTTGTTGGCAGAGGCATTGTTGCCTCTTAAAGTATAGACCCTCTGGCAACAGTAGCACTGCCTCATTGTTATTAATACACTGCTGCCTTCCATTTCATTGAATTTGCAGAGATTTAAGAAAACCTCTTACATATTCGATAAAACTTGATTTATGGATCGTTGGGAGCAATATCCTAGAGTATCAAATGTTCAGATGTATTAATATCTAACAATGTTGTAACTAACCTGACAATCGGTTTAACAATAAATTCTGGATAATATTTTAGCTAATCACATGAATATTGGTTTAATGACTGAATTGCACATCCATCCAACATTTGTTCAGCTGACTATATAATAGACCCGATGTGTCTTCTAAGCACTTTTCTGTGAATTAAATATTTAAACAAAGATCTCTGCTGCATTAGCACAAAAGTACATTTTCTGCAAAGAATACATAAAACCAACAACTTCTATTTATTTTGTCTATTTAACAAAGAAAAACACTGCAAATCAGAAGGAGAATTAAACTACTACACAAAAGAAGCAAACGATTATGTGTGTGAAAAAACTCTACTTGTTAGCTCATTTAAAAATGTGATGAAAGATTACACTTTTACATTGTAATACGGGATTTTCCCAGCTCCCTGACATCTTAGACTCTCTCTAATCCGCAAGCTAAAGTGTAATTACAGTGGATAACTTTAGGTAAAACCCAGACTTCTACATTTTTGGTCTAGCTCTATCTGATTTGTTGGCTGTTCCTGCTTTGTGCTTTGACGCTCTCCACAGGCCTGTCCTGTTCCTCCCGTCCTTATACTGCATGACATCATCGGCTTTAAATATTCCAGCTGCTTTTTTTTCTCTCTCAGCGATTTTGTGCTCCACACAATGACCATGTAGAGTGAGCAGAGGAAACTGCTCAGCTCCAGACTTCGCCACCCAGTTCCCCAGGACGTGGCTAAAGAAAGCATCTCACTGAACAGAGAGAGAGAGAGAGAGAGCGTGACTGACTGACTCATATTACTACAGGCAGACACACGAAGAACAACACTGTTTGAACAGGCTCAGAGAAGCAAAAAGGAATCTCTTCTCCGCTTAAGAAAGGTTTGTAGCAGCTGCTGTGAGTTGAGACAGAGAAAAGGAGCAAATCTGTAAACTTGGGAGGAAAGTCCGAATCAGTGGACTATTGGAAATCTTGAAGTTGCTTCATCATGGCTCTCTCGACCCCACAGAATGGAGTGGACGCACACAAGGATCCTTTGATAGAGTTGTTTGTTAAGGTAGGATTTGCCAGAATCTGACTCTTTATTCCAGAAACAGCCAGCACACAGCTGTCTGAGAGGCATTTGGCTCTGCTTGTGCTCATTGCTTTTTCTGACCAGAATAAATCCATTTCTATATTAAAGTAAAACTGATTCCTATTAAACCGCTGAACAACTGACTCGAGGTAGTTGTGTATGAAAAAGATCGAACTGTGTTCCAAAGTATAACATTTTGTACTGAACCGGTTAAGAGTTTGAATTTAGTTCTATTTCTGGTCTGCTTTGTGTTGCTTTCATGTTTTGTTACATTTGTGTGATATTCTCGAGCGTACGCGAAACAGTTGCTGGGCAGTGAATATTTTTAATGCATTTCTCCACAGCTGCCAATTCATATCGACATTTAGAGAGAGCACGGCTGCCTTTGTGACAGTTTCTGTTTGTGTAAAGCAGTGTGAGTAATTCAAGCACTGGCTAGGAAACTTGTTCCCGCTTTGTGGGAACAAAAGTCATTGGTGACATAAGACCACTCCCCATTCGCCAGAATTCCTTTTCCACAACTGAAGCCAGCTAAAATCGATCTTAGACCAACTGAAAAGGTGTGAAAACGAAGCAGTTTTCCTGTGGTAGGTATGAATTGATCCACTCAGTAACCACAGAAAATGCCCTGAGCTTAGCTAACCGCTTCCATATACCCAGGCTATGACTTCAGATTACATTATCTCAGCAAAGAAATATTTTAATATTTATATTGTCTGAGAGAGTTTTTTGGGTGTGGTTTATGAAAGTCTTATGATGGAAGGGTGCACCCAAATTACCATTCATGGGGCGGCCATAAGCAAAACGGTGGATTTTTTGCAACCCCTAAAAGCAGTTTTTATTTTGGAAATTTTGTTTTCTCCTGAAATAAGTTGGATCACGAAGTTCTTCGTGAATCATGATTCGAGTGGCCTGTCGAAGGAAAGTAGTTTATCTGGGAAACTAACGGAAGTATCAGAGTGATTACACGTAACAGTCCACACATACACCCTCCACTAAACCCACTCCCGTTAACTGCTCCATGGTTCAGGGATGTATCCATTGGCCAGCGAATGAATCATGCAGCCTGGGCTCGTCCAGGTCACTGGGAAATATCTGATCAATTGGCACAGAAAGGGAATTCTAGATAGGTTTTGTTTTTATTCCTGATCCATCCAGTGCCCACTGTGCATTTGTGAGCATAAGGTGAGGTCAGATCTGGTTGCAATGATTATTGGATTCTTCGCATTGATTATTGTTGCACCTTCTAACATCACCGGGATATCCCACAGCCCTTTGCAAACAACGATGGATGATGTTGGCACACATGGGGGCCAAGTTTAGTGTCTTGTGACGCAACGTGGGCAGAAGATTTCTGCACAGCAAGCTTTCATAAGCAACAAAGGAATAAAACTAATCCAGCAGTTAGGGCCTCTGTTGTATATGAGACTGAGAGGTAAGTAGGACTGGTGGGGAGAGAGAGCCATAAAATGACAAGCGGAGTTAGCAGTTAGAATGAATCCCATCTACTCATAACCATGCCATCTACCAATGGTAGGTGGTTGGTGGTTTGCCCTCCCACCCAGAGACTAATTGAAATAGCTTTGAGAAGATTTGTAGCTCAGGTTGAGGTTTTGGATGTAGGTTTGTTCGCTGAGCTGGAAGGTTCATTTCCAGATGTTTCATCACCATACTAGGTAACATCTTTGCCTGAGGCCCACTGAAGATGTAGGGTGATGAAATGTCTGGAAATGAACCTTCCAGCTCAGTGAGCAAACCTACATCCAAAACTAATTGAAATAATTAAGGGCTTTTCTCTGCCTCCCACTGGCCTCCACAACAGGGTGGGGGAAGGGGAAGGATATGGGTGTGGTGGGGTGGAAAGAGACTTGACATTTCAGGCATCAGAAATCTGCGGCGGGGGTAGCTGGGAAGGTGATAGGTAGATGCAAATGAGGGGTGATTGTGATAGGTCAGAGGGGAAGGTGGAGTGGATAACCGGGAAGGAAGATGCACAGGGAGGACAATTCAAGAGGGAAGTGCGAAGTTGGAGGGTTGGATCTGGGATGAGGTTGGGGGAGGGGAGATGCAGAAACTTGTGAAGTTGACATTGGTCCCGAGGGTTGCACTTGGAAGATGAGACATTCTTCCTCCAGGCGTCAGCTGGCTTGGATATGGCAGTGGAGGAGTCCAAGACTGGCATGTCCTTGGTGGAGTGGGAGGGGGAATTGAAGTGGTCAGCCACAGGGTGATGGGTTTGTTTGGTGTGTGTGTCCCAGTGGTGTTCTCTGAAACATTCTACGAGTTGGTGTCCTGTCTCTCCAATGCAGAGGACACCACATCGAGAGCAACGGACACAGTAGATGAGGGTTTGGATGTGCAGGAAAATCTCTGCCTAATGTGGAAGGATCCTTTGGGGCCATGGACAGAAGTGAGCAGTGAGGTGTGGTTGCAGCTTTTACACCTCCTGCGGTGGCAAGGGAAGCTGCACTCCCAAACTTGCCCCCTTCACCTCCATCCAAGACCGCAAAGGATCCTTCCACATCCAGCAGGGATTTTCCTGCACAGCCAAACCCTCAACTACTGGTTCTGTTGCTCTTGCTATGGTCTCCTCTACATTGGGGATACAGGACACCAACTTGCGGAATGTTTCAGAGAATATCTCTGAGACATATGCACCAAACAACCCCACCACCCTGTGGCTGGCCAATTCAACTCCCCTCCCCCTCCCACTCCGTCAAGGACATGCCAACCCTGGGGCTCCTCTACTGCCAAATCCAAGCCAGCTGACGCCTGGAGGAAGAACGCCTCATCTTCCACCTCTGGATCCTCCAACCACACGACATTAATGTCGACTTCACCAGTTTCCTTTATCTCCCCTTCCCCCACCTCATCCCAGATCCAACTCGACACCACCCTCTTGAACTGTCCCAGTTGTCCATCATCGTTCCCAGCTATCCACTCCACCCTCCCCTCCAACATATCACCAACAGTCTGCACCTACATCAACCTATCGCCTTCACAGCTACTCCACCCCCATCCCCCACCCCCACCCTCCTATTTATCTCTCAGCCCCCTTAACCACCCCCCCATTCCTGATGAAGGACTTATGCCCAAAACATTGACTCTCCTGCTCCTCGGATGCTGGCTGAACTGCTGTGCTTTTCCAGCTCCACACTTTTTGACTCTCATCTCCAGCATCTGCAGTCCTCTCTCTTGGTTGGTGGAAAGAGACTGGCAGGTAATCCTGGGTGGTCTCCTGTTAGACAGTGGTGGAGAAAATGGGGCCTTTTGGCCCAAAGAAGAGCCAACCCCTACTGCCTGTCCTGACCAAGTAATCCTGTCACTTCCCCCCCCACAACTCCATGTTTTGACTCTGTCCACCAAAAGTTGCAGTGATGCATGTTCGGCACTGCACTCTCCTCCTCTAGGTGTAGTCCCAATGGTGACCACCATTCCCAGTAGTGCTGCTGAGCTGATAGACCTATGATTGACCAGCAAATCCTGGACCTGGGTGATTCTCTTTAATAAAACCAGCAGCCCCTCTTCTGTGGTTACGTTAGAGCCCGGGTGTCTCTGGAAAAGGAGCACGCGGTGTCCACCAACATCCTGGAGTTGTTCAGGGAGAGGTGGGCGCCGCGAGGAGTGGAGTGTATTATTTCCCCATCCAACTCTATTTTGATTTAACCCCTGCCCTCCCCTTCACTGTTTGATCACACAGCATTGCCCTTTGATGTGAAGGGCACTGCTTGTCACTGGCCACTCGGGTGTTTCTTTCTTCCTGGTGGTGGAAACTGAATAAAGATTCTTGCACCCTGTGTCTTTAAAAAAAAAGACCAGCAGCCATTAGTTGGCTGTTGCTGACAGAATGCAGCCCCTTGTCCCATTGTCCATTGCTGCTGTTATTTGCTGGTAGTTCAAGGAAGGGATGTTTTCCAAATCAGGAAGAGGAACGTTGACTATAATGTGATGGATTTTTTTGTATTGGAGTAGGTAGATAGGACCTCAGATTTACATCTCATCTGATAGCTGGCAGCTCAGATAATATCGTACCCCTTTATTATTTACTTCACAGATATATTAGACTGTACGTTCAAGCTTCAGCCTATGATCTTCTGATGTAGTGGAAAGAATGCTGCCAAGCGAACCAAGCTAATTTTCCAATGTAAAGCTGAATGTGATTTTTGTTCGTCAGCACTTAGATCACTCTGATGTTTCTCTTTAAACTGAGCTACCTCTTCTTTTCCAAACTTTAACTCTGTGTGTGTGTGTGTGTGTGTGTGTGTGTGTGTGTGTGTATCCACCTCTGCAACTGTTTCCAAGTCTCTCCCTTTTCTCTGCTGCAGCTGGAACCCTTGTCCACGCTATTGACCCTTCAATGCCCAGCTTAATGTTCTCAAAGCCAACTACCTCATGCCAAATGTTCACAAATGACAATTCATTTGGAAAACTACTTCAGCTCTCTTCATCCATAAAAGTCTTGGAGCTGCATGTATATTCTCTGTTTGATTGACTGACTTACATGTCCCAGAAAGTGACTTCAAGGTACTGTATTCATCTTTTTCAAAGTTTGGATGAGCTCACAGTGTCCTAGCTTGGTACAGACAGCCAGCAAGTTAAGGCAGTGCTTGTTGACATCACTAATCATTTAGGCTGCATTCCAACTGGTTCACCATCAAATAGTTTGCTTTCAGATGCCCCTCTCTGTCTTCTGAGACTTCCACTTTTGGTTCCCTTTACTTCGCTACTTCATCCCAGCAAACAATGACTGACTCAAAGCCTTAAACCATCCTTTAAAGTACTTTGTGAGATTTTATTCTATCTTGAGTAAATAAAATTGTAATATTAAAAGAAAATAAGCCTTTAATAACCATTCACAGACTGAAGAAATCTCATTGATTTAAAAAGGATAGTATCAACCTTGCAAATCCGAGGTAAAGTAGTGCTCAGTATATTCATTTTAAAAGTAAGTATTGGAATGGGGGGGGGGGCATGATTTAAAGTGCATTTAAAATATTAAATCTCCAACTTACTATTTTATTAACAAAAGAATATTAGAGGCTCCTTGTCAAACTGACTGAATTCACTTCATTGTGTTTAATCAAAAATAATGAGAGCAAGAAATTTGAAATTCATCTTGTCACTTGCCCAACTGAAGTCCATTCAGAATAACAAGACTAACATAAATCTGAATGAATACGTATGAGGTTTATATTCATGACCTTCAACATCACTTTAGAAATGGCTACTTATCAAAGTTTAAAATGTACTTTATTGATTAGGGAGACTGGACAACATGTCTGCATACTAATGAATAATCTGTATTACCTTTGTGTTGTCAGTACATACATTAAACACAAACATGCATCCTTTGAATTTAGCTCCTTGTTTTCAAATTTTTTTGAGGAGAATAAAAATTGTAATGATAAAAGCACCGCAGCCTTGAAAATTCATAAATAGCAAGGGAACTGCACGTACTTCAAATACTGACCCAATACATTTTCACTGATGTGTCACTTCCTTGATTTTTAATTTTTGTTCTACTTGTCACAGGCATGTCAATATTGTCTTGGCCTTGCCACAGTTACTGGTAATGTCAGATGACACGATATCTGCCTACTCAGGTGGATGTAAAAGATCTCTCAGCATTACAGATATTTGCAAAGTATGGGAGTTTCCTCAAGTGTCCAGACCAACAATGATTCAATAACCAAGCCAATCAAAATAGAATATCCAGTTCTTTTTATGTTGCTGTTGGTGGGACTTAACTGTATGTAAATTAGCTGTCATGTTGCTATGTTGCAAGAGATGATTATACGTCAAATGTATTTCATTGTTAAAACACATTGGGGTATCTTATAACCATGAGAGATGTCATATAAATATGAATTCACTCTTCAAAAATAAAACCCAAACTCAAAATCTAAAGTAAGACTGAAGGATTTCGGTAGATCTTGAAATATGTACTTTTAAAATTATACTGACTTGTGCAGTGCAAGTGGGAGAAAATGCCAGATCTTTCTGCGGACAGAGACTGAGCACATTCACAGGTGAAATGAGACTCAAGGGCATTGAATCTTGGCGAAAAATTAAAAGATCATTTCAGGCATGAGATGGTGAAGTAAAGGTGGAAAGATCAGTAAGTAGAAATATAATACATTTCAAAGGAAGTGAAAAATAATGAGACCTGAAAATATATAAAATTAAATGTAGTTTTAAAAACTGCTGCTGCAGAAATATTAATAGCTCTAATCTTTCCATACTATTGTTCATTGCAAAATTGTTCTTTTCTATTCTGAGCAGGGTTTTGTAGCATTTTCATTGCGATCCCTGCCATTGTAGAACAGAGCAAAATTTGCACATTTTAAATATGTTGTGTAAATTGGTGTCAAAATTTCTCTGACATCTAAGCTTCCATCTATCAATGTAGGCCTTTAATTAGGACCTGTAGAAGGGGTTTGTGCTTATACTGTGAGATTGATTGAAACTGGCTGTTTGCCTGCATTGAAACCTAATGTATTTGAGGCTTCATGGTGCATGTTGAAATATTTGGGAGTAAACCTTTGCACAGACATTACAAAAATGGAAGCCCTGTTTTAAGAGGCTTTTACTGTACAGGAAATGATAATAGTATGCAGCCCTGAGGTTAAGCATTTAAACTACGTATGGCAGTTTTCACAGCTTGTGCATTTTATATTTTTGGAGCCCAATCTAAAACAGATGGCACTTTAATAGTCTAGTCATTTGGCCAATTCACATCTAAAGAAAATTCTAGTGACCATATTTAAATTTGGTAATCTGTGAGCTTTCTGCGCCATGAGAAAAAACTGAAACAATTTGACTTCCATGCTTTTAGTTAAGTAATACCATTTGTAAAGAAATTCATGTTTCTTGCTGATTTATTTATCCTGCTTTGTAGTTTGGAAATTTGTTATGCAATTGATTTTATAATATAAAGGCAACTAGATTTTAACATGAAACTCATTTGAAGTGATCTAGTACTCAAAGTAACAGTAATTCGGATTCGCTAAATGCTTCAAGATGATGTGGGTAGCCGTTCACTTCTTAGAGCATCTTATTGCTTTCAAGGTACCATGGACACTGTTTTGCAAGGTGTATCATTTCTTCGCACAGTTTTTGAGTCTGAAAGGAACAAGGGTTAACTCATCAAGGGCCCTTAAATGGCTAATACCTTCTGTAGGATCTGGTCAAATCTGAATCATTTTATGAAGATTTCAGAGATGGAAAGAGAAAACACAGTACAGAACAACGTTGGATATCTGAACATCAACTATCTGAATTTCGGATTATCCAAACAAGATCTCAAGGTCCCGTAAAAATGGTATCCATTATCAGAAAAATCAATTATCTGAACAAAATACTCCCCGCTCGTCTCTTTTGGATAATTGATGTTGTTCTCCATAATGTTGCCAACTGACCATGGAGTGGAGTCTTTTACTTCATGTACTCCAGCCCAAAGTTATAGAAAGGTGACCAAAACAAAAATTGCCGGAAAAGCTCAGCAAGTCTGGCAGCATCTGTGAAGAGACGTCAGAGTTAGTCACTGGACCTGAAATATTCACTCTGATTTCTCTTCACTGATAATGCCTGGCCTGCTTAGCTTTTCCAGCAATTTCGGTTTTTGTTTCTGATTAATACAGCATTTGTAGTTCTGTTGGATTTTTTTAAATAGAGAGGCTAGTTTAACAATGTTACCCCCATGATTGAAAGGTTTGCTGCCTCTTTATTCAGTTTGATTATTGTTCCAGAGATGCGTGTGATTGCCTTTTGACAAAGCAACTCAGCGTTTTTTCCCATCCAGCATCTCCCAGGATGAATTATGTGTGTTATGGACACATGTAGATTGAGATGCCTGAATCTCTCCAAAGTGACAGTGTAGAATTCTGGATATTTTGTCCAGAAAGTTCACCTGCTTTTGCTCTGTGCCAGATTCCAGTCACTTTGGCTCATTTTGTAAACTACTCCCAGCTGTCATTATTCAAACAGGAATTCATTCCAATCTGACCTGATGACAATGGTTTAGATTTTACTCTTGGCAGTAATTCAGAAAACTATTGTTGTTCACTTTAAAGAAAACAATTCACAGTCACAATAAATTTTTATTCAAGTGTTGCCAAGAAAGATTATAATAGAAAGATCAGCAGATGTGACCTGGATAACAGAGTTTTCTTTTTTAAATTTTGATTGAGTGATCAAACTCTGGCCATGATACCCTTTTGGTAAAAACCGAAAGAACTGTGGGTGCTGTAAATTAGATACAAAAATAAAAATTGCTGGAAAAGCTCAGCGGGTCTGGCAGCATCTGTGGAGAAAAATCAGAGTTAATGTTTTAGGTTCAATGACCCTTCCTCAGAACGTGCACATCCACCAGGAGTTGGTCCACAGCAAATGGGACTAGTCTGGTTAATCCAATATGTAAAGATCAACCGTAACAATCCTCGTACTGTGCAAATCCCTCCAAAATATAGGTAAACAGAAATTTTGAGTATTACTTTATTTCAACCAGGTGAATATGAATGCTCAAGAGATTCAGTCCCATTATTTAACTGGATTAATTAAAACTGTGATAAAGGGAGAGGGGATAACCATTCAATTCTTGTTGTGATGATAATAGCAGTCTTGCTGTTGTGTCAGAAAAGGTTCTATGTTCAAGTCTATCTTCAGAATTTGAGCACAAAAATGAAGGTTGTAACACCAGTACAGGACTAAGGGAGTGCTGAACTGTCAGAGGTCCTTCCTTATGGATGACATGTTAAACTAAGGCCCCATCTGTATGTTTACCTGCAACAAAACATGATTTTTTCTTAGTTTGTAAAAGAGTGAAGAGAGTTATTGTGACATTCTGGCCAATACATAGCCCTCAATCAACATCACAAAACACATTGCTGTTTGTGAGACTATGCTCAGTGCAGATTGGCTACTGCATTTTTGACTTGACAACATTGAGTAAATGTCAAAAAAAAACTTCATTGGCTTTAACATGCTTGCGATGTCCATTGGTCAGGAAAGTGCAAGCCTTTCTTTTCATATCTCATGCTACATTTGCTTTTTGTTTTGAGATTGGATACAGTGTCCAATGTAATACCAGGTTTATTGAAGCAATTTGAACTTGAATCGTGATTTTCATTAAAAACGTCTGAAAAAAATCAATGATTTCCACCTCCTAGATGTGGCAGCAGCATACATTATTGTTATTAACTGCACCATTGCCTGAGACTGTGCGTGGATCTGGTACAGTGCCTACAAGACTTTGCCATGGTGACAGCAGCCCTTTAATCTCTATTCAGCAACTATTATCCTCAGGTAGTCTAATAGATGTATGATGACTGTGTTCCCTGAAGCAAATATTTAATTCTTTGAATAGCTGGTAATTGAAAAAACAGAAGAGGTTCAGGTTCATTGTATGCATGTGTGCACATGACTACTCACTTGTTCCCATGTGGACATACATTATTAATTCAAGGGATCTAGTCCCATTATTAACTGGATTAATTAAAACTGTGATTCGTGGATGATTTTGGTTATTCACGATGTTTATGGATCAGTGGCAGTGATCTGCTGCTTACATTCAGCTGCTTGTTGGACTCTAAAATGTGATGGTTCAGATATCGTGTAAACAGTTATTGAAAGGTAGTGGATAATATCATATTGCTGCAGGCAACCTTGTTGTGTAATCTATTTTTGGTTAAAGTGACAGTGAGCCATCCATTGGTGTGTCAGCATATTTACCTACTGAACAACTAAGCCGTCAGGTCAGAGAGACTCCGGTTTGAACTGCAGTCTATGTAGAGTTCAGTTGATCTTGGCCTGGACAGCAGCAACAATGCTGCAATTGACTTCACGTGGCCGGGTCTTTGAATAGCTGTGCACTAAGGGAAGAAGTATCAACTGAGTGAGATTTTGCAGCTTTCCTGGATTTGGGTTGGTGAATGTTTGGCCAGGACAGTTGGTTCTGATATGGTCTAGCAGCATATCAACACTTTTTAAATTTACTCTTTCATAAATGTGGATGTTCTAGCATGGACAACAATTGGTGCCCATTCCAATTGTACTTCAAGTGAGGGTCTTGCTACTTAGCTTGTTAAGAGGCAACCCCATATCTGTGAGTCTGGAGTCACATAGGAATGGCAGATTTCCCTCTCGAAGGAATTGGTGAATCAGTTGAATTTTTACAACAGACAATGATAGTTTCTCAGTTACCATTACTGAGTCTAAATTTATATTCCAGATTTATTAATTGAATTTAAATTCCACCAGCTGGTGTGTTGGGAATTGAACCTATGCCACCAAAGTGTTAGACTGCAGAGCCTCCAGGTTACTAATTTAGTGGCATTACCATATGTTCAAGAAAGGATCAAGGCAAAAGATGGAAAATTATAGGCCAATCAGCTTAACCTCGGTTTTTGGTAAAATTCTAGAATCCATCATTAAGGATGAGGTTTCTAAATTCTTGGAAGAGCAGAGTCTGATTAGAAAAAGCCAACATGGATTTAGTAAAGGGAGGTCATGCCTGACAAACCTGTTGGAATTTTTTGAAGAGGTAACAAGTAGGTTAGACCAGGGAAACCCAGTGGATGTGGTCTATCTAGACTTTCAAAAGGCCTTTGATAAGGTGCCACACGGCAGGCTGCTGAGCAAGGTGAGGGCCCATGGTGTTCGCGGTGAGCTGCTGGGATGGATTGAGGATTGGCTGTCTAACAGAAGGCAGAGAGTTGGGATAAAAGGTTCTTTTTCAGAATGGCAGCCGGTGACGAGCGGTGTCCCGCAGGGTTCGGTGCTGGGGCCACAGCTGTTCGCATTATATATTAATGATTTGGATGAGGGAACCGGGGGCATTCTAGCGAAGTTTGCCGATGATACGAAGTTAGGTGGACAGGCAGGTAGTACTGAGGAAGTGGGGAGGCTACAGAAAGATCTAGACAGGTTGGGAGAGTGGTCCAGGAAATGGCTGATGGAATTTAACGTGTGCAAGTGCGAGGTCTTGCACTTTGGCAAAAAGAATAAAAGCATGGACTACTTTCTAAATAGTGAGAAAATTAATAAAGCCAAAGCACAAAGGGATTTGGGAGTGCTAGTCGAGGATTCTCTAAAGGTAAACATGCAGGTTGAGTCTGTGATTAAGAAAGCGAATGCAATGTTGTCTCTTATCTCAAGAGAGTTGGAATATAAAAGCAGAGATGTACTACTAAAACTTTATAAAGCTCTGGTTAGGCCCCATTTGGAGTACTGTGTCCAGTTTTGGTCCCCACACCTCAGGAAGGACATACTGGCACTGGAACGTGTCCAGCGGAGATTCACACGGATGATCCCTGGAATGACAGGTCTAGCATATGAGGAACAGCTGAGGATACTGGGATTGTATTCGTTGGAGTTTAGAAGATTAAGGGGAGATCTAATAGAGACGTACAAAATAATACATGGCTTGGAAAAGGTGGATGCTAGGAAATTGTTTCTGTTAGGCGAGGAGACTAGGACCCGTGGACACAGCCTTAGAATTAGAGGGTGTCATTTCAGAACAGAAATGCGGAGACATTTCTTCAGCCAGAGAGTGGTGGGCCTGTGGAATTCATTGCCACGGAGTGCAGTGGAAGCCGGGACGCTAAATGTCTTCAAGGCCGAGATTGATAGGTTCTTGTTGTCTAGAGGAATTAAGGGCTACGGGGAGAATGCTGGTAAGTGGAGCTGAAATGTGCATCAGCCATGATTGAATGGCGGAGTGGACTCGATGGGCCGAATGGCCTTACTTCCACTCCTATGTCTTATGGTCTTATTATGGTCTTATGGTCTTATGGTCATATAGCACATGCTGACAAACTCAAACACAAAGGACCATTAGGATCAGGTACTAGATATTTCAACAAAATAATTCCAACAAAATATCAGTGGCTTCAGGTGGGGATGGAAACTGTTTTTTAAAGTGCCTTTGTTTTCTGCATTTAGTGATCTTGTTATGTTTGAAGTGTATATTGCAACCAGAACACTCTAGTTGGAGAAATCCATTAAGAAAGGCATTGTACCCCTGTTGATAATAGAGAATACTGATGGGAAACTCAGTCTATTGACATCTTGCATTTATTTAGCAACATGTAAAATGTTTCCATAAGTCTGTAAAAGAACTAGACTTTTTAAATAAGCATCTTTGTTTAAAGGAAGGTACAGCTTTCAAAAACCTAATTGCATCCAAAAGCAACAGGGAAAGAAAGTACTTCATCATTTGACAAATTGTTTAGTTATTACTGATTGAATTTAATTCTTTATGACAGAGACAAATAAATTAATATTTATAAGTGATATATAATTCAATGGAGGCTGGTTAGCTTAACTGACTGACTTGTAGCTAAGAATAACAGCAAAAGTGTAGGTTTAAATCCCATCTTGCAGGGGATGGTGTGATACCTGCCTCCTTGTTCTGTCCCTAAGACTGAAAGGCAATGGTAAACTATCACTGAAAAGATCTGCTAAGAAAACAGATTAGGATGAAGATACCAGTAGATAATGAGCTGAGGACCTGTCTTTGGAGTGAACACAGATACTTGATCATACTTAATTGCGTGTGTTTGCATCTTTAAAGAGGACAAGAGTCCAAATTAATCAGACTCAAAATGCTGTGTGCTTACTTTCCATTTTGATTGTATTTTATGAAGTATGATGTGGAGATGCTGGTGTTGGCCTGGGGTGAACAATTTATGAAGTACGGGAGAAAGTGAGACTGCAGATACTGGAGATCAGAGTCGAAAAGTGTGGAGCTGGAAAAGCGCAGTTGCTCAGGCAGTATCGAGGAGCAGGAGAATCCCAGTACATTCCTTCACCAAAGAGTTGTGCAGACAGAGGCAATTATTTTCAGCCTAGCCTTCAACACCTAGTGTACCCGCTTCCCAGTCCTCTGCCTGAGGCTCATCCAATTTCTTCACACTTCTTCGGTGTCTCATTCAATCTGAGGCTGTGCTTCCAATACCACATCCTACCCACCACCGTGAACACCGGTTTACCTCCATAACCTATTCTGCTACGTCTACCACTGACACCTTCATACACGGCCTTGTTATCTCTATCCTACGTCCCTTGCTGGATTTCCTTTTTCACTGTTTGTTCATCAACTCATCTAAAACTCTGCTAAATAGATCCTCACCTGGTCCAAGCCCCATTTCACCCATCAGGTCTACATTGTCTTCTCCTTTACAATTATTGATTCCAGTATAAAATTCTCATCCTCCATATTTAAACCCATTCATTGCTCATCCCTCCCTTAACTGTGCAGCTCTTCCACCTTGCAAAACTGACCCCTGCCTCTTAATCTAATGTTATTTTCCTCCTGTGACCCACTCATGATGTTGAATACCCTTTTAAAAACTCAGCTGTCACTACATTTCCCTCTCTGCTAATCTTGGCCCTTCTTAAAATGCAGCTTTTTAATCAAGCTTTTGATTGCCTCACCTAATATTTCCTGTTATGGCTCCGCATTTGGTGATGTCTAATTATGTCTCTGTGCAGCACTTTGGGACATTTTCCTGTCCTTTGGGACAATGTGCTGCAGGGAAGTGTGAAAGTACTTGGTAAAGAGTCAGATTGATTTCATTTCAGTGTGTAAAACTGGGTGTTGAAGAGAAAGATGGCTTAATCATGCTTTGAATGTTTATTTTCTGAATCAGAGAGTTTCCACCCTTATATGCTTGCAAATCTGTACACATGTACAGATTCTGGATTAGTGGTGCTGGAAGAGCACAGCAGTTCAGGCAGCATCCAAGGAGCTTTGAAATCGACGTTTCGGGCAAAAGCCCTTCATTTTTACCTTTTACACATGTACAGAAGTCAGGCCATCGATTTGGATCAATATTTGCATTCTTTGACTCATTTCTCGTTCCTGCTGGGTTGGGACTGAAACAATAGATCAGTCATTGAAAGGACAATATCCTCCAAAGTTTTTGGTAGATACTGTACACCCAGTCTCATGTGAAGCAATTGTTAATAAGGCATTGCCTTTGCACAAGATAGCACAGTATGATTGACTGCATTTCCATTTTTTTCTGACCGCCATGCTTTCAAAGGAATCAGATCATTTGCAGAATTCAAAACTTGAAAGGAATCTTTAACCTTTCATGTACCCTGTAAGCACTACCAACAACAAAAAACTTACATTTATTTAGCACCACTAACTTGGTAAAGGATCTGAAGGTATTTCATGAACCTTGAACAAAACCTGAACCAAAATAAAAGCAAAATTATCCTGGGGACTTTAACCTCAGTAGGTCTGACAGCACCTATGGAGAGAAAAAGAGTCCGGTAAGGACTATCCAAAGAAGAATCATTTTTGACTTAAAAACATAGCTTTTACATTTGTAAGTTAGGACTGTTACTATCTTGCAGATGCGTTAAAGCCAGTGAGATGATGTCAGGGTCATGAGCTTGGTTGTGAATGTGATGTCAGTTTCCCATAATATGATCGATAAGCAGATGTTGAAATCAATAGTTTATCTACCATTGTAAGAAAAGTCTTTGTCTGGTAGCTTAGTCTGTTAGCAAACCAATCAACCTCAATATTACACTCCCACTTTTGTGTGGGCAGGAAGGCGAACGTGAGTCTGCTTTTTCACCAACTGAAGTGAAAACATGTGAAGGAAGTGGGGTTCATCCTTTCAGAGAGGTTCCCTGTGCATAATCCACCGCAACATGATACCCCTTTCCTTTGTGACTCCCATCATGCCTTCAAAACCTGTTTGTCTACCTCTGTCAGTTTTTCTATGGTACTTTATCCCTGATTGTCCAAAAACCCTGGACTTACCTGAGTCAGGGATCCACTGGTCTCTTCAATGTATTTCCAGTAATGATCACCTGATATGCACAAGAGAATGCAGAAGAAGCTCAGTAGGTCTAATAGCATCTGTGGACAGAGAATCTGGTTAATGTTGAGAGTCTCTGGCCAGAGCAGGATAGATAGATATGGAATCAGCTGGAAAATGGAGGACAGCCAAGAGTTTGGTGTGAACATCAATTTTAAAAGATTTAGTAGGTTCAGTCACATTGATTCCATTCTCAGCTTTAATTTGGGCTATTTCAGGACGAGGGAAGAGTCACAATCTGATTGGAGAATGCAAAGATGGAATTCTGATAAAATGAGCACATATTTGGGAGGTAACAACATTTTCGAGGATGTTAAGGAAAATAATAATTTGGAATTTAATTAGCAAAGGGAGAGGGAAAGGTTTGTAGGGAATAGGGAGATGGAGAATGTACATCTTATGTCAAAGGGCAACATCATAGCAACTTTGAAGGAGAGAGGGGCACAGTTTGAGAAGAGAGAACTGTGAAAATATCAGCTGGCAAGAAAATCTGGTGGGAAGATGAGTGTTCAGCAGATCAGTATTAAAACATGGGAGCAGGAGCTGTCTCTTTTGGACCAATCAAGCTTGGTTAAGACATGACAAGGAAGATAGGTGAAAATCTAGAGAAAAGTGTTTGTTCAGGACTAGAACAAGGTTGGGTTTACAGGCAACCTTGGAAGAACCTGGGTTTGATGGACCACAGAACCTGGGTTTGGGCGGCACGGTGGCACAGTGGTTAGCACTGCTGCCTCACAGCGCCAGAGACCCGGGTTCAGTTCCCGCCTCAGGCGACTGACTGTGTGGAGTTTGCACGTTCTCCCCGTGTCTGCGTGGGTTTCCTCTGGGTGCTCCGGTTTCCTCCTACAGTCCAAAGATGTGCAGGTCAGGTGAATTGGCCATGCTAAATTGCCCGTAGTGTTAGGTAAGAGGTAAATGTTGGGGTATGGGTGGGTTGCGCTTCGGCGGGTCGGTGTGGACTTGTTGGGCCGAAGGGCCTGTTTCCACACTGTAGAGTAATCTAATTGAATCTAATCTAAGAAAGGGAGGAACATTACAGAGGCTGATCACACTGTTGAATCTTAATAACACAGCTAATGGGTTTCCTGCACTTGTTGGCGGTAAATGCAGTGGTTGGTGACAGGACAGAGAAATTTGAGGAAATGGTTAAGAGCAGAGAAAAGAAAGAGTTGGAGAATCTAATGAAGGTCAGGAGAGCAGCAAACCTATGGAGAGAGAAAGGTAAATTGAGATAGAAGCTGAAATCACTGAGGATGAGAAGTCAGTTCTCCCTTATAGATTAAGGCAACAAAGGTCTAGGTTTCCCCCATCTCATGTACAATTAGACTGTTGCAAGGTTCCTTTCTCTATTGAGCCCCTCACCATTATTGCAATTTTATCATTGTTGAGATAAAAACAAAATATTAAAACTATGATTGATGGGATAGTGCATCACCTAGCTGAACTTAGAATGGAGGCTCAGTAAAGCCTGATAATAATTGTAGTTTTCAATCTTCATATGTTCTTTGAGTAATGCAGTGAGAATTTTACTTGCAGGAACATTAGATTAGATAATGTCACAGCATTGCAGCCCTGCGGTTTCAGCCTTCAATCCCTGTGAGCTCTGTTTCTTCTGGCTCACATCGGATCACAGAATTCCCTGTTTTCCTCTTGAGGTTTGGATTCCACCATTCAGATGGTGAAATTTGAATTCAATGAAAATCTGGAATTAAGAGCCTAATGATGACCCTGACCACAGTTGATGATAAATACCCATTTAATTCACTAATTTCCTTTAGGAAGGAAATTGCCATCCATATCAGTCTGGCCTACATATGACTCCAGACCCACAGCATGTGGTTGACTCTTAACTGCACTCTAGGCATTTAGGGATGGATAATAAATGCAGGCCTAGCCAGAGGTACCCATATTCCATGAGTTAATATGAAACAAAAGATTTTTTGATTATCTGCTTTTCTCCTGGGACACATTGAACCTTATAACTCTTACAGGGAGTTAATCTTCAAATATTTATGACTTGCACATCCAAAATATTTAGTGCAGACACTCATCAGCATGTAAAATCAAAGATTTAGAAGAAATTCATGCACACAAAATATATTTTAGACTGGTCTGGAAGTGTAATCAGAGCATATCTGTCATGAATGACCTTTCACCTCTCCAGAAATAAGCATAAACTAAAACTTGTACTTTGTTCTCATTAGTCACCTAACTTGAGTTCTGATCAATAGGAAGCAATAGCTTTAGAATGCCATGTACTGCATAGCAATTGTCCATGTAGTCAATATATTAAATGCAGAAATGAGCATCTTCCAAAAGCAGCAGTAGCTATCCTTAACATATATTATTTTTGCTGCTACAATTAGATAAAGTAAGAATTAAACTGAAGTGACAGTGGTAATCAGTACCTAACCTATAATACTGATCAACCTATCAAGCCAGTTCCCTTAAAGTACTGAGTGGCCATTTACAAAGTTGGCAATTTACTTATTGAAGCAGAGCAGAAAATATATTTGTTTGGTTCTATGAATAATTTTATTTTAATTATATGCAATTAATTAGATTAATTCAACATGAGAAACAAGACACAGTATAGTGAAAAAAATAGTTGCTGCAAAATTTACTGGGAAAAAGAATAGTTAAATGAACATTCGATTTTGATTATAGTATTTGGTTTAACATCTTTCCGCAGTGTATTCATTAATTATGATGACCGGACTTCAAACAACATGAAGATTAGGTTACTGCTATATGTATTCATGGCTGTGGTACTCTAAAGCCAGTATGTCTATGGAGTCTGTAATTGTCCACAAATGTCTGCTTTGATAATCTGAAGATGATAGTGATTTTGTCAAGTTATAGTGCAGTTAGAATGAAAGCCCTGCTAATGTACAAGTCAAATGACAAGAGGGATCTAGACACTTTGCAATGTGCTTGCTTCTGTTTAAAGAAATTGATAGTCACAACATTTTGAGCAGAAACAACATAATCTACAATTGTGCCCATCCATGCACAGGATCTTGTACCTTCTGTTATACCAACACCCAAAGCACTTCAATATGGCAGCATGGCCAGACTGATATTGCCTGTTGAATTGATGTGTGATATACGTGCTTTACTGATAGTCTGTAGCACTGTACACTGTTGTTAATTGCTTTGAAACTGCAAATCCCACAACGTGTGGTTATAATTCCAGGAAGCAGATCACATCCTTGCTTGCTCCAACTCTATCAATTTGAAAGAAACCAGGATCCGTTGTAAGAAGAGAAAACTGCAGTATAGGAAAACAGAAATGCAAAATGATCATAAGTCCCAGATCACCTGGGTGTTAATGAGTCATGGAGCAGATGTGGATTTGTCTGAGTGTTTATTAACTCAGTGTTTCTAGACAAAAGGGACTTGTTTTGCTTTTTCATTCTGTTACAAAAAAACATCTACAGAGATTTCTAAGAAAGTCTGCTTACAGCCTCCCCTGTGGAATTCTCTTACAGACAGTATTATTGTCTGGAATAATTAAATTGTCCTAATGAGGGCATTCATTCAGGGAAGCCTAGTTATGTATGGATGCTAGGCCCCCTAATTCAAGAGCCTAATCTGCTATTTCAGGCTTGGCATTGGTTGACCCTTTTCTTCCTTTCTCTTCTATATAAAGACTATGTGTACGTGCGCCCCATTTTATTGCCAAAAGCTAGGCACAGGCTTTGTGCCTGGAAAACTGCCATGCTGCTGTGATCAACTTTCTCATCCGCTGCCGCCTGGATTGCTCGGATACATTTGTTCTTGGCTTGATCAGATGCCTGGATTTGGTTGTGGAGATGACCCTAGGTGCTCAATGTATGTGGAGGACAGTCAACCTTTAATGCCTGGTAATTAGAGATAATTAGTTTGTTAACCTGGCACGCTACATCTCATTCACAATGCGGGAAGTTACATTTTAGATTATGAGAGGCCTAAGTCTATTTGTGGAAGTTGTCCAAATTGTAACTGTGGCACCTTGTTCTCATTCAGTCATGGAGATGTACAGTACGGTAACAGATCCTTCGGTCCAACCCGTCCACGCTGACCAGATATCCCAACGCAATCTAGTCCCACCTGCCAGCACCCGGCCCATATCCCTCCAAACCCTTCCTATTCATATACCCATCCAAATGCCTGTTAAATGTTGCAATTGTACCAGCCTCCACCACTTCCTCTGGCAGCTCATTCCATACAAATACCACCCTCTGTGTGAAAAAGTTGCCCTTAGGTCTCTTTTATATCTTTCCCCTCTCACACTAAACCTATGCCCTCTAGTCTGGACTCCCCGACCCCAGGAAAAATACTTTGTCTATTTATCCTATCCATGCCCCTCATAATTTTGTAAACCTCTATAAGGTTACCCCTCAACCTCTGACGCTCCAGGGACAACAGCCCCAGTCTGTTCAGCCTCTCCTTATAGCTCAAATCCTCCAACCCTGGCAACATCCTTGTAAGTCTTTTCTGAACCCTTTCAAGTTTCACAATATCTTTCCGATAGGAAGGAGACCACAATATTCCAACAGTGGCCTAACCAATGTCCTGTACAGCCACATGACCTCCCAACTCCTGTACTCAATACTCTTACCAATAAAGGAAAGTGTACCAAACGCCTTCTTCACTATCCTATCTACCTGCGACTCCACTTTCAAGGAGCTATGAACTTGCATTCCAAAGTCTCTTTGTTCAGCAACATTCCCTAGGACCTTACCATTAAGTGTATAAGTCCTGCTAAGATTTGGCTTTCCCAAAATGCATCACCTCGCATTTATCTGAATTAAACTCCATCTGCCACTTCTCAGCCCATTAGCCCATCTGATCAAGGTCCTGTTTGTAATCTGAGGTAACCTTCTTTGCTATCCACTACACCTCCAATTTTGGTGTCATCTGCAAACTTACTAACCGTACCACTTATGCTCGCATCCAAGTCATTTATATAAATGACAAAAAGTAGAAGACCCTGCACCAACCCTTGTGGCACTCCAATGGTCACATGTCTCCAGGCTGAAAAACAACCCTCCACTAACACCCTCTGTCCTCTACCTTTGAGCTAGTCTGTATTCAAATGGCTAGTTCTCCCTGTATTCCATGAGATCTAACCTTGCTAATCAGTCTCCCATGGGGAACCTTGTTGAATACCTTACTAAAGTGCATATACATCACATCTACTGCTCTGCCCTCATCAATCCTCTTTGTTACTTCTTCAAAAAATTCAATCAAGTTTGTCAAACATGATTTCCCACGCACAAAGCCATGTTGACTATCCCTAATCAGTCCTTGCCTTTCCAGATAAATGTACATTCTGTCCCTCAGGATTCCCTTCGACAACTTGCCCACCACTGACGTCAGGCTCACTGGTCTATAGTTCCCTGGCTTGTCTTACCACCCTTCTTAAAACAGTGGCACCATGTTAACCAACCTCCAGTCTTCCGGCACCTCACCTGTGACTATTGATGATACAAATATCTCAGCAAGAGGCCCATCAATCACTTCTCTAGCTTCCCACAGAGTTCTCGGGTACACCTGATCAGGTCCTGGGGATTTATCCACCTTTATGCATTATGTTCTGTTAACCATTTGGTATTAAGCGCTAGGGCTAGAGCTCATTGTTTCTTCTGGATAAAATACTGAAATTTGGAATGTTGAACTGTACCAAAAGGGGCCAACATTTAGTAGTTCCATTGCTTGAGCAACATCTACAACTGCTTTAAAATTTATGAAGTTATACTTTTCAAGTGACTGAATTACAGTTTACCAGTTAAGAGCAAAGTACATGTTAATGATATTCAAATTGCAATGTTATTTCTCTCTCTTCTCTGCCTTCGGCGTCCCACGGCCACCTCACCAGAATTAGATGTAAATGTCTAGCTCTGGTCTGTGTTACAGGAAGGATATTATTAAGCTGGAGAGGGTTCAGAAGAGATTTACCAAAATGTTGCTGGGAATGGAAGGTTTGAGTTTGAAGGAAAGGCTGGACAGGCTGGGACTTTTTCACTGGAACGTAGGAAGTTGAGAGGTTACTCTATATACGTTTACAAATTAATGAGAGATATAGATAAGATGAATGGCAGGTATCTTTTCCCCAGGGTGAGGGATTTCAAGACTGGGGGGGCATATTTTTAAGGTGAGAGGGGAAAGACTTTAAAAAGACATGAGGGATAAATTCCTTACACATAGTGGTTCGTCAGTGGAATGAACTTCTCGAGGAAGTGATGGTGGCAGCTACAGTTACAATGTTTAAAAGACATTTCGATAAGTACATGAATAGGAAATATTTGAAAGGATATTGGCCTAGAGCAGGCATGTGAGACTGAGTTAGTTTGGAATTATGGTCAGTATGGACTGGTTGGTCCAAAGGGTCTGTGTCTGTGCTGTCTGACTCCATGACCATATGTGGTGATCAAATGGGTTAGGGATAGGCTAATGTGATTTTGGGGTACTTAGATTGAAATGCATAACTAGAGGGCATACGTTTAAGGTGAGAGGGGAAAAAATTTAGAAGGGAGCTAAGGGGCAAGTTTTTCACTCAGAGGGTGGTACGTGTATGGAATGAGCTGCCAGAGAAGTGGTGGAGGCTGGTACAATTACAAGATTTAAAAGGCATCTGATTGGGTACATGAGTAGGAAGGGTTTCGAGGGATAATGGCCAAGTGCTAGCAAATGAGACTGGATTAGTTTACCTGGTCGACATGGACGAGTTGGACCGAAGGATCTGTTTCTGTGCTGTACATCTCTGACTCTAGTGTTGAAGCATCCCCGAGAGCTTCAGTGGATAAGGGAGGATTCCCTACTGCAGTCTGCTCAACCTTCCCTGGTTCTTTCCCGATCCATTGCCTGGAATAAAATTCTTACAAGCAGTCCATTAAAGATTTAGCACATTTATTTAAACATTTACTACAGTATCACAGTTACAGAGTAACAAGACACCTAGTCTAAGTAGAAGTTCTAAAACCTCAGCAGAGTAGCAGTACCAGCACTTACCAACCTCTCTCAGACTACTCTGAAAATGGCATTCACAATCTTTAGTATTTATACAATTTTTGCCCACTAAACATGTCAATCAAACTCATGCTGTTCAATGTGATGTCCTCCCCACACTCCTGCTGTGCTTGTGATGAATTTGTTCGTCTTTTGAACACATTACTAGATTAGCGATGACAAAACTGCCCTATTACTGACTGAGGTGATGACATTAAGTGTTGATATCCTCTAAAGTTTGGTCACATACTCATTACCTCATTTCCTTTTGTAAACCTGATTGACTTTCTTTTGTCTTAAACCCATTCCTCATTGTTTTCCACCCCACATGCTTGGTCAGTAAACTCTTTATTCAAACCCCTATTGTTTTTCCTGGTAGGTACTTGAAATGATCTGTCAAAGGCTTTTGTGCCTCCTTAATGACTAGAGACCCTAACTTAATTTCACAGCAGTGAAGAGTTGTGAAATTAAAACCATGAGAAGTAATGCACCATTAATTAGAATTATTAATTCTCCAAACACTATCACAGTTTTAAGATTTGGAGATGCTGGTGTTGGACTGGGGTGCACAAAGTTAGAAATCACACAACACCAGGTTATAGTCCAACAGGTTTATTTGGAAGCACTAGCTTTCAGAGCGCTGCTCCTTCATCAGATGATTGTGGAGAGTAAGATTGTAAGACAGAATTTATAGCAAAAATTCTCAGTGTGATGTAACTGAAATTATTTATTGAAAAAGACCTGAATTGCTTGTTAAGTCTCTCATCTTTTAGAGTGAGCCTGTTAGTATCAGTTCTTTCATATGTAAATCGCAAAACTTTTTTTAAAAGTTACATTCTCAAGTGGACTTTAACAATTGGTGTCATGTTGGCTCAGATGAAGTATTGATGGTGTTAACTCCCTGTGAGGTTGTCTGTGCCACAATGGTCAGACTGATTCTAATCTAAAAAAATTGATTTTCAGAATCTTACATGCATTCATGCAGTTTTTGAGCCAAGTAAATTATAATTCTAAAAGTACAAATTCACACCACCAACTTTTATGAGTGTGTAGGGGGTTGGGGGAGTGGTTTGTTATGAATGTCTGTGAGAGGGTGTGTGTGTGTGTTTAATTTCAGTTACTTTACACTGGGAACTTTAGCTATAAATTCTGTGTCTTACAATCTTACTCTGCATAATCACCTGATGAAAGAGCAGCGCTCCGAAAACTAGTGTTTCCAAATAAACCTGTTGTACTATAACTTGGTGTTGTGTGACTTCTAACTTTGTACAGTTTTAGGATTGATTAAATGATGATGCTTAAAGGTATGACTTCTCTTTCTACACCAGAGACTTTTTGGGCTGGTTACTACAGTTTGTTATTTATGTAAAATCTCTTAAGCTTTGTTATGATAAACAGGACTGTAGCTTAAGAAGGAGCCTAAATAAATCATGTTAGTTGATATTAATATTATCCCTTTAATATTTTAGAGACAGTGTATATTATTTTACAATCATACATCATAAAATTTGGTTTCGTTATGACTAACCTTCTGCCCTAAAAATACCAGTTAGGCGACAAAATAGCATTTGTGGCATACTCACCATTTTGGTGAGGGCATTGGAGGGTGGGTTAGCCCTGTGAATGCAGATGGGCAGCGAGCTCAGATGCAGATTTCACATCAACATTAACAGGAACATGCTATAAGTGTCTCCTCAACAGATACAGCTGTACACATGTTCAAGAACAGAAAGGATTTCTCACAGGGACCCCACTGTCCGCATTGTTTTGAAGGGGTAGTGTGTGTGCAGAAAACATCTGCCTGATGCAGAGTAGACACATCATGAGAGTTGTAGATCTTGCATTTCAGATCTATGCAGAGATGACATGAAGCTGTATGAGTGTAATTTAGATTAGAGGGTTTTAAAATCTCTCCACCACTCTCTTCTTTCTCCAGTTTGTAAAGGCACACCGGACCTAACTAATCAAGTACAGAGTACAGAGAGCATAGATCAGTCAGACATAGACAAACAAGGAACAATTGAACAGTATAATGATGCCAATTTGCATACTATTTTGGAGCTTATTACATTTTTTCTTGCTTGCCAGTGAAAAGCAGACAGAACAGGCATACTGTTTTGTGAGAATTGCCCTTGATCTCATGCTGCAAGATGCCATTACCAGCACGTGTATCAATTTGCAATGTGTGAATTCTGAGATTTTCCTTCTTTTATTTCACAGGATGTGATTATTGGGGGCTAGGCGTGGTGGTAAATTAATCTCTTGAACCACTGCAGTCTATATAGTGTAGCCACAACTACAGTGTCATGAGGAAAGGGTTTGCAATTTTTACCCAGCACAAGTGAGGGAACCAAATTTGGAGGGGATTCCACACTGTCCAGCAGTTCACACTTTCCATCTGCCATCACTGCAAATCAGAGACTATCCTTAAGCAAACGGCTTATGGTTCCAATACCCAGCCTGTACTTATGTGGACGTCAATTGTGCAATGAAAGACATGCTGCATGGCACAGAATACAATACAGCACCTCATTAGCATGTTGAAATCAAATGTCACTGCCTGGACAATTCTGGAGGAGCCCTGCAGTAATCAGCAAAGGATGTGTCAGACTGGTGATGCCGGACTACGGTGGCATCATGGGGAGACAGGTCTTCTCCCCAACTCTGTGGCGACCGGCCAAGAAGCATAAAAAAGAATGGAGGAGACAACCTGTCTGGCTGACTTGTCTGTGATCTGACTTGGGTCAACCTTAGGTCTTGTTGACCAAGAGTTATGGACTTTACCTCCATCCTGTTGGCCATAATTCAAAATTAAAAGCCACCACAAAGTACCCATTGCAAATCAAATTTATAACTCCCACTAAGTTATACTGCAAATTAGAAGAAATCACCCCCTTCTGCATTCCCTTAATATAAGGCACAGGAGCAAAAGTTGGTCGTTCAGTCCATTGAGTCTGCTTCACCAGCTAATGTGATCATGGCCGATCCGAATAATCATCAACTGCAGTTTCCTGTCATTTCCCAAGAAACCTTGATTACCTTACTAATTAAACAATCTGTTGATCTCAGCCTTGAATATAAGATGATAAGACCATAAGGTATTGGAGCAGAATTAGGCCATTTGGCTGACTCAGTCTGCTCCACCATTTAATCACAGCTGATATGTTTCTCCACCCCAACCTGCTGCCTTCGCCTCATTAATAAAGAACCTATCTATCTGTTTTAAATACACTCAATGACTTGGCTTCCACACTCCTCTGTGGCAATGAGTTCCACAGAGTCACCACCCTCTGGCTGAGGAAATTCCTCCTCATCTCAGTTCTAAAGGGTTGTCTCTTCAGTCTGAGGCTGTGCCTCAAGTCCTAATCTCTCCTACCAGTGGAAACATCTTCTCAACATCTACTCTATCAAGTTGTATCAGTATTCTGTATGTTTCAATCAAAAGCCCCGTCATCCTTTTAAACTCCATAAAGTATAGACCCAGAGTCCTCAATCTCTCCTTCTATGACAAGCCCTTCATCCCCAGCATCATTCTTGTAAACAGCCTCTGCACCCTCCAAGGCCAGCATATCCTTCCTTTGATATAAGGCCCAAAACTGCTTTCAGCATTCCAAATTCAGACTGACCAGACCCTCATACCAGCTCAGCTGTACATTGCTGCTGTTGTATTCTAGCATTTTGAAATGCAAACATTGCATGTACCTTTCCAACTGCCAATTGATTCTGAACTAGAACTCCGAAGTCCCTTTGTGCTTCAGATTTCCAAATCCATTTCCCATTTAGAGAATAGGGTATCTCTCTATTCTTCCACCAAAATGCATAACCCTACACTTTCCCATGTTGTATTCCATCTGCCACTTATTTGCCTAATCCCTTAACCTGTCCAAGTTCTTCTCCAGCGTCCCTGTCTCTACAAATGTGCAGGTTAGGTGAATTGGCCATGCTAAATTGCCCATAGTGTTAGGTGAAGGGGTAAATGTAGGAGAATGGGTTTGGGTGGGTTATGCTTCGGCGGGTCGGTGTGGACTTGTTGGGCCGAAGGGCCTGTTTCCACACTGTAAGTAATCTAATCTAATCTAACACTACCTGTGCCTCCACCTGTCTTTGTGTCATCTGCAAACTTTAAAAAAATGCTGTCAATTCCTTTGTCCAGATCATTTATGTATAAGTAGTTGTGATTCTCAACACAGATCCTTGCAGAACTTCAGTAGTCACCAGCTGCTATCCTGAAAAAGATCTCTTTATCCCCACTCTCTGCCTTCTGCCAGTCATCTAATCTTCTATCCATGCCAGTACCTTGCCCCTAAGACCATGGGCTCTTATGTTATTTACCAGTCTCTTGGGTGGCACTTTGTCAAAGACCTTCTGCAAATCCAAACATATTACCTTCACTGGCTCTCCTTTGTCTAACTTGCTCATTACCTCCTCAAAGAATTGTAACAGGTTGGCCAGGCATGACTTTCCCCTGACTCAGCCTCATGCAAGTACTCGCAATCTCATTCTTAATAATAGATTCTAAAATTTTACCAGTGACCGAGGTCAGGGTAGCCGGCCTATAATTTCCTGTCTTCAGCTCCCTCCCTTCTTAAACATGGGTGTTATAGTATCCATTTTACAGTTCACTGAGACCCTCCCTGACTTCAGTCATTCTTGAAAGATCATCACCACTGCCTCCACAATTTCCTCAGCTCTCCTTTAGAACCCTGGAGTGTCGTCCATCGGTCTGGGTGATTTAGTCATCTTCAGACCTTTCAGCGTCCTCAGCAGCTTCTCCTCTCAGTGATGACCTCTATACTCACCGCTGGCCCAGAATGTCTTGATGTTCTGGTATTCGACTGGTGTAGACTGGTGAAGACTGATGCAAAAGTACCTATTCCATTCCTCCACTCTTGCCTCTCTCTTCCTTCTTATATATCTTTTTAAAAACTTGCAATTTTTTTTAATATCAGTATCTAGCTTACCCTCATTCTTCATCTTCTCCCCTTATTGTTTTTTTAATTGTCCTCTAGTGGTTTTTAAAGGCTTCCCAATCCTCTGGCTTTACAGTAATCTTCACCACACTGTATGCCTTTTCTTTTCCTTTCTTCTTTATGCTATCCCTGACATCCCTTGTCAGCCATGGTTGCCTCTTCCTCTCCTTAAAATGCTTATTCTTCCTTGGGATGAAACTTTGCTGTTGCTTCTGAATCACCCCCAGAAATTGATAGAAACATAGAATTCCTACAGTGCAGAAAGAGACCATTTGGCCCATTAAATCTGTACTGATGATCCAAAGAGCATCCCACTCAAATCCAGCCCCCTACCCTATTCCGGAGCCCTATATTTGCCATGGCTTGTCCACCTGGCCTGCACATCTCTGGATAATACAGACAATTTAGCATGGCCAATCTTCCTAGCCTGCAAGAGGAAACTGTGGAAAGAAATTAGAGCAAAAACTACAGAAACCCATGCAGATAATGTGCAAACTCCAAACAGACAGTCACCTGAGGCTGGATTTGAACCTGGGACTCCAGACCCTTAATGATTCACCTGGAGCCTGTCCCATCGGAACAGTTCCTTCATTCCCCAGTACTGGTGCCAATGTCCCATTTCTCCCAAACTCATCTTTTGAGCCACGTGCTTATCTCTTTAATCTTTTTGACCCTGTGCCAATTTGCTTGTGGTTCCGATAGTAATCTGGGAATTGTTACCTTTTTTGGTTCCACTTTTTAGTTTAGCCCTAGTTGCTCATTCCTGCAAAAGAACCTCTTCCATCTTTCTACCTACATCATAGTACCTAAATGGACCGTGACAACGAGATCTTTCCCCTCCCTCTCCAAGGTCCTTTGCAATCCCAATGAGATTTCCTGAAACTGGGCACTGGGGCGGGTAACACGGCCTTTGGGAGTCTCGATACTGGCCAGGGATTGAAATGTCTATTCCACTGATGATACTATCCCTGATTACAACTACATTTTTTTTCTCTCCCGACTCTTGAATATCTACCTGTACTATGGTGCTATGGTCAATTTTTTCATTCTTATTAAAGCACACACACTCAGCCACACAGGGAACTAGAATTTCAAACCCATCAAGAGAAGTGCAAGGGCTGAGGCTCCTTCAGCACTACCTCCTGGATCCCTCTACTTGCATCACGTAGTCACACCTTCTTGTCCCTGGTCACTGACAGAATCTGAGGTAGTTAATTAAAGGGGTGTGACTGCCTCCTCAAACACAGCGTCCAGGTAACTCTCTACCTCCCTGATGTCTTGCGGTGCTTGATGCACAAAATCAAGTTTATCACCTCTAAGCTGGAATTCCTCAAGCAAACAACATTTGCTACAGATGTGGTCACTCTGAACCACAATGGAGTCCACCAACTCCCACATCAAGGAGCTCCAACCCATTGCCACACCCTGCATCTCTATTTCATATGTGTAGCTTTTAACTTTTTTAAAAAATTTCCTGCTGGTCTTTTGTTTGTAACCAATACATATTTCCCTTATTTACTTTAAAATGAGAGTAATCTGTAATAGTCAAATTAACAGCTTTACCAACCAATGAACTTATGATGATCCTGTGATGTCACCTTTGTGCTTAATGACCCAGCCATAGCCCTCTCTGATAAAGAATGCCATAAAAGAGAAGAAATTCTTCCTCATCCCTGCCTTAAATGGGCAACGTTTTACTCTGAGATTATATGCCCTCTAGTTCCAGACTCTCCCAAAAGGGGAAGCAACTTTTCCATATCTACCCTGTGAAGGCCCCTAAGAATTTTGTATGTTTTAGTAAGGTTTTGATTTGTCTATATTGCAATTAGTACAGGCGCAACCTCTCCTCTTCAAACAGCCTGACCATACCCTGGATCAGCCCAGTGAACCTTCTCTGTACTACCTTCTCTGTACTGCCTTCTATGCCAGTATATTTTGCCTTTGCTAGGGAACCCAAAACTATTCTCTGTATTTCAGCTATAGCCTGACTAGTGCCTTGTATCATTTTAGCCAGATCTCCTTATTTTTATACTCCAGTCCCATTAAAGTAAAGACCAATATTCCATTTGACTTCCCTACTACCTGCTGCATTTTCATGCAAAGTTTTTTAAGATTTATTCACGAGGACTCCCAAATCCCCCGTGCTGTAGTTTTCTGCAGACCTTCTCCATTTAAATAGAGCTAAAAATCACAACACCAGGTTGTTGTCCAACAGGTTTATTTGGAAGTACAAGCTTTCGGAGCGCTGCTCCTTCATCAGGCAGCTAGTGGAGTAGCTACTCCACCAGCTACCTGACGAAGGAGCAGCGCTCCGATAGCTTGTACTTCTAAATAAACCTGTTGGACTATAATCTGGTCGTAGAGTCCTAGAGATGTACAGCAAGGAAACAACTCATCCATGCTGACCAGATATCCCAACCCAATCTAGTCCCACCTGCCAGCACCCGGCCCATATCCCTCCAATCCCTTCCTATTCATATAACCATCCAGATGCCTCTTAAATGTTGCAATTGTGCCAGCCTCCATCACTTCCTCTGACAGCTCATTCTATACAAGTCCCACCCTCTGCGTGAAAAAGTTGCCCCTTAGGTCTTTTCTATGTCTTTCCCCTCTCACCCTAAACCTATGCCCTCTATTTCTGAACTCCCCCACCCTATTTATGCTGTCCATGCCTTTCATGATTTTATAAACCTCTACAAGGTCACCCCTCAGCCTTCAACACTCCAGGGAAAACAGCATCAGCCTATTCGGCTTCTCCCTGTAGCTCAAATCCTCCAACCCTGGCAACATTCTTGTAAATCTTTTTTGAACCCTTTCAAGTTTCACAACATCCTTCCAATACCAGAATTGTATGCAATATTCCAACAGTGGCCTAACCAATGTTGTGGCTGTATGGAACATGACCTCCCAACTCCTGTACTCAATACTCTGAACAATAAAGGACAGCATACCAAACACCATCTTCATTATCCTATCATTGTGTGATTTTTAATTTTATTCACCCCGGTCCAACACCGGCACCTCCACAGCATTTAAATAATACTGAGCTCCTCTGTTTCTCCTGCCAAAGTGCATAACCTCACATTTTCCCATGTCAAATTGCACCTGCCAAGCCACACACTTAACCTGTCTGTGTACCTCTTGTCTCTGTTTTCCATGTGATTGTCTCAATATTTCTGTGCAGTACCTCATGGCTGGTGGAAGGCCGCTGACCTTCAGTAAAGGAGACTTCAGGTGGGCTTGCAGGATGTCCTTGAGCTGAACTGTTGAGTGACTCACTTCTTGCATGTGCAGGAGCAGTCTAGGCTGGCAGGTTTCCGAACAATGGAAAGGGAACCACTGGAGTCGGAGAGACTGGAGGGTGAAAACACTCCTCCTCAGGCAGGACAGCAGTTTTGTTCCCCATGGAACTGTTACCATTCAATTTGACCTCAGCAATATGATTTGTTGGAGGATAGTTTTAAGGCTGCTTTGAGACCCTGCAAGCCCCTTTTGAACAGTGGTATCTGTAGTCAATGTTGGCAGCTGTCCGAGTTTGCATGGCTATATGCTGAGACGTCAGCCATTAGGTACTGTGTCACTGTTGGATCTATAAATGTTCTCAAGAAGTTGGCAACCACAGCCACACTGCTCTAAGTCCTGCACAAAACCCTTGGCCATACTCCTACCAGACTCTTTCATGATCCTTCACATTGACCGCATGCCTTCTCCATGCACAACAGATTAGTTTCTGATTAATGGTTAATGTCAGTTGAGATCATTTTTCTTCTGTGTGCCCTCCTAGTGAAGATGCCCAATGCAGTAGAACAGGTGTGCAACCTTGCCCTCTCTGCTGTGTTGTTACATGAGCAATCCTCAACCCTGCCCTGGTTCAGGCCACTTATACCCAACAAGTCACCATATGCAGCTGCTGTTTCTAATCTACCCTGTAAAGTGTGTGCAGTGTTAATAACTGAGCTGGTGGCTGTGATTGTGAGAGTAAGAGATGGAGTTTCACCTCTGTCGCTGTTTTCCTGTTTATTCCACTGCTGCCCAGTCAAGTTTGAGTTCTTGGATTTCTGAAAGGAGAGAGGCACAGAAGTGAGGGGAAGAGTGAGGAAGCAAGAGGTCCATTGTTACACTATCTTCAAGGTGTCTTAACAGCGAATTTCATGTATGGATTTTGTGTAACCCACAAAAAAGAAAAGCTTAGAGTCTATTTCATTAGACTGTCTTTATTAGTATAACAGTTCTGTGAGATTAGTTTTCCTTTTCTTGAGTCATTATGGACATGTATTGCTCATTATTGACCGGAATATAATGAGGGATAATTTTTTTAAAAAGCACTATTGATAATAACCAAAGAAACAAGTGGATAAGGTGGTCAAAAAGACATATAGCATGCTTGCCTTGATCAGTTAGCTGTGTAGAGCTTTAGTTAGGCCACATTTAGAATATTGTGTCATTGCCACACCACCAGAAGAATGTGGAGATTTTGGAAAGGGTACAAAGATGGTTCACTAGGATGTTATCTTGTTTTGTGGGTATTAACTGTGAGGAGACATTGTCCTGAAGAAGGGTTACTCCCGAAACGTTGACAACTTCTCCACCTCTTGATGCTGCTTGGCTTGCTGTGTTCTCCCAGCTTCCTGCTTGTCTACCTTTGATTCCAGCATCTGCAGTTTTTTTTTGTCTCTATGAGGAGAGATTGGACAAACTTGGTATGTTTTCGTTTGAGTGTTGAAGGATGAAGGGTGGTCTGATAGAAGATGACAAAATTATGAGAGGTATGGATAGAATGGATAGTCTTTTTCCAGAGTAGAAATGACAGTTACTAGGGGACACAAGTTTAAGGTAAAAGAGGGTAAGTATAAAGAGGTGTTTTTTACACCAAGGTTAATATGTGCCGAGAATGCACTGCTACAGGAGTCAGAGGAGATGGATACAATAGCAACATTTAAAAGGCGTATTGACAGATACATAAATAAGCAGGGGATAGAGGGATAATTGCAACACTTAAGAAGCATTTGGATGGGTATATGAATAGGAAGGGTTTGGAGGGATATGGGCTGGGTGCTGGCAGGTGGGACTAGTTAGAGTTGGGATATCTGGTCGGCATGGACGGGTTGGACTGAAGGGTCTGTTTTCATGCTGTACATCTCTATGACTCTATGATTGTGTCGAGGCAAAAGGTTGCTAGGTTAGAAAGGCATCATCCGTCAGCGCAGTCTTGTTGGGCTGAAGGGTCTGCTCCTGTGCTGTGTTGTTCTTTGTGTCCCTTCTTTATTACCAGATCAATCAGGGCTATATTTTCCACATTCGACTGTGTTGCTTTGCCACATGTCTTTATTAATTCACTTTTGATATTCCATTAATATTGCACCTTTGGGCTGTGACTTGTAGTAATTGTTTGAGCTATATTTACAGTAGCAAACTGGAATATGTCATCAAAGTGTTTGATTGGATAACTTTCAAGTGGCTGAGCTTATAGTATCGTTTTAGATCTGTTGCCCTTTTATGATCGCATCGGAACATTTAGTTTTTCAAAAACAAAAGTTTTAGATTCTCTATGATAAATTTCACATTTCCTTATAACTGTTTGGTAAGTAAACAATCACAGAGAGAGGAGAGGTGTTTACTATGTTCTGTCCCAGGGTTGCCACCTTGGAATAATACATTACTGGAGGCAGCTTCATATTTTTACCTCCACCTGCCCTGCGCTTACACTCCTGTCATTTCTCGTCCTACATGTGTGCACTTGTTTGTAAAGTGAATAGACTTTACAATACCTGATGTGAAGGTTCTTCAAGGAGTAAAAATTAATACCTAGGTCACTACCACTAAGAGCTATTACAAAAAATGTTTTTTTAAAACTATTCTTGAGATTATTTTTCTATTTGGTTTGGAAATGACTATGTTTGAAGGATAAGATTAGGGAAGGTGGTTGTGTAATACCACTGGTCTAGTAATCCATAAGGCCCAGGATTCAAATCCAGCTAGATATTGGAATTTTAAAATTCAGTTAATAAATGTGGAATTGAAAGCTAGTTTTGTTATCAATTGTTACCTATCTGGTTCACTAATGTTCTTTAGGGAAGGAAAATTGCCAAATTTGCTTTGTTAAGCCTACATGTGACTCCCACAGTGATGTTATTGACTGTTAGTGCCTTGTGCAATGGTATTTAGGGATGAGCAACAAATGATGGCCTTCTCAAAAATAAATAGTAAAGTAGAAAACATCATGAGGGACATGGATAGGGGTAAATAGACAAAGTCTCTCCCTGGGGTGTTGGAGTCCAGAATTAGAGGGCATAGGTTTATGGTGAGAGGGGAAAGATATAAAAGAGACCTAAGGGACAACTTTTTCACACAGAGAGTGACATGTGTATGGAATGAGCTGCCAGAGGAAGTGGTGGAGGTTGGTACAATTGCAACATTTAAGAGGCATTTGGATGGGTATATGAATAGGAAGGGTTTGGAGGGATATGGGCCAGGTGCTGGCAGGTGGGACTAGATTGAGTTGGTATATCTGGTCGGCCTGGACGAGTTGGACTGAAGGGTCTGTTTCCATGCTGTACATCTCTATGACTTTATCACTCGTTATCAAACTTCATTAGAGCTTGAAATGTTGAACACTGTTTCATTAAGCAGATGCTGCCAGCCTTGCTCAGTGTTTTCTCTTTTTAAATCAGCTTTCCAACATCCACAGCATTTTGGTCTTACTAGACTGAGCTGTATTCTTCAGTATGCACTAAATCTCAGTTTGGATCAATTTAATTTCTGCAACAGAATTATCACCAGCAGAATCAATAAATTCCCGTGCTCAGTGGGGCGAGCCAGATGCTCTGCTCTATATTTGATACACTGGCACAAACAATGGGTGCAGAATTTCTCGCTAGTGTGTCAGCCCGAACATTTGGGCCTTGTCTGCAATTTTTTCAATAAGTGCAGTATTTGGCTTAGATCTGCTAAGAATCATAGAATCCCGACCGTGTGAAGCAGACCATTTGGCCCATTGAATTCACACTGACCTTCCAAAGCGCATCCCACCCAGAATCACCCCTCTACCCTATCTCCGTAACCTCTCATTCCCGTGGCTAATCCACTTATACTGCTTCATCCCTAGACAGTAGGGGCAATTTTGTATGGCCAATCTCATCTAGCCTGCAGGTCCAGCAGCAACGTATAAATTCAGAACAAAGACTGATTGTATAAATCAGAAACAAAAACATAAATTGCTGGAAAAGATCAGCAGGTCTGGCAGCATCTGTGCAGAGAAATCAGAATTACCGTTTTTGGTCGAATGACCCTTCCTCAGAATGCAGGGTCAGTAATTGTATTTTTAAACACTATAGTCGAAAAATGTGGCACCGGAAAAGCACAGCAGATCAGGCATCAGAGAAGCAGGAGAGGTGACGTTTTGGGCATTAGTCCTCCATCAGGAATGGCCTGATGAAGGGCTTATGCCCGAAACATTGACTCTCCTGCTTCTCGGATGCAACCTGGCCTGCTGTTCTTTTCCATTGCCACACTTTTTGACTCTAATCTCCAGAATCTGCAGTCCTCATTTTCTTTTAAATACAATAATGTATCAAACGTACCACTGGCCTCACACACTGCAGAAAATGCACCAGACCTACAACATTGACCAACAAACTCAATCACAACTCATATCTGTCATTTCTAGCTTCACCTTATCCTCACATGCTGAGCACTGCTACATGTTTTACATCAATATCTCATAGCTTACACACACTGCCATTTATTAAATCATGGTAAAAGGATTGCCCAAACTGACCACACCAGTTTTACTCATATAATTCTGCTTCTCTTGTAGATGCGGTGGTGCATAACCAAAGGCAACCATCAATATACCCACCTCCAAATAGGGTAAATTCATATTTAGGCTCCTCCTTTATATAAGCTGTGCAGCAGAATTTCTAGGCCATTAAATTTTATGAAAAACTTCCCAACAAGTGGAAAGAAGCAGCTGTTTCAGTCGAAACCAGCCTTTATGATGTTTTCAACATATGTGAAAGAAGCTAATGGTTGAGTAAAAGTAAAACGTCATGTTTGAGTTAAGTCTAACTGCAATGAAAACTTATGAATAAATACTGTTTAATCATTCCCATGACATCATATGATGTGTTACTCACTTTTAAAGTTCATTTGTGAATTATGTTCTGTTATATTTTGAAAATCCAGGTAGTGAGATGATGGCTTGTATTTTCAAACAGAGAGTCAGCCTCGAAATGGCTGCACGTATTCATTACAGCACACAGACAACTTTCACAGCACACCAATTACCTTTCCTTTTCAAGCAGGAGCAAATTACTGCGGATGCTGAAACCTGTACTGAAAACAAAAAAAATGCTGGAAATCACAGTGGGTCAGGCAGCATCCATGGAGACTGAGCAAGCTAATATTTAATGTGTTGATGACTCTTCATCAGAGCTGAATGTTTTCACCTTTCCCTCCAATCCCACATTGGTTATTTTGTTTGAATTCTCAGTGCTTTAGTCACCAGTTTGTAGTTCTCTGAATTATTACGGAAAGCAGATAACCAGCTAACAGTCAGACTAACACATGATGTGGTTCCTAGTTATTTGTGAAACAAGGGTATTTTAAACTTGGGAGCGCCTAACATGATAATATGGATGCCGCGTGTGATGGTGATCCTGGCAGCAAAATCTGATCACAAAGACAAGAAGCTGCTCATCTGAGATATTCTAGGCAAAGACCAAGGTTTCCAAGAACATGCTTTGCATTTTTCTTTTTGCCAAAAGACTGTGCGCTAGCTGATATGTGCCCCCATGTATATGACAAATGTGGCCTTATGATCAGACTGAAGGAAGTTTTCCAGGGAATCCTACCTTGAGTTTGACAATATATGTAAATGATGAGGAAATATCTATTGATGGGAATCAGGTTAACTCATTTGGCTTGATCGTTGGTTTGCAGAGCAGTGTGATGCCAACAGTGTGGGTTCAATTCCCACCACCAATTTGAGGTTACCATGAAGGATGCTCCTTCTAAACCTCTTCCCTCGCCTGAAGTCTGGTGATTCTCAGGTTAAATCACCACCAGTCACTGCTCTGTCTGAGAGAGCAGCCCCTATGGTGACCCAACAGTCTATTGATATGTTGTATCATTAAGAAAGACTGAAAGAAGACGCCATACTAGAAGAAGCAGGGAAAGAGAGAGATCTTAGACCTAATGTGCCCAACTGTTGGGTGCGTGGGGCATTGGAGCTGGAGGCTCTTTGTTTGGAGGAGGGGGTGGGGCTGGAGAAGGTTGTTGCTGGGAGTAGAAAAGGCTGCTCCCAAGCCCTGAAGAAGCGTTCTGAGGAGTGCTCACTTTGTCCCCGATTTTAATTTTTTTTTAACTTCTCCATCCAACAAAGCCTCTATTTGGAGGTGCCCAACCCCCCGCATCAGATCCCTGTGTGAGCATCAAAGCTTCAGAGTTTCAAGCAACATCTACCCTTAGCCCAATGTCCTAAATATAATGTTGAATCATAAATGATAAATCAGGAGGCTTGCCCCTGGAAGATTTGAGTCAATTCGACTGCTAGAAATTGTGGAGTCAGAATCCCCTTTGGTTCTGGTCTAGAAGCCTGTGCTAAAATTCTACCCAATGGACTGTAAGGCTGCCTTCTGTGTTTTGATTTCTCCACTTCTGTAACAGAGTGATAGGTAGAATTTAATAGTCAAAAGAGTTTAGGCAAATGATCAACTGGCAGTACTTCAAGTCACCATTGGTGACATTTCCTTTTCTAGTATATTGTATATCCTCAATAAGTGGCAACACCTTCAAGTGTGTAAAGTTCAATTTTACACTTAATGTTTTCCTATAATTTTCCATCACACCACGTAAAAGTCAGGCCATTCCTTTTCAAATGGACAGATCTGGGCCCACAGTCTTTGCCAAATTGCTTCCCAAGAACACCAACAGAATGTGTAGAAAGTGTATTGAGATTATCAATTTTGCTTTGTGCCTCCTCCTGAATGGGGAGAAATAGTGGTAAGAATGCCTTCATTCAAAAGTGATGAGTGAGGTTGAATGATAGATGTCCTTGGTTTGGAACATAAACCGATCTGGTTAGTGATGGCATTTAATGGTTGTATTAATGCTTTGTGGATTTGAAACATTATTAATTACTACAAGCTAAAGGTAACTTTGTAAATCAAAGAGTAATGCTGGAGTTCACAGCAAGCTAATGACGAGTAGTAAGTGAGTTCTTATGAGGGATTCATTTCACTTGAGCTTTGAGCTTATCCAATGTCTGTAATTCACTAGCAGTCTTTGTAGTCATAAAAGGTTTGGACTTAGTTCTGTAACAAGGTCCCATTAAATAATTTTCCTTTGCTGGAGGCAACAGCCGACTTGTGGGCTGATGGTAATGAAAAGGTTTTGTGGAGTTCTAACACACACGTTCCATTTCAAAGTCTTGTGCTACACCTCAATTCAGTGGAACAGTTAGGAAACAGCAAAAACCTTTCCATCACGATTCTCAGTACCATGTGTTATTTTTAACACTCCAAAGTAAAAACCTGTCAGCAGATATAATAATTCCATTGTGCAATCTGTGGGATTTCTGTTAGGTGGCACAAGGAATCACATTTATTACGTGCACAGAGTCATAACCGAATCCAGAACAGCCCAAACTTCAGGTGAACTAACGTAAATCCCTTTCCTTTCAGAATTCCACATCTCGTTTACTCATTCCTAATCAAAGTTAGAATGGAACTCTTTTCATTTATTTGTGCAGTTTCTTTTTGTAATTGCAACCAAATTTAACAATACTCAGAGAATAATCACAATCTGAGATTAGAATTTCTGAACACCTAAGTTATTGCTCAGAAAATTGCCAATGTTATATGGGCAAGGTAAAAACAATGACTGCACATGCTGGAAACCAGATTCTGGATTAGTGGTGCTGGAAGAGCACAGCAGTTCAGGCAGCATCCAAGTAGCTTCGAAATCGATGTTTCGGGCAAAAGCCCTTCCTCAGGAATAAAGGCAGTGAACCTGAAGCGTGAAGAGATAAGCTAGAGGAGGGTGGGGGTGGGGAGAAAGTAGCATAGGGTACAATGGGTGAGTGGGGGAGGGGATGAAGGTGATAGGTCAAGGAGGAGAGGGTGGAGTGGACAGGTGGAAAAGGAGATAGGCAGGTAGGACAAGTCCAGACAAGTCATGGGGACAGTTACTGAGCTGGAAGTTTAGAACTAGGGTGAGGTGGGGGAAGGGGAAATGAGGAAACTGTTGAAGTCCACATTGATGCCCTGGGGTTGAAGTGTTCCGAGGCGGGAGATGAGGCGTTCTTCCTCCAGGCGTCTGGTGATGAGGGAGTAGCGGTGAAGGAGGCCCAGGACCTTCATGTCCTCGGCAGAGTGGGAGGGGTGTTGAAATGTTGGGCCATGGGGTGGTGTGGTTGATTGGTGCGGGTGTCCCGGAGATGTTCCCTAAAGCGCTCTGCTAGGAGGCGCCCAGTCTCCCCAATGTAGAGGAGACCGCATCGGGAGCAACGGATACAATAAATGATATTAGTGGATGTGCAAGTAAAACTTTGATGGATGTGGAAGGCTCCTTTAGGGCCTTCGATAGAGGTGAGGGAGGAGGTGTGGGTGCAGGATTTATAGTTCCTGCGGTGGCAGGGGAAAGTGCCAGAATGGGAGGGTGGGTTGTAGGGGGGCGTGGACCTGACCAGGTAGTCGCGGAGGGAACGGTCTTTGCGGAAGGCGGAAAGGGGTGGGGAGGGAAATATATCCCTGGTAGTGGGGTCTGTTTGGAGGTGGTGGAAATGTCGGCGGATGATTTGGTTTATGCGAAAGTTGGTAGGGTGGAAGGTGAGCACCAGGGGCGTAACAAGGACAGAACGCCCCTGGTGCTCACCTTCCACCCTACCAACCTTCGCATAAACCAAATCATCCGCCGACATTTCCGCCACCTCCAAACAGACCCCACTACCAGGGATATATTTCCCTCCCCACCCCTTTCCATCTTCCACAAAGACCGTTCCCTCCGCGACTATCTGGTCAGGTCCACGTCCCCAAACAACCCACCCTTCAATCCTGGCACTTTCCCCTGCCACCGCAGGAACTGTAAAACCTGCGTCCACACCTTCTCCCTCACCTCTATCGAAGGCCCTAAAGGAGCCTTCCACATCCATCAAAGTTTTACTTGCACATCCACTAATATCATTTATTGTATCCGTTGCTCCCGATGCGGTCTCCTCTACATTGGGGAGACTGGGTGCCTCCTAGCAGAGCGCTTTAGGGAACATTTCCAGGACACCCGCACCAATCAACCACACCGTCCCGTGGCCCAACATTTCAACTCCCCCTCCCACTCTGCCGAGGACATGGAGATCCTGGGCCTCCTTCACCACCGCTCCCTCATCACCAGACGCCTGGAGGAAGAACGCCTCAGAACACTTCAACCCCAGGGCATCAATGTGGACTTCAACAGTTTCCTCATTTCCCCTTCCCCCACCTCACCCTAGTTCTAAACTTCCAGCTCAGTAACTGTCCCCATGACTTGTCCGGACTTGTCCGACCTGCCTATCTCCTTTTCCACCTATCCACTCCACCCTCTCCTCCTTGACCTATCACCTTCATCCCCTCCCCCACTCACCCATTGTACTCTATGCTACTTTCTCCCCACCCCCACCCTCCTCCCCCACCCTCCTCTAGCTTATCTCTACACGCTTCAGGCTCACTGCCTTTATTCCTGATGAAGGGCTTTTGCCCGAAACGTTGATTTCGAAGCTACTTGGATGCTGCCTGAACTGCTGTGCTCTTCCAGCATCACTAATGCAGAATGTTATATGGGCAGACAGTTTCCCACTTCAGCTGAGCCAACAAAATTTGAGTCACAAAATCAAAGAGGCATTTTTGTTTAAAAGAACACACTAAGTATACACCCCTAAGTTACACTTTTGTTAAATTTTTTACCTGGGACGCTTCCTATTTACTCTTACAAAAAGCTTACCTGTCACAAAGTTCTTTAAAGCTCACAGTATCCTAATAGATAGATTTACAGCCTCAACCTAACCTCAAGTCTCAGCAGAGAGGGCAAGAACTCTTACAGGGCAAGAAATAATTTTGTAGAAAAGTTTGACAGAGTTCCTGATGAAAATCTCTTGACCAAACTCCATTACTATAGAATATAGGAACATTACTAAATTGGATCTGGCACTTACCAACAAAAGTCAGAGCATGGTGTGTGATGGGCATGCACCCTGTCCCAAAACTGTCTAATCTGGAATGCCCAGTAAACTATGTTGGGCCCTTTAACCTTCTTACCATACATGAATGACTTTCCCAGCAAGTTTTTAAAACAAGGGTGGATCTATTTTCAGATGACTAGGTTTACACACCATGAAAAAGTCAAGATCACACCAATTTACCACAAGATGATCTGGAACTGCAAAGTTGGCAGGACCAATGGAAGGTGCTACTCAATGCCAAAAGTGCTATGCCTTATGCACCACTGGCAAAAAATGATCCAGCAACCAGAACATTTTAAGTTTTGAAGTCAAGTTCTGCAACAGTTAGCTGCATAACCATACTTGGAAGTACAACTTGAAAACAATCTCCTATAGAATTTCATATTCAACAGATAACATCCAAAACAAACAGTATTCTGGGATTTCTGAGGAGGAATCTTTGGCATTGCAACAAGAGTTTCAGGTATGGATGATGGGTCTGGTTGGGTTACACTTCAGAGGGTCAGTGTGGACGTTTTGGGCCGAACGGCCTGTTTCCACACTGGAGGGAATCTAATCTAATGTAAATGGTGGTTGAATATGGACAACTACAGCACAATGGATGCAGGTCTATGATCCTTTCTGATATTGATATAGTAATCAATCATTACAGAGAGAGAGAGAGATAGCTGGTGGTGTGTTTAACCTAAAGGTCACCACCCCTCGGGCAATGGGTGAAGTTGACAAGATGGTCCTTTATGATAACCTCAGCCAGTTTCGGAATTGAACGTACACTATTGGTGTCACATCATATCACAATCCAGCTGTCAAGCCAACTGAGCTAACCAAAGGGTAATAGATAAAATGCCTCTTTTTTTCCAATAGAGATGATTTCCCATCCACCCGTACGATCATAAGACTTAAGAGCAGAAGTAAGCCATTCAGCCTATGAAGTCTGCTCTGCCAGCCGATGAGATCTTCGCCATTTTGATAATCCCCAACTCCACTGCCTTGCCTTTCAACCAAAGGCTTAGTTGGAGCCTCTGTTTAATCTCATTCGAAAAGACAGCACGACAACACTCCTTTAGTACTACCATGTCAGAGTTTCCAACTTGATTTTTGTCTTCAAGCACTGGACTAGCTCGGATTTGAACCCAGAACATTGTTACTCAGAGGCCAGAATGCTGCAGTTTGAGTCACAGTTGACTAAAATATCAAAGAGGAAATCCCTGATTAGCAATCAGAATGTAAACTGTTGCCAGTTTTCCTTCACAGTTTAATGACACTAGGACCAATTGAGATGGACCCGTTATTGCTGAATGATGTATTCTTTGCTGTATAATTGTATGATTCTAAAATGATGGACAGACACCTTGCAAAACTTTGATAGCTTGCCAATTCTGCTATTCATACCAATCAACCTGATTTATAGAGTCATAGAGATGTACAGCATGGAAACAGACCCTTCAGTCCAAACCGTCCATGCTGACCAGATATCCCAACCCAATCTAGTCCCACCTGCCAGCACCTGGCCCATATCCCTCCAAACCCTTCCTATTCATATACCCCTCCAAATGCCTCTTAAATGTTGCAATTGTACCAACCTCCACCACTTCCTCTGGCAGCTCATTCCATACACATACCACCCTCTGCGTGAAAAAGTTGCCCCTTATGTCTCTTTTATATCTTTCCCCTCTCACCCTAACCCTATGCCCTCTGATTCTGCACTCACGACCCCAGGGAAAAGACTTTGCCTATTTATCCTATCCATGCCCCTCATAATTTTGTAAACCTCTATTAGATCACCCCTCAGTCTCCGGTGCTCCAGGGAAAACAGCCCCAGCCTGTTCAGCCTTTTCAATAAACTATATGTATTCGTGTTCATTTGTAACAAGATGAACAAGCAACTTTGTCAGCTAGTTCGTAAACACTAACTGTTGGAAAGAACCTTTTTTGCGGATAAACCACACCTCATATGCATCATGTCAAAACGAGTGACAAATTCTTGGAAGCTTGACAACGGTTAGTAAAGGCGGAGTAAGAAAGATAAAGTTTTTTTTAAAAGAAATTGCCTTTTGATGCTTGGTCACATTTCAGAAAGCTGTACCTTTAAAAACAATCATTCAGGCCTGTGACCATTAAAGTTGTATCGGCCCTAAAACCTGTTTAATCAGGTGAAAGAGAGGTAGTTTAAATCTTTCTGTTGTCCCTGGAACCAATGGCACGAGATAGCCAGTACCTTATCACTGTTTGATGATGGTATAAAATTTTTGTTTTAAAACAGTGTCACTTTTTATTCTGTTAAAAACCACACAAAACCAGATTATAGTCCAACAAGTTTATTTGGAAGCACTAGCTTTCGGAGTGCTGCTCCTTCATCAGGTGGTTCTGGTATATAAGATTGTAAGACACAATTTATACTAAAAATTTACAGTGTGATGCAATTGAAATTATATATTGAAAAAGACCTGGATTGTTTAAGTCTCTCATCTTTTAGAATGACCATGTTGGTTTCAATTCTTTCAAATGTAAATCCCAGAACTTATTTTAAAGTTCACTTGAGAATGTAACCTTAAACAGTTGGTGTCATGTTGGCCCAGGTAATGCATTGAAGGTGTGAGGTGCCCTGTGTGAGGCTGTCTGTGCCCCAATGTTCAGACTGATTCTGCTTCTCAAAAAAGGGATTTACAGAATTTTACATGGATTAGGCAGTTGTTGAGCAAAATAAAATGCAAGTACAAATTCACTCCACAAATTTATATGTGTGTGTGTGCATGTGGGTGTGTGTGTAAATGTATGTTATATAGTACAGTCGGGTCACCTATAGTGTGACATGAACCCAAGGTCTGGTTGAGGCCATCCTCATGGGTACCGAACTTGGCTATCAGCCTCTGCTCGTCCACTTTGTATTGTTGCCTGTCCCGAAGTCCAGCTTGGAGGATGGTTACCTGAAGGTCCCCCCTTGTTATTAGAAATAGAATCAGTCTGAACATTGTGGCACAGACAGCCTCACATAGGGCACCTCACACCTTCAATGCATTATCTGGGCCGACATGACACCAATTGTTAAAGTTCATTTGAGAATGTAACTTCACAAAAATGTATTGGGATCTACATTTCGAAGAACTGAAACCAACATGGTCATTCTAAAAATTGAGAGACTTAACAAACAATCCAGGTCTTTTTCAATACATAATTTCAATTGCATCACATTAAATATTTGCTATAAATTCTGTGTCTTACAATCTTATACTCCACAACCACCTGATGAAGGAGCAGCGCTTCGAAAGCTAGTGCTTCCTGTTGGACTATAACCTGGCATTGTGTGATTTCTAACTTTGTACACCCCAATCCAACATCAGCACCTCCGAATCTTAACATTTTATTCTGAAATTATCATATTGAACATCTCTTAAGTACTTTTGCAACGATTTTCTTGATACAATATATTGACATTAATTTATTTCCTTGGTTCTGGGACTTGTTCGGTAAGTCCTGAATTTTTTCCTCCCCCACTCCCATTACTGCAACAAACTCAGATAAGCCTGTGAGTTATGCTGTGATATACACCCTGTGACTTCAGTAGTCATGTGAGTGAAAACTCTGCTGGAAGGTTGGAGCCAGGACTAGGCAGAGATCCCTGCTGCTAAATCATCATGTACTCAGTTAATGGATACTGTTTGTAGAAATGCTCTGAAGTCTGGACTGAGCTTATCTGAACAGATGGACCCATACTAAACACCCCTGCTTCTTTCAAAGAGTAAAGTAACATGGGCCATAGTAGGTAGTGGTGTGTGGCATGCTATATGAATAAGTTTCACCATCATCAGTATTTTTGCTATCAGTCTATTGTTCCCTGTGTTGCTGTTGAAGAGGGAGAGCAGACAGTAGACAACTACCAGTTTGATGAAACATGATATGGCTCACAGTGATATGAGGTCAAATTTTGATTATTCCCTTTTTAGGGAGACATCTATCGCTGCTATTTAGTGCCTTGACATAAATTCCATAAAATTGCTTTACATTTTGCTGTGTGTAAGTGGCACATTTGAGCTGTATGCCTGCATTTATGTTGCACTTCAGGATCCTCCCACTTTGTATCCCTTAACATAAAACTGAGGTTACAGATTCCCAAGGGAGGAAATCATATAGCTACCCAGCACAGTACTTTGACAGAGTAATATGCAACATGGATTGTAAAATCCACAGGAGGATATTAAAATATTTATGCATGTGAGGTCAGAAAATCAAATCACAACGTGATCAGGCCCTATCAGTCTGAGTCAGTGTCGTTCCAGCCTTATGTGGTTTTGATATAGAAGGTCACATGTCTGTGGTGCGTGGCTCAAGTTTGACCAAGAAAGGAAGAAATTCAGCATTTAAAAATAATTCCAGCTATTGCTGATTTCTAGTGACTCAGGCTGGCTTAATTAGGTCATCAATGGAGAGTCTGAGAGTTGGCAAATCTCAGAAAAACTGGCACTCACTACCGACTATGTCTGTTAGAACCTCAAGAATAGTTATTTAGTCATCTGTCTGACTCACGGTTTAGATAAACTATTCTGCCTGACCTTCAACACCTCAAAAATTAACTCTCCCAGCACTACTCCCGATAAGTTAACTTGTTCAGTAAAATCGTCCATGGTTTGTTTTGACTTATTTTGCTTTATCCACACATTTTTAATTGTTTTTATTTCTTTTCTTCCACTGTTTGAAAATACACAATGCACAGTTAGTGTTGGTGCTAAATAGTGACAATCAACACTTCTAAATCTGGACTCTGAAGGTCTGACAGTATCTGTGAAGAGAAACAGAGTTTAAGTTTTGAGTCCAGTGACCCTTTGTCGTGTGTGTGTGTGTGTGTGTGTGTGTGTGAAGCAGAAAAAGGATTGCCAATGATAAGCCAGACTTGAAATAAATATTGAATTGGCACGGACGGGAAGTGTGAATAATGGAAAAAGGGTTAGCTGCGCTGGGAGCGACCCATACAAAACAGGAGCTGAGGGGATAGGGTAACTAACAAACATGAAGGAAGGTGTTTATGTTCTGAAATTGTTAAAAGTTAATATTGAGTCCTGAGGGCTGCAAGGTACTAAGGTAGAAGACGAAGGGTGTTATTTCTCCAACTTGCATTGCATTTTGTGTTTATGACTCTGAAGTAGACTTATGCACAGCACAGAAACAGCCCCTTAGGCCCAACTCAACCTTGCTGACCAGGTTTCCTTAACTGAACTAGTTCCTTTGCTTTCGTTTGGCCCATATCCCTCTAAACCTTTCCTCTCCTGGTACCTGTCCAAATGTCTTTTAAATGTTGTAATTGTACTCACCTCTATCACTTTCTCTGCTCGTTCCATATAGGCATTATCTTCCCTGTGAAAAAGTTACCCTTAGGTCCATTTTAAATCTTTCCCCTCTCACCATAAACCTATGCCCTCTAGTTTTGGGACTCCCGTTCCCTGGGTAAAGACCTTGGCTATTCACTTTATTTATGCCCTTAATGATTTTATAAAGCCGCTATAAGGTCAGCCCTCAGCCTCTTATCCAGCCTCTCCTTATAACTCAAACTCAAAAACCAGTCTCAAAACCTCCTTTTAAATCTTTTATTGCACCCTTTACAGTTCAACAACATTTTTCTGAAGAAAAGTAACCAGATTGAATGCAGTACTCCAAATGTGACCTAACCAATGTCGTGCATAGCCGTAACATGTCATACCAACTCCTGTACTCAGTGCTCTGATCAAAGAAGGCAATTGTACCAAATGCCTTCTTCACCACCTTGTCTACCTGTGACACCATTTTCAAGGAACTATATACCTGCACCCCTAGGTCTCTCTGTTTGACAACACTTGCCAGGGCCTGACCATTAACTATGTAAGTCCAGCGAACTAATAAAGTTATCTAAAGGTTCACACTCTATTTATTGTGATGTCTGTTTGAGCCTTGGCTCCAAACTCAATAGAAAGATAAATTTGAAGTACAGATAGAAAGAAAATGAAGATGTGCACTTAAGTCGCAGACTGGATGTCTTGATCCACTTTATAATCAATGAACTTGGGGAAAGTGGGAACTGGGGTACTGAGTTGGATGATCAGCTATGATCAATATTGATTGACAAAGCAGACTTGAAGGGCCAAATGACCTACGCTTAATCCTATTTTCTATGTTTCTAATGAAAAATTTTCATTAATGACAAACGTAAGAGCCTTAATTGGCATCAGAGTAGGAAGGCCACACATGAGCCTTCCTGCTCATGACTTAATCAGAGACAGAAAGGTGACAGGGTTACCAGACTCCTCACTTGGCATCCTCTTGTCTGAATACATGGTCTCCCCTTGCCCCCAGACTCCCCCTAGAGGATGGCTTTATCCAATTCCATCTCACTTTTACCATCAGTTTGTGAGGGTGTCTGAGCATCCATGTCAGTCACCAATTTCTTCCACACTGCAGACATGCACAAAACATAAATTGCCTTAAAAATTCAGACAGGAATTGCTCACCCAGACTATCTCTAATAGCTTTTACTTTCCATCTTTTTGGTATCAGTGTCTGGTGTGACCCTTTTGTGATAATAACTGTGGTGGTTTCTGAAAAAACCCATAGCAAATATTCTCCGAATCCTACACCACAGCAGATGGAAATGTTTAATGTCAACTTGATGTCACATGTCACTTGGGAGTAGCTGGCATTTTCTCAGTTTTCATAATTGTAGATTTACAGACATCAAAAGATGTTATCTTCCTATAGCGCAGGCAGTAATGGATTAGCAGACCTCTGACAGGAATATATTTATTATCTAGAAATATTTTTCAGGATGCTAAACTAAGAAAGTTTATTTTTAAAAGTTTAGCTGGCAAGCCTTGTCTGCCATTTATTTTGGTGTTTTCAGTGGCTATTTGCTCCATTAGTTTTTCATTTGGTTGGGTGTATTTCATCAGTCATCCTGACCCCACCTTTTTTTTCAATGAAATCACTGCTGACTGCTCAGAAGCAAGCAAACTGCTGGCAGCCATGTTTTACTTGTGTTCCTGGGTCAACACTTAAGAGAGCACTCTCATCTCTAACTTTTCAGGAAAATACTCACCTTGAGTTTCCTATTCATTGGTTAGCGATTTGCATGAATCAATATTTGTTGTATTTGAAATAAAATTTGACTGACTTTATCCACATGCATTAAAAAATTTGATTGTTAATCCTTCGTGTGCACACATTGGTTTTGATAATGGTTTAAATACATTAAAAGCAGGTAACTACCCATTAAGAGATTAAAATTCCACAGGCTGATACCAAAATGAAGGAAAGCAAAGGATGTGTGAGATTGTCTGGGTGAGCAATGCATGTCTTTATTTTTTCAACGGTTGTTTTATTTGAGTGTCTGCAGTATGGAAGAAATTAGTGGCATTCTTTGACCTGAAGAACCTGGCAAAGGTTTATTTGATCCTTTGCAGACACAATATCATAGCCCTGAGGAAATGTATTGTGGCTCGTTCTCCCTCTTCTGCATTGCTTTGTTGCTTTTAACACTTAAGAAGTATTTATTGAAGTGTTATTAGTCTAAATGGTGGAGTGATTGGTGCCTTAAGAGTTAACAGGATGTGCTGTCACCCGAACCCCTGGAGAAGATGAAATGGTGATTAACAACCTTCAGCTCTGTGAAGCATTTTCTTTCAGTTGAAGCTTTGCAGTGTTGGCTCCAGAAAACACTGGGTGTGTACCATGTTCTGCAAATTATCTGAATTAGGAGTCTGATAGATCGAGTCTCTGATTCACATTCTGTGCCATGCTGTCTTGGAGGAATGTTATTTTTAAGCTGAGCGAAGGTTGTTTATTTTGAGCCCGTGCCACATGACTACTTAATGAATTTTTGTCTGAAATCGGAGCGTGGAAATAAGGACTGAGCCTTTCTGGCTTCTTACACACTGTTCCCCTGGGGTGGGGGGAGGCTGGCAGCAAGGGGAAGGGCCTGTGTGACTAAAATAGCCAGCCTCACTTGTCTGCTATAAATCTGTGCCCTGAGACTGGTTTGGACATGTCTTATTAATATTTAATCCTTTAATTAAAACTGTGTGACAGAAGGAAAAATCAGTAATATCTGCAAATGACTCACACTGGTCCATCTCATAACCGTCAAACTAGAGTCCGGTATGACCAGAATGTTCATTCCCAAGCATTACTAGCATTTTACTGGTTAGCTCATTGTGAACAGATATCTTTGTTCAGCAATTCTGATTGGGGTTGGGTGTGTGTTATACAATGAGTTCTGCTGGTGTGGTTTGCGTTTCTCTGTGATACCCCTGCAACATAACAGCCATTGACACACATTGACGTTCATCCATAAAATAAGGCTACTTGGCCACCTTATTGACTTGTGCTTGACTTCAGGCATTAGTACCTCATCAGAGATTGTTTCCTTTCAGAAGTGAAAATCTTCCCAGGCCCTGAACAATGTGGGCTGAGACGGGAAATCTGGGAAAGTTAAGTGAGAAGTCAAATGGGAGCAACAAGTCACACTTTCCAGCAGAGTTTCTGTTGTTGAAATTCTCACTAGAGAGTGACAAGATGCTGAATAACAAGGATCATTGTTCATTTCCACCTTCAACACTACACCATTACTGCCTAATCTCATCTAATTAATATGCAGGTTCAGATTCTATGACCTGCCTCATAAACTCCCGTTTGCTGCTTGCTCCTTCTGATCACTGAAGGCACCTGGGTGGGTACATGACGAGCAAGGGTTAGAAGGATATGCTGGCTAATGATACTAGATTAATTTAGAATACCTGGTTGGCATAGACAAGTTGGGTGGAAGGGTCTGATTCCATGCTGTACATCTCTATGTCTCTATGACCTCCATCTTGGATACCTAGTGCCAACATTTCAGGGCATGCATCACAGGAAATGACCACATGCACTCTGCATTCCCAAATATTGGCATTCCACATGGACCAGTCATTCTGCTCCCTTGTGGCACATCTTTGAATCACAATACGCTTTCGTGTGTTGATGCAGAATCCAAGATGCCCTGACACCTATTAGTGCAATGTTGCTGCAAGGACACGCTGAACGCAGGCAAATGCACTCAGCTAATGGACTGGACCAGACTGAATCTTAGGGTTATTTGCTTGCACTCTTGGCACTCACTCAGTCACTGCCTACCTGGATGCTCATAGCATACCTTTTCAGTTTATGTTTTGCCCTTCAACCAGAGCATAAAAGCCCAGAGGATGACTGCATTGCTGTGCCATTCAGCTCAGACACAAAGCCAGGCAGCATGTCAATTCTTCTCAGCAGTGGCTAGTCAAGGAGGTGGACAAGTTGCTCTATGACACATTAGTATGTCAATTTTACATCTACAGCTCCCTATGTGGCAAACACACGCCATGTGATTCAAGCAAGCAGCCAGGTCTCAAAGTCTAAGTGAAGGGTTCCTCAGTGAAGTTCAGGAATCCAATCATTGATTGGGGATCCCAGGAAAGTAAGTCAAGTGCAGCCTTGGGTGTCATTCTGGGGGCTTGGGCACTGTCGGGGATCTATACATATGTCAGTCAGGGGTCTGACTATTCATTTGGGTCTATATAGCTAAGTCACTTAAGGGGATGGGCCATGGTCAGACTAGGGTGACCATCCAAAGATATTCAAGGGAAGAGAGGTGGAAGTTAACAGTTTGTTCGTGCTGCTGGGAAGAGGCTGGGGAACATAATTATGGAGAGTGGAGGCACACTGCTGATATGCAAAGAGGTTTACAATTGTGAAGGTGGGGTGTGGGGGCTCCCTCTATAATGGAGAAGACAATAAAGTGTGGGAGGGAAAGGCCTTATGAGGAAGGGGAGGATTTGAGGAGGTGTGAGGTTTATAGGGTTGATAGTGAGGACTAGCAGGAAGGGGATGTTGATGTTTGGGGGTTCACCTACATGACAAGGTGGACCCCGGAGTGACAGTCCTAGGAATGTCCACTGCTGTCTTCCACCATCTTGCAAATCACAAGCTTGCAATGGGAATGAAAATTAACTGGGCAGGGAAAGTGCTTTGATCTGAAAGGTGATGTGGGGGAGGGGACAGTGTAAGTTCAAATAATGTGAAGCCCTTCAAAAGATATCACCAGTAGAGACACACCCATAGTCTGAAGCTAAACCTCCTCTTGATACCTGAGCATACATTGCAACCCTTAGATGTTAGTCTCACATGTGCAGTCCAATTCCTTGACCTAAGCCCCCCTGATCATTCCATGAAGGATAATGGTTGAACCCCACTGAGATACAATAGCAACATCTATACACCTGGATAGATGGAGCTGCATTGCCAAAGTTTCAGGCGCCTGTGCCTTCCCCATTATATGCACATAGCAGAGTAGTTGCTCACTTCACACCTTGGTCCATGGAACATCATCTGAGGATCAGGCTGGGTAATTCTAGTACCTTCAAAATTGTATCTGTGACTACGCAGAGATGATGGTGAAAAGTGAGCATATAATTACAAAATGGAGAATCAATTTGCAGCTAGGTGCCAACCATGTGTCCTCAGAAGGTCGTCGTCTTCTTTTCCCTCCAACAACGTCTCAGGGGTCCTAACATCTGCAGCTGAGGTAGAGGGAGCCTGCTCTTCAGTAGAGACTGGTGGCTTTGAAAGATTGGTCAGGCAACCCCAGCAGCCATTTGTGTCCTGAGGGCCCAGACATACTGCATGCACCTTTGCCAGGTGCAGGTGCACTCTCCTTGGCTTGAACTCTCACAGGCCCGAAGGTGACAGGCAGAATGGAGTCAGCGACCTTGGGAATGTCTTGAGAGATGCATGCAGGAGGTAGCCTCACCAGTTCATCCTATAAGGCATCCATGATATCTTGCTCAGAGGCTGTGGAAAGGGATGCTTATGGGGTGGGCCTCTTTACTATGGTGCTGATGGACATTCCACAGGCACCTGCAAGTCACAAAGAGAAAAAGCATGACAACCAAGGGTTATAGGCTATGGCAGCTAAGAAACCCATTGAAGTAGTGTGGTTAGTGTGAGAGTGGTACTGTAATGGACAATTTTTGGAGGGTTACACATCTCCACAGGCCCTGTCCCAGTCTTGAACACCAGGCCAAGATCCTCTCCTTGCATGGGGTGAGGAACATAATGGCAGGCGCTCCCTCACCTGCCCTAGCTTTCTCGATCCAACTGTAGGCTGCTTTCTCTTTGGTGAGAGAAAAGAAGGGATTGACTGAGGTGAATATAGCCAGAAGAGTCATCATTTGTAGTGCAAGTAGAGATGGGTCCTGAGTTTTTTTTTCTTCATTCATTCATGGGATGAGGGCCTCACTGGTCAGGCAGCATTTATTGCCCACAGTTAAGAGTCAACCACATTGCTATGGGCCTGGAGTCACATGTAGGCCAGACCAGGTAAGGATGTCGATTTCCTTCCCTAAAGTGGGTGGCACGGTGGCAGAGTGGTTAGCACCGCTGCCTCACAGCGCCAGAGACCCGGGTTCAATTCCCGCCTCAGGCGACTCTCTGTGTGGAGTTTGCACGTTCTCCCCGTGTCTGCATGGGTTTCCTCCGGGTGCTCCGGTTTCCTCCCACAGTCACAAAGATGTGCAGGTCAGGTGAATTGGCCATGCTAAATTGCCCGTAGTGTTAGGTAAGGGGTAGATGTAGATGTAGGGGTATGGGTGGGTTACGCTTTGGCGGGGCGGTGTGGACTTGTTGGGCCGATGGGCCTGTTTCCACACTGTAAGTAATCTAAAGGACATGAGTGAACCAAATGAGTTTTCTTGACAATCAATAACGGATTTATGGTCGTGATTAGACACTTATTTCTTAAAAAATTCAAACTCCACCATCTGGAGGACGGCATGGTTGTATTCAAACCTGGGTACCAAGAACATTATCTGGGTCTCTGGATTAACAGTCCAATGATAATACCACTAAGCCCTTACCTCCTCCCCAATTGGTCCAAGTGAGTGAGTAGGCAGTGCAAAGAGTTAGTGCTGCAAGAGGCTCAGGGTGGGAGAGAGCGAGTGATCAATGTTGCTGCACTCAGTAGTGAGAGTAGTATATCATGACCCTTGGTGGGAGGTGGGTGCAAGAGCAGAGAGAGAGAGAGAGAGAGAGAGAGAGACTGAACATGAGGTAGCAGAGAGAAGATGGTGGCATGCCCTGGCAGGCTGGGAAATGTCATTGACCTTCTTTTGGTATTACTGGACAATCCTCTGGAGTGTACAGGCTGCATTGATCTGGGAAGCAGCCCAGAGTTTGGTGCCATGTTTTTTTCTGGTCCTGGGGGGAAGGGATGCCCCTCTTCTGTACCACTGGCCCATCACGACTTCCATGTCTTTTTCTGCCAATTTCCCCTTGTTTGCCATCATTTTAACTAGAGAGTGGGCAGCTCAAAACACCCATGTCTGGATGTGTATGTGTCTTTCAAACATGGCACCAGTGACAATAATGCAGGTCTATTCTGGGATATCCGGGTCATGGGCACAACGTCTGTCCAAGGGAGTGGATGAATTGTGTTAGCATCGAACAGGACAGGTGTGGTTAATGAGACAAGTTTGGGATGATCGCACGAGTAAACCCGCTCGGCCTCACAGAGAGATGCCCTTCATGGAACTGACACTGAGCCAAAACATTCTGTGTTCTATTTTGGCTAAGTGTCAGTTCCATCCAGTTCCATGAAGGGTTTCTCTCTGTGAGGCCTAGTGTGTTTTCTCATGCGATCATCCCAAACTTGATTAACCTAAAATGTCATCAGATGCAGCACATTGTAGAGAATATTACCAGGTCTCTGGAGACCGACTAGGATTAAAGCTGGAGAGCTGGTAAAATGGTGATGGAAGTTGAAAAAGACAAACCCAGTGCTCTACTGGAGTCCTTCTGTCCACTTGCATAGGCTTGTGACCCTCTTACCCAGCTCTTTATAAAATCCAGCCCATATATTTATTGCTGAGGTGAAATAATTTCTGTAACACCCAATACATTTTGCACATTTGTATCTTCTACTCTTTGATGTCCTGTACCAGATGTGAAAAGTGACCTCCTCTTTGAAAGGTCTCGTCCCCTAGATGATTTCAGGTTTGTTCAGTCTCTCAAGAACTTTGTTCATAAAACACAACTTCCATCAAATGCCACACTCTGCTGTGTCTGGCACCTCATGTCATTTTATATCAAGACAAGAGAATAAATTATACTCTGAGTGAAGCTAAAAAAAAAAGGTTTTGGAGTTCATGTAGTTCATAATATCACAGATGTGCCTCCCAAACTGTTCTGCTCACACAAGTGTCTTATAGGATATTATCTGACAGCTAGACATTTAGGCAATTGGATAAATCTGTTACTTCCATCAGTGAATGTGTTCACACTAACTGACTAACAGTAGTAGGATATCAGGAAAATCTTTACGCCATCTGGAACAGATTTTTCCCTCAAAGTGCTGCTGTTCTCCTGGGAACAAATTCAGTGGAAGAAATAAGTCATTTGCTTTGCATTTTACTTTCTCTTTAATGTAAATAAAATGATTTAGAAATATCAGGTCGGATCTGTGATATTTCAGGGCCAGAACTAGCATGCTATACATTATCACTGCTTGTAGTGATAATGCAGTGTAAAAAGATGGGAATTTCTTGGTTTTTCTGTCCATCATATAATTGCAATGAAGGTCCATCATCTAGCAGCCTTCTGAGAAATGGGGGAGATTTTGGTGCTTATTATCATTTCAACCCCCTGCCCCATCCTCCACTGGCTGACACATAGATACTGTTTTCATCATGTATGTGAATTATTTGGATTCAGTATTTTCTATTGGAATTTGCAGTTGACATCAAATTAGTAGGGCTACATGGAAGACTGCACCAAGGTAAAAGAAATGAACCAGTTTGTAAAGTGGGTTCACAAATGTCAGTCCAAAATTAATTCAGCAAAGAGTGCATTGGATTATTTTATTTCAAAAAAAAACTTCTCATTCCTTGGAGGATCAGAAAATAAATAGTGAAGAGGACCAAAAAGATCTTGGAATACAGTGATATGTTATTAAAGATAGAAACATAAAAGTGTACAGAAAGGTTCTTGCTTGATGGAGCTGAACACCAAAGCAGAAAGCTAGTGTTAAAGTGTTGGTAGAATTTTGGTTTGATCAACTTTGTAGTGTACTGTGTAGTTCTAGTCTCTGATATATCTGCAATGCTGCTTTTAGATGTATATATTAACAAGCCATTTTAATTTCTAGCACATTTACAACACTATGTTGACAAAAAACAAAGCTGTTCAAAAGAGAGACATGTTGCTGAAGCTTTTCATTTTGCCACATCAGGACCATTGCAAGAATACCAAATTTCAAATGCTCACAGTAGTTTATAATACGGGGAAAAGGATATTAATTGATTGGCAAGTCAACTTTAATTGGCCTGAGGCATTACTGCCATGGACAAAATAACAGGAAGCTAAAGACTCCTTAAGTTCTCAATTAAGTCCAAGAAAATGGTGCAAGTCTTGATCATATTCCCTTTGTTTGTAGAGAATGGGCCCTTGCATATGAATGTAAATCCACCTCTAACAAGACACATTCGTTGACTATGTTCATGTCTTGTGTCATTTGTTTTGAATTACTTAAAAGCTTCAGGATCCTTTTTCTTTTTACCATAGCAGTGCCCCAGACACATAGAGTTGACCTGCAGCAATTAGCACCTTTTCCCGTAGAATAAATTGTTGTCACCTTTTCAAATTTGGCACTCTTGTGTTTATCTTGTAGAGTACAAGACAAAAAAGATCAGCAACATTTCTGTTTTTTTTCAGCAGTATTCACATTCTATGATACCAAGCAGCTATTAATAACAAAGGTATTTTGACATTAATGGGGATGACTATTGAGTGGAGTATAAAGGAATGGCTATCAGGGAATTCCTATATTGTGGAAGCAGGCCACTCAGCCCATACCAACCCTCCAATGAGTACCCATCTCTGGGACCCTGGTAAATCCAGCGAGCCTGCACATCTCTAGACACTATAACATGGCCAGTCCACCACTCAAGCACATCATGTGACTGTGGGAGGAAACCCTTCCAGACAAAGGGAGAACATGCAAACTCTGCACAATCACCTGAGGATGGAATTGAGCCCAGCTCCCTGGTGTAGTGAGGCAATAGTGCTAACCACTGAACCACCATGTCGCCCCTAATTGACTGTCTCCCAATTAGAGCTATCATGCTACATGAATTTGTACTTCTTTGTGTCCCAACCACTCTTGGCACTGCCTTTCTGTGCGGCATTTCACTTCACTTGTACTTGAGTTTATGGCGACAAAAAGCAATGATGCTGATCCCTGTACTTTTAAGTTGCTGCATGTAAACTCTATAGCAGCTCTTTCCTACAACCACACCCCAAAAGACTTGCCAATCAGTCTTTTTCAAATATCTGGATCTTTCTAAAATGTTACAATTAAAGATGATCCCATAAAAGATGGCAGGGCTGAATCACTCTCTGCTTTGCCTCTGGTTGGCTTGCAGCCATTGAAATCTCCACCTTGTAACTCATAGTTACACTCCATATCTTAAAGACAGCACAGAGACATAATGTCATGTACAAACGTGAATCATTGTTTAATTAATGTACCTCATCGCATTGTACAGTGGCAGACATTCTTGGGCATGTCTGAAACCTGTATCCTCAGCACAAGGGGTCTAAAGCAGACAGAATAGCAATTCATTCAAAAAAATAGTGGAATGGGATTTTAGCTCATGGTTTTGGAGATATTAGAGGGCAGAAATGTACATGCTTTCAAATTGTGAAGTTGATTCTGATTGTAAGTCCTTCCCAATACAAGGAATCCGGTCTGCTTTCACCAGAATCACAATGCATATTCCCAGAACAAAGAGAATAATTTGCAGTTTATCATGCTTTTGTTCTTGCAAAGAAATAATATTGCTCTGAATCCCATGGGCTAAGTCTTGTATGTCTGTGCTCTTTACGCCTCTCAAGGCTCTTTTGCAAAACAATTATTTGCTGGCTCTTTAATATCTCCAGTGTACTCCCAAAAGGAAAGTGGGTACAAAACCTGAATATATTGTACATAGTTAGTGTATACTGAAAAGCTGTTACTCTTCTACAGTCAGCATTTGTAAGTTATGGTGCATTTTCAAAATTAAGATGTACAAGGTGCATGAAAAATAGAGGAACATATTACTGCAGAGGTTGGAATCTGTACTGAAAACAAAAAATGTTGGAAATCACAACAGGTCAGGCAGCATCTGTGGAGAGAGCAAACTAATGCTTCAAGTCTAGATGACCTTCAACAGAGCAAGAAAAATAGATGCAGTTTGCGAAGATATCACAATCCACTTTTTACTCTGTGAATTTACACTTGTAATCTCTGCAAATTATTTGGTAAACGAGGAGGTTATTAGTAGGATATAATTTTACTGGCTTCCTGTTATTATCGTAATTCCATTTATGCTATTCTGAAGTGTCTTTTTACCCAGTATTATATTATGGGATTCCTTTTGCCTCTTCACATTTCCTGAACCTTATGGTCATTAAATAAGGATCTGCACTCAATATGACAGCTGAAGCTCCAAACACGTGGCTTCAAAGATCCTTTGGAGTTACGGGTATGGAATCTCAAATCTGTTTAGATCCATTTAACAAATATGGACCGTAAAATTCAAGATTTTACCAGTACATGAATATATCATGCCACTTTACTATTCCAATACACTCTTTGGTGGACATACGTAATCTTACCCTCTGATAAGCTAGAGATCATCCCTAATTGTTTGTGTGTTTACCTCACATAAAGTCCCATTCCCCAAACATGCCTACGCTCACTGACTTACATTGGCCCCCTAGTGACTCAGTGGGGGGAGCCAGAACCCAGGTTCAATTTAAGCCTTGGGTGACTATGTGGAGTTTGCACATTCTCCCTGTGTTTGCGTGGGTTTGTTCCCACTGACTGAAGATGTGCACGTTAGGTGAATTGGCCATGCTCAATTGCCCATAGTGTTCAGGGATGTGTAGGCTCAGTGCATTAGTCAGAGGAAGTGTAGGGGAATGGGTCTGAGTGGGATACTCTTCAGAGGGTTGGTGTGGATTTGTTGGGTGAAATGACCTGTTTCCACACTGTAGGGATTCTATGAATTCAGCGATGCCTCGCTTTAAAATTCTCATAATTGGTTTCAGTTACCTGCATGACCTTGTCCCTCATTATCCTAGAAATCCTCCACTTCCATTACCCTCCGAGGTATCGAATTGTGGCCTCCTGAACATTGCTGATTTTGATTTATCTCCCATAGATTGTCATGTCGCCTAGACTCTGAAAGTCCCTCCCTAAACCTTTCTGCCTCTTTACTTCTCTTTCTTTCTGTAAGCCTTTCTTTCTTTGATCAGATTGTGGCTAATCTGTCCTGATATAACCTTTCATGGCTCAGTGGCAAATTTGCTTCATAATAGTCCTGGAAAGGGCCTTAAGATGTTTTATGTTAAAGATGAGCTGTTGTTACAAGGTCCACACACATAAACCAAGTGATTTTATTTGATCAGTTATTGATAAATTCAACACTCCTTGTTCAGCATTTAGTATACTTGGTACAGAATTTATACAACCTGTGATGCTTGATGGCTTTGCAATTACTTGTTTGGATTTAGTAAACACTTTTCTGAGGTTGGGTGGTCATGGGGTGACATGAGGTGTAGGTGACATGAATGGATATTTGTATCATGCGATTAGTGACTGAGAATATTGCTGTATATTCATTTTGGCATGATGTGATTCTACAGCCTCAGAATCTGACAGTACCTGGTTAGGTTCCTGCAGATCTGTGCTGCTATGCGAGTATCACCCAAGCAATTTGTAAGCTTACTCATTTAAGAATTGCAATGCTGAATCTTTGAGGTATGCCAATAAAAAAATGGAGATAAAAACTTCCCACAGTAGAATAGCCACAACAACAAATATGCTTAAAAGCGAGTTGCCTACTTTAAACCCTTTGTTCTTCCTTCTGTCGGTGGCGATCTTCCAACAGAAAGGCCAGCTTCCTGCCACCAGCAGGTTGTTGAGGTTTCAGAACAATCCATTCTTGCAAGGGTTAAGTTGAATAGTTTCGTGTGACAAATCCCTGGGTTTTCTTCTGTGATTTATATCATGGTACTTCAAGCCACACACAGAAATCAATTACATTAAAAGCTCAGCACCAGGAATTTACCTTTTGTTACAACAGACACATGGAAAGAGATATTGGCATCTAACTTCAGAGAGCTTTAAACATGATCATAATGCACGCTGAGAGATGTAATACCAGAAAGCCCAAGAGTGGTTTCACATAAAATAGATTAAGTCAGGAACAACTGCAATAACATTTAATCTTCACTTCAGTTCTCAGTCTCTTCATTTTGCCTCAGAAAAAATGGTGCTCAGAATTAATTACAAAAGCAGAAAATGCTGGACAAACTTGACACGTCCTACAGCATCTGTGGAGAGAGAAACCGAGTTTGGCAGATTTGAGCTATATCATCTTCAGTAGAGACGTCAGCTATTCCAATGGCCACTAAGTTTCCCAGAGGAGAATTGCTCTCTGAACACCTCAACTAGATATGGTCATCTCCTGAAGATCCTTCTCCCGTCTACTGCTCCTCCTCCTTTCAGTACTGCTGTATATTGCCTCTGATCATTTTCCCTGCCATGTTGTCATCCAAAGGGAATATAGCAATTGACCTATGGCTAGGAGAATGTAATTTGTGTGGAGTCCTTGAGATCTGTGCTATACCACTCCAGATAGGCACCAGCAATTTTAAATAATGCCTGAAACCAAAGACGCTCAAAGATTCCCACATTTGCAGCAAGACTCAATAAAACTAATTTGTAATTAACCTGAAAGTAACTGATATCAGATTCCTTTTGATAACACACGCGGAGGGTACTACCATGTGTTCAGTTCTGCCTCTTTAAGAAATAGCAATAGCTGGAGTGTTCATCTCCAAAATGGAAACACTGACATTAAATCAACTGCTACTACCATGTCTACTCTTAATGCGTCTAGTGATCCTGCCTGGCTGTACTTTGGAATCTGGTTAAGTTAACACACCAAATGTTTGTATGTGTCACGGATGCAGTCTTGGAGGCAATACACATCTAAGTGTTTTATCTTGTGCTTTAAGCTAGTTCTGTCACCATTCTGGAGAATTTCTGGGTTGAGTTTGTCTGCATATGTACTGCCCCTGAGGCTGTAAGCTCCTAATTTCTAACTATGCTGTTCAACTCCTTATGCACTGTAACACTCCTTCACTGATATCAGTAGGGAGTTGTTCTCAAATATGCTCTCTGGTGCAGTGTCTAGGTCCTCTCTCTTCACATGCTCATTCTAGGTTGGTGTCTCTCTCTTTCTAATGTCTGTTACATGTTACATCATTACTTACATTAATTTCAAAATATCACATGTAGTATTGTGAAAACAGGCACAATGGAGCTCACTATCAATTGGATTGTGACAGAAAATCCACCCAGTAATATGTGCGAAATGTGATGGGCAGCTAACATTATAAGCATCTTGCATCAAAAAGAGGATACGTGTTAAGTGAAACAGGAATCAGCAACAACTGGGCTGCAATGGCACCCAATGCCACAGTTATTTTGTGCTTACAATTGACTGATGCTATAACATTAAGCCAAATAAAGATACAAGTCCCACATTTCCTATTTATTGTCGCCCTTTACCTTTAATAGATAAATTCTTACTTTTCAATTAACTCTGTTAAAAAGATATATGATATATATCAGCCCAGATATTCAATCATCTGCCAACCCTGAATGGATTACGAATTATCCACTTACCTTTACATGACTTTTGCATTGGAGATTTTGGGACAGGGTTTCCTGTATGGAATCCATGAATCTAGTGATGAAAAAGACCTTCATAGCAACTTTGGCCTCCTTTTTTTTAGCACCCTGTCCTGATTTTATAGTTTAAATGTCCAGTAGCCACAGTGGAATGGTAAGTACATAAGGTGAGTGAGGGTGTTGGGGCAGATAAGATGCAATGTGGTTCATAGGGAAGAATTCCAGGCAGTAGAGCGCCAGGTGGGTGAGGTATATGGGATGCCAGGTAAATAGTGTGGCAGTGTGTCAGTTAAGTTGGTAAGAATTTAGTGCCAGTGAGTGCATCTGGTCAGGGTGGCAGGGAGAAAGACTTTCAGGTACACGATAGGGTGTAGTAGAACAGGGTGTATTGAGTCCAGCAGATTGGTGGTGTTGGTTTGAGTGAGTAAGATAACAGGTCTAATGGAACATAAGAAATAGGAGCAGAGGGGTGGCATAGTGGCTCAGTGGTTAGCACTGCTGCCTCAGCACCAGGGTCCCAGGTTCAATTCCAGCCTTGGGCGACTGTCTGTGTGGAGTTTGCACATTCTCCCCGTGTCTGCGTGGGTTTTCTCCTGGTGCTCCGGTTTCCTCCCACATTCCAAAGATATGCAGGTCAGGTGAATTGGACAATCAAAACTCTCTTCACGCAAGCTAGTCAGACACTTGAACATGAATCAAATTACACGGTGCTTTTACTGAGTTAGAACACCAGCCTCCGTCTGCCAAGCACTAAAACCCATAGTGTTTGGTACATTCATCAGAGGGAAATGGGTCTGGGTGGGTTACTCTCTGGAGGGTCAGTGTGGACTTGTTGGGCCGAAGGGCCTGTTTCCACACTGCAGGGAATCTAATCTAATCTAATCAAAGTAAGCCATTTGGCCCATAAAGCCAGCTCTACAATTCAACAAGATTGTAGCTGAGCTGCCCCAGGCCTCAACTCTTTCCTGATCGCTTAGCTTATCATAGACCTTCACTCGCTCACATTTCAACACTCTGTCTGCCTTCTTTCCAAATATTTTGAGTCATTTAGCCATCACAACTCTCTAAGGAAGTGAATTCCAGATCTTCACTACCCTCTAGAGAATGAATTACTTTGCATTTCAGTTTTAAATGGTTCTCCCCTTATTCTGTTACTGTATACCTTAGTTTGACATCTTCCTACTGGTGGAAATATCTTCTCAACATTTAGCCTGTCAAGTTCTCTCAGAACCTTATATGTTTCAATAAGATCACCCTTCCTTGGACTGACAGTGGGGTATGGGGTTGAGATTGCTTCGTCAGGCTATTGTTGAATCTAAGGTCTGGTGAGTTGTGCAATGGGAATAGGTGGTGCTTGTTGTGTCTTGGAGTTGGTAGGTAATGGGTTTCAGGTGGAGGGGTATTATATCAGCATTTGGTGAGGGGACAGTGTTAGTTCTAGTTGTGAGTGTGGGGGTTTCAGGCTGTAGAGTAGTCAGGGTTGTTTGTTTTATGTCGTGAGTGAATGTCAAGGCAGAGTGGTGTGAGGGATCGGGAGTGTATTTGGAAGAGGGGACAGTGGTGCTGTGTTGGGTTCCACATGGTCCCAACTTGCAACTCCAGTATGCATTGTCCTGATATCAATCTAGCCATTGGAATATCTTTGCTTATGTTGTTTGCCTCCGTTAGATTGTGCTTTTGCATCTGCCTCTGAACAAATTCCTGACCTAATATCTCTTAATGTTGTTCACTGTTAAATTCATAACTTTTTTTTCTTGATGGGAGAGACGAGGATGGTTGTATAACCAGTGCTCGGTGCTTCTCTGCTATTCATATTAAACAAGCAGTATCTCTTTGTCTGCTTAAACATTTGATTATGTTGCCAAACCTGTAGTCCAGAGGATCACTAACCCATGGCAGGGACAATGTTGCATCTGATCCTACACTATCCTCCCTTAGATAGTATCAAATAATTCAGCACATACCCACAGATAAAACGGGGGACAATAATAATTAGTATGACAAAGTGTTCATTGTCTATCACCCAACATGGCCTCCACTCTCTGGCCCATTCAGTTACGGCAATAATGTGTTATGGCTCTCTGACTTTTGATACTGCCTAGTGATCTTCTGCTGTATGGTGATGCAATAGGTTTAATCCTACAATACTGTATTGAAGACATTTTTGGTAAGAACTATCAGAAGAAAATATAATATATCTGGAAGGAATGAAGTGCCCTTCACTAACATAACCAACATATGCTGTACCAGCATACTGCAATGGAAAACAGAGTTGTTCTGTGGCACTAATAATGTTTGTTTTTTTTTTGTTTCATTGTCCTGCAGGCTGGAAGTGATGGAGAAAGCATTGGTAATTGTCCATTTTCTCAACGACTGTTCATGATCTTGTGGCTGAAAGGTGTGGTCTTCAATGTCACAACAGTTGATCTGAAGAGGTAAGGTTGTGAGCGGATGTCCACAATATTTTTAGATTTTAGGCCCAAAGACCTGTGATATACATATGCTGCTGGTGCAATGTAAATAAATGCTACTTCTGTTGCTGGACAATCAGAACTCTCTTCACACAAGTTAGTCAGACACTTGAGCATGAATCAAATTACACGGTGCTTTTACTGAGTTAGAACACCAGCCTCCGTCTGCCTCTGAGCAAAACTAAAAGACAATGTGAAACTAACCAATTTGCATTGTCATCAGTTTTACCTGGGGTGGGATTTTCTCCTGTTCAGTCCAAATGAATTTCTTTGTTGTAACAGGTGATGTTTGCCTATTCCAAAAAGCACAGCATCAATGGACTTCCTTTTACAGAAATTGCTGTGTCTTAATAACTCGTTTCTTGCATTACAAGAGTGGTTGCACCTCAAAAGTACCTCATTAGTTTTTTTTAGATTAGATTACTTACAGTGTGGAAACAGGCCCTTCGGCCCAACAAGTCCACACCGACCCGCACCCACCCAGACCCATTTCCCCCTGCACCTAACACTAAGGGCAATTTAGTGCACATTTTTTGGACTGTGGGAGGAAACCGGAGCAAACCCACGCAGACACGTGTGCAAACTCCACACAGAGACTCGCCTGAGTCAGGAATTGAACCCAGGTCTCTGGCTAACCACTCTGCCACCGTGCCGCCCTAAAGTTGTAAAGTCCTTTTGCCAAACATACGTTGTGAAAGTTGCTATATAAATGCAGTTTTCTCTAGGTTGTTCAGTTTGAATTCTGTCACACAGAAGAAATGATGCACAGCAGGGTTGTTCCAGATATGCCTGGAGTCTTTAACCACCATTCTTATTTCTACTGGTACCACTCAACAAGTGGCAAATCCCCCTTCACACAGCTCAGTCTTTCCAATAGCCTCATCTTACTCATTACAGAAACAAAATCTGATTTGAAAAGGAAACTCTTAACTAAGAATGTGGACAGAAAAATGGGTAGCATTTGTCGGTGAGTGGAAAATAATCTCCATGAAACTTGCTTCTCATGTAGCTGAAGTGATTCCTAAGTTAATTCTGTTCATGGGGGTAGTTGAGCTGTAGTTCAGTAACATTGAAGATTAGGGAACACCCTAAGACTGTTCTTTGTGTTTCATGACCCAATATAAGCACTGGCTTTGTTTTTAAAAAAATCAAATTGCCACATTAACATTTTAATATCCGAATTCTCTCAGCAAGAAGAGAACTATAAATTGCTCTGTAATATTTATATTAATCAAATTGTTTGAATATTTTAAAATTATTTTTAAAAGACTTCCCATTTAAGAGTTACATCTTCCAATTTTTTCTTATGTTAAATCAAGGATGCAGGTTTGTTCTTACAACATCCTGAAGTGGATTAGCCTGGCAGTACATAAGTTATTTATGCTTGCATTACATTATGCTGACAGGAACACAGCCTTGAATGCTAATTTAATCCGCTGATGGCAGCAAAAAAGATCTTCCATCTGGGGCGAATGTAGTACAAAGGAAATAGTACAGTACATAGATATTAACAAAATAAAGCTACAACAGCATACGATGCATGTCTGCAACTTCAGAGATTTCTATTAATCTATCATCGAAAGGTAACCATTTCCTCACAACACAATAAATTACTTTAAATGAGTTGTTATTGCATACATATGGCTTTTCCCTGCTTGCTAATTTACCAGAGGTGTTAACTCAGTGAAAATAAACAGGATGCCACCTGCATTAAAATAATAGACAAAAGAACACTAATGTCTAGCATCTGATCAGTGACTCATATAGGTTTTTGTGTCTCAGTATTTGCATTGAATGCTATGTAGGTTTTATGTCATTCCTAATAGTGGAGTCATATTTCAGAAAAATAAGTTTTTTCAATGATAGAGCATTATTCTGTCCAGCTTTTGGAGTAGGTTTACTCTTCCTCTACATGAGGACATTGGTTAGGCTAATGTTAGAATATTGCATGCATTTCTGGTCTCCTTCCTATTGGAAAGATGTTGTGAAACTTGAAAGGGTTCAGAAAAGATTTACAAGGATGTTGCCAGTGTTGGAGGATTTGAGCCCAAGGGAGAGGCTGAACAGGCTAGGGCTGTTTTCCCTGGAGCGTCGGAGAATGAGGGGTGACCTTATAGAGATTTACAAAATCATGAGGGACATGGATAGGACAAATAGACAAAGTCTTTTCCCTGGGGTGGGGGAGTCCATAACTAGAGACCATAGGTTGTGGGTGAGAGGGGAAAGATATAAAAGAGACCTAAGGGGCAACTTTTTCATGCAGAGGGTGGTATGTGTATGGAATGAGCTGCCAGAGGAAGTGGTGAAGGCTAGTACAAGTGCAACATTTTAAAAGGCATTTGGATGGGTGTATGAATAGGAAGGGTTTGGAGAGATACGGGCTGGGTGCTGGCAGGTGGGACTAGATTGGTTTGGGATATCTGATCAGCATGGACAGGTTGGACCGAAGGGTCTGTTTTTGTGCTGTACATCTCTATGACTCTATATAGTTCCACTGGAAATGATGCACAATTCCAATATGGCATGACTCCACTATATCAGAGCTGATGATGCTCTCACGTTTTCTTACTCATTCCTCTTAAGCTGCAAACATGAGACCCCAATACATTTTTTCTCCCCCATACCTTCACTAATTGCTTTTTCCAAATCCTTTTTGTCTCAGAACCTTGTTGTGATGATACAAAATATTAATCTTTAAATCTCGACTACCTTTTGAGCCCAGTACTTTGGTTCGAGAGACAAAAATTTAAAATGAACTGAGACTCCTCAAAATGGCTGCCAATATCGCTTGATATCAAAGTAACCAAGCTCAACAGGAATTTACAAAGGCGTGTCTAACTAGCATGGTCGAAGTAGTCTACCACACCTCAAAATGGCTTTTTAAGGGTAATCACCTGAACATTAAAATACATCATTTGGAATAGCCAGCTCACAGTCTAATATTCAGCTGTATCTTGGGATAAGACCTCATGCCTGCAGGTATTGCTGAAACAAAACCATTCTCTGAAACCCATTATTGCAAGAAGAAGGATTGAAACCTCCCCATCAGTCTCTATATTCCCAAAAGGTAATCTTTAACAATGGGCCATTGGATTGCTTTGTTAAAAGAATGGTTGGTCCCCCCTGTGGCTCAGCAGTTAGTATTCACACTAGTATTGAATATAAACTTGTGGCTTTTGCTGCAGAAGACTAACATCTCGGACCACCAATCGCTGCATAATCCATCAACATCTGTCTCACTCTTCAATACTCTCTGCAATATGTTGGGCTACATCACAGAAATAGAGAATTGAAAGATAAAATGAACTTCAAGTGCCAAAGCACCCACTCTGTGAAAAAGAATTGATTGCAGTTTTAAAATAACTGTCTCCATTAGAACCTTGTGCAATTCCCACCGGAACGTCAAGATAACATTTGAACAAATAATTCCTTCACTGAAGAACAGTAACTTCTTCTCAATTACACCCTGACTTAAGATTAGCTTGGTCTCTTTCCACAGACGCTGCTTGACTTTGTGATTCCCAGCATTTTATGTATTCTGTATAGATTACACATTTTGTCGTAATTGCTCCTCTCCTCACCCTTACATGCTAGTATGTTTGTGTTATAGGATTTAGGATGGATTGTTCCCTTTTTTTAATTAGTTTCGTATTTTACTTGAGTGAGTTTACAAATTCGTTTAATTTTAAATAGTTCAGTCAGGCTTGACCTTAGTACATCTTAAAGTTTCTATGGGGGGAGAAAAAAAGTGTTTAAAAGTTCAAACATTGTGATTACCAAACTCAGGACTAAAGAGGGAGAAATGTATTCATTGTTTCAGACTTGGTTGTAAACTCCCTCAAAACTGCTAAATAGTTTATCTTGCAATCATTTTCACTCCCTCTCTAATCATCATGTTTGAATTCCCAAGCTTATATCTTTAATCAATATGTTGTGATTTGAGCTATCACATCCCTGCTGTTCAGCCTTGATTCCACCTTGTTCTATGCCTGTACAATATGCTGAACCAATAATAAATATATACAAGTACGAGAAATTTTAGAATGCAAAATGCCATTCAGCCTATTGACCGTCATTGGCCTAGGATACTAAATTTGCCAGTCTAGCATCTAACCATGCTACGATCACCCCATCCAATGCTATTAGGGACCTCTTTGATAGAGATGTATGGTTTGCAATACTTATGGCAGATACATTTGATTTGACTTGGTAGAATTATCAAGGTCCACTTCTGAATACATTGGGATTTCAAATTGGGCTGGAAATTGGTCAACCCTGCCCAGTCTGGGTTCAACCAGTATAAACTTTGGTGTCTCCTGCTGTAGATGTTGTAATGTTTAACTACCCTGCCGTTTGGAATTATAGCTCTCCAACTCTGCCTATCACATTATTCCAGCTATATATTTGTCTCCACATAAAGAGGTTCCTTCTCATGTCTGAGCTAAATTTAAATTCACAACATTTTAGGTCTGACCTCTGGTCTTATCATGCAGCTTTGTTTAAAATTTTTATAGGATATAAATGTGTCAGCAAAAGCTTTTAGTGCCATGGATCGTGCCTTTGTGACAAGAAAGAAACAAGTCCTGCGTAAGACTACAAACAGCGTTGACTGTGTTGGATTTGTTTTTTGCTAAAGCCACAAAAGATGACATGAGGAGAACTTTGAATGTTCCTGAGTAAATGCTATTCAGATATTGTAATGTTCAACGGGTGAGGCAAATTCTTGTCCTGATTTTCCAATATTACCCTTCAGTGAACTGTGGATGTGGTAAATAGCAATAGGATTCAACAGTAGATCATAGATTCTAGTTCTTGGTCACTGAACAGGCAAGACAGAGAACCCATTCATCAGTCTCCCAGTTCTGCAGTTCTGCAGTGTAAGGCTTTGTGCGTGCACTGAGACCATCTGTTGCCTCGAATTCTTTCCTGTCATAAACACATCATATTTTCTCCTAATTGGAATAGCTGTCTAGTAAAAGCTGGACAAATCTCCAAAACTTCACCTTGAGCATGTGTAAGGATCTAGTGTGATATTGGTTATAGCATTTCTGAAAGTATCCAGAAAGCTTTGAGATTTCTTCCCCCTGCAAATCTGTTAAGAAGGTCATTGAGTCTTACGGACAGATTCCAACTGGAATTAAATAGCTCTTCAAAACTAAAGAACAAATCTCTGAAATATAGCCCAGTTCCCTGATTTTTTTTTTAAAGTTTGATTTGTTAAATATTCATTTGGAAGTTAAAGGGGTGAGTTCTGGCACACAATTTCATCGTAGAGCTATCAGGATTGGACTGACCCTATCCTCACTTGTCAGAAGTTGCCATTGTGGTTAGGTGTACAGTTAGACATTTCACCACATCACATTTTTGTTTCAGCTGTCTAGCCCAGTTCTCTGGTATTTCATTGGCCAAGTTGCTGGGTGGGGGGAATGGGAGGAGAGGTACAACCTACTTTTATTTTGAATAGAACTTCAAGTAGAAATCTCTACATCAACCTAAAGATAAGGGGGTGTTCCAATTAACAGATCATTGGAAAAACAGTGTAGCAGTAACTCAGTGCTATACTGAAACTTTAGTCCGAATTTTCATCTCAAGTCTTGAGAATGGGACTTGAAGGCACAGCCTTCTGACTCCAGGACAGGAATGCTACACCATTCAACTCAGCATCAATCTACCTGCAACTTGAAATCTCTGTATTTTGCACTAGTCTGCATCTCCTTGTTATTGTGGTTTTATAATACACTTTGCCTTCATGAGTTGTCCATATAAAATAGTTTTTAAAAATCCTTTCAAATAGGTACAATTTTATATTAAATGCCATTCATCTACTTTGAATTCTCAATGCTTACCTCTCATGCACTCTAGACAACAAAAGTTTTCAACAGCTATTATGATCCAATTAAGTTTCAATCATGGAAACTTTAGAAATTGTATTAGTTGGTCAAGATATATTTGAAAGATTCACTATGTCTATAGCAGTATTAGAATACATGAATTTTATGCCAATTTTCTAGACAAAAGCAATTACTGTGGAACATTCAGCATTAACAATAAGAGTGAGCTAACAAGGTAATTGAAATACTTTCCATGACACACTAGTTCTAAGGCAGTCAGAGACCTCATAAACTGCAAAGAATGTGTAACCTTCCCTGCTAGAAGTTACATGTTAATTAAAGGCAGCAATGTTATAGATCACCTTGTAAATGTTTTCTGTGAGAAGCATTTTTTTTTGTTGTGGATTTGGTGGCATGACAACAGGGTCGAGCTGGAAAAGATGTTCCATCGAATCAACCTGAATTTTGCTGCCACTGAGACAAGTAAAGACATTTTTCGAGGGCTGTTTGTCGCTTACCCAGAGGCTAATATGTGAATTAGAGTTCACAATTCAGCCCAAACTCCTGGAGCATTCCTGAATGGCCCGTAAATCGTGGGTTATGCAGGAAACTATGGTCATTTATTTTTGATGTGACCTGACATAGAAAAAATAGTGAAAACTGTCATAGTTGATGAATGAAATTCCTGTTGTTTCTTTCCGGATTTGCAGGAAGTGTCTGTTCCCTTTAGCCGTGGACTACATTGAGTTCTTGAGTAAAGGATGTGTTTTTCAAAGAGGCCTATGATGTTCCATCAATGTACAAATGTAGACTTTTTCCCTGCCTTAGTATCTGTTTCATGATACATTCTCTTCCCTTTGCTCCACAATTGGCAGCTGATTCTTCAGCTATGTAGGCTCTGCACTCTGGAATTCCCTCCTTACATCTTGCTACCATCTTTGTAAAACTTTCTTGAAAATGCCAGACTATTTGACTAAGTTTTTGGCCACCCAAAATTTTGTTTCCTTCTTTGGCTGATCATTCATTTGAAACTGTTTGGCATACTTTTCTGCACTGGATGACCAAAATAAAGTTAATATGTTGAATTAACACTGGTTGGAGTAGCAATGCTGAAAAGAGGGGCTGAACGTTCTTGGGAACGTTATGTGTTAACGGTTAGGAGGAGCAACATTTTTCAGTTGCACACTTCCTTCTGTCGCTAATGTCAGTGGAAGATTGACTAGGATTCGAAGGCAAGGGTATTATATTACGGCTGTCCTGCCAATGTTTATTATAAGAAATATTGTTGTGCATTTCAGATCTTGGGCCAGGACATGTAATATTAGAAGACAAGACATGCTCTCATCACTATTGCCCTTACGTTAAAATCTAGCAGCTAGGCATGATGCCACAGCTATCACCTGGTACCTGGTTTATTGTGTGCAGTTCTGGTCACCACACTATAGGAGGGATGTGGAGACTTTGGGGGGTGCACAAAGATCTTGCCTGGATTGGAGTGTATTAGCTGCAAGGAGAGGTTGGACAAACTTGGATTGTTTTCACTGTTTGCCCATACTGCAAGATAGTCAAGGGAAGTCAAACTGTGCCTACTTTTGCAGCAGTCAATGTGCTGGCGTCCTGAGATTTAATGTCCAGCAGCACAGCCACAATCTTTTGCAGCTATTGTGAAATGGTAAGTAAGTTAGTGAGTGTGGGGTTAGCAAGGATGTTGGTTAAGGGTTAGAATGCCAGATTGGTAGGGTGCCAAATAAATGATAGACTGTTTAGGGCTGGGTTGTGGGCGTTGTCAAACTTGCTTTGGTGCTGATAAAGTTTTGGGCCCCTGAGGGCAGTGGGCAATAGAATGGTGTTAGATTGGGGTATTATCAGAGTTCCGAAGGTGTAACAGGTCAGGAGGAAGTGCTGGTAGGTGTGTGTCCAATAAGTTGGAAGTCCACCTTAAGGGTTACTCAAGATTTAGGTTTGGTTTTTAATTATCTAATATTTCAGAGGTATGTGTTAGCTTAACAGAAGCAGAACCTTCAAAATTCTCTGATGTTGTGGGGGTTTTTTTGTCAGGTCTGGATGTAGGGGAATTACCCCTTGGAAACATCATTTTCACTGGTGATTCTCACAGATTCAACTGTGTGTGCAATTCTGAAAGATCCCAAAGTCTAACTTGTCTAACTATCTTGCCAAAGGAATATCCAGACCAATATAGATTATTGAGATGATGTGTGATGTTAATGATAAACTGTAGACAAAAAAGGGAGCAATTAAAAGGGGCACAGCGATAAATTGGAGATTTCTAGCAGAAATTATTTGCACTACTTGTCAGATTTGTTGGGGGCGGCATGGTGGCTCAGTGGTTAGCTGCAGCCTCACAGCGCCAGAGACCCAAGTTTGATTCCAGCCTTGGGTGACTGTCTCTGTGGAGTTTGCACATTCTCCCTGTGTCTTTGTGTTTCCTCCGGGTGCTCTGATTTCGTCCCACAATCCAAAGATGTGCAGGTTAGGTGAATTGGCCATGCTAAATTGCCCATAATGTTAGGTACATTAGTCAGAGGGAAACTGGTCTGGGTGGATTACTCTTCGGAGGGTCGGTGTGGACATTTTGGGCCAAAGGGCCTGTTTCCACACTGTAGGGAATCTAATCTAATCTAATCTGTTGAGGGTATCTAGTATCAACTTTCAGAGCACATTACAAAAGTACATAGCATATGATTAAGTATTTAAGATTGGAATTTCAAGCTAGGCTATTTTTTTACATGAATTTTAAGTTTCATAGCAGGACCGTCATCTGCCAATGCTGTTGTGTGCCAATCACCTCAATCACCTCAAAACATTGTTTGAGAAATACGTAATTTTAGCATTTTAGACCATAAGACCATAAGACTTAGGAGCAGAAATTAGGCCATTCAGCCCATTGAGTTAGCTCCGCCATTCAATCATGGCTGATAAGTTTCTTAACCCCATTCTCCCGCTTTCTCTCTTTGACAATCAAGAACCTATCTATCTCCATCTTAAATGACCTCGCCTCCACAGCATTCTGTGACAGTGAATTCCACAGGTTCACCATTCTCTGGCTAAAGAAGTTTCTCCTTATCTCTGTTCTAAAAGGTCTTCCCTTTACTCTTGTTTTGACCTTTTTGAGTTGAGGGCAGTTAACAACCATTCCAATACTTTTCAGAATAGTAAACAATATTCAAAAATCAGGTGTTGGAGGGGATAATTTCATTGCAAGTGTTTTTCCTACAGTTGGTAGGAAACCTAAATGCTAAATCCATTAAGCAACAGAATATGAAACATTGCATATACATTTATTTTAAAAAAACAGCTGCCATGAGATACAAGTCTGAAACACAATCTCAGAGTTGCAGCAAACTTATAAATTACTCGTGGGGTTAAGGTGACCTTGACAAATGACTGTAGCACATTTTATGGCAGCCACATATTGTACTTTAATAATTTGTAAGGAAAACAAAATGGAACAGCCTTATTTCTTCCTCCCCCTTCAATGTTTTGTGATTCCATTGTGATAAACAAATAAGTATGAGGTGAAAATATCGTTAATTAAGAGGAACAGAAGAAAGGCTTTTAAATCAATAAACAAGGGCAAATTCTCAGACAAATTCCTGTATTATCAAGGGTTCACAGTGAAGTCTAGCCAAGAATGTAAATTCTTCTCTGGACCATGGACTGAACAATGATATTACTTGGCCAAACTGGGCTAGGTTCCTGGCATTCTAATTATTCTTTAATGGTGTCTGTAATCATCCACAGTCCTTAGCACATTCAGTCTGTTTTCATGGCTTTTAATAATTCAATGTTACATTACAAAGAAATAATCACCACATTTATTTTAGTTTAAGACCATTTTGCACTCAGCAACTCATTGCAAAACTTACAAACTCACATCTTCAGGGAGCTTTGTGGTGCACTATTAGTGTCCTTACCTCTGAGCCAGAAGGTCAGACAAACATGTCCCGACAGGTTGCTTTAAAGATATACGCCATACGTACATAATATATAATATATATATATATATATATATATATATATAAGATATATCCATCTCAAAGGCTAAATTATTTATCCAAACTGCTTGCTTAGTTGCAGTACTTGGTGGTGGGCCATGGATCTGTCACATTGGAAAGAGAAATGGGCTGACTGTCACATCTTGGTCAGGTAGCATCCAAGGAGCAGGTGAATTGACGTTATGAGCCTCACATTCCTGATGAAGGGCTTATGCTCGAAACGTCGACTCTCCTGTTCCTCAGAAGCTGCCTGACCAGCTGTGCTTTTCCAGCACCACAGTCTTTGACTCTGATCTCCAGCATCTGCAGTCCTCAATTTCTCCTGACTGTCACATCTCCAAACAGGAGTGGGTTCCTCATTGGCTTCTCTCAGATACTACATGTTGCTGTTTGTGGGACATTGCAGTATCCATTAGAATTCATAACCAGAAACACTTACTATGCCCTTTCTGCGGTTGAACTCTGCTATCAGAGACTTGAGGGATGAGATTGTGTGGAGAATGCTGAGCTGCCTTGCCTTAACAGTGTACGATATCAATGTAGAAAAGGTAGATTTTGTAAACTCATATAAAATGAAAATGGTAAAAAGATTATTTTGATATCAGGATGCACATCAATGAAATAATTAACTTATGAACTGAATTTATAGAGTCATAGAGTCATAGAGGTGTACAGCATGGAAACAGACCCTTCAGTCCAACCCGTCCATGCTAACCAGATATCCCAACTCAATCTAGTCTCACCTGCCAGCACCCGGCCATATCCCTCCAAACCCTTCCTATTCATATACCCATCCAAATGCCTCTTAGATGTTGCAATTGTACCAGCCTCCACCACTTCTTCTGGCAGCTCATTCCATACCCGTACCACCCTCTGAGTGAAAAAATTGCCCCTCAGGTCTCTTCTATATCTTTCCCCCCTCTCCCTAAACCTATGACCTCTAGTTTTGGACTCCCCACCCCAGGGAAAACACTTTGCCTATTTATCCTATCCATGCCCCTCATCATTTTGTAAACTTCTATAAGATCACCCCTCAGCCTCCAACGCTCCAGGGAAAACAGCCCTAGCCTGTTCAGCCTCTCCCTATAGCTCAAATCCTCCAACCCTGGCAACATCCTTGTAAATCTTTTCTGAACCCTTTCAAGTTTCACAACATCCTTCTGATAGGAAGGAGACCAGATTGCACGCAATATTCCAACAGTGGCCTAACCAATGTCCGGTACAGCCGCAACATGACCTCCCAAGTCCTGTACTCAATACTCTGATCAATAAAAGAAAACATCCCAAACGCCTCCTTCACTATCCTATCTACCTGCGACTCTGCTTTCAAGGAGCTATGAACCTGCACTCCAAGGTCTCTTTGTTCAGCAACACTCCCTCGGACCTTACCATTAGTGTATAAGTCCTGCTAAGATTTGCTTTCCCAAAATGCAGCACCTCGCAGTTATCTGAATTAAACCCTATCTGCCACTTCTCAGCTATTGGCCCATCGGGTCCAGATCCTGTTGTAATCTGAGGTAACCCTCTTCGCTGTCCACTACACCTCCAATTTTGGTGTCATCTGCAAACTTACTAACTGTACCTCTTATGCTCGCATCCAAATCATTTATGTAAATGACAAAGAGTAGAGGAATCAAGCTGCTAATCCTAAAAGGTTTGAGAAATATTTGGAGGAGGAGGAATGGGGAAATGGAGGTCTTTTTCCATGGTGAGTTAAAACCACTTGTAGTTGTTTTCGTCTTTGAAAAGCAATTGCAGGACAGTGGATGCTTTCATCCTGTTACTGTATGTTTTTGGAACAAAAACAGAAATTGCTGGAGAAACTCAGCAGGTCTGGCAGCATCTGTGCAGCAAAAGCAGAGTTAATGTTTTGAGACCAGTGACCCTTCATCAGAGCTGTATTTTCTGGAATTGCTGTCAAATGCACTTAAGAGAGTTACTTTTTTAACCTCTGTTTTTAATAACCTATTAATTTACTTGCGTATAATTACTGACTGATTATTTACTCTCAGTTTTCTTTTTCGAACACTTTCAACATCACTTTGTTAAAGTTATTGTTATTCCAACATTTAACAATCAAAGATGAACAAGACTTATTCAAATTGAAAATGATTTTTCAGCCAATACTTCAGAATAGATGATGACTGAGTTGTTTCAACGCTTAGATTAATTACAACAACAGTATATAATATTTATTGCCGTGAAGGCCTAAAACTCCACTGTGCAACAACTGTAAGTATTTTTAACTAACTTGATTAGAGATATTACGATGCATCTCTGGAGCAGGTTGGACTTCAGCATTCTGGACCAGAGGTAGGGCACTACTGCTGCAACACAAGAGTCCTATTATTGATTGATTGTATCACTGCTATTTTCTGTAAGCAAATTCATATTTGCTGAGTGACTTTAACCTAAGTAACAACCATTCTGTTTAATTTCCAAGAGATGCTTTTTATGTGTTCAAAGGACTGTGTTGGGTTATAAGGTAGTAAAAGCAATCTCCACATTCTGGTATTTTCACTCGTGCTGCAGATTTGGTTCAATGATTTAAAGGTTTGGCATTGCTTGAAGTTAGTCCTTTTCTGATTAAATTGCAGATGTATTTGTGTTCTGCTCACTTCCTCTGTGTGAGTGCATTTCCTTCCAATAATGTTTACAATAAGTAGCACATACCAAGATTCTGCTAAGTATATTAAAGTCTTCTATCAGAGAAAGGGTGCTTTTTGATCTCTTTGTTGCTAGCTCATGGCGGTGTTTGGTCAGAAAACCATGGAAAAGCATCAAAGCACTTAATAATTTCCTGTAATTGTTTACCAATTTCTCTCCAAAGATTGACCAGATATCGTTGGTTGACTGTTTACCAGTTGCCTGAAGAATATCGTGAGGGATTTTCCTTAGATGTTTTGATTAAATAGCTTTAAGAATTGTAGGAACTGCATTTTCTGACATGATGTGGAAACATTTCTGTGTATCTGTGAGGACTTCAGATCCATAAGAAGTACGGTGAGGAATTTATTTGGTGCTGATACTAAGCATTGGTGGTGGTGGGAGTAGATATTTGTAGATGTCGTGCCAATTAGATGGGCTACTTTGTCCTGAATAATGTTAAGCTTCTTGAGTGCTGTTAGAACACTTGCGAATTTCCTGGATGATTGCAGCTCTATCATATTCTTGACTTGTGCCTTTTCATAGAATCAGAGAATCCCTACAGTGTGGAAACAGGCCATTTGGCCCAACAAGTCCACACCGACCCTCCGAAGAGTATCCCATGTAGAACCGTTCCCCTACTCCTATTACTCTACATTTCCCCTGACTAATGCAACTAGCCTACACATCTCTGAACATTATGGGCAATTTAGCATGGCCAATTCAACTAACCTGCACCTCTCTGGACTGTGGGAGGAAAGCGGAAACTTTTGGATGGTGGACAGGCTTTGTGGAGTCAAGAGTTGAGTTATTGCAGGATTCCGAGCCTCTGTTTGACTTGCTCTTGTAGCTACTGTACTTATGTAGCTCGTTCAGTTCTGTTTCTGGTCAATGGTAATCCTTTAAATGTTGATAGAGAGGTATTCAGTGATGATAATGCTGTTGAATATCAAGTGGAAATTATTAAATTCTCTCTTGTTGGAGAGGCTCATTGCATGGCATTTGTATGGTGCAAATACAATTTGCCACTTGTCAGCCCAAACCTAGATACTTCCTGCAAATGGGCAGGGACTGTTTCAGTGTCTGAGGAGTCGTAATGGTGCTGAACATTGTGCAATCATCAGTGAACATTCCCACTTTTGACCTTATGATGGAGGGAAGGTCATTTCGAAGCAGGCCATTCAGCCCATGCACGTCCACAGCAACCATCCAAAGGGCATCCCACCCCGACCTAACCCCTAAAACTCTGCATTCCCATGGATGGTCCACCTAACCTGCATATCGTTTGACTGTGGGAGGAAGTGGAGCACTCAGAGGAAACTCACACAGTCTCGGGGAGAATGTGCAAACTCCACACACAGGCACCAAGGCTGGAATTGAACCTGGATCCTTGGTGCTGTGAAGTAGCAGTGCTAACTACTGAACCACTGTGCCACCTTAATGCTACCCATCATTTAATGTGGTGTCCTATATTTACCAAGAGCTTGATGGACTGTTTTGTTCAAATATGAACTTGTAAAAACAAAAACAACTTAAAATAACTTTAAAGAAAATAAATATGATAAATATAAAAATGGCAAATTATCAAATGGGACATGCTGTCTCAATAGTCAAGGTACATTTTAAAATATTTTTATATTTAATGTCAGGAGGATTATAATATGCTGTTCAGCCATTTTCTATATACGTCTTGTTATGTGAGCAGAATTAATCCAAACCAGTTATCTATCAGATGAAAATGGACACCTGGAAATTACAGTCAATAGTGTTCTAGTACAAATGCTTAAAACATTTATCCTAAATTCCCCAGAGGTGTTAATATTTCCATTTAAATAAAGCAGAAAAGATTTTGGTTGCAGTACAATCATATGTATAAGAATAGCAATGGTTATGGTTTCCACCTTATAATCAATATTTCTTTTAGCTTTCCCTTAAAAATTGCCAAAATGTTGTTGCTATATTTTATGCGTTTTAATCTTTAAATTAATTTCTGATAAACTTATAACTTTCAACTGACCATGTTGCCATTTGTTTCTCTATCTACACTTAATCATCTCGTTTTTCTACTGGTCTGTATATTTGTTCTTTATATTCCTGAGCTCTCTCGCTATGGTCTTTTGAAGCCCCTATTGCTTTTCCTTCTTTAATTATTCTGATTTTGCTGACTTTTGATATTTTTATACTTGAATAATAAACTATGTTGACATATGATTTATCAATAGGTTTTATTTTGAAATGTAGTGATTTGAACGTCAAAACTTCTGAGAAGCTTTGAACCTCTCCAAAGCTGAATTTGAACAGAGTAGAAGTTTCCTAATTAATGCCATCACAGATTAATTGTAGAAGAATATTGCATGTTACATGCTGTACAGGCTTATTTCATCTTGTAAAGAGTTAACAATAAATGTTTGGTTATTAGAACATCCCTGTCTGAGGCTGGTACTAAACAACAAAAGATCCATTGTCAGACTTTAAGTTCACATGCGTGGAAAAAAAAAGACCAATTTTTAAATGCTATGCAGACATGTCAAATTAGATTTGGAGAACTAGGAGCAGGGCGCTGATTAAAGTCTTTAACTTGTCAGAATTTCAAATCAATGCACTTCAATTTCACTTTCTATTGCCAATTAGAAATGATCCTTTAGTTGCTGTAATTCCTCTTTCCCCTTCTTAAAAGCCATGCTTTATTGAACTGTACCATAATCACAAACAGCCATCATTCCAGTAATTCCTCCACTCAGTTTCAAGACACTGACTTCTGCTGGTGTCTGCTTACCTCAGCGTCATCAGAGTGCAAGTGTGAATCGAAGTAAGGAGTTCTGACAAGCTAGCCATCTGTGAAGTACATCCCAGTTGAGGCTAAAGCTGCCTTTCCTGCAAGATCACATACAAGAAGTTTTAGCAGAACCGTTAAGTTGATTGAGGTTATCACTTTGCCTTTTTAGGAACATAGGAACAGGAATAGGCCATTCAGCCCCTTAAGCCTGTTCCATCATTTTTGTGAGATCATGGCTGACCTTTGACCTAATTCTATGCACCTACCTTTGGCTGATGTCCTTTAACACCTTTGTTTAACAAAAGAAAATCTGTATCTCAGATTTAAAATTAACAACTGATCCAGCATCCACTGCCATTTGTGGAAGAGAGTTCCAAACATGTACCACCCTTTTGTGAATGGTCTGGCCCTAACTCTCAGACTGTATCCCCTAATTCTAGAATCACCAACCAGTGAAAATAGTTTATCTTTATTACCCCTGTCTTTTCCTGTTAATATCTTGAAGACTTCAATCCAATCACCCCTAAATCTTCTAAATTCTAGAGAATTTTAGAGGCCTGATTTGTATAATCTTTCCTGATAACTTAACACATGAAATCCACACAAATTCTTGTAAACTTACATTGTATTTCCTCCAAAGGCAATATATTTTTTCTAAGGTGTGGTTCCCAGATCTGCTCACATTGAGGTTGACTAGAATTTTGTATAACTGCAGCATATAACATCTATGTTCTTGATTACTTCCTGTACATGTTTGTGACACTTTAAAGATTCATGTACTTGAACCTCCTAGTCTGTTTGGACATCCACTGTATTTAACTTCATACCATCTAGAAAGTACTTTGATCTATTCTTTGGTAATCTCACACTTGCTTACGTTGAACTCTCTCTGCCACAGTTTTGTCCATTCCCTTAGTCTATTAAATCCCTTTGTAATTTTATGCTACCATCTACACTGTCTACAATGCTGTCTAACAATGTGTCATCAGAAAATTTGGATAGATGACTTTCTATGCCACTATCCAAATTGCTAATAAATAATATGGATACTTGAGGCCTTGGCACAATCCTTGTGGAACGCCTTGTGGGCGGCACGGTGGCACAGTGGTTAGCACTGCTGCCTCACAGCGCCTGAGACCCGGGTTCAATTCCCGCCTCAGGCGACTGACTGTGTGGAGTTTGCACGTTCTCCCCGTGTCTGCGTGGGTTTCCTCCGGGTGCTCCGGTTTCCTCCCACAGTCCAAAGATGTGCAGGCCAGGTGAATTGGCCATGCTAAATTGCCCATAGTGTTAGGTAAGGGGTAAATGTAGATGTAGGGGTATGGGTGGGTTACGCTTCGGTGGGGCGGTGTGGACTTGTTGGGCCGAAGGGCCTGTTTCCACACTGTAAGTAATCTAATCTAATCTAAAAAAAAACCACTGGTCACATCTGTCCAATTTGAGTACCTACCCATTTTCCCTATTTTCTGTTGTCTGCCACTCAACCAGTTTCCCAGTGACATGAGTAATTTTCCCTCCATTCTATGGGTTTCTATCTTATTTAACAGCCTCTTATGTGGGACTTTACCAAATCCCTTTAGGAAGGATGTTGTGAAACTTGAAAGGGTTCAGAAAAGATTTACAAGGATGTTGGAGCGATTGAGCTATAGGGAGAGGCTGAATCGGCTGGAGCTGTTTTCCCTGGAATGTCGGAGTTGGAGGGGTGACCTTGTAGAGGTTTATAAAATTAGGAGGTGCATGGATAGGGTAAATAGACAAGCCTTTTCCCTGGGGTGGGGGAGTCCAAAACTAGAGAGCATAGGTTTAGGCTGAGAGGTGAAAAACTTAAAAGGGACCTCAGGGGCAACTTTTTCATGCAGAGGGTTGTGTGTGTATGGAATGAGCTGCCAGAGGAAGTGGTGGAGGCTAGTAAAATTACAACATTTAAAAGGCATCTGGGTGGATATATGAATAGGAAGGGTTTAGAGGGATATGGGCCAAATGCAAGTATGTGGGGCTAGATTAGATTCAGATATCTGGTGACCGTGTACAAGTTGGACCGAAAGGTCTGTTTCCATGCTGTATATTTCTATGACTCTAAGTCCATATGATCAACATCTGTAGACATTACCCTGTCTATTACCTTTAGTCATCTTTGTCCTGGACATTGGAAGCAGTACTCCCCCTTTTATGTTTAGTAGTTTTACTGATTGGCTGGATTTTATACTCCATTGCCAATGGGTTTAGAGGCTGGGCTAGGGCCACATAATATTGAGTGGCTGGGTTTCCCCCCACTATTCTGCCCAGCTCTGATTGTTGGAAATTTCACAAGACTCGAGAGACCTGCTATCCCTTCAGCATGCTGAGGTTGGAGATTGGCCAGTCACTGGCTGCTTAAGGGTCTCATTTTGCCTATTAGTATTAGGACTAGCATAAGTGGGAGGCCCACATCTTGCAGGAAGTGTGGCTGTGTTAGTTGTGCAGCAAAGGTAGGGTAGGGGGTGGTTGCAGGTCATGGGCATAGTCATAGAGTCAGACAGAACAAAAGAGGCCCTTTGACCCATTGAGTCTGTAGCTGTCCTATCTAAACTTATCCCATTTCCCACCTCTTGGCCGAGAGCCTTGTATGTTACAAGATTCAATTGCTTATCTACACACTTTTTAAAGTTTGTGAGATTTCCTACCTCAGGCGACTGTCTGTGTGGAGTTTGCGCATTCTCCCCGTGTCTGAGTGGGTTTCCTCCAGGTGCTCCGGTTTCCTCCCACAGTCCAAAAATGTGCAGGTTAGGTGGATTGGCCATGCTAAATTGCCCGTAGTGTTAGGTGAAGGGGTAAAATGTAGGGGAATGAGTTTGGGTGGGTTGCGCTTCGGCGGGTCGGTGTGGACTTGTTGGGCCGAAGGGCCTGTTTCCACACTGTAAACAATCTAATCTAATCTAATCTCTACTTTCCTCCCAGGCAGCACATTCCAGACCCCTCCGAGCGAAAGCCCTTTTCCTCAAATCCCCTTTAAACCTCCTGCCCTTCACCTTAAAACTATACCTTCTTGTTACTGACCCTTCAAATAAGAGGGACAGTTGCTTCCTACTCATCTTTTCTGTGCCCCTCCTAGTCCATGCAATTCAATCAAGTCCCCCTCCTTCAGCCTTCACTGCTCTCCAGGCAATAACCCGAGCCAATCCAGCCTCCAACCGAGGCAGCATCCTTCAGATGAATGTCTCCCGCACCAATGTTGAGTATTTCTGAGGCTACTGTCTGTATCATGGGTGGTCTTCCCAGGAGGCAAAGAGGATCTGGCTTGCTGATAGAGCCAAGAACTTCGCGACTACTTGGTAGAGCAGTGACATGCCTTCCTTGGGATCAAGGACATTGTGAATGGAAATCCCACTCCTTGAGAGGAAGAAATGAGTCAGTTGTTTGGACTAATGAAAGACCCCAATGAGGGCCCATGGGACCCACACAACAACTTCAAGTGGTGGTGAGAGTAGCCCTAATTAGAAGTGGGAGGATGGGCTTTCACTTGACACTCTCACACATGATTAAATGCCCATGTCACCACCAAACCTGCCTTGGTGAAGGGAATTATATCTGCTCAACTTTGTAGTTGGAGTATAAAACTCAAGAATTAGAGGATTGAGAAGCAACAGCAGTTTTAAAAGGGAGAAGAGCAGACAAAGAAAGCACATGGTGAGGACAGTGCAGGAGAGAGAGAGAGAACCTGCACATTTACTGCCTTTGTTGTTTTTGAATTCGTGTATTGCTGGACATCGGAGTGCATCTGGGAAAATTAACAAACAGTGAATTTCACAACTAATCTTGGAGGAATCTGTTGGATGAAGTTCACAACACAGAATCAGATAAGTTAATTGTTGTATTAAATCTGTCCAAGAGAAAGGCTGTATTAGTGTGTACAGTGGGTTCTTTCTTGATTATATGTTTTTGGAGATAGGTCTTTTGATTAAACTTAAAATATAAGCCATAGCTATTAATTTAACCTGGGGCAGTGTTTGTAGAGGAATAAGATGGTGTTATTTTCTGGGTCTGTAGATTGTGAAGGAGCAAAAATGGCCTTTGCAGTGATATGTACTTCTTGTCAGATGTGGGAGTTTAAAGAAAGTTTAAGCGTTACTGCGGATTATATCTGCCATAAATGCTGTTGGATGCGAATCTTATCAGATCAAGTGCATCAGTTGGAGAGACAGATAGAAGCGATGAGGAATTTGCAACAGTATGTGATGGATGGCAGTTATAGGAAGGGGGAAAGTCTCAGATACAGTCACATAGATAGGTTAACTCCAGGAAGGGTAAGAGAGGTAGGCAGCGAGTGTAGGAGTCTTTTGTGGATATACCCATTTCAAACAGGTATGCTGTTTTGGAAAATGTAGGGGCTGATGGATTCTCAGGGGAACGTAGCACGAACAGCCAAGTTTCTGGTATTGAGACTGGCTCTAATGCAACGAGGGGTACATTGGCTTCCAAGAGATCAATTGTGTTAGGGGATTCTGTAGTCCGAGGTACAGACAAACGTTTCTGTGGCCAGCAGAGATAAAGCAGAATGGTGTGCTGTTTCCCTGGTGCCAGGATCAAGGATGTCTCAGAGAGGGTGCAGAATGTTCTCACGGGGGAGAGGGGCCAGCAGGAGGTCATTGTCCACATTGGAACCAATGACATAGGAAGGGAGAAGGTTGAGATTCTGAAGAGAGATTACGGAGAGCTAGGCAAAAATTTAAAAAGGAGGTCCTCAAGGGTAGTAATATCTGGATTACTCCCAGTGCTATGACCTAGTGAGGGCAGGAATAGGAGGATAGAGCAGATGAATGCATGGCTGAGGACCTGGTGTATGGGAGAAGAATTCCCATTTTTGGATCATTGGAATCTCTTTTGGGGTCGAAGTGACCTGTACAAGAAGGACAGATTGCACCTAAATTGGAAGGAGACTAATATACTGGCAGGGAAATTTGCTAGAACTGCTTGGGAGGATTTAAACTAGTAAGGTGGGGGGCTGGGACCCAGGGAGATAGTGAGGAAAGAGATTAATCTGAGCCTGGTACAGCTGAGAACAGAAGTGAGTCAAACAGTCAGGGCATACAGGAACAAGGTAGGACTAATAAATTGAACTGCATTTATTTCAATGCAAGGGGCCTAACAGGGAAGGCAGATGAACTCAGGGCATGGTTAGGAACATGGGACTGGGATATCATAGCAATTACAGAAACATGGCTCGGGGATGGGCAGGACTGGCAGCTTAATGTTTCAGAATACAAATGCTACAGGAAGGGTAGAAAGGGAGGCAAGAGAGGAGAGGGAGTGGCATTTTATATAAGGGAAAGCATTAGGTTGTGCTGAGGGAGGATATTCCTGGAAATACATCCAGGGAAGTTATTTGGGTGGAACTGAGAAGTAAGAAAGGGATGGTCACCTTATTGGGATTGTCAGAGGGAAATTGAGAAACAAACTTGTAAGGAGATCTCAGTTATCTGTAAGAATAATAGGGTAGTTATGGTAGGAGATTTTAACTTACCAAACATCGACTGGGACTGCCATAGTGTTAAAGGTTTAGATGGAGAGGAATTTCTTAAGTGTGTACAAGACAATTTTCTGATTCAGTATGTGGATGTACCTCCTAGAGAAGGTGCAAAACTTGACCTACTCTTGGGAAATAAGGCAGGGCAGGTGATTGAGGTGTCAATGGGGGAGCACTTTGGGGCCAGCAACCATAATTCTATTCGTTTTAAAATAGTGATGGAAAATGATAGACCAGATCTAAAAGTTGAAGTTCTAAATTGGAGAAAGGCCAATTTTGTTGGTATTAGACAAGAACTTTTGAAAGCTGATTGGAGGCAGATGTTTGCAGGTAAAGGAATGGCTGGAAAATAGGAAGCCTTCAGAAATGAGATAACAAGAATCCAGAGAAAGTATATTCCTGTCAGGGTGAAAGGGAAGGCTGGTAAGTATTGGGAATGCTGGATGACTAAAGAAATTGAAGGTTTGGTTCAGAAAAAGAAGGAAGCATATGTCAGGTTCAGACAGGATAGATTGAGTGAATCCTTAGAGTGTAAAGGCAGTAAGAGTATACTTAAGAGGGAAATCAGGAGGGCAAAATGGGGACATGAGATAGCTTTGGCAAATAGAATTAAGGAGAATTCAAAGGGTTTTTACAAATATATTAAGGACAAAAGGGTAACTAGGGAGAGAATAGGGCCCCACAAAGATCAGCAAGGTGGCCTTTGTGTGGAGCCACAGAAAATGGGGGAGATACTAAATAAATATTTTGCATCAGTATTTACTGTGGAAAAGGATATGGAAGATATAGACTGTAGGGAAATAGATGGTGACATCTTGCAAAATGTCCAGATTACAGAGGAGGAAGTGCTGGATGGCTTGAAATGGTTAAAGGTGGATAAATCCCCAGGACATGATCAGGTATACCCGAGAACTCTGTGGGAAGCTAGAGAAGTGATTGCTGGGTCTCTTGCTGAGATATTTGTATCATCGATAGTCACAGGTGAGGTGCCGGAAGACTGGAGGTTGGCAAATGTGTTTAAGAAGGGCAGTAAAGACAAGTCGGGGAACTATAGACCGGTGAGCCTGACCTCGGTGGTGGGCAAGTTGTTGTAGGGAATCCTGAGGGACAGGATGTACATGTATTTGGAAAGGCAAGGACTGATTTGGGATTGTCAACATGGCTTTGTGTGTGGGAAATCATATCTCACAAACTTGATTGAGTTTTTTGAAGAAGTAACAAAGAAGATTGATGAGGGCAGAGCAGTAGATGTGATCTATCTGGACTTCAGTAAGGTATTTGACCTCCAGTCTTCCAGCACCTCACCTGTGACTATCGATGATACAAATATCTCAGCAAGAGGCCCAGCAATCACTTCTCTAGCTTCCCACAGAGTTCTCGGGTACACCTGATCATGTCCTGGGGATTTATCCACCTTTAACCATTTCAAGCCATCCAGCACTCCCTCCTCTGTAATCTGGACATTTTCCCCATGGGAGACTGGTTAGCAAGGTTCGATCTCACGGAATACAGGGAGAACTAGCCATTTGGATACAGAACTGGCTCAAAGGTAGAAGACAGAGGGTGGTGGTAGAGGGTTGTTTTTCAGACTGGAGGCCTGTGACCAGTGGAGTGCCACAAGGATCGGTGCTGGGTCCTCTACTTTTGTCATTTACATAAATGATTTGGATGCGAGCATAAGAGGTACAATTAGTAAGTTTGCAGATGACACCAAAATTGGAGGTGTAGTGGACAGCGAAGAGGATTACCTCAGATTACAACAGGATCTGGACCAGATGGGCCAATGGGCTGAGAAGTGGCAGATGGAGTTTAATTCAGATAAATGCGAGGTGCTGCATTTTGGGAAAGCAAATCTTAGCAGGACTTATACACTTAATGATAAGGTCCTAGGGAGTGTTGCTGAACAAAGAGACCTTGGAGTGCAGGTTCATAGCTCCTTGAAAGTGGAGTCGCAGGTAGCTAGGATAGTGAAGAAGGCATTTGGTATGCTTTCCTTTATTGGTCAGAGTATTGAGTACAGGAATTGGGCGGTCATGTTGCGGCTGTACAGGATATTGGTTAGGCCACTGTTGGAATATTGTGTGCAATCTGGTCTCCTTCCTATAAGAAAGATGTTGTGAATCTTGAAAGGGTTCAGAAAAGATTTACAAGGATGTTGCCAGGGTTAGAGGATTTGAGCTACAGGGAGAGGTTGAACAGGCTGGGGCTGTTTTCCCTGGAGCGTTGGAGGCTGAGGGGTGACCTTATAGAGGTTTGCAAAATTATGAGGGGCATGGATAGGATAAATAGAGAAAGTCTTTTCCCTGGGGTCGGGATGTCCAGAACTAGAGGGCATAGGTTTAGGGTGAGAGGGGAAAGATATAGAAGAGACCTCAGGGGCAACTTTTTCATGCAGAGGTATGTGTATGGAATGAGCGGCCAGAGGATGTGGTGGAGGCTGGTATAATTGCAACATTAAAGAAGCATTTGGATGGGTATATGAATAGGAAGGGTTTGGAGGGATATGGGCCAGGTGCTGGCAGGTGGGACTAGATTGGGTTGGGATTTCTGGTCAGCATGGACAGGTTGGACCGAAGGGTCTGTTTCCATGCTGTACATCTCTATGACTCTATAAGTGACCTCCAAGACAAAGCCCGCAGCTTCATTCCTAATTCCATTCCTGATTCCCTGCTGTAAGCTCTGGTGGGCGTGGGCTGGGCTGAAGTGGTACCCAAAGCAGGACAACCTCGCAACTCAGCCAGTCATAGGAATATTTCATCAGCGGATGTGACAAATTCTGGTGGTCCAGCAAGGCCTTAGAAAGGAAAATCGCTGCTATTATATCTTATCTGATTCAACTTCCTCTTGTTAATCACTGCATTCTTTTAAACAATGGTCTTTCGGAGACCATCTGTGTGGTTCTGTTTGTGCACCTGCATGTCTTGATTGATGACTTTTAGCTGACTCTTGGAATGCTTTCTTTGAAAACTGAATTACTTCCCCTTTTTAAACGTAAGCTGCCACAGTGCCTTACACCATGTGCCGTCTGATCTTTTTAAAAAAAACATATTATTGCAGGAGAGCGATGAATCAGATTAACAATTGTGAATTTAAAAATTCGCAGGGGAGACAAAGAGGAACAATTCATCAAGCAGGAATACATAGTAATTTATTTTCTTAAACATAACGACGGTAGCTCTCATGTAGCGTGAAGCCAATAAAATTTGCTCATTCCAATTATACAACGTAACTGATTTTTCTTTTCCTTTTCTCAGCGCATTATTTTAAGTAAATATGCAGATTTAGTTTCAATATGAATATTTTGGCATATTGAGTAAATCCCAAGTAACAAGATATTCGATCTTTCAGTTTGCCACTTGAATGTGCTCATGATTACCGCTCACAATGTTCAGTATGTGCAAAGTGGTCTTTTAGTTTTGCTTTTACATTATGCAAAATAATTCTGGGGAACACAGCAGCAAGGAACTTCCCTGTGTCTCTTTGTTACTTCCCTTCCCCCGTCTCCTATCCAAACACAGAGGTTTGGACTTTTCTGATTCGAAAGGACAGTGTGATCTTGTTCTTTTTGTTTTAACAAATGGAGTTAATGGGGTGCAACCATTTCAGAACTGTAATGAGTCAATTCATTGAAGTGATCTTGAAAATCATAATTGAAATAAATAGCAACACCTTTGGAGCAAGACTGATGAAAAGCAGGCTGGATCTAGACCAGGAGCAGGAGCAAGACAGGGAATATTTAACCTAACAACGTTAAAAATCACACAACACCAGGTTATAGTCCAACAGGTTTAATTGCAAGCACATTAGCTTTCGGAGCGTCGCTCCTTCATCAGGTGGACTACAACCTGATGAAAGAGCGACGATCCCGAAAGCTAGTGTGCTTCCAATTAAACCTGTTGGACTATAACCTGGTGTTGTGTGATTTTAAACTTTGTACACCACAGTCTAACTCTGGCATCTCCAAATCATAACCTAACAACAACTTTCAATAAATATCATACATTGTCATTGAAAGAATCCCTACTGTGTAGAAGCAGGCATTTGGCCCATCAAGTCCACAGTGGCCCTCTGAAGAGCATCTCATCCAGACCCACCCCCCTGCCCCTATGATTCCCTTGGCTAATCTACCTGGTCTGCACATCCCTGGATGCTAAGGGAAATTTAGCATGGCCAATCCACCTAACCCATACATCTTTGGGCAATGGGAAGAAACACACACACACAATGTGCAAACTTCACATGGTCAGTCACCCGAAAATTGAATCAAACGTGGATCCCCTGATGCTGTGAGGCAGCAGCACTAACAACTGAGCCACCGTGCTGCCCTGCCTTAGCAAGGATTTCTACTTGTATGTAGTAGACCTTAAGAAAGTGTTTATTCATGCATATCATCAAACATTAATAGCCATCCGGCTGAAATGGAGCAATGACAGTAAGTTGTGAGATTTATCCATAGCTCTACATCGGGAGCAAACTGTGAGCATCGGACAAGTAAAAGAACATCAGTCAGCTGTGTTTCAAGTGAAGAGAGGACTACAACAAAATTGTGTACTGTTGCAAAAAATATTCAGTCTGGACACAGAACAAATGTTAAGAGAATGAGATCTACTTCCAGGGGTCAAAATTGGAGGCAAGAGCATGAAAAGCTGTGGTATGCTCAGAGGAGGCCTGACGAGGAATCACCGACCAATTAAAATCTGCAAGTTTAGAATGTACATTGAGTACAAATACCAAAAAAGACAAAATCATTATGTAGTGAAAAGGAATACATTGGAAAAAATTAGGGATATTTGTCTACTTCGAACAAGTGAGACCAGGGAAAGGCAGATCTGATGCAAAATTTAGAGGAAGGATAGAGCGCGCCAGAAGTAATTTTGTGAAGATGAAGCATACGTTAACGACAATAAAATTCAAACTTGTTCCAAAGGAAAAAAACTTAGGAGACGCTGCATTCTATCTACTTGTTTGTCTGCCTCAGAAACCTGGTCAATAAGTGAAGATTGATGAGAAAACATACAGGCTTGTCAAATGGGGATGCTAAGACAAATACTCAAAACTCCATAAATAGAATAGAATCGAATGAAGAGGCTCTTGAAATAATAAAAGCAAAAAAGAACTCTTTGAAAGTAAAATGCAGCAAATAAAATTTTACTCTTTCTGCCATTTAGTCAGAATGGTCAATTTACAGTGGTCTACTTTAGAGGGTGAAGTGGAGGCCAGCAGAAAGCGAGGCCTACCTAGTTATGGTTGGATGATGAAGATTACAGAAGATGGGTTAAGAAGGATGTGTGAGAATGGAGCAAGATAGGCCAATGTTGACACATCGTGACAACAGATTTCCAGGCAGGAGGAGGTATAAAAGCAACAATTTTAACTGGTGTACCAATGACAACTGCTGATAACTGTAAAACTTTGAGTCTCAAATAAAATTAAATTTCAGGAGCTTGTGTAATTTATAGGACTGATGTTGTATCTGTAGGCAACAGTATTCTATCAGTGTAAGACCTGGGTTAATATTCTGCTGCACTATTCCAGTGCAGTTCCTGTGACAGGTCGATCATGTAGATACATAAGCTTTCAACTTCACAAAGATTTTCTGCACCGTCCCTGAATAACTCATTCTCTATCACCAGTGTATTGTCCACATCATTGCTCCCAGAAAGTGACATGACCCCTCCATCTTTCTTTCTATTTCTGCTCATCTCTTGAGTTTTCAGGTTTTGTTTTTGGTTTGCTTGCTTCTCTGTTTCTCTACGTTTATGATCTTTTCACTTCTCTTCATCTTTTTCTCTTCTTTTACTTCTTTAGTTAACTGGCACTGTTACCTTTTCCTTTGTCAGTTGCTGGTCAGTGAGAAGAATAGCTGATTGCTAATGGACGGATCTAGCCAGTGTTGTAGGCAGCTTTTAAGTAATTTTGAGTCAGAGGCTGCAGCAGAACACAATGTGATGCAATTGTGACCTTGCTTATCCTGTTTGTAAAACACAAGCACAGATTTCCACCTAAACCGCAGCATGAGCATTCTGTTCCCTCGCTATGAATTCCATGCAATATTGAGAATGTCAAATTATTTTGCTAATGAGAACTGATGACATTTTCTTTCTTTCTGAATCAATAGGAAACCTGCTGACCTGCAAAATCTGGCTCCGGGAACACATCCCCCATTCATAACCTTCAATGGAGAAGTGAAAACTGATGTCAATAAGATTGAGGAATTCCTTGAGGATATCCTGGCTCCACCCAAGTAAGTCTCACAGTTTAGGAACGCAAGCTTCTGTTTCCCAGAAATCCATAGCAGAACCACAGTGTCAGACTAGGTTTTATGCGTATTGCAGAAGTGTGCTGAGAATTTTGTGATTTCTAGCTGAAGCCCCTTAGCTATGGTCACCAATTCACAGCAAGTGAATAAAAAATATTGCAGTGAGTTTAAAACCTTTTAATGCCAAGCAACAAAGTTTGTAAATACCAATAGGATATGCTTTTGTAATGCAGCTTCTTAATCAGGTTTAACTAAGTTGACCTGAAATTTAATTGTATCTATAAAAATATGTTAATATTGACTGAGAGGAGGAAATAATTGCAATATTCATCTGCTACATGCATTTACAAGATTCAAACTCTACTCCAACACTGGAATACGTGTAGTAGGCTGCCATTTTAAGACCTTACTGAGTGGGTGCAGTTTTGTTAAAAGCACTGCCCTTCAGGTGAGATCTATTCTGTTACGTTTAGTTCAGGTGAACATTAAGGATCCAACACTGAAACCTCTAGGTGCTTACTTTGCAAAATGAATGTTACATGCTGATTTGTTCACAGCACATGAGTATCACTGCCTCGATCAGCATTTATTGTCCATCCGTAAGTGCCCATGAGGAGGTGATGGTGAGCTATCTTCTTGATCTGTTGCAGTCTAATGGTGTAGGTACATACACAATACTATTAAGGGGGGAGTTCCAGTGAAGGAATAGAAATGTCTTCCAGGTTTGGATGGTATGTGGCTTGGAGGGGAACTTGCAGATGATGGTGTTCATATGGTATGCTGCTCTTGTCTTTCTAGATGGTAGAGATCAAGGTTTGGAAGGTGCTGTTGGAGGAGCCGTGGTGAGTTGCTGTAATGCATTTTGTAAATGGGACACAACTGCTGGCATTTGTGTCAATGATGGAGGGAGAGAATATTTAGAATAGTGGTGGCCAATCAAATTGACTTCTTTGTCTCGGTGGTATCAAGCTTCTAGAATCATGTTGAAGCTGTATTCATCCAGGCAAATGGAGAGTATTCCAATACTTTCCAGACTTGTATCTTGGAATCATACCTAGTATGCAAGTTGTATTTGCCAGCTTTATAGCAGTCTCCACATTTCAAAGTGATACATTGGTTGTGAAATCTTAAGAAACATGAAAGGTGTAATTTAAATCCATATCTTTATTTTCTACTCCTCTGCAGTGATTTCTCCTTCATTGCGCCTACAAACACCTGTGTGTTATATTTATCAATAGAAATATGCTATTGCCATTCCTCTTTCCTGATAATAAAAGCAAAGTACTGTAGATGTGGGAATCTGAAATAAAAACAGCTAGCACTGGAGAAATTTAACATGCTGGCAGCGTCATTTGCTGAGTTTCTCCATATTTTATATTTAACTTTATTTGCCTGTATGGTTTTAAGTGTTGGAGGAACAGTAACTAATGAGTATTAACAAGAAAGGCTCTTGTCTTAAAAGTTATAATTGTTGCATAATAACAATTGGGTACAAGAGCAAGTGTAGCACAGTGGTAGTGTCCCTATCTCTGGCCAGAAGATCTAGGTTCAACTCCCACATGCCCCAGAGGTGTGTCATAACTTGTCCAAACAGACTGGCTGAAAGAACTTTTAGCTAGTTAGACATTGTTATTAAGACTAGTAGAAGATATTAATGACACATCTGTCCCCTTCAAGATCTGAAGCTTTTCTGCTGATTTCCCCAGTCAAAAGTGATATAGATATAGATATAAGATATAGATATAGAATCCCTACAGTGTGGAAACAGGCCCTTCGGCCCAACAAGTCCTCACCGACCCTCCGAAGAGTAACCCATCCAGACCCATTCCCCTACTGCTCTCCATTTACCCCAAACTAAAACACCTAACCTACACATCACTGAACACTATGGGCAATTTTAACAGGGCCAATTCACCTAACCTGCACACCTTCAGACTGTGGGAGGAAACCAGCAGATTGGATGGAGTTTAATGCAAACTATTACTTTAGACAATGCCCTGGTGTATCCTAGGGATGCATTTCTTCTCAAGATACATTCGCTACCTCTGGCCTTTATCTTGTAATTCACAAACTCTAATAGTGAAGGACAAGACCAGAGCCAATCTTCAAACATTTTATAAGCTTTTATTTATAAGAGTTTCATATTACAAATTTGCATCTCCTAACCCAGCTGGCACAGTTTGTCTGTTCTGTTACACCTCTTTTGTGAAAACCATTCCCAATTAAGCAGTCCATTTCAAAGGGGAGCCACTCAAATAAGTGAAAGGTTTTAACCACACAAATGATTAGTGGATGACCAACTTACTCTGTAGTAGGACTTGAACTCAGAATCTACTACTGAGCAGCACATTCTCGAGCAATTGAAACACTCAGGCTCCACCTGTAACTACTCATAGGAGCCACAAGTGAATCCGCAGTTAACATCCGCCATGTGCAAAGAATTAAATACATAAATAATATATAATTTATGGCTGACTCCACCAGCTTCACATCTGTTAGCTCAGCCCTAATTGGAAGATCTGGAACCTTGACATTCCACTTAATCCCAAATCCAACCTCGCCTGCTGTGCTGCTAAACCTGTTCTTTTTAAAAAAGGCAAAAATACTGTCATATGCCCTTATCTGTCCTTCTTCACAACTAAAATCTTGGACTATATTTTCACCATCTCAAGAGTTGACATCTCCAATGCATTCTTAGCTGAGCCCCTTCCTTTGGTTCTTCACCAACTTCCTCACCGAGGGTACAGTTCCATTCTTCTATTACCACTGTCGTCTCTAAAATGCAGTGACAAACTGACCTGAGCATTTCATGCTGTCAAAACCTTTCATTACCTTGTACTGTGCTCACCCTGTGCTGGTCTGTTACCTGTCCTCGATCTCTTCATGTCCAACTACCGCTCAACCTGTCCACCCATCTCACCCATTCCAACCCCACACCCTCACAATGCGCAGCCCTCTGCTTCCTCTGCTCCAACCCCAACCTCACCATCAAACCAGCAGACAAGGGTGGGGATGCTCATTGGCGGGTTGACACACCAACCTCTACACCGCTGAAGCCAGGCGCCAACTCATTGACACCTTCTCCTATTGTCCCCTTGCCCATGACCTCATCTCCCATCACCAAACCATCATCTCCCAGACCATCCACAACCTCATCACCTCAGCAGATCTCCCATCGACAGCTTCCAACCTCATAGTTGGGAACTCTGCTCTGCCCATTCTATCTCCTACCCAAGCTTCACTGACTGCCCAGGTGACCCATCATCTCAGACTGCTCCTGCCCCACCAAACTTATCTCTGCATGCCTTGACACTGTCCTGTTCCCCCTGGTCCAGGATCTCCCCACATACATTCAGGACACCACCCATGACCTCCACCTCCTCAATGATTTTTGTTTCCCTGGCCCCCAACACCTCATCTTCACCATGGACATCCAGTCCCTGTACACATCCATTTACCATGACAAAGGTCTCAAAGCCCTCTGTTTCTTCCTCTTCCACTGACACACTTATTCGATTGGCTGAACTGGTCCTCCTCCTCAACAATTTCTCCTTTGAATTGTCCCACTTCCTTCAGACCATAGGGATAGCCATGGGCCCCAGCTATGCCTGCCTCATTGCCGGGGATGTGGAACAGTCCATCTTCCGCAGTTACATTGGCACCATCCCCCATGTTTTCCTCTGCTACATCGATGACTGTATTGGCGCCATCTCATGTTCCCATGAGGAGGTTGAACAGTTCATCAACTTTACTAACACATTGTACCCTGACCTCAAGTTCACTTGGACTATCTCAGACACCTCCCTCCCCTTCCTGGACCTCTCCATCTCTATTGCCAGTGACTGACTCAATACCGACATCAACTTTAAACCCATTGACTCCCACAGCCACCTGGACTACAACTCCTCCCACCCTGCCTCCTGTAGAAATGCTATCCCTTACTCCCAATTCCTCCGCCTCCACTGCATCTGTTCCCAGGAGGACCAATTCCACCATAGAGCACACCAGATGGTCTCCTTCTTCAAAGATCACAATTTCCCCTCCCAGGTGGTTGACAATGCCCTCCAGCACATCTCCTCCACCTCCTACACCTCCACCCTTGAACCCCAACTCTCCAATTGCAACAGGACAGAATCCCCCGGTTCTCACCATCCACCCCACCAACCTCTGGATACACTCATCATCCTCCGCCATTTCTGATACATACAAACAGATTCCACCACCAGGGATATATTTCCCTCCCCACCCCTATCTGCGTTCCGGAGAAACCAACCCCCCGCCCCCAACCAGGGCTCCCTTGTTAGGTCCATGCCCCCCACCAACCCTCTCCACTCCTGACACCTTCCCCTGCCACCGCAGGTTTTGCACTTCTTGCCGTTTACCCTGTGTTATAACTGGATCCTCCAACTACATGGGATCAATGTGGATTTCACCAATTTCCTCATTTCCTCTCCCCCCCGCCTTATCCCAGATCTAACCCTCCAACTTGGCACTGCCCTCTTGAACTGTCTTACCTGTCCATCTTCATTCCCACCTATCCAGTCCACCCTCCTTTCCAATCTATCACCTTCACCCCCCCCCACCTTCATCTACCTATTGCATTCCCAGCTACCTTCCCCGCCCCCAGCACCATTCCCCACCCCCCACATTTATCTCTCAGCTCTCTTGGGTCACTCCCTCATTCCTGATGAAGAGCTCATGATCAAAACATTGACTCTCCTGCTCCTTGGATGCTGCCTGACTGGCTGTGCTTTTCCAGCACCACACTCTCGACTCTAATCTCCAGCATCTGCAGTCCTCACTTTTACCCAGTATTTATGACCCATCCCTAGTTGCACTAAAGAAGCTGTTGGTGAGCTGCCTTCTTGAACTACTGCAGTCCAGGTGCTATAGGTAGACTCACAATGTGATTCAGAAGGGAATTCCGGGACTTTGACCCAGCGGCAGTGAAGGAACTATGATATAGTTCCAAATCAGGATGATAAGTGCCTTGGAGGGGAACTTGCAGGTGGTGGTGTTCCCAAGTATCTGTTGCCATTTTCCTTCTAAATGGAAATGGGCATGGGTTTGGAAAGCACTGTCTAAGGATCTTTGGGGAATTTCTGCAGTGCATCTTGTAAATAGTACACACTGCTGCTGCTGAGTGTTGTTGGTGGAGGGGGTGGATGCTTGATGACATCTGCACATCTTTTCAAGTAGGCGTCTTTGGAAAACAGTCAGGAATTTGTAATGTCTGGAGTTTTCAAGTTAACTTTACTCTAAGACTTAAGTCAATGAATTGTTGGACAGTTCATCACAGACATGTAAAGTGACTAAATGCATGATGGGATATACTGAAGAATGACATGTTCAGTTTCTGAAAAATGGTACAACAAAGTTAAAGTAGTCAGTATAAGGCAGAAGGTATTTTTAGACCATCAAATTATTTTGATTCGTGGATATTGGCCTCACTGGCTGGACTAGCATTTATTGTTCTTCCCTAGGTGCCCTTGAGAAAAGGTGATGAACTCTCCTTTTGAACCATGGTAGTCCATTTGGTGCAGGTACACCCACAGTGCTGTGAGGGATGGAGTTCCAGTCCAAGATTGATTGCATGCGCTGTTCATGCATTGGTAGATCAATCAAGGAAGCCACTTACCTTGCACAGAAATAACACTAGCAAGAATTAAGAAGCAGTAACTCTTAGCAGCCAGATATGTGAAAAGAAGACAGCAAAAGAACTTCAGTTAGCCAGAAGTATGACATGATATTCCAGAGTGAACAGGCTGGTCCATGGTCTTTATTGATCATTACTATTTGGTGCTTAATGTTATGAAGTGAACAAACACATTGACATTTGTGTGAATGGACTCCTGTTTGGAATGATCTTGTAGCAAGTCAGAACTGAAAGACTTTTATGATGATTCAGTTCAATCTATAATTATAATTAAGTAAAATAATACATAGAAATAAGAGGAGGAGTAGGTCACTCTGCCCTTTGAGTCTGCTCCACCATTCATTATGATTATGGCTGATCATCCAACTCAATTGCCTGTTTCTGCTTTTCCCCTATATCCTTTGCTGCCTTTATCCCTAAGCCCTATATCAGCTCCTCTTGAAATTAAACAATGTTTTGGCCTCAACTACTTTCTTGAATAATGATTTCTGTAGCCTCACCACTCTCTGGGTGATGAAATTTCTCCTCATCTCAGTTATTAGTAGTTTACCCTGTATGCTTAGACTATGACCCCCTGACTCTGGCCTCCCCCACTTGTATCTATGTTGTCAATATTAAAATTTTATACATTACTATGCGATTCCCCCCTTTTATACTTTGGAACACAATATAATCCTGATTCAACCTCTTTTCACATATCTGTCCCACCATCCCAGGAATCAGTCAGCACCTTTGCTGCTTTCCCTCAAGCAAGAACATCTTTCATCAGAAAAGGAGACTAAAACTGCATACAACTTTCCAGGTGTGGTCTCACCAAGGCCCTGTATAATTACTGCAAGACATCCCTGCTCTTGTACTCATATCATCTCACTATGAACACCAACATGCCATATGTTTTCTTCACCACTTGCTGCACCTGCATGCTTCATTTCAGTGGGAGAGGCTCCTGATGAAGGGCTTTTGCCCGAAACGTCGATTTCTCTGCTCATTGGATGCTGCCTGAACTGCTGTGCTCTTCCAGCACCACTAATCCAGTGCTTCATTTCAGTGACTATTATACCAAGGACATCCAGGGCCTGGTACACATTCCTCCCTTTCCATTTATAGCCATTCTGGTAATAATCTGCCTTCCTTTTTCCTAACAAAGTGGATAATATCACATTTATCCACATTATATTGCATCTGCTAGCCTGTCCAAATTGCACTGAAGGATCTCTGCAGCCCCCTCTGAGCTTATTCTCACACCCAGTTTTGCAAATTTGGAGATGTTACATTTTGCCATTGTCTTTTCGCCATCATCCCTTGAAGTAGCGTTCCCCAATCATTCAGACTCAATTTGCGCCTCAGGCAATCTTTATTTCCTCTATTAAGACTCAGGAGCTTAAGTGCAGAATCAACCCCAGCACTCTCCATCTTGATGAAGAATTCTACCATATTATGGTCACTCATTCCTAAGGGGCCTTACACAACTAGATTACCAGTTTATTCCTTTATCTTTGCATAACACCAGTCTGGGACAGCCACTTCTCACATTGATTCCTCAAAGTATTAGTCCAGAAAACCATCGCCAATACAGTCCAGAAATTCCTCTTCTACTGTATTGTTACCAATTTGATTTACCCAATCCATATGCAGGTTGAAGTCACCCATAATTACAGGCATTCTTTTATTGTTTGCAGCTCTAATATCTGTTTAATGCTATTCCCAACATTACCCCTACAGTGACTAACTTTCTCCAGGACTTACAGGACAAGAAGCCTCACACAGGGATACCAGGCATAGCAACTTTTTCCAGCCTTGAGGTTAAGCACAGACCCTTTTGTGGCCTCTTTGGCCTAGTTTCACACAAAGGCAGTGGCTTTGTTAATGAAGGCAGTTGAGTTAACGCAAGCAAACAGAATTTCACAGTAGCACTGCAGTGCTTTCTGAAGTAGATGAAAGAACCTGCCTGATTGGAGGCCTGCTATGGTCTGTATAATGCTCTATTTACATTTTGTAGCACAATGCTAATTTTATATCTGATGCCAGAAAGCTGTTTGACAGTGTGTATATTGTAGTTGTTTTACATAGATCATGTGATGTCAGTACTTATTATGATTAGTTTAAAATCCTCCTCCTTTTGCTGTAAATTCAAGACAGTTTTTTGCTCCTTAATGAAGTGCGGTAAACTCTGGCAATTCCAGGAAATGTTGGCACAGTTCAAACGAAAGCTGTTTTCACCAGCTGGGAGCAGAGAAGGGTCAGAGGTGAACCAGTGATGTGGCAATATCCTGAGATGGGAGTCATATCTCTCCATTCCTTCATCTGAACTAACAGTAACATCATGTCGTAGGCAGTCAGAGCTTGTCTGGTTATTTCATAGCTTGAAAAGTGGTTATAACTATCAGTGATGTAAAAATCTGACTAGATTGAGTTCCACTTAATGACTGGTTTGTCACATCCACCTTACCTTGCAGTCTTCATTTAATCAGCTGTGTTAAATTTTAGTCATTATTTTTGCAGATGGAATTAAACTCCATGGCCCCTGAAAATGAGCGTTAGCTTGTTTGTGATGCAGGCCATAAGCAAACTGCTTGCTGTCAGCTCTTATTAATGATTGCTGCATTCGTCAGGCACCTAGTATGGATTGACAGGGTGCATCATGGTGAGTTTGGTAGGGCAATATCATGAGAGACGAGTAAAACTTAAGCAAGGCAACAACACCGAATTGTTACGGTGCAGATCGAGGCCATTTGGCCCATAGTGCTTAAACCGCTTCTGTTACTGAATGCCAAACTCCTGCATTTTCCCCATATCCCTGCACACCATTTCTGTACAAAGGTATCTGAAAGCGGAGCTGCATTCTGGCTTGACTGATGCAAGTGACTCTGCACCTCTGGAAAAGGAGGTAGAATGCAGATAAGGTGCAAGATAAGAGTCAGCAGGAACTGACTGCAATGTTCAATATCAGCAATCAAGTCATAAGGACCTGGGTGCAGTGCTGCAGGAAGTTCAGTGACTCATGATACTTATCAAAATCAGTGAATTTTCAAATAGCCCATCCAAACAGCTTCAAACAATATTCAATTTACTCACTTCCTGTGCTTACATACCAAAACATTTTACCAGTTGGGCGTTTAATGGACATTCATATGCTTTACCTCTGTTCTCAATGTACTTAGCATGAACATTACACCCTCACACCCTTGTCCTTTATCTCAGAGCTTGCAAATGCAGAGGTAGCAAGAGGTAATGGAAGGGGGTGGTGCGATTATTATCGATGATGAGTCTACGTTGTGGTTACATACCCAAACCCTTATGGTGCATACAAAGGCCAATATTCGCCCCTCTACACTTCTTTCGTAGTTAAGCGAAAGTGAGGACTGCAGATGCTGGAGATTAGAGTTGATAGTGTGGTGCTGGAAAAGCATCTGAGGAGCAGAAGAATTGACATTTTGGGCAAAAGCCCTTCATCACCCTTTAGTAGCTGTCTTCCATAAGCTATTACCCATCTTAATGCTCCTATACACCACTATTCCAGGGGTTGGAGGAAGGCTGCTGACCTTCAAAGAAGGCTATTGCAGATGTCTTTGAGGACAACCTTGCATCCATTCTCCAAGCCATGCTCCGTTTCAAGAAGGGTCTGGGAGTGCATTTTTATCTGGGAGAATTTTTCAAAGATGGCAATTGCCCACCCATTCGAGGGGTCTGTCTTTGTTTTTGTGCCTAGAAGATTTGTGCTAGCCAGCTGTTCGACAATGGATGGCTTCACTGATTAACTTGGTCATATTCATTTCTGAGCATTTTACAGGGGCCATGGTGAGTCAGGAGGAACAAGAACTCCAATTTGTACCGAGCTTATGAACACTGAAATTAGCTGCCAGCATCCTAGCTGTTTCTCTGTTGACACTGGTGTCTGCTAACACTCACTTTCAAGATTTGAAGCAGGTATATGAAGTGTCACTCACCTATAGGAGCAGCATTCCAATGTGAAGCCAGCCTGTTGGGAGCTAATTCTGAATAACGTCATAAAACAAAATGACAAATGACATTTACAACAGCTTGATATAATATCTAAGTTGATATGTTCATTCTAATATTACTTCCCTTAAATCATAACCTCTTGATAGCTCAGAAAACTTCCAGCAGGGTGTCCCTCCCTAACAGCATTATGCAGGTACCTAGACCAACTGAACAGCAGCAGTTCAAGAAGCTAGCTCACCACCACCTTCTCCAGGGCAACTAGGGATGGATAACAAACACTGGCACAGCTCGCAATGCACATATCCCACACACTAATTGTTAAAAAAGAAAAAAGTGACAGAATTCTGACAGTCTTGCAAGGAGAGAAAAATATTGTCCTCCTTAATAGATCAATTGTTTTGAATTGAGCTGCGATCATTAAAACACATATTTTGACATGATCAGAGCAATGCAATTAATTTGGTTTCTTGACAGGATTATTAATCATCACGCAAAAATGTTTCAGTCTCACTAAAGTGTGTGTGCGTGTGTTTAAACTTTGTTACTGGACAGTTCTGTGGGACAGAGATGTGAGTTAACTTTTGAAACTTGACATAGTTTTAAAAACTGGTTTAGCACTTCTAAAGGTAAAATACAAGATCATTCGGGGGGGAAAATCAGACCTGTTTGGAGTTCATTTGAAAATATGAATTATGAAGTTTGAATCTGTGTATCATTATAGGAAAAATTCATTATTATGTTTAAATTGGCAGACGTGCTCAAGAGGAATAAGGCAGAGCTGTGCTAGAAAATCAGTTTTGTCTGAAACATGCAAACCAATTTCTGTAATAGAACTTCAGTTTTACTCAGCCTCAAAATACCTGTAATACATAAATGCTTAATGATACACTATACAGAATCTATTTTCACCTGACAAAAACCAGCAACAAAATCTTGCTAGCTGTCCTTTTTGAAATTCAAAATTAGCTCTATCACAGGATGTTTCAGAATAATCTTTCTTCCACAATTTTGCTTAGAATTTTGGGATCTTTCCTATTATGTTGGTTGTTTTAAAACTTTAAAAGCTTGTGAGCAAACATTCTTAAAAATGAGCAGCGTGAGCACTCAGATCATACAACTATAATAACAGGGTTGATGTGCTTGTGTTCCCTTCTTACATTGTCTTTGTTAGTTTTTGTATGGGGATTTATTAGTCAGTATTTCTTCTCTGTTGCAGCCTTTCTTAATTAGACGCAAGTGCACATAGCTCGCTCTGATTGATCTGTACAATTAACATCCACAGACAATCATAGAAACAGTCACTACAGAACAGCCCATTTATTTCCCTGCCATTTTTGCACACCACTATTCATCTTCCAAATGTCTCTCTGTGACAGCAACAAAATGTTGGAAGGCAACTGCAACCCTGCCCTGTTAAGTGCCTGGCAATGAAATACTACACTGCAGCTACTGCAGCTGATTGTCTCTGTCTCTATCTCTGGTTTCACATTACTTTAGGATGGGCTTCTTGCTCCTTGATGCGAAACAAGATTGTGCTGAAAATTGAACAATATTGAAACACAGTCACAGTCTAGAGCATGGGTTAAATGCAGTGCTGAACTGTCCTCTCAATCAGCCTCAACTCCACTCCTACAACAGGATGAGATTTCTGAAGAGTATGGTATGCACTCTGTGAGTGAGACTATACAGTTAGTGCCAATTAGCTTTTGCATGCAGTTTGTTTTCTGCTGTATGGTGTCTGGATGATAGTTTTACAAGCTCATTTTCACACTTAACAACAAAGGAAATTATAACCTCATTTTCTTGCTTTCAATTTGAACCTAGGGTCCTGAGGGTAAAAAGCACAGCAAAACAGATTGTTGCCACCAGTACTGCATTTTCTTTTCTGAAGGGTTAACAGATAACGATATCTTTTGATCTACCAGACAGTGATTTGAAAATGGACATTCAATTTTTAAAATTTCCTTAACTTAATATGTTGAATCCTTATGACAGTGTTCTATCAGGGATATTGACTAAGCTTCTTAGCCTTGTCACCTGGTTGCTGGTGTTTGTAGATGGACTGTGTGCACTAAAACTCTGGATGAATGGCAACATTGTGATGTTCTCAATGACCTGCAGTTTATCTGACCTCTACAATACAGCACATGAAAGCCCCAAATTATACTTGTCTTTAAGGAAGCTTCAGCCATGATGAAGCCAGTACTCAGTTTGGTGCAGTTTGTCCTTCTTAATCAATCAGCTTGTCTTTGCTGGGCTACCTGCAATCAATGTTGCTCTAGGATTTGACAGTGGACTTAAAACTTCACTCAGTTACTAGCCTCTTCAGTAATGGGGAGCCTTTGAACAACAACCAGCTGGTGTTTGGCTTTTCCAACTACTGTTTTGTAATCCCATCAGCAATCTGTTTCCTTTTAGTAATGGGAAGGGATTTAAGTGATAAATAACAGTTGTATTTTGTTACTGCTAGCCCCTCTATCCATGTAAGGTTCCCCAATTCATTACGAATCTGGATGATATACCCAAAATTCTTGTGCTTCCGGATGGGAAGGGCTCCTTTTCTATACTCACCAATCCCCTTGGTTGATTGCAGCAAGGCTGAATTAATAGAATCCTTCTGGATACCTTTCTCCAGTTCCCAAATTAATTTACGTTTCAAAAGGAGCCAATTTACTCAAGCTTTCTTGTGTTAAAGAAAAAGTGAATTTTATTAGTTACTGAACAGGAAAATAAGTAATAATGCAACTCACACGTGCACAGATTAGAAGTGAGAAATGAGCCCTGAAAAGAGTACAAGTTAAGATGTATGGATCAGTCACTGGATTGCTAATGAAGAATAGGTAGTGAAAGGTTGAAACTGTTACACTGGAGGATGCTCGTAACATGGTCATTGGTAGCTGAATAGTCGATTTTGAGATTCTTGGCTTTCCAGGTTAGCTGAAATGTTTTGCCTTGTTTCCCTTTTGTCCATGACTGGCTGATTGACCGACTTTTGACACTCAAGGTGATTGTTTTTTCTTTCTATCTGGAGTGCGGGACTGTCTAGTGGGTGTTCTCAAGCTTCAATGTTACAACACACTGGTCCTCACTAGCATATCAGCACATTCATATACACAAGCCAGGCTTTGCGGTTGTTTCAATTTTTCTATTTTCTTGAGGTGCTGGTGTTAGACTGGGGTGGACAAAGTCAGAAGTCACACGACACCAGCTTACAGTCCAACAAGTTTCTTTGAAACCACAAGCTATTAGAGCATAACCCCTTTGTCAAATGCTTCAAAAGCTTGTGATTTCAAATAAATCTGCTGGACTATAATCTGGTGTTGTGTGACTTGTGACTTCTATTTTCTCAGAAAGGTAAAGCACAAATATGTTTTTTGACTCATGTCCGTTGTCTGGAATACAACCCACAGAAGATATTTTCCTGTTAAGATGAGATTTCCTTGCACTTCTGTGTTTTGAAGTCTCTATCTTTTGAAGCTTCCTTGATACAGTACAAGGTATGACATTATGAGGTTCACAAAGAGAATTTTTCAGCGCTCTGTAAATTCCTTTCATAGAAATTACATTATCAGCCAGGCTTGGATGTCAGCCTTTTTTTGAGAAAGACATGCCTTGTCTAAAAGTTCAATGTATCTATAAGCAATTTTGGGTTCTAATCTGTCATTGTGACAATTTATAAATCATTTGACTATATTAAACATGCAGTTAATACCAGAGCTCATCTTTTGATGTGAATCAATTGTTGTCATGTAGGAGACATTACTTAAGTAGGAATGATAGGATGGAATTCCTTCCTATTGATGAACTCTGCTGCAGTGCATTATGGTCCTCTCAGCACAACATGATGCAGTTAATGGTGCCCTGCACCAACATTCTGTCTAAGTCTCATGCTCCAAGGTTCCTCTGATGTTTTGTGCATGCCAACCAGTGTGATCAGTGTGTTATGTGTTGACTTGGAATTAAAAGTAAAATCATCTCTGAACACTTCAAGATTTTGATCCGTAGCCACAATACCATAATGAGATCCATTCCCATTTTATTACAAGGAGAGATTTTAAAAAAATATATAAACAAGCTGACCTACACACATTCATTCCTCCAGCCTTGAACAATTAGCTTTTTGGTTCTAAGTAGGTGTCTCTAAGTTCTGTCTATGACATCTTGAAACACAGTAAATTTCCTGGGGAAATGAGTGATTTGGTGTCTTTGAAGGAAGAAGCTCCAGTCAAATAACCTGGTGTTCCGTGCATTTAACATTCCCACAAAAGTCAAGGGTTATGATCAGTAACGACAGTGGTCTCTCTGTACATGCCTTGGACATATTTCAAGAGCGAGTTAGCAACAGCCAGTAATAAACTACAGCTTTCTTTTTCTCAGCTGTGGAATACGCTTTCTGATGCCTGTTTAGTTTTTGAGGAAGGACCTGATTGGCCCCTCTATTTTGGATTCACCTTCAGGAAGGAGAACAGCTTCCTCCCCGATATCACTCATATCGCGACATCCGTTTTAAATATTTGGTTAAAGTTTGGAGCTGTAGATATTGAAGTGGCATTCCACTTTTCAAAAGTTGCCTAGTATTTCTCAGTCTACCTGTGACTCTCTTCTGTAATGGGTCTGTCAGTAGCATGGCTACTATACTGGTGTTTGGCACGAAACGTTCATACATTCCTAGGAAGAGCCTTTTAATTTCCCATTTTGTTGTAGGAACGGGGAACTGTGCTGTTTACCCTTGACCACTAAATTGATCACTTGGGCCTTAACAAACTTGCTGTTTGCAAGATGGCTCACCAGGTCAGCTGATTGCATTTTCTTGCAACAGGGTTCCCAATTGCTCTAAGTACTTTTCTCAAGTGTTGCTGTACACTAGAACATTGTCTAAGTACACTTTGCAATTAGATAACCCTGCCACTATCTGGTTCAGCAACCCTTGAAACATGGTTGAGACATTTCAGTGTCCCTTTGGCTGTGGATATAACCCATCTGGCTTCAAAATGGTGGATATTTTATTTGTGTGGGCCGTCAAGAGAAACTGTCAGTATTGCTTGATTAAATCTATCTTGATAATGTAGGCTGCTACCCCTTCCCAGTTTATGCAGTCTCCCATTGGGGTTTCAGATAGTAAAAGGCTGTGGACACTGCATTTTCAGTAGTCAATGCAAAGCCTTGTAGAGCCAACAGGCCAGGGCACGAATAACAACTGAGGACCTCTAGCTTTGTTGCCATGCTGGATCAGTTTGTGATCCGGTATGTATTTAACTTCCTCCAGAATCTGAGATCATCCTATGGAGGGGCCTCTCCCACATCTACACCATGTCAATCTATGTGGTTTATCTAGAGTGGTTCATTCTGGCTTGCCTCTGTATGAGCTGTTGACTGCAGTAAGCGGTTTAACTAAATCTGCTCACTTTTCTGCACCGAGGTGGGTATTTAAGGAGTATAAATTTGTTGCTATTTCTGTATTAATTAACCAGATTGTAGAGGGGTCAATGAGGGCCTTCCCTACATTTTCCGCTAACTTCATTTCTACTGCTACCCTCACCTTCCAGGTTAGTGGCAATGTTAGCTGCTTGACCTTTCACAGTACAGGCATTGCTTTATTATATTGGCAAGATGAAGCCTTTGAATTTTTCATAGCCTAGGGTCTTGGTCTGATAACTCACCTCCCCTACTCACTGGATGGGGCCTTTATGGATTCACCTGAGAAAGGTAGGAGCACTAACATGTAGTCTTCTGGCTGAAAGGTTTGGACTTTGGCATGTCTGGCTCCCTTTTGTTTCATCCCTGTGAGAATTCCAAGTGTTCTTAGGCCACTTCGCAGACTCACAAGGCTGCTCTTGGAACTCTGCTACATTGTATCACATGGAGATTCCCTGCTCTGGTTCCAAAATCCTTTCTGAGAGTTGTAGAGGGGCTTTTGCACATGGCGCCCATAAGCTATTTCAAACAGATTAACAGAGTAGAACCGGTAAACTCTTTGGGTTCCCTGGTGGTGAACAGTAGGAAATCTACTTCTTTATCCCAGATATGGGGGTACTCCTGGCTATAGGACTTGATCTTTGTTTTTATGGTTTGGTGGTATCATTCTTGTTCCCCCATACGAGCAGGTGAGATGCTGAAAACTTCCGTTGGGTTACACCCAGGTTACTTAATACATCCGTTCAAATTTGGATTCTGAGCCAACCCCCTAGTGATTGCTTCTTTTTAAATATCTCCCCTGGATGTGAGTTTGCGCACTGAGCTGGAAGGTTCAATTTCAGATATTTCATCACCATACCAGGTAACAGTCTCAGTGAGTCTCCACTGATTTGAAGTATTCTTCACACTTTACAAATATGGCTTCCCACAGGACTCTGTTAGGCTGTTATTGAATTTACATTGCAGTTTTTGTTTAACTGAGGTGACCCTCTTTATTTTATTAAAAAACTTTGTGCATGTTTTTGGAAATAAAAGTAAAAATGCTGATAATGCTCTGGGATTCTGACCTGTCATTATTACTTGATATTTTGAAAGGTGGCTTTCTCTGGTCTCACCTTTTTAGTGCTTCCTAGTACAATTTGAATGTAATAGTTTCCACCTATGGCAGGTGAATCATACACTTCAAGTTGTTGTAGGGATCCGGCTTCTATTTTTAAATTGTCTCCATTTCAATCATAAATTATTCTAAAAATTCCCATTTGTGTTCTAATTAGTTTCTCTGAAGAGCAAGTAGTGCTTTTGCAGAGATTAATTACTGTTGAATGATATTGCAAATGTCAGGCTGAATATCTAGGTTAGTTAACCTTAGTAGTTCATGGGCAGTAAATGTTCTGAACTGTAAATGTGCTGTTTAAGCAACTTGGACAGAAGATGAAAAGTCAAGGTTGAATCCCTAGTCCTTGCGAAGTAAGCTGACAGCAGCTGAGCTGGGAGTAAATGCGACAGATGCAATGAGATAAGTCCTTCCACAGGAAAGTGGACATATCTGGGCAAAAGGACAAAATTAGGAGACCTTCTAAAAAGACTCAATGTGAGACTGAAGCAGTTATTGTTCTAAATTGGGTAAGATTCTAATTCTCGAAAAGGAAAACAGCCATGGATGACTAAACAGGGAAGTAGCAACATAAAGTTAAAAGGAAAAGCAACACAAGTAACCATGATTCTGGCAAATTATAAAAAAGATCCAAACAGCAGAAAATGGTAACAAAACATAGTAAGAACAATAGAAAGTAGTAGGAATGGGATATCAAAATAAACACAATTTTTCTTCTAGTTACATTAGGAAAAGGTTCAGATGCAATCTAGATCCTTTAAAGACTAATAACTGCAATATTATCAATAAAAAAGGAAATAAAATGACCTAATAACAATAGAACGATCCTAATCAATCTAATGCTGAATCAGTAACAGGGATTTCCCAAAGTTAACACAAACAGTATAATGAAGTAAATAATGACACCAAGCAGTGACATATTCCCAGGATCAGATGGTTTCAATCCAAAGGTTTTAAATGAATTGATGAGAATATTACAGATGTCCTAATTGAAAATGTTCAAAGCTCTTTAGCTTCCAGGAACATTTTGTCGGATTGTTGCCAGTCACTCTGCCATTTAAGAAAGGTGAGAGATGAAAACCAATAAATGACAAAATAGTCGGCCAGATGTCTGCTGTCAGGGTGTTATTGAACTCAAGTTAAGTTTTGATTAGTTGAACACCTTGAAAATGTTCTGCAGCAGCAGGCATTGGTGAAGGGCAGGTTGAACTTGACAAACTTTGCTAATCATTTCTTCAACATATTAGTTGCGGACAGAAGAATGTATTTGCATGTTATTTATATGGACTTAAAGTAAGTGTTTGATAAAATCCATCTTAAGTGACTGTGAAATACATTACTGTCCTCTCAGTTTCTCATTACTTTGTCTCTAAATAGCTCTTAAAAATGTGTTGCTGGAAAAGCGCAGCAGGTCAGACAGCATCAAAGGAGAAGGAGAATCGACGTTTCGGGTTATGTCTGCTGCGCTTTACCAGCAACACATTTTTAAGCTCTGATCTCCAGCATCTGCAGTCCTCACTTTCTCTAAATAACTCTCTCAATATTTCTCTTATTTTCCTATTACACTATGTATTTGTATATTCTTTCTCTCCCTTTCTAATTTTGGGTGTCTCTTTTTGGTACTTTCTCTATTCTACTGATTTCTGAACCCTCTTTGCTGTGGGCATTCCTCCAGTAAATCTGATTTTTAACAGTTTCCCTGTAATCGTTGACAGCGCTGTATCCTAGCACTGTACACAGTGCTTACATCTTCATTCTGGAAACCCTTAAACAGTTGCTAGAAATTGCTGTTCAGTGTTTTGGGCCTCTGTGTAGCTAATTGCCACATACTTGCTGGTTAACACTGGGGACGTTTCATGCCTGACGCACCCGTAATCAGAAGATTTAAAGCTGAGATCAGATCAACGAAAGAGATTTTCTTAACTTCTTTGAAGTACATTATTAGATGGAGCTGGAAATCATAACTAAAATTTCCACATTGTTAGTTCTGGTAAATGTAGCTCATGGTTTTGTGTGAAAAAAGAGAATCAGGATAAAGAATTCACACTGTAGCCAAATAAGGCAGCATCCTGAAAACAACTTTAAAAGGGATTTAAACATTGTGACATGTATCATGCCTGAAGTTGATTAAACATTACAAGTTATGAGTTTGAAGAGTGCACATAATTTCATCGTGTGCTGAGAATAGAATCCAAGTGTCAAAGCATGGACGGTGTAGAGCTCACCTGTAATTCATAGCCTTCTTTGCTAATTAGTGGAAGGGTATGGGAATAAACCTATGGTCCTCTATTTTGGATTTGACAAAGTTTGCTTAACTCTCCTTTTTAATTCATTTGTGGGATATGAGCATTAACAGGCAAGATCAGCATTTATTGGCCCTCTGGATGGCCTGGGAGGAAGTGGTGATCAGCTACCTACTTGAACTGGTGCAGTTCCAAGGGAGTGGGCATAGTCACGATGACATTAGGGAGGGAGTACCATGATTTTGACCCAGCGACACCAAAGGAGGGTAATATATTTCCAAGTCAGGATGGTGAGTGACTTGGAGAGGAGCTTGCAGGTGGTGGTTTACCCATGTATCTGCTGCCCAGTGACCTCCAAGGATTCGGAAAGTGCTGTTGAATGTGTGTTATCGTTTTATTTCTTGTTTATAGTACACGTTGCTGTCACTGTTTTTCAGTGGTGAAGGAAGTGAATGTTGATGGTGGTGGTTAGGGCTGTGCTGTCCTGGATGGTGTCAAACTTCTTGAATGTTGATGGAGTTATATGTATCCAAGCAAGTGCAAAGTATTCCATCACACTTCAGACTTGCACCTTGTAAATGGTGGACAGGCACTGGGGCAATAGGAAGTCAGTTACTTGTTGTAGAATTTCTAGTTCCTAGGTGGTCATTACCTGGCACTTGTATGATATGCATTTACTTACTATCTCAAGCCCAGAGTTGTCCAGATCTTGGTGCATTTGAACATGCACTGTTTCAGTATATGAGCTCTTACAAAATAAACATTGTGCAATTTTCAGTGAGCATCTACACTTTTGAACATTTGGTGGAGGGTTGGTCATTGATGAAGCAGTGAAGATGGTTGGGCCAAGGACAGTACTCTGAAAAACTCCTGCAGAGATGTCCTGGGATTACGATGACTCACATTCAACAACCACAACCACACATCTTTCTTTATGCTTTGTATGACTCCAACCAGCAAAGAGATATTCCCCTAATTGTCCCCTAATTGACTTCAGTTTTGCAAGGAGTCCTCAGTGCCACATGGTCAAATGCAGCATTGATGTTGAGGGCAGTCGCTTTCACTTCACCCTGGAGATCAGCTGTTTTATCAAAGTTTGGACTAAAACTGTGATGAGGTTAGGAGCTGAGTACCCTAGTGGAACCTAAACTAAGTATCACTGATCAGCTTATTGCAAAGCAAATGCTGGTGATAGCATTGTCAACAACCTCTTCCAACATGATCAAGAGTAAGCTGATAGAATGGTAGTTGGCTGCATTGAATTTGTCCAGCATTTTGTAAATACTTTGATAACATTCTACATCATCAGGTAAGTGCTAATGTTGTGAGTGTACTGGAACAGCTTGGCTACAGACACAGCTATGTCTGGAATACATGTTTTCAGTATTATTAGCTGATGTTTTCATGGTCAGTAGCCATTTTAGTTTCCATTGTCTTCAGGTATTTTTTAATATTATGTAGAGTGAATCAAATTTGACACTGGCATCTGTGATACAGGGACCTCTGTTTGAGGCCAAGATGGATCATCCATTCAGCATCTCTGGCTGAAAATGAATGCAAATACTTCAGCCTTGTCTTTAGCACTGGTGTGCTGGGCTCCTCCATTGTTGTACATGGTAATACTTGTGGAACAAAGTGTTATGCTAAAAGAAATCCTATGCTAAAGGTTCTTTCTAAACAGTGTGCTCAACAATAACAGAACCAACTAAATGTGAACAATGCTCTGTGTCAGCACCATTTTGCCCTTATTTATTTTGACTTTAGTGTAATATTAAAGATCAGTTTCGATTACATGGTCAGATCAGGCTTCTAAAGTCCCCAGTTTGGTTAGGACATCTTATGATTTATTTAGTATGTTTTGTTTCCACATGAATAGTACCAACTTTTATTTATAAAGCACCTTTACTGAAGTAAAAAATCCTTAAGTGGTTCATTGAGCATTACTGGTTGTGAAGTATTGAGACAAGGTCAAAAAATACATGAAAAATCAGAAAAGAAAAGGTAGTTTTTTTTGATAATTACACCGCTATCCTTAATAATTAAAATCAATATGTTATGTATCCTTTGCTAGATGTTAAAATTTCAACTGTTCAATGGCATCAGTATAATAATATAATTTTATTGTTATGCCTTATATTGAAATAATGGTTAGATATATGAAAAAAATGGCCATTGTAGTGAGTGAAGTATTTAAATTTAGAGGAAAACAAAAGGAGTGGGAAGGGATTAATAATAAGTAGGCAAGTGGCTTAGTGTTGCTGCTAGGCCCAAATTGATTCTTTGGGAACATAGGTTCAAATCCAATAATGCTAGCTGATTAATAACCAATCTGGAATTTAAAGCTAATCTCAGTAATTGTTGTAAAAACCTAACTGGTTCACCTACAGGTGATCCTGAGCTATTTGGTGGACTCTGAGTTGACCTCTGAAATGTTCTAGACAGCCTGAGAGTTCATGGACAATTAGGGACAGTTGACAAATGTCAGTGATACCACTAGCCAGTGATACATGATGAATAAAATGTAACCCTCTGAAGCTTGATCAAGAGGCAGTGAAAATGCTAAGTTATGAACAGATCCAAGTGACAATAAATAAGCTTCCCTATCAGTTACCTACTCAGAATTAGTTTTCAACCAATTTAGAGTCCTAGAGTCATAGAGATGTACAGCACAAAAACAGACCCTTCGATCCAACTAGTCCATGCTGACCAGATATCCCAACCTAATCTTGGCCAAATTTGCCAGCAGTTGGCCCATATCCTTCTAAACCTTTCCTATCAAGATGCCTTTTAAATGTTGCAATTGTACCAGCCTCCACCAGATCCTCTGGCAGGTCATTCCATACATGTACTACCCTCTGCGTGAAAAAGTTGCCCCTTAGGTCTCTTTTATATTTTTCCCTCTCACCCTAAACCTATACCCTCTAGTTCTGGACTCTCCCCCACCCCAAGGAAAATACTTTATCTATTTACCCTATCCGTACCCCTCATGATTTTATAAACCTCTGAGGTCACTCCTCAGCCTTCAATGCTCCAGGGAAAACAGCCCCAGCCTATTCAACCTCTCCCTATAGCTCCAATCCTCCAACCCTGGCAACATCTTGTAAATCTTTTCTGAACCCTTTCAAGTTTCACAACATCCTTCCGATAGGAAGGAGACCAGAATTGCACGCAATATTCCAAAAGTGGCCTCATGCATTTTCCAAAGAATCATTTCTCATGAGATCAGATCAAATGGACAATAAAGTGATCTCTCCTGATGAAACAAAGCAACAGATTTCCCAATCTGTTATAATGATGAGCGTTTATGTGCACTTACAGATATTCAAAATACAACCATATCAGAAGCTAGAGATTCTAGAGACCTTGAAGGATGAACTTACCTCTCACACCATAATCTCTCCAGCCCTTTTTTTAATGACCTGAGAAAAGAACATGCAGGTCAGAAGTGAAAAATAAAGGTTGTTATTGATTTGACCCACTGACTACACAAAGAGTTGCAAGTGAGCATAATTCATATGACTTTTCTATTTTGATTTTTAAATTGTTTTGACTTTCTAAATCACATAATTCCGTTTTATTTTCTTTTGGGGTGGGAAGAAGGACAGTCGGAGGATAGAACAAATCTAAACCTTACTGCCTCATAGAGTCAGAGCCTTTATTTCACTTCATTCATGAGATTTGGAGGTCAGATTGCCTGGAATCTGCCAAAACTTGATCTGCATTACCACTAATAATTGTTTGGATTGTATGTTCTCAATTGGCCCTTTGTGAACTATACTCACCACAGGGTTGGGTTTCATACCAGTGCTAATAAAGTAAAGATAGACAGACTAACGCCAGTATTTAATGAAAGTCAACTTGTGACTCAAATATTTCCACTGGAACCCCAGTGCTCCTCCTTTTGGTTTCCACAAGGCCTCCATACAATCACTACATCTCACATCACCCCATTCTATTTCCTCCTACTTCCATTTATTAAAAATAAACTCCCAAAATATATTTATAGCAAGTCTGTATGCATACTGTTAAAAACACACCCATGGGAGTTCAACAAAGCAAGACCTTATTGTGCTGGAACTTTGAACACTGTTTATGCATTTGTATTTTAAAATATGAATTAATATTTATTCTTGCACTGTTGTGCAGTTTTCTATCTGGTGGGAATTTATACACAGTGTACATAACTGGCAAATGCAATGTGAGGATAACAAACTCAAACAAATATGTCAAATGGGATTTCACAATGACCTGCAGACCTGCAATAGATGTATTGTAGTTAACACCTATTCGAAGGTACAACTGATGAAAGAAAGACTGGAGGCAAGACTCAGTAAAAAGTAATCGAATTGTTGAGTTTGAGGTTGTGATGAATATTTTATTAGCCTAGTGGTTTCATATTGTTCCAAGTGGTTTGTTAACATGTGAAATGAGTAACCCTGAATACAATGCCTATAAACTTGCATCAAACCAAGTGAATTGCTGTATGAGTTTTTAAATCTGCAGCCTGTGAAGGTGTAACACCTGCCCTCACTATGCAAGGCCCCAGACACACCTTTCAGGTGAAGTAGTGATTTATCTACATTTCTCTTACTCTAGTCTACTATATTTGCTGCTTACAATGTGTCTCCTCTACATTGGGTAGGGGAAGTCCAGACTGGATGACCGCTTTGCAGAACATCAATGTTCTGTCAGCAAAAATGATGCTGACCTTCCTATTGCCTGCCACTTCAACATACCACCATGTTCGTTGGCCAACATCTCTGTCTTAGGCTTGCTGCAGTGCTCCAGTGAAGCTGAGTGCACACTGGAAGAATAGCACCTCATTTTCTCCTTGAGAACACTGCAACATTCTGGACTCCATATTGAGTTCAACAATTTTAGGGCCTGAACACATTTTCCCATGTCCTTACCCCCAACCCCCACATACTAGGTCTTGTTTATCACATGGGCTGTGACCACAAACAACCCATTGTTAACCACTAACGGTCCCCATTAGAGGCTATTCATTCTTCCAGGCTGACCTTTGCTCATTACTTTGTCTGCCCAACTGCTGTGTTCTTTCTTTCTCTCTTTCTCTCTCTCTCTTTGTCTCTCTCTCTCTCTCTCTTTTCAGCTCCACCTATTGTTTACACTCCCCACCCCCATGCCATCTTCAGTATACAGTATATACCAACCTGTTCTGAAGAAAGGTCACTGGACCTGAAAGATTTACTTTGCTTTCTGTCCACAGATGCTGTCTGGCCTGCTGAGATTTTCCAACAATTTCTGTTTTGATTGTAGTCATTTTTCTGTGGAAGGTCCAATTGTGTTTTCCACCATTGACTCCACCAGAATTTCAGGATTCAACTCAAGGCCACATGATTTACTGGGTGTAGAAGGTTACAACACCTTCAGTGCCTACTTACCCCCGAAAGACTGTGAATCTGGCCACCAGTTGAAGGGAGTTTACTCTGATTTTGTACCCTCTGGACACCATTTTGTCATCCAGGTCCCGTTCTGTAGGGAAGACTGCTACCTTAGCTTGAAACTTCTCTTCCCACCCCATGGGAACCACCTGTACCCTTCTGACAGTCAGTATGCCTTGTCTCTCAACACATAAATCTTCAGTAATATGCCAAGATATTGACAAAGCAGGCTTCTGGATGTCAGAAGGCATATGAAAGTTTTGCCCAATGGTACCAAACAATCCCAGAATTGTTGGGGATCTGCCCTAACTGTGTCTTAGTCTTTTCCCGGTGTGTTTTATTGGACTCAGCAGAAAGTAAGCGATGTGGACTGGAACTATTTCTTGTTAATCCAGTGCTTTCTATACAAGTAACTGAGTTAATTGCAAAAGGAGACAAGAATAGAAAGGGTACAAATTTGAAATCAACCAAGAAACCTGGAAATAATTGTCCTCAACATCCACCAGAATATGATCCAGAATAAGTCATTTATTAAAAATCAAGATATCAACTGCCTCTGGAGATTATATTTGTGGCTTTGAAAACATGCTGATATTATCTTCTGGTAATTCAGTCAGTTTTTGATTTACTTTCAAGGGTTAGTTGAATAGAGTCAGTACACCATTGAAGGCAACTGAAGGACGTGTTGTTTGACGCTGTCTACCATTTGTTAGGACAAGCTGGCACATCACACTGGCACTGAAATTGAAACATCACATGACTTAATTGTGTGGCAGACACAATATCTTTTTGGGTTTGGCAGCAATATTATATAAATGGAGAATACAACTTGTGATGTCACTCCATAGTAGCGCTGTGAAATAGCTCGCAATGAGCTTGAATTTAATTTTGAAATTGAGCAGCCAAAGGAGCCCCCTTTCCTTCTGTGCCAGTTGAGAAATCAGCCTCCACCACTTCCTCTGGCAACTCATTCCATACATGCACCACCCGCTGCATGAAAAAAGTAGCCCCTTAGGTCCCTTTTATATCTTTCCCTTCTCGCCCTAAACCTATGCCCTCTAGTTCTGTATTCCCTTACTCCAGGCAAAAGACCTTGTCTATTTAGCCCATCTATGCCCCTCATGATTTTATAAACCTCTATGAGGTCACCCCTCAGCCTTAGATGCTCCAGGGGAAACAGCCCCAGCCTGTTCAGCCTCTCCCTATAGCTCAAATCCTCCAACCCTGGTAACATCCTTGTAAATCTTATCTGAACCCTTTCAAGTTTCACAACATCCTTCTGATAGGAAGGAGACCAGAATTGCACGCAATATTCCAACAGTGGCCTAACCAATGTCCTGTTTAGTCGCAACATGACCTCCCAACTCCTGTACTCAATACTCTGACCAATAAAGGAAAGCATACCAAACACCATCTTTACTATCCTATCTATCTGCAACTCTACTTTCAAGGAGCTATGAACCTGCTCTTCAAGGTCTCTTTGTTCAACAACACTCCCTAGGACCTTACCATTAATTGTATAAGTCCTGCTAAGATTTGCTTTTCCAAAATGCAGCACCTCGCATTTATCTAAATTAATCTCCATCTGCCAATCTTCAGCTGATTGGCCCATCTGATCAAGATCCCATTGTAATCTGAGGTAACTTTCTTCGCTGTTCACTACACTTCCAATTTTGGTGTCATCTACAACATTACTAACTATACCTCCTATGTTCATATTCATATCATTTATATAAATGACGAAAAGTAGTGGACCCAGGCACCGACCCTTGTGGCACTCCACTGGTCACAGGCCTCCAGTCTGAAAAACAAACTTCCACCAACGCCCTCTGTCTTCTACCTTCAAGGCAATTCTGTATCCATATGGTGAGTTCTCCCTGTATTCCATGAGATCTAACCTTGCTAATCAGTCTCCCATGGGGAACTTGGTCGAACACCTTACTGAAGTCCATATAGATCACGTCCACCACTCTGCCCTCATCAATCCTCTTTGTTACTTCTTCAAAACCTCAATCAAGTTCATGAGACATGATTTCCCATGCACAAAGCCATGTTGACTCTCCCTAATCATTCCTTGCCTTTCTAAATACATGTCCCTCAGGATTCCCTCCAACAACTTGACCATCACCAACGTCAGGCTCACTGGTCTATAGTTCCCAGACTTGTCCTTACCCCCTTTCTTAAACAGTGGCACCATGTTAACCAACCTCCAGTCTTCAAGCACCTAACCTGTGACTATCGATGATACAAATATCTCAGCAAGAGGCCCAGCAATCACTTCCCTCGCTTCCCACAGAGTTCTACGCTGCACCTGATCAGGTCCTGGGGATTTATCCACCTTTATGTGTTTCAAGACTTCCAGCACTTCCTCCTTTGTAATATGGACATTTTTCAAGATGTCGCCATCTATTTCCACACAATCTATATCTTCCATGCCCTTCCCCATAGTAAACACTGATGCAAAATACTTGTTTAGTATCGCCCCCATCTCCTGTGGCTCCACACAAACGCTGCCTTGCTGATCTTTGAAGGGCCCTATTCTCTCCCGAGTTATCCTGGTGTCCTTAATGTATTTGGAAAAACCCTTTGGATTCTCTTTAACTTGATTTGCCAAAGCTATCTCATGTCCCCTTTTTGCCCTCCTGATTTCCCTGTAAAGTATACTTCTACTGCCTTTATTCTTTTCGAAGGATTCATTCGATCTGTCCAGTCGATACCTGACATATGCTTCCTTCCTTTTTTAACCAAACCCTCAATTTCTTTTGTCATCCAGCATTCCCTGTACCTACCAGCCTTTCCTTTCACCTTAACAGAAATATACAGTCTCTGGGCTCTCATAATCTCATTTCTGAAGGATTCCCATTTTCCAGCCATTCCTTTACCTGCGAACATCTGCCCCCAATCAGCTTTTGAAAGTTCTTGCCTAATGCCATCAAAATTAGCCTTCCTCCAATTTAGAACTTCAACTGTTAGATCTGGTTTATCCTTTTCCATCACTATTTTAAAACTAATAGAATTATGGCCGCTGGCCCCAAAGTGCTCCCCCACTGACCCCTGGTCACCTGCCCTGACATGACTGAAAGTAAGCCTCCAAGAGCCATGGATGTGCAATTTGGATCTTGTCCCCATTTCTTTCCTCCTGAAAATTGTGAGGATCCTGTTTGGAGGAAAGACTTCTGGATTTTGGCCTCTGCCATTATTTATACAACAGCAGGAAGCTCTCTGTTATTGCTAAAGATCAGGTCTATGTTTACAACTGGAACAGAGAATGAGTTCAGAAGGATTAGAGGGAATCTCATTGAAACTTACAAGATATTGCGAGGCCTGGATAGAGTGGACATGGAGGAGATGTTTCCATTAGTAGGAGAGACCTGAGGATACAGCCTCAGAATGATGGGACAACCATTTAGAACTAAGATGGGGAGGAATTTTGTTCGCCACAGGGTGATAAATATGTGGAACTCATTGTTGTAGAAGGCTATGGAGGCCAAGTCATTGAACTTTATTTAAGACAGAGATAGATAAGTTCTTGATAAATAAGGGGACCATGTTATGGGAAAAGGCAGGAAAATTGGTTGAGAAACAGCAGCCATGATTGAACAGCAGAGCAGACTTAGGGCAAATGGCCTAATTCAGCTCCTACATCTTCTAATCTTATGGGTGAACCCTGTTTGGAGAAGCAGACTCTGAGATAATTAACTTCAGAGAAATATGATTCTTGATTAAGCATGTGCGAAAGTGTTCTGAATGAATGGTAAATTTTGCAGCACTGGAGTAGCTCAGCATTGGATCTCTAATTAGTCAGCAGGAGCTGAGTTTTACTTCACTTGCAGCTGCCATGTAGACATTCTAATCGAGTAAAATGTTTGGCAATATTTGAATTTGGATAATCAGACATTAGTGCGGGAAATGCTACGCATGCGTTGTCACATTGCAGTGAAATGTCCTCAGTGTAGCTAAAACACTGAACACTGAATACTGAATAGTTTTAAAAATAAATATACTTGAACTCGAAATCTATTTGGATATATAATAATATAGGCTTAGTTAGGTAGAGATTTATTGAATGGCATGTGCACAATGGTTCCTGACTGCTAGTTCAATGAGATGTACCATTATTAGGGATACAGACATGGTCAAGCTTAAATATTTTACAGTATGAGATTAAACAGGGCAACTGAACATGTACTTCATTTTCATATGAGGTTGTTGGGGTATGTACTGGGAGCTGATCACTTTAAGCCTTGAGCTGAGGGTAGCCTGGTGCTAATTAGAACTGCACATCTAATTTTTTTTCTGAGATGAAAAGCACAACAGTAGTTTCCGTTATTTTCCAAAATGGAGGATTTATGTCTTGAAGCAGTAACTGCTTCAGGCCAGTCTATTTAAGGTTTTGAACTGTTTGTCCCCTTCTGTTTCTTTCTCTTTCAAATTAATGGCTAGTTCAAGATGAGAGACATTTTTCAATGGTGAGGATTATGTTGCTGCAAATGGAAACTCTTGTAATATTAATATTGGGAAAGCTGTAGTATGCAGAGCTGTCAGCAGCAGATGTTGTTTGTACTGTCAGAATGAGTAATGTGCTACAATAATCCTCCTGTGAAAAAAAAATAGTCAGCACTTTAGAGGAAGCTTGAAGTGCTGTTTCTAATTGTATCCATTCAAGAAAGGGAAAAGAGACATTTTAAATGAGGAAACAAAATAGTGTATGTCTCTGCTGTGACATAGGCTGCTTGGATGTGTTAAATCATGGAATTGCTGTTTTTTTTGTCAATCTTCTTCAAATCAGGAGTGGGAAACTTTTTTTCACTCAAACCTGGTGACATTGTTCATTGTAATATACTCCCTGAGATCTGTCTGCTGACATTACACAGTCTGGAGGATTGAGCCTGCTTGGGCTAAATGGCTCTGCATTTCCCTGGATGAATTTATTAAGCTACTTTGAGAACACAGTCAAAGACTTCAGTAAGGTTACGCACCCCCAAAAACTGGGCAATTGTGAAACAGAAATCTGCAAAACATTTCATGGAGCATGCCATATGTAGCCCTTGATACAATTTATGTTTTAAGCAATTAAGTTCAGCAGCTCAATAGAAATGAAATTACTGACTGTTCGGGAAATACCTGACACAAATATAAGAGACATTATATGATCTTAGGGCTGTAAAATCTCATATCTATGATGTGTTCTAAAAGTAAAATTGCTTCCAGAATGTACTGTTAATAATTCTTCAGACTGGTCTTTGGTCTTTATTGAATCTGCTGTTATGTCACCTATAGAAGCTACAGGATGATTGTTGTGGAAAATGTAGAGTAACATATTAGTGTAGTAGTTAGGAAAGAGAGAAAAGATAGCTTGTATCCTGCATCAAACCTTGCAAGTGCTTCAGCTAATCAGGAGCTAAATCTGCTGTTTCTCCATTGGTAGCAATCCCCACTTTGAGTGAAAAGGTCGAGGATTCAAGTTTACACAGACAATCCACTGCAGTTTTGAAGGTGTGTTGCACTGTAAGGTGCACTGTCTTTCAGATTATAAATTAAACCAAGATCCCATCTGCCTCTCAGTTGGCAGTAAAAGATGATGAATAGGGAATTCTCCTAGAGATGAGCCAACATACCTTTGCCAACATTAGTGAAACAGTTTTATCTGATCATTGTAACATTGCTGTTTCTGGGTCCGTGCTGTGCAGCAAATTGTCAACTGCCTTTGTGACATTACAACAGTGATTGCATTTCAAAAGTCTCTTAGATAGTAACATGCCTAGGGAATCTCATGGTTGTGTAGGAGCTTTGGAAGTCTCAATTGCACCCCTCCTCCCCCATTTCTTACATCCCACATCTGAATTGCTGTTGATTTGATTTTAAAAAAAATCTAATAATTTAATATGACCTAATTGATCGGGGTTGAGTTTTGTGAAAAATGGAGAATTAAGACATTAGTATAGTAGTTTGAGTAGCTTCTGTCTTGAGGGAAGATTGATGATGGTTTTTAATCTGGCTGATGATGCAGTTATACAGCAGATGGTGGCCTGCAGCCAGTACTTGCTGTGTTTGCCTGTTCCCATGTACTCAGAGACCTGAGCATGATATTGTATACAGTACTAATAAAAAGTTTCAAAATGACCTCAATAAAGTTTGCCTTGCACTGATACTAACCCATTGTTATTCAAATAAAAGGAAGGTTAAGTAGCCAAAACCTTACCAGACCATAAGGCTGCTCTTTTATTAGACAGAGACAACTGGTTGTGCTTTAACCTGAGAGTCACCACGCCTCAGGGAAGGGAGAGGTTGAAAAGGAAAGTTCATTACAGTAACATCAGCTGCTACAGGAATTGAACCCACACTGTTGTATCACTCAGCATCAGTTAGCTCCATTGGCTGGATAGCTGGTTTATTGCAATCCGTACTAAACTAAAATTATCTCCCATTTAACGTGAGAGTTCTGTTTGCTGCAATGCAGATTTATGCTAATGCCCTGGAGCACATTGGGAAGCTACCTGTACAGCGTCCTCACTATTAACATTCAAGCATAGCACAGCATTGCTAGAAGTGGCACAATGTTAATGGATTTCTTTCTCAGTGTCTTCATTGTGCTCGTAGTTCATGTATACTTATGTATTGTCTCTGCCCTGGCTTTCCTTAATTTCTCATTTTAAACCTGCTATGACCCACATGCTATTCTGTGCAGCCAATTTATATTGCTTCCCTGAATCATGCACCAAAATTGTTCTCAATGTCACCTCTCTGGCTAATTTCTGGTTGTCTTACTAATTGCAATGGGGCCAAATGATGTGTAGAAAAGAGGTTTTTTTTAAATTACTCTTAAGACTAAGCTAAATACTTCTGATGTGTTCTCATGGTAACAGCGCCATGATCTAATTCCAGGCAACATGCCTCTAGCAATTCAAGACGTATTCCAGTTGATGTCTAGTTAGGAAGTAGGCTCATGGAATCATTAATGTTAAAGCAGCAATAATTATGAAATAGATTGAATCCATTTTGGAACATTGCAATGATGTTGCAGTTGCCATTGTTACATTTTGTTTGGATTTCTCACTTATTGTATCTTTTATTCCCAGGTACATGAAGCTTGGCACAAAGCACCCAGAGTCCAACACAGCTGGGAATGATATCTTTGCAAAGTTCTCAGCCTACATCAAGAACTCTAAACCAGAAGCTAATGAAGGTGAGCAGCACATTTAATTTTATTCTTGGAGAGTTACCTTCTTAGAGAAGCTTCTCTCCATTTTGGAGTGTCTGCCAACAGGCAGTGCTCATGTATTTTGGTTATGGATTATATTCTTCCATTTTAAGAGTGTGGATTCATGATTTCTTTGTGTTTAGCAAGATATCAGGCAAGCTGTGATAGAATACATTGAGAAACCAAGATATTGGGCTAGGGCTCCATTGCAGGACAACACTAAGTTTAAAAACAGTTAAAGAGAAGTTGGGTAACTCAGGAAATTAACTGACCCAGAAGTGTGCTCCTAAAAGCATTTCATTTGTGCTGGAGATAACAACATGGAAGTCTGGAATTCAACACACTGAGATTCTGAGAAAGTATACGTTAGAATAAGATGTGTGTGAATGAGGATGATACTTAGCCATGGAAAAGCTTGCACAGAGAACATTTTAATGTGGGTTGCATCTAGCCCAAAGCACACAGTCCTGCCTGACCAAGAAACTTTCCTGCTTGTCAAAGGCATCTTGGATGGATGTACAGATCGACTATCTATCTGTAAGGCTGTGTTCACCTCTGTGACCAACAAGACCTGAGGTAGGACTTGAACCTGAAATGGCTGGGCCACAGGTGGGACACTACCACTGTGACACAAGACCACCTCTGGCAAGAATGTAGGACATGTACCAAACCCTCCTCTCCCTTTGAATTAAACACTTCCACCACCAATGATGCCATTTCAGACAGCTTTGGAATTCTGCCTGTTAACTCTATTTCTGTCCACAGCTTGACCTCCTAAGTATTTCCAGCCTTTTTTGCTTCAGTCATTCTTGTATATTATCGAGAAATGTGAGTTTTACTAAGAAAAGGTGTCCATAAATGGAAGTTAGTTGCAGTACCTCATGCCTGCTGGTTTCCTTGCCTCAATAGAAAGAAAGGGATTGTGTACTAATATGTCTTGCATGTGTGGCAGAGGGACAAATATGCTGACAATGATTTGCCGAAACAAATATTCTTAGCTTGGCTAGCACAAAACCACCAAGCTTTAGCTTTCCAACACCTGCACTGCCCTCCTCTCCTTTACTTGAGTGGCTCGATCCTTATTCCTCAAGACCTGGACAACATTTGGGATTGGACTGATAGAGGCAAGTAATATTCATGCCATACAAACATCACGCAAAAGCCATGTCCAACAAGAGAGAGTCTAACTATCTCCGCTTGACATTCACTGACATTACCATCAATGAATTCTCGATCATTAGCGTTCTGGGTGTTGTCATTGACCAGACACTGAGCCAAGTTTAAAAAATTAAGTCTCAGGATGACATTGACAGATTTACCAAGAATTATTTTCTGTAAAACGACTAAAAAGAAATTCTTGAACTCTAAGAAATTTCATTCAAAATATAGTGCAAAATCCACATACCCATACCCTGTGCCCTCATCAGAATCTATTAGCTCCTTGTTGAGAAGGGAATTGATCTAAAGATCCTAATGGAATTGAAAACAGAATATGTTGGAAACATTCAGCAGATCTGACAGCTTTAGAACAGTGAGAATTGTAAACCATGGAACCTGTAAACCAAAATAACCAAGTGGACTGAGTGAGTGCCACACTGAAAATTGCCAACAAGATTTCACGTTTGTAGTTTATACTTTAACTCAAATCAAAACCAGTTGAAAGTAAGCAGGAGTTAACAGGCAAATGATACCTCAATAAAAAGGTAATTGCATTTTAAATAGTCAATACCTTTAAATTACCACAAGCATTTACGTCAGTGCCTGCAGTCATCTGACACCACATGTACAGCCTCTGCTACATAGGAGCACTTAATTTCTCACTCAACTGATTCACCACTGAAGTTACTTTCATGCCCACCAACTGTTAATCTGGTGTATGGCAAAGATTTATCCTCTTCTCCATATGTTGTCATTTGTAATATCATCTGAAAACTGATGTCACCCAGCTCTATCTTACCACCATCGTCTTGACACTTCCATAGCTGCTAAATTACTAGGCTCTTTGTCTGACATCCAGTAGTGGATGAGGCAGCAATTTTCTGCAATCATCCTGGGGACATTGTGGTCATTGTTCTTGGTTTGTGCACCGAAATGTGTTCTCCAGCTCTTGACTTTAATCCCTCTCCCTGGGAGATTAAGATTAAGCTAGTGTTTGGTGTCATATTTGACTCTGAGGTTGAGTTTCTGAGTGCACATTCATGCCATCAGTAAGGCTGCCAATTTCTGTGTCTCAGATCATCTGTTGCTGAAATCCTCAATCCTGCCTTTGTTACCTCTAAAGTTGACTGTTCCAGTGATCTCCTAGTTAGTCTCCCATATTTGACCCTCTTCAAATAAGAGATCATCCAAAACTCTGCTGCCTATGTCTCAAATCATTTCAAGTTCCATTCTCTTATCACTCCTGCACTTGTTGACCTATATTGGCTCCCTTTCAAGCAAGATCTTCATTGTAAAATTGTTATCCTTGTTTTCAAATCCATCCATGACCTCACTCCTCCTGATCTTTGTGGTCTCGTTCAACACCACAAACCTCCAAGATATCTGTGCTCATCACAATCTGACTTTTTTGAGCATACTTCATTTGAATTCCAACTCTGGTGATCAGCCCTTCATTTGTCTATGCCCTAAACTCTTCAATACCCTCCCTAGACCTCTCTGTCTAATTTACTTTCCTTCCTTGGAAGCTACCTCCTTGACTAAGTTTTTCACAATTTAATCTACTACTTATTTATGTGGCTTGTTGTTACATTTTGTTCATAATGCTCATATGATGCACCTTGAGGCATTTTACTTTGTCAAAGGCTCTGTATAGATGTAAGTAGTTGTTCTCGATCTTTGCTTTCTGAAGTCATTGATTTATGCTGAGGAACAGTTCAATGGCTGTTGACATCTCTTTCATACAATCCATTTTGTTTGTAACATAATGTTGATGGTTTAATGGAGAAGAATTTAAGTGTGTACTAGAACATTTTCTGATTCAGCATATGGATGCATCAACTAGAGAAGATGCAAAATTTGACCTGCTGTTGGGAAATAAGGCAGGGCAGGTGACTGAGGTGTTCGTGGAGGAGCACTTTGGGGCTAGTGACCATAATTCTATTAGTTTTAAAATAGTGGTGGAAAAGGATAGACAGGATTCAAAAGTCAAAGTTCTAAATTAGAAGAAGGCGAATTTTGACTTTTCTTGACGCAAGAACTTTCAAAAATTGCTTTGGGGCAGATGTTTGCAGGTAAAGGGACGACTGGAAAATGGGAAGCCTTCAAATATGAGAGAACAAGAGTCCAGAGACAGTATATTTATTCCTGCTAGGTTGAAAGGGAAGGCTGGTAAGTGTAGAAAATTGTGGAGGAATAGAGAAATTGAGGTTTTCATCAAGAATAAGAAAAAAGCATATGTCAGGTACAGACAGCAGAAATCGAGTGATTCCCTAGAAGAGTATAAAGGCACTAGGAGTATACGTAAGAGGGAAATCAGGAGGGCAAAAAGGGGACATGAGATAGTTTGCAAATAGGGTTAAGGAGAATCCAAAGGGATTTTACAAATACATTAAGGACAAAAGGGTAATTAGGAAGAGAATACGGCCCCTTAAAGATCAACGAGGCCACTTGTATGTGGAACCGCAGGAGATGGGTGAGATACTAAACGAGTATTTTGCATTAGTGTTTACTGTGGAGGATATGGAAAATTTGGATGTGGGGAAATAAATAGCGACCTCTTGAAAAATGCCCATATTAAAGAGGAGGAAATCTTAAAACGCATAAAGGTGGATAAATCCCCGAAACCTAGAAGCAAGGGAAGTGATTGCTGGGCCCTTTGCTGAGATATTTGTGTCAATGATAGTCACAGGTGAGGTGCCAGAAGACTGGAGGGTCACTAACATGGTGCCACTATTTAAGAAAGATGGTAAGGAAAGCCAGGGAACTGGAGACCAGTGAGCCTGACATTGGTGGAGGGCAAGTTGTTGGAGGGAATCCTGAGTGACAGGATTTACACGTATTTGGAAAGACAAGGACTGATTAGGGATAGTCAATATGGCTTTGTGCACTAGAAATTGTGTTTCACAAACTTAATTGAGTTTTTTTGACAGAGTAACAAAGAGGATTGAAGAGGGCAGAGCAGACTTCAGTAGGGCATTTGACAAGGTTCCTCATGGTAGACTGGTCAGCAAGGTTAGATCACATGGAATACAGGGAGATCCAGGCATTTGGGTACAGAACTAGCTCAAAACTAGAAGACAGAGGATAGTGGAAGAGGGTTGCTATTCAGACTGGAGGCCTGTAACCAGTGGTGTGCCACAAGGATTGGTGCTTGGTCCATTGCTTTTCATCATTTATGTAAATCATTTGGATATGAACATAGGAGGTATGGTTTAGTAAGTTTGCAGCTGACACGAAAATTGGAGGTGTAGTGGACAGCAAAGAAGATTACTTCAGATTACAATGGGATCTTGATTAGAGGGGCCAATAGGCTGAGAAGTGGCAGATGGAATTTAATTTAGATAAATTTGAGGTGCTGCATTTTGGAAAGGCAATTCAGGGCTGGACTTATACACATAATGGTATGGTCCTGGGGAGTGTTGCTGAACAAAGAGACCTTGGAGTGCTGGTTCATAGTTCCTTGAAAGTGGAGATGCAGGTAGATAGGATAGTGAAGAAGGTGTTTGGTATGCTGCCTTTATTGGTCAGAGTATTGAGTATATGAGTTGGGAGGTCGTGTGGCGGCTGTACAGGACATTGGTTAGGCCCCTACTGGAATACTGCATGTAATTCTTCTCTCCCTGCTACAGGAAGGATATTGCGAAACTTGAAAGGATTCAGAAAAGATTTACGAGGGTGTTGCCAGGTTTGGAGGATTTGAGCTATAGGGAGAGGCTGAGTAGGCTGGGGTTGTTTACCCTGGAGTGTCGGAGGATGAGGGGTGACGTTCCAGAGGTTTATAAAATCATGAGGAGCATGGATAGGATAAATAGACAAGGTGTTTCCCCAGGGTAGAGGAGTTCAAAGCTAGGGGACATGGGTTTAAGGTGAAGGGGAAAGATTTAAAAGGGACCTAAGGGGCAACCTTTTTACACAGAGGAAGTAGTGGAGGTGGGTATTATTGCAACATTTAAAAGGCATCTGAATGGGTATATGAATAGGAAGGTTTCTGGCGTATATGAGCCAAATGCTGGTAAATGGGAAAAGATTTATTTAGGATATCTGGTCAGAATGGACGACTTGGACATTTTCTATGCTGTATATCTCTATGACTCTTGAAGCCTCAATGGTGATTTTCAGGCTATTTATATTTTGTATCACTGCCAAGCCTCCTCTTCATTTATAGATTATACTTTCATCAAAAATTGATAATTCCATTTGAGTTTTTGGTGAACAATAACAATGTGAAATGATAGGTATTTAAGATCAGCAGCGATTTTAGAAATAGGAATGACAGAAAATTGGGTGACAATTCTTGCTCATTGTCATGGTTCTCCAAACTGTTAAATCTGTACATCATCAACAAAACTGCAACTATTTTGTTAGTATAACATGGAAAAGCGATTAGTGAAGGTTTTGTTAAAGTCTGTCTTACGTGCCATAATGAGAGTTCCAGTTGACTAGGTTTGCTGAAAAACACGGAACTGGATGTTTCCTGTAGGGTCTTGGATCCCGGAGTTGTGCTGAAGTTGGGAGCAGAAGTACAGGCTGTGTGGGGAACGGTCACTCACTGTGATTTTTCTCAGGTTAACCATTTAATGACCTGCGCCTGGACTTGTCATCTGATCAACCCAGTGGGTGGGTTCTCCGTGTTGGAGGGTCAATCAAGGACCTTCCAGCTTGAAATGAGGTGACAAAAGGGTGACAGAATGAAAGGGAGCTTGAAAATGGAGACCATGAACCTACAACAAGGTGGCCTCCAACAACTACAACTACACACAGGTGGGGGAAGTCCTCTGGAATTTGGACCTGCAGTCTGCTGCGAGGAGGCTACTCTCAATACAACAGTGCTGTGTTATCTTTGGCAAATTAGACACTGACTGGGAAATCCAGCTGTGCCATTACCTATGCCCCTGTCTCAAGATACCTCCAGGGTAATGACCCAGAGATAAGATAAATCTGGCAAACCTGTCTGGCTGGGGGCATATTTTGTTGGCGCCTGTCTGCTTGCTTCTGCTCCTTGCTCTGTTGAAGGCTCAAACTTCTGACTCTACTTTTCAACTAGACCTGACCCAAACTGGCAGCCAGCCCAATGTGACTTGATGGCAATCTTAAACTGGTGGTTGTACTACTGCGCATCCTTAATGGGATTGTACACACTTGTCTTAGAAGGATTATGGTAATGTTCATGGGAACACATCACTTCCCTTTCAAGTTGCACATACTGTCCTTGCTTTGGATAAGTGGACCTGTTTATGTATTAAAAACACTTTACATAACCGCTTTTGTCAGTGAAGTGGACAAAGGGACACAGAATTTGGGTCAACTTGATTTTATTAAAAACATCATGTGAGCATTTCCCAAAATGCCACAATATTTACTCTCTATCCAGCTCTATCTGTCTGAGAAAGGATATTACTCGCAATGATCCGCATGTTTGAGTTGAGCCATTGGAATCTCCCTTCTCCCTGACTTAGAGCTGGCTGTCTCCCACAAAGGTGGGGTTTTGCAGGTCAGATGCAGGTCTTGTGTCTTCTTGGATTGTCACTTTGCCTTCAGCCAAAAGTCATGTTACAAGTCTTCCCTGAGGGGCTTCACTGCAGGGTTGGCTTTCAGATGTCTGTTCTAATCCGCCCTCGCACCTGACCTTCCAGAATGTTCTGTGATCTTTGGCCAATGTGGTCCTGAGTGCGATTTAAAGTATGCAATGTGATCATACCAGTACCCTTCACAGTTGCCATGCCAGGGAGGTATAAAGTGCACTGGCTGGAAGTTAAGATGCCCAGAGGTCTGATTGAAACTTTTCCAACACGCAACCTCCAGGCTGTTTGGAAATGGTTTCCAATGAACCTTTGTGACTTTTTAGACCTTGGTTTTCTCTGTTCTCTGTAGCCGATGCATGCTGGTTAATTTAGCACTGCCAATTTTCTGTCTGGCCTGATTTCTCCAGTTGTGGCTCAATTTAGAATGTACAATTTTTGGGACTGTGCTTGCCTCACCACACTTGTGATACCAATTCAGAGGCATCTCACCATTGGGTCAAAATCCCAAAGTTCTCAAGCCAAGAGGACGCAGGAAGTATCTCCACCAGGTTCTGGCAGTTCACGAAGGAATGTTTACAGCCAACCTTTCATGGCAAGCCACGGATGGACTATCAAAGCTGGTCTTGCTAACAATAGCTCACCTTAAAATGAGTAAAAAAGAACTCATGAGAATTTAGAAGTGACAAATCTATCTTTGCTTACATGGATATGATAGATAGATATCATTGAGGTATTTGTCTTTTACCGACATGAAGTGAATAAATGAATTGCAATGAACAAACCTAGACCAAAGAAAATTTTGGGCCTAATGTTAAGAAGATGGACTGCAGGCTTAGGTGGGATGCTGAGCTGATGATAATGTGACCTGACTCTGAAGAGATTCGGGTGGTGAATTCCAGATTTTGCTTCCTTATTACTGTAAAAATAAAAACATCTCCAAAAGTGTTTTTTTTAACTAGAGTACAGTGATTCTCAGATTGAAAAAAGACTTTAAAAATTTTTGAGTGAATTAAATCTATTATGAAAACCCAAACTCATTGCCACAAACTGTAGCTTATTAAAAGCTACCAATCTTTTTTTCTCTTAGAATCTTTGAGTCCCTACAGTGTGGAAACAGGCCCCTCAGTCCAACAAGTGCACACTGACCCTTTGAAGAGTTTTATATCAAAGTGTGTAGTGGGTTAAATAATTCAGTCACTGGAGTGAATCTGTGAGACTGATCTCATTGCCTTGCAGTCATTGGGTGGCTTTTTGGAAATGGAGACAATAGAGTTATTGAAGGCACTTCATCCAAGTTCTGATTGGCAACAAGACCAACAGAGCTGGTGCAAAAGAAAACATTCCATCCTGTGGAGATTAGTCATTGCACAGCTGGGGCTGACAATTCAGGCCAGTCCTTTTCCACAGCAATAATGCTTGAATCCAATGAAAGTAGACAGTATAAACTCACCATCATCTCATTAAAAATAGTCAAAGGATATTTCTAGACATTGGAATATTGTTTCAAACCATTTGAGAGTCTAATGTAGTATGGAGGAAAATTGAGATTGTGATTGACAGTGGGCAGCAGGTGCTTGTAAAATAAGGTGTTTGGCCTCCCCATTGCATCCCTACTCTCACCACCCCCGACCTCTCTTCCATAATATGCAAATCCAGTCTCCCACACACTCAGACCACAAGACTAGTGTCTATTGCACTGCTCTTTCAAGACTGTTGTCTAGGCTAGCTGTCAGGAATTTGTACTCCAAGAGACAGTGACCACCTACTATTTTAAACAGCCAGAGAGATAACTTAACATTCTCCAAGGCACTGAATGTTTACAGACATTGCTAAGATTTTCCACTGGGGAGGACACATGAGAAAGAGTATAAAAATGCCATTGATTAATGCTGACTTAGACAGTGAACCTGTCATGGATTTGGTAAGAGTGGGGGTGGGGCGTCATTGTTGCAGTGCCAGAGATAGATGCTCCAGTCTCTGTCCATGAGCAAAATACAGTATACTATTCAAACAGAAAAGGCAATCCAGAGAGGCAGGGAAGGCAGAGTGGCTGGGAACAGAGAGGCTCTGAAACCCAAGAGGGTGCAGTCGAACCCATGAGGGTTGGAGTAGCTCATGAGAGGTCAGTGGAATTAAGTCAGCAGGAAGCAGTGGAGAATCTGAGATCCAAGAGAGGTTTGCCAGCCCTGCAGGGGGCAGAAAGAACCCTATTGGGTTGGACTGGTTCAAGAAGCTGCAGCAGAAAGGATCAGGACGGAACACCAATGAGTTACAAAAAGCCAGGTTGAGCTTTAAATGAATAGTAGGAACGTGAAGGGGAAGGTGAGAGAAGGTTGAGAAGACAGTGATTGAGATCTGATCAACAGAAAACTTAGAGTAAAGGGTGACCAGAGGCATGCCAGACAGGACAAGAGAAAATGAAAGTGTAGTGGCGCTTTATACAAGAACATAGGGGAGGTTGGTAAATATCAGAAGCTGACTGTTCAACAGGTGGCAGTAGTGTTCCAGGGAATAGATTAGGGAAACCCCATAATCAAACATAAGAGAAAAAAGAAGGGAACATATACCACAGCAAGTGTCTCTGCTGGAGATCCCCGGGGGACACCAGTGAAGTAAAAGCAGAGTTGCCTATTGGGGCATCAAAGGAACAGACCTGAGTCTCAAACCTCAATTAGTTTATTTTGGTTGAAAAGAAGTTCAAAGAGAATAAGGTGCAGGATGCAAATTCTGACACCCTGTCAGAGACAACCACCAGTTTACCACGCACAAAACTAAACTGGTCATTTCCTAGTAGCTTTGAAATCGACGTTTCGGGCAAAAGCCCTTCATCAATTTCAAAGCTACTTGAATGCTGCCTGAACTGCTGTGCTCTTCCAGCACCACTAATCCAGAATCTGGTTTCCAGCATCTGCAGTCATTGTTTTTACCTTTTCATTTCCTACCCCACTCCCTCCACCACACCCCACCTCACCCCCAGAAATCCCACCACTAGACCTACAAGGACAAGGGGAATTTATTAGTTCATTTGGCTAGATGGTTGATTTGCGATGCACAGTGATGCCATCAGTGCAGGATCATTTCCTGTACCCGCTGAGATTGGCATGAGGGTCCCATCTTCTCAACCTCCTCCTTAGCCTGAGGTATGGCAACTCTCACTACCAATCATCTCTCTCTAATGAGAAAGCAGCCTATTGTTCCCTGGGGCTATGGTGAGTTTATTCCATTTCAGAAGGACTCTGGATGTCTCTAGTTTCTGTGAAGGAATAACAAAAGAACAATAAAAACCAAATTTGGAAAAGTGCCTGAATCTGGTACATGGATCATAGAACTTGACAATGGATGGTTAATGCTCTGACAAGTAGCACAGCTCAGGTAATAAGTCTGGCTGTCATTTCTAAAACTGGTTTTGAACCCAGGAAATGACGCAGAAGGTGAATGTCTGTGTGTTGTAGTGCCAATTTCTATATTATTTCATTTCAACCTTGTAATAATATACTCATGTAAACAAGGAGAAATATTGGTCATGTTACTACTTGTAAAGGGGTGGTATCATCCTTATAATAAAATATGTACTACTGATTTTAAAATTTGATTTTAAATCTGATTTTAATACCTAGAAACTTCACCGACTAAAACATTGTCTTGAAATGGCCACAGCAATCAGCTAACCACACAGATTGGCTAGATTTTGTGAAATGAATATTGATTAAACAAAATCATCTGAACTGAAATTAACTTTTTTTGTCAAAAGACACTGAAATTAGTCAGGCATGAAGAAAACCCTCAGTTCCTCTTTTGAATTACACCTGTATGATCTGTTTGACATATTGAAGATGAAAGACGTTACCTACAATTATCAACCTTGGATACAAGGAATACACAAACTAACTATATTTCTGTGAGCTGCGAAGGTAGATTCATGACTGGAATCAGCTCAAGGAAGTGCTGTCTGAGCCTCCCAGAAAGAAAACATGCCAGTGACTGTACTGATTAAAAAGTAATTTCAAAGCACCAAGAACTCAAAGGACAAGGTATTCACTACTGATGAGAAAACAGGACATACTTTAAACAACTATGGTCTCAGGTTAAATCCTTGCACCTTTACAGACACCTTGAAGATTTTAAACTGTATATCCTTGTATCTTCCTTTCTTTAACTTTATACTTGCATTTATATATGCCTGACATTATGTCTTTATTATTTTCTTATTAACAGATAACAAAGTTGCTCTTTCTTTCACTTAAGTGCCTTGTAATTGGTTCCTTATGGATCTGGTAGACATTGGTAAATTTCACTTTTACTAGAGAGAGGTATAGTGAGATGTGCAGTTAATAATGACAAATGCAGTTTACTTGGGTAAATGCGAAGTATTGCATTTTGGTTAAACAAACAAGGGCAGGGCTTATACAATTAATGGTAGGGCCCTGGAGAGGATTTAGAAAAGATTTACCAGGATGTTGCCAGGAATTGAGGGCAGAGTTATAAAATTATACTGGATAGGAAGGGACTTTTTCACTGGAGTGTGGAAGTTGAGGGGTGACCTTACAGAGGTTTATAAAATCATGAGGAACATAGATAAGGTGAATAGCAAAGGTTTTTTCCCTAAGGTGGGGGTGTTCAAAACTAGGGCACACTTTTTTTTGGGTCAGAAGAGAAAGATTTAAAAGGACATGGGGGCAACTGTTTTACACAGTGCTACCCTGATGCACTTTGTATGGTACAAACTGCCTGTAGAACATGCAAAACAACACTTTTTACTGTATCTCAGTACACGTGACAACAATAAATCAAACTCAAACTCAAATAATATCTAGGGGAGTGTACTATTTATAAAAGGTTTCAAGTGTACTGGTGGACTAAGTGTGTTCCTTTTCAGGGCCATAGTAAGGCAAACATGAGATAAACAATTAGTGATCCTCCTCAACAGATCCTATACATCTTGGACCTATGAATGAAGGATTTTGAGTTTCTTTACACTAAGTCTATTCCATAAATATCAGCACCTCGAATGTCCCCTATTTTCAAAGAAACTTACTCCATTTTGTAGATACTCTGTCTGAAGGATATGGTGATCTGAGGCTATCTGGTCAGATTCTGCTGAAGCAAAATGACCATTTTCTGACCTCAAATCTTGCATTTCCAAGGCAATATATTCGGGCACCTGTCAATTTTTAAAAAATCTTCACCAATGAATCCTATTGTGAAAGTACAGTTCTATTATTACCTCTTCTGCAGAGTGCAGCATGGGTACATTGCTTTTCATTATTTAGAGAAAATAGTTTGCTGTGTTATAGAGAACGTTTATTAGCATATTCTGTTGTACTTAAGAGAAAAAGCTTTCAAGGTCATGCAACATTCTTTGTCACTTCTATGAAATGTGAGATTGACTCAATGTGAACTGCATCATGAAAAGTAGCAAATTAATGTTTTCATGAAACGTTTCAGCACAGACAAGCTGAATGCTTCAAATGTAATCTCTATGGAAGCTGTCTTCCTTGAAGGGTTAGCACTTAGCCTAGCCTAGTAGTGATTGGCAGAATGAGTTCACAGATGTAGGCAATGTCAAATCCAGTTGGACGATTATCATATAAGTAAAGTGTTTGGTGTTCTAAATAATCAACAAGCATAATTTCAGTAATGACTAGGTCAAATCGCACTTCTGCTGATTCAAGTAGCCATTTTCCCTGTTCTTGCTGTAACCTCATCCAGTCCTTGAATCTCTCTGGGTAGATTGAGTGGAGTTGTGCAACAAACAGAGACAGACAGCTCCAATGTTGTACATTTTGTTCTGTACTTTGGAGTTATTCTACTTATGTCCCTTTACTGTTACCAGACCTACAAATGACATAATTGTCAGTATAAATATTCATGACATCAGTCACTATGGAGATTCTGGGAAGAGTAAGTGAATAAAATCACACTGACATGAAGACCCAAACTTTTGTTACTGGTTCTTGTAAACAGAACCAGGAGGATTCTCAGTTATGTAGATCTGACCTGAAAAATGGATGCTGCTTTCCTCACTTTCGGTCCAGTGGTAGGATGGGATAATTTCTGAGGTGCATGGGAAAGCCTGCCTGAGGACTCTGGCAACTGTGTTTGAACTTTAAAGATTAAAATAAAGCATTCCTCTTGCTCCCACACATTACTCCCTTCACTTTCCATGCCAATCTGTGCCACCTATTGTCCTGTACCCAACCCCTTTCACTTATAAGGAGAGACTAGATGGGCTGGGACTGTTTACCCTGGAACATAGGAGGCTGAGGGGGTGACCTTTATAGAGGTTTATAAAATCATGAGGAACATGGGTAGGGTGAATAGTCAAGGTCTTTTTCCAAGGGTGAGGGAATCCTAAACTATAGGGCATAGGTTTAAAGTAAGGGGCAAAAGATTTAAAAAGGGACCTGAGGAGCAACATTTTCACACACAGTGTGTGTGTCTATGAAATGAACCGCCAGAGGAAGTGGTAGAAGTAGTACAATTACAACATTTAAAATACATTTGGACAGATAAAGAAGAGGAAAGATTGAGATGAATATGTGTCAAATGCAGACATATGGGGCTAATTCAGTTTAAGAAACCTGATCGGCATAGACGAGTTGGGTCAAAGGGTTTGTTTCCGTGCTGTATGATTCTACACCTTTATAAACCCATACCACATGCCAACCTATGCCTTTTATGCTACCCAGTGCTCCAATTAGGGACTGTATCAGAGGCAAATAACTGGGGCCAGGTGCTCTACGGGAGCATAGTGCACTTGGGTCTAGTCAGGGGCCAACGATTTTTGTCCTTGCACCATCCCAATCCCTTCCCCCCTCCCCCCTGCTTTGAGAACCTCTACCTCCTGTGCCCACCTACCCATACCCTGTTGGTCCCTCATGCTCCCTAAACCTGCAGTGATGTCCATGGCTCTGATGCCAACACAGTGCTAACTCATGGCCCCTCACCATTCTTTGTCATTCTGTTGGGCCCTTCAATTAATCCCTTATGAAAGCAAATATTTCTGTTCTGTAAGCTGTTTGAGTGATCTATCAAAATATTCGCTTGATAGGCACCCCATTGTTAAAAGTTATAGTTTGTGAAATCAGTCATGCACCATTTAGCCTATAATGGCTTATGTCAGTATTCGTGGTGAAATACCTAGCATGTTTCTTTTCCAACTCCACTATGTTGAGATGGCTGTTCCCTGATAGCTATAATAGTTCCTCATGAGCTTTGGCAGTCCCAATCATCGTTACAATCACCAGCAAATAATGAAAGGGGTCATTAACAGTGTTACCAAGTCACACATGCTCAGCAATAATCTTCTCACTGATGCATTGTTTGGGTTCTGCTAAGACTGCTCTATTCTGCAGCGCAAGATGTTGGGCCAAACATAGACAAAAGAGTTGAATGCTAGAGGTGAGGTGAGAGTGACTGGCCTTGACATCAAAGCAGCATTTCATTGAGGAAAGCATCAGAGATCCTTAGAAAAGCTAGATTCACTAGGTATTGGGGAAATCTCTGTTCTGGTGGAATTGTACTGTGCACAAAAGAAGATTTTTGTGGTTGTTGGAGATTAGTCATTTCAATTCCAGGAAATCTCTGTAGGAGCTCTTCAATGTTCTGGGTCCAGGCATCTTGAGCTGCTTCATTAATAACATTGCTTCTACCATAAGGTCAGAAGTGGGACATGTGCATTTATCGGCAAAGTGTTCAGCACCATTTACAATTCAGATACTGAAACAGCAATGTCCATATGCAGAATGCCCAAAATACACATTTGAGCTACTAAACAGCAAGAAATATTTATGCTGAATGGCCTACTCCTGTTGCTTTGATGTTAATGCACCTGCACAAGGTGTTTTACATGATATGGCAATGCTTATATCATCTCCCAAAACACAAGAATGTGGATGCCATGTATTGAAGACTCCAGAAGTTGTTTATTATAACTGATATTTACATATGACCATTTTATTCTTCAGATGCATAAGTATTTACATAACATACTTAAATTTAAATTAGTAGATTACAAACAGAGGAGCATGCTTCCAGTAGTGTGTCATGCTTTGAGTGATCTGAGATAAGATGGAATACGAGACTCTTATACTCTCAGATCACATGTTATGATATCAAAAGCATGTCACATAAAGATAGACAGACACACTGACCATGAGAGATAAAACATAATCCATTTTTTCCAAACTTAACAACTTATTCTAGACATACGTGGTTGAATTCAGACACACATTGTCCATTCAATTCTTATGCAAATAGGTAAAACTGAGTTTACAAGACAAATGACAACTTGTTCTCATCTGATTGTGTACCCATCTGGAGAGATGCACATCAGAGCAAAATATCAAAGGGGAATGTGTGTGATAAGGTAAAGGCATGTATCATGTGCTAGTGGGACCAGAAATAGAAAGTTAAAATTGTGAATTTATGGCTAAAGAGCTGAGATAGAAGAGGATGCTTTAGATATCTGGATCATTAGTATCTCTTTGAGGCAGGAGGGACCTGTCCAAGAAGGATGGGTTACAAGAAAATTGGGATAAAAGGTTCTTTTTCGGAATGGCAGCTGGTGACAAGTGGTGTCCTGCAGGGTTCAATGTTGGGGCCGCAGCTGTTCATTTTATATATTAATGATCTGGATGAAGGGACTGGGGGCATTCTAGCGAAGCTTGCTGATGATACGAAGTTGGGTGGACAGGCAGGTAGTACTGAGGAGGTGGGGAGGCTGCAGAAAAATTTAGAAAGTTTAGGAGAGTGATGAAATTCAATGTGAGCAAATGCAAGGTCTTGCACTTTGAAAAAAAGAATACAGGCATGGACTATTTTTTAAGCATTGAGAAAATTCATAAAGCCAAAATACAACGGGATCTGAGAGTGCTAGTCCCGGATTCTCTAAAGGTTGATTTGCAGGTTGAGTCTGTGATTAAGAAAGCGAATGTAATGTTGCCATTTTTCTCAAGAGGGTTGGAATATGAAAACAGTGGTGTGTTTCTGAGAATTTATAAAGCCCTAGTTAGCCCCCATTTAGAATACTGTGTCCAGTTTTGGGCCCCACACCACAGGAAGGACGTACTGGCACTGGAGCATTTTTAGCTGAGATTCACATGGATGATCCCTGGAATGGTTGGCCTAATATATGGTTGGCTGAGGATCCTGGGATTGTATTCATTAGAGTTTAGAAGGCTGAGGAGAGATCTAATAGAAACTTACAAGATAATGCATGGCTTAGAAAGGGTGGACGCTAGGGAGTTGTTTCCATTTGACGGGGAGACAAGGATCTGTGGGCACAGCCTTAAAATTAAAGGGGGTCAATTTAGAATGGAAATGAGGAGACATTTCTTTAGCCAGAGAGTGGTGGGCCTGTGGAATTCATTGCCATGGAGCGCAGTGGAGGCAGGACGTTGGGTATCTTCAAGGCAGATGTTGGAAGTTCTTGATATCGTAAGGAATTAAGGGCTATGGGGAGAGTGCAGGTAAGTGGAATTGAAACGCCCATCAGCCATGATTAAATGGCGGAATGGATTCGATGGGCTGAATGGCCTGCTTCCACTCCTATGTCTTATGGTCTTATGATTACCCCTAAACTAGAGGGGCACTAATATCTTTGCAGAGAGGTTTGTAGTGCCACTCTGGAAAGTTTAAATAGTGTAGTGGGAGTGTGGCAACCAGAGCAGTAGGTCAGCATGTGAAGGAGGTAGAGGTTAAGTCAAATTAGATTAATAGGAAGAACAGGAAGGATCAGGTTAATGAACACTGTGGGACTAGAAGTCTGAAGTGTATTTATTTTAATGCAAGGAGTATAACAGTAAGGCAGATGAGCTTAGAACATGGAATTATGATATGGTAGCCATTACAGAAACTTGGTTGATAGAAGGGCAGGACTGGAAGCTCAACATTCCAGGGTTTAGATGTCTCAGGTGTGGTAGAGAGGGATGCAAAAAGGATGGAGGAGTTGCATTACTGATTAAGGAGAATGTCACAGCTACACAAAGAGAGAACATCTTGAAGGGCTCATCCAATGAGGCTGTATGGCTAGAATCAGGAATAAGAAAGGTGTAATCACTATGATGAGGTTATACTATAAATATTCCAATAGCCAGCAGGAGATAGAGGAACAGATATGTACGAGAGTGAGGGAAGATGTAAGAGCAACAGGTTTATTACAATGGATGATTTTAACTTCTCCAATATTGCCTAGCACTGCCTTCGTGTCAGGGACGTGGATGGGGCAGAATTTATTAGGTGTATCCAGGAGGGTTTCTTGAAACAATTGCGGATATTACAAGTTGGGAAGGGACTACCCTGTATCTTATATTGTAGAATGAAAAGTGATCAATGTTTCAGTAAGGGAGCATTTTGGGAATAGTGATCATAGTTCAGTAAATTTTAACATCGTTGTGGATAAGAAGACTGGTCCTCAATTATAAGTGCCAAATGGGTGCAAAGCAAATTATAACAGTATTAGACAGATACTCGAGAAAGTAGTTTGGGGTGGCTGTTTGAGGGTAAATTCACATCTAACATGTGGAAATCCTTTAAAGCCAGTTGATCAGAATTCAAGTATAGCATGTTCCTGTGAGGATGAACGATAAGGATGGCAACATTTGAAAACCCTGATGAAGGGCTCCGGCCCAAAACATCGATTTTCCTACTCCTTGGATGCTGCCTGACCTGCTGTGCTTTTCCAGCAACATACTCTCAACTCTGATCTCCAGCATCTGCAGATCTCACTATCTCTAAAGGGAGAGGGTAGGACCAGTCAAGGACATAGGCTCCATGCATAAATTCAATCCTGAAAATATGGGTGAAGTCCTAAGTGAGTACTTTGCATCAGTATTCACCAAGGAGAAGGACATAGATGATGCTAAGATTAAGGATGTATATGATGATATTCTAGGGGATGTTGATATTAAGAAAGTGGAGGTGTTGGGCAACTTGATAAACATTAAAGTAGATAAGTCTTCAGGGCCTGATGGGATCCATCCCAGGATACTAAAAGAAGAGATTGCTGGGGCCTTGACAGAAACCTTCTTTAGTCACAGTGGGATCCCAGAAGACCAACGAATGTTGTTTCTAAGGCAACAGAGATAATTCAGGAAATTATAGTCCACTGAGCCTTACATCAGTGGTAGAGAAATTATTGGAGAAGATTCTTAGGGGCAGGATTAACTTGCATTTGGAAAAGAATGGACTTATTAGGGATAATCAGCATGGCTTTGTGTGGGGGACGTCCTGTCTCACAAATATGATTGAGCTTTTTGAAGAAGTGTCAAAGATGATTGATGAAGGTAGAGCAGTGGATGTTGTCTACATGGACTTTACCAAAACATTTGACAAGATCCCACATGGCAGGCTGGTCAAGAATATTAAGTTATATGGAATCCATGGTGAGTTGGTAATTTTGATACAAAATTGATTTGGTCATAGAAGACAAAGAATAGTTGTGGATGGGTGCTTTTCAGACTGGAGTTCTGTGACTGGTGGTATTCTGCAAGGATCAGTGTTGGGACCCCTAGGTGAAACTTTAGGTTGTCTGATTAGTAAATTATCAGACAACATGAAAATTGGTGGAGTTGTGGATAATGAGGAAGGTTGGCAAAGGATACTGCAGGTAATAGATCTGTTGGAAAATTGGACAGAGAAATGGCAGATGTAGTTTAATCTGGAAAAGTGTGAAGTGGTGCATTTTGGAGGGGTCAAATGCAAGAGGATAGTATACAATAAATGGCAGGACCCTCAAGAGCATTGATGTGACAGAGAGATCGTGGGGTGCAAGACCATAGCCCCTTGACAGTGGCAACTCAAATGGATAAGGTAGTAAAGAAGGCATACGGCATACTTGCTATCATCTGTCAAGGCAATGAGTGTAAAAATCGATAAGCTGTTTACATCTTTAATAAGGCCACATTTGGAATATTGTGTGCAGTTCTGGTTGCCACACTATAGGAAAAGATGTGGAGGTTTTGGGAAAGGTACAACAGTGATTTACCAGGACGTTGCTGACATTAGAGTGTATTACTTATAAGGAGAGGATGGACAAATTTTCATTGTTTCTACTAGAATGTCAGATGTGTGAAGAAGTGCTTTTTACATACAGAGTAGTAAGTGTATGGAATACACTGCCGGGGAAGGTGGTGGAAACAAATACAATAGCAATATTTATGAGACATTTAGACAGATGCATCAAAGGGCAGGCAATCGAGGGATATGGACATGTGTGGGCAGATGGGATTAGTTTAGATTGGCATCATGCTCAGCATAGACATGATGGGCTGAAGAGCTGGTTCCTGTGCGATATTGTTCTATGTGAGGCAGGTGTGATTAGCTGGCAATAGGGATTATAGTACAAGCTAAAACAGCGTGGCATTAGCACAATAAATGAAACCAAAGATGGGTTTAGAGGTGGTATTAATGATGAAAGTGGAATCATTACAAGTGGCATTTCCTAGAAACTGATCTGGTTATTTGACAAAAACTCACATTCATAAAGCTGCTTTGAATAATTAAAACACCTGAAAGCAGTTCACAGGAGTATTATCAAGTAAAATTTGACATAAGACACATAAGGGGATATTATGACAGCTGGCTAAAAATGTGGGCAGGAGCTAGGGTTACAGGGCCATCTGTTATAGGAGAGAGGCACTGAGGTTTAGGGAGAACATTTCAGATCCTGTAGCCAAATATTTTAAATGGGTTTGGCTTTCTACTACTGTATACTTCTCTGGAACATTTTAATGAATCAGTTACAAATGCTGAAGTGAAGTTTACTGTATCATGTTTTCATTCCCATTTCGACAGCTCTGGAAAAAGGCCTGCTGAAAACACTGCAGAAGCTGGATGAGTATTTGAACACACCCCTCCCTGAAGAGATTGATGCTGACAGCATGGATGATGTCAAGGCTTCCAGCCGCAAGTTTCTGGATGGAAATGAGATGACACTAGCAGACTGCAATCTACTGCCGAAGCTTCACATTGTCAAGGTACTGAGTTATTTCACACTGTGTTTTGAACCAATCAACTGTGCAGATGTGTACCAGGGAGGAAAGCATTTGGTGCAGGACCTGGTGATCCAGAACAACTTAGCACCTTGTTTCTCTTTAGGTGTGTTTGCACTCAGACTTAGCACTGCAGTGAAATGGTTTCCACCACTTAGCCCTTCAATTCCTTCTGGCCAATAAGGAAAGATGAATCTAGTATTTTTTTTTCAATAAATCTCACCAGCCTGCACTTTTCCTGGTCCATGCTTCAATTCCTGGCAGTTTTGATCAAACTAGGAAATTGTCATTGCTTCCAGGTTCAGGCCACCCACTAGAACAGCAGATTGGGTCTCAGTGGTGCAACTGGAGTCCAATCCGCATATTTAAAGAGGAACTTGCTGGCTTGGTGTGGCTATCTTTACCATGGATAGCCAGAATAGGGTAGGAAAGTTTTCTTTAAGTCCCTTACGCTATTGTAACTGTCCTTCATCTTGTTCCCACTAGGCAGAGAGAGCTAAAATCAGGACTTAAATCATTGCCAATCAATAAGTACCAAGTCAGGGGACTTTTTTAACTCTGGGCCATCCTGCTTATCAAAATAAAGTAAACAAGTAGAGAAATTATAAAAACAGATTAGTGATCCAGACTGCAAAATAATTTGATGTTAAGCCAGCAACTTTAACGTTGTTGCTATGTTTGTGAAGCATCCTTCTTTGCCCTATAGAGAGCCAGCAATAAAGCAACAAACATTTTGCGGATTTAGTTTCAGGAAATATTTCTTTATGTTTACCATTAGATCCTATCTGTGTGGGTTGGATACCATAGTTGTTTCATTTTTTGTAGAATGAGAACATGGACCGATGAGAGCATGAAGGACATAAGACATAAAGGCAGGAGCACATCACTTGGCACCATGAGTTTTGATTTGCTGTTTAGTGGGATCATGGCTGATCTTCTGAATAAAGTCTTAGAGAGTAACAGAGTTTTTACAGCACAGCAATAGGCCTTTTGGCCCATATTAACACTACTTTCCCACTCTACCTTTATATCTTTTCATTTCCTTAGTTCCCAAAACACCCATCAAATGCAGCTTTGGACATTCTCAACAACTGTACATCTGCAGGCCTCTAGCAGAGAGAAGTTCAATGAGTCACAATCCTCTGAGTGAAAAGAATTCTCTATTATTACAGTTCTAAATGTATTCTGAGCATACGGCCTCTTGTTCCAAACTCTCACGCTAGGGGAAACATCATCTCAGCATCTACCCTACCAAGTCCTCGAAGAGTTGTATACATTTTAGTTGGATTACTTCTCACTCTCTTAAATATTAGAAACTATATATATCTTGTCTCACCACATAGGACGACCATCTCACCCAGGGGTTAAACTCATGAACCTTTGTTGCACTCCCACCAAGACAAATATATGCTTCCTCAGATAAGAAAAGCAAAATTATACCTGGTGATCTAGGAACCCAAACATAAATATAATTGCAGAAAAAAACACCCTTAATTTATACAGCAATCCCTGTGCACGATAACAACAAACACTCATTTGCCTTTCTAACTGCTTGCTCTACCTGTGTGCCGCAGTTCAATGTTTCTTGTATGAGAACACCTAAATCACTCTGATTTGGAGATGCCGGTGTTGGACTGATTTTTAGATTGATTCTAATCTATAAAGTGAGATAACAGAGTTTTACATGAATGCATGCAGTTTTTGAGCAAAGTACAATGTAACCCTGAAAGTACAAATTCACCCCACAAAATATATGTGCGCATGTGGGTCTTTGTCTGTCTGAGAAAGAGTGTGTGTGTGTGTGTGTGTGTGTGTGTGTGTGTGTGTGTGTGTGTGTGTGTGTGTGTGTGTGTGTGTGTGTGTGTGTGTGTAGTGAGTGCAGAGTGTCTTAAGTCTTTGAGGCAGTGCATGTGAGAGTGTGGGAGTGTGTGTGTCTATAAGGGTGTGTGTGTGGGTGTCTGTGTGCGTGTCTGTGTATATGTGTGTCTGTGTGTATGTGTGTATAGGAGTGCCTGTGTGTGTGTGAGAGTGTGTGTGTGTGTGCAGGAGTACCTGTGTGTGTGTATAGTGCAATGGTGGTCACCTATACTGTAACATGAACCCAAGGTCCTGGTTGAGGCCTTCCCAATGGGTACCGAACTTAGCTATCAGCCTCTGCTCGGCCACTTTTCACTGCTGCCTGTCCTGAAGTCCGCCTTGGAGGATGGTCACCTGAAGGTCCGAGGTCGAATGTCCTGGACCACTGAAATGTTCCCAACTGGGAGGGAACCCTCCTGTCTGTTGATTGTTGTGCGGTACCCATTCATCCGTTGTCGTAGCCTTTGCTCAGTTTCCCCAATGTACCATGCTTCCGGGCATCCTTGCCTGCAATGTATAAGATAGACAACGTTGGCTGAGTCACATGAGTACCTGCCATGTACAAGGTGGGAGGTGTGCCCACGCATAATGGTGGTATCTATGTCCACACTCTGACACGTCTTGCAGCACCTACCGTGACAGGGTTGTATGGAGTACAAGAGAACTCAAGGGGCTAACACCTTCAATATATTGTCTAGCTATCACCATTGTGAACAGCTAACCTGAGAATGCAACGTTTTAAAAAAAAGGTTTTGTGATTTACACATGAAAGAAGTGAAACTATCACGGTATTCTAACAGATGAAAGGCTTCACAGACAATCAATTTTTCAATGTATAATTTCAGTTACATCACACCGTAAATTTTTGCTATAAATTCTGTGTGTTAGGATTGAGCCCTCCATTACCACCTGATGAAGGAGCGACTTTCCGAAAGCTAGTGTGCTTCCAATTAAACCTGTTGGACTATAACTTGGTGTTGTGAGATTTTTAACTTAAATCACTCAGAGCAGCCAATATTTGAACCTCTCTCACAATTTGACATATTCTGTTTTTCCATTCTTTATACCAAAGTGAATAACCTAAAGTTTCTCAATATTATGCTTTGTCTCAATTGTTTGTCCAATCATTTAACTTGCCTTTTATCCCTTTTGCAGCCACTTTGTATCCTCCCAACAATTTATGCCCCTAACTAACATTGTTTAATTAATGATTAACACTCTGTCCTGCTTTCTAAGTCATTTATAGAGCTTGTAAATAGCTCCGTATAAAACACTGGTCCTTAACCAGACACCTGGTGTCTAACTGTTAGCCAATCCTCAATCCAGGTTAATGTTAATACATTATTCTCAATCCTTGTGGACCCCACTGTGTGCAAATGTTCTAATCATTTCTGAGCTAAGTAAAGAATGGACAATTGCAAATGATAACAAGGCTACAATCTCATCAAATAGCCCATATGCTTCCACTCCATAACCTGGAAATAAAATGAAAGTCTTGTAATCATTTTCTTGTACCTGTTATTTTCTTTCATTTTCTGTGGTGCTTCTGGAACAACTTCATCATTGTGACTTCTATATCTTTGCTAGTAGTTAGAATTGTGTAACTTAAGTAGAAAATATATATTGACAGATGATGGCATTAAAACTGAAATCGATGGTTCATTCAGCAATATTTCACAGTGCTCATCACAAATCAATGAACTGATCAGAAATGCAAATTAGATTGAAACATGAAAAATGTTGTTTTGCAGGACTTTTTTGTAAAGTGCTCAGGGCTATCCTGATGATATGAAAAGATAATATATAAATACAAGTTCCTTTTTTTTGGTAGGTTGTAGCAAAGAAATACCGGAACTTCGATATTCCCAAATCCATGACGGGAATCTGGCGATACCTGCAGAATGCTTACACCAGGGATGAATTCACAAATACTTGTCCTGGAGACAAAGAAATTGAAATTGCTTATGCAGATGTAGCAAAACGCCTCACCAAGTGATGATGGACAAGGCCAGCACCAAGCATTCACTAACAGAAAAGCTTTTGTTAACAGACTACGCTTTACTTTTATTGCATGGTTTTGCAAGTTGTCAGATATTTTATATTTTCCATTGGATTATAACTTCAGGTATCTCAGTTCTTACTTTTTTATATATATATATATAAAATATATTTTAGGAAGGGTTTTCAAGGTTCAGTAAAACTAAGCAAGCAGTTGTCAGAGTGAGCAGAAGCACTTGGCAATTGATATCCATCAGATGTTGACGACTTGATATTGAAAGAAAAGATGTTATAGGAACCTGTGCCTTTAAGACCTTGTGCTGTGAAAGGTCATTCTATAAATATATGAAACGTAGCAAAAGAAAATTGCTCAGTTTTAATCATATTTACACACAGGTATCACAAATGTATTTTAGCTTCAAATAATAACAGACTAAAGTTGCCTTCTTGGTTAGTATCACGTTGGTTAACAGGACCTAAATGCAAGTGTGACCATATAGTCAGCAAGTAACCTTGAAAGCCCTAGTTTTAGGTATTATGAAACAAATACACATACAAACACTGAACATAATAAGTTACAGTATTCCGCTGAACAGTTTTATCATTGTATTTATAATGCTGCAAAAATTTTCAAATCCTCGACTGCTTAATCATAAGTAAAATTTTCCCATTTTCCGTATTGTTAAACTTCATTCCAAACTATTGATACATTTTTATCATTTCCTTTTGTTTTATAGACATCTTGATAAGTTAACAAAAGAATCACTTTGCCCTGTATTCATATTATTGAGAGAAAGATGGCTGAGCAAGAGATTAAACAAAATCAATACTGAAGTAAAAATTGTGATTAGTGGCTGTAGCGGACAATGCAATAGCCAGTTTTATAGAATTTTTTTATAAGTTTTTGTTAAGTAGACATTATTGTTCTTACACAGATACACAAGCTCAAGACAATAAATCTGGATTAATAGCTCTCCCTATGGTTTTGTGTAATTTAAAAAGACATTGAGTGGTTCATTTGGATACTTAAGGAAAAGGCAAGGCTAGTTTTACTGAGTGAATAACTTCATGTACAACATGTCAATATACAGAAAGAGATGATGCCACTTGTATCCTGGATTTTCTCAAGGGAAAGAAGCAATCTTTTATAAATAGTGCAGTTCTGCACAGTTGCTCCACAGGACACTTAGTGTCAGAAAGTTCTGACACATGAATTTTCAAACATGTCTTGCAATTCTTTGCCAATTCTTCCTCCTACAATTTATCAGTAGCAGAATGCTAAATCCAAGAGTCAGTGGCAGTCTATATCTGAGTTATGCTCAGTTCATGACTGATATTCAGTTTACAATGAAGAAGAACACTTCCACTGATGATTGAGCAACAAGACAATTACATCCTTGCTGTAGAATGCAATATACCTGACAACCTATAGGGTACTCATTTATTAGTCACTTGGTAATGCTGTTGTGATTTATGAAAGATATATGTACAACCTGAAGTTATCCCTTGATTCAAGGCCATTCATCAGTGGCTTTTGAAGGATTTTGTGTGAAGATAAAACTGCCATTTTTCATAACTAGTAACTAAGTTGCATTTTCAACCACATTATTCATCTCCTAATGGTGGCAGAATTACAAGTGATTAAAAAGGAACAAGATTACTTCAGTTCAGATATTACAGGTAAAAGCGATTGTTGCATCATTATATAAAAGAAACTTTTTTGAAATGCAGGGACAGTGAAGTTACACCACATTGGTTTTAATATACAAGTTTTCACATTTCTGACTGAAGAAATGAAATCACTTTTAAAAGCCAGCAGAATTGTTGCCCATTTATGTGCACCACAAAAGTGTAGAGCTGCAAAAACTTTGTGGGTTTCATTGACCTGTGGTCAACCCATTCACTTTAGCTCACACATTTCTCCAGCCAATTAAGTAGAATAGTATTTGAGGGCTGTGTTAGAGAGTTTGCAGTACAGATAATCACTTCTGCAGGTACTGATTGCATGGGGAGAGAAAATGGCACATCAAAGAATATTGAAGAAAGTACATCCTTTCCATAAAAGGAAGCAGTTTACATTGAGTCCAAGTCCTTTTGAAACTAACATAAAGAGCTTACAGAAATTTCTGCCAAATTGTAAAGAAACCCAATTTGTAAAATTTTTTCCTTCCCTTCAAAGGTGGTCATATTTTGTGTTCTGCTTTCATCTGATACCGAGCTGTCTTCATTGTAAACATATTTCCCAAGGAGAGAGAAGCAATGGGATACGTCACCCAGAATACTGAGTTCCAAAACATCATTAGATAATTTAAATAATTAGTCTAACATGACACAGTTTACACATGTTAGGCAAGCAAGCATGCCTCTAATTCGAATTTAGTTACCTCACGATGTAATAATAGTACCATAGTTCAAATTGATTCACGTTGTATTTCTTTGGTTTTAAGCAGAGTAAAATTTCATAAAAATACAAAATGGCTGAATTAATCCATTTTGCAGAGTAGATTAGATTCCCTGCAGTGTGGAAACAGGCCATTTGGCCCAATAAGTTCGCATCAACCTTCTGAAGAGTAACCCACCCAGACCCATTCCCCACATTTATCCTTGACTGATGCACCTAACAGTATGGCGCAGTTTAGCATGGTCAGTTCACTTAACCTGTATATCTTTGGATTGTGGGAAGAAACCGGAGCACTAGGAGGAAACCCATGCACAAAATGTGCAAACGCCACACATATAGTTACCCGAGGTGGGAATCTAACTCAGTTTCATGGTGCTATGAGGCAGCAGTGCTAACCACTGAACAACCATGCTGCCCAGTGGTTAATTTTCAAAGTGTTATGACTAAAATGTCCTTAAGAATGTCATGTCTTTCTAAGAAATGGTACGCAATGCAAATGTTGCCAAAAATTCTCCAGCTGTGCATCATTTGAGCTGCTTAATCTCCTCTAATAAATGCTAACGTTTCTTCATTCTTTTATTAACACCATATTGCAAAAAGCAAATAAAAGTCATGTTCAACAGGTAATGTTTTATACCTATTGTACTTGTCAGGAAGACCTGGAAAATCCGTCCTGAACTAGATCCAAGAATAAATACATTTTCATCTGAGTTAAACTGAAACATTATAAAGTGAATTGTTAGTGTCAAATTGGATAACAAATGCATAGTTTCAGCAATATTTGCAATGATTTAAGAAAATCAATATTTAATATATTAAGTACCCAATTGATAGCACAGAACCTGAGTACTACTTAAAAAATTCAATTTTGTCAAAGCTTTTCATCTTTCATTTATCAGAACAGTTCTCAAGATTATCAATTTAAGGGAAAACCAACATTTATCCTATACAAGAGGAGAATTAATCAATAATCCCAGGAGGGGCTCCTGTGAAATATATTTGAAGTGATTGTGCTTTCATTTCCTACAATGTTTGGAAACTGGACAATGTAAATCTTCCATAAATGTGGTTTTGTAATTTGATTCAGTCCAGTTCAACTTTCTCATGTTCCAATAAATATCCCGTAGACTATTTGTTTTTCCCCTTTTGTAAATACCAATAATTTGGTTCCATATGGCTACAGGATTGCTAATCCTGTGACAAGCCTAGTTTATTCCACACATTCCAAGTTGAATTTGTGTTGCATTTGATTTGAGCATATAAAGCTTTGTGCAAATGCTGATCCTGGATTCATAACAAACTAAACACTTTTCCTGGGTGGTAGTGATATCAATTCCATATTGCAAGCATTAATTCTTTGAGATTGCGTGTAAAGAAAAATCTGTTCAAAAATTTGATCCACATTGATAACATGGTAATCAAAAACCTTATTTGCAAATCAAAGAAAAAAGGCTCATTTTATCTGACTATCAAGAATGACATTTTTGTGAATCGATGAATCATCACTTCCATTTCAACATGAGCTGTCTCAATTTTGTCAGAGTTACTGTATGCTCAGTACTGCTCATTTGTATCTTTTTACTGGATAGTGACCTGTCAATATTTATTGAATAAGGTTCTCCTGAAGCTATAAACAATGTTTTCAATATCAACATCCCAGTGAACATTGCCTTCAATAAATTTGCTTATAGACTTGAGTATAAAGAATATTTACACTCAGTATTTCCCACACAACAGTCAAGAAAAAAAATTATTAACACTGGAACAATTACTAAAATAATGCTTAGCACAAGGGAAAATCTAATCTTTAAGCATATCAGAAGACAGGGTCTGAGACCGACCAATTTTGAAAGGAAGTAAACTCAAGATTCTCTAAAGATTGGAACGGTGGGCATGTCAACTTAGACCAGGCTTTCCAATTCCCATCTAGTGCATCACCAGCTATACATTCATGACTGTGGGTGAGATAGTAGAATCAATCCAAAGATCACGGGGTCTAATTTTCACTTAATCTCTAGACTGATGTGACTAGAAATCAGGCTCATCACAAGGGATGTGAGTGCCTTCTATACTTCCAAACTGAGATGCTTAGTGAAATATCATTTTGCCAATTAAAACTCCATAATTATACCTATGTGCAAATTTTTAATTTTTAATTTGAAACTAAGGTTTTTAGATTAGCAAATGAAAATAAAAATGTTTCCATTTGTCCAAAGTTCACATGGCCTTAAATTCCCGACTCAGATCTGTGATAGTGTTCTTTGATTACTTTCCAATAGTGTTGATAACCCAATGGGGAGTTTTATAGCACACAGTATTTTTATATAAGGAGAAGGGTTCTGAACCACAGTACACTGTGTTTTCTTGGTATTTCATTTATCAATTGTGTCAGTTCCTGAAAGTTTACTGTTTCATGTGAAAGGGCTATAAATTAAAGTGCTATTACTTGGTCAAAGTTAATTGCCTATTCTCTTAAGCTGTTAAAAATTTGAAGTGGAACATCAGCAAATTTCTGAGCACATCAAACAGTTCAAATTGACACTTGGCAAGATGTTGTGGTTGCTTTCAGTAATAGGACCACCAGCAGAATAACAATTGTGTTAGGGGAGAACCCAGGCAGAATTTTCTGATCCCATATAACAACAGGAGGTATTGTATCAAGCTCCAGCTATTAAAGAGTTAATATCAGTTGGTAGAACTAAGACATTGGACCAGATTCATCCCTCCTGACGTCTTTGAAAAAACAATTTTAAATATGTTTTCAAATAAAAAGCATGTTGAAATAATGGAGATAATGCTTTAGAATCCTTGTTACAATGTTAACTGAGTATGTAGTATAACGACATTTCAGAGCAAGCTATGACAACCTGTTCAGACCATACTGTTCTAATCCCAGGGGATATTGTCCACTAGATACTGTCCTTTAGAACTAAATAATCAAGTAGAAAACCTTTTTTGATAATGAACCAATCAAAATGTAGCTCATGGTTGCAATCCCGTAACAAAAAGATGAAATATTACAATTAATTCTAGGCTGCATCGTGAGAAAGTAATACATGATACTGTTGTCAAAGATGATCCTTTAAAATTAGAAATGAATTGAATCATCTGAAACTGTTTTTAACATTATTATAAAGTCTTGAGTACTGATTGACAAATCCATGCACGTATGTAAATGTTAGTACAGGACCATCTACTGTAGCTCTGTGAAAAATTTAATTCATGTATCATTTCTGAGGCAGCTACCTCAATAGAAAGCCTCAGTCATAATAAATAATATCTAAATGCAATCTATGCTCTCCTGAAACCTACACATTGGTACAAGTAATATGAAAATAATAATGTTTCCATATTCATTTTCTTTGCAGTTTATAAAATATATTATTATACTCAAAGTGAGTGATTGCCTACAGTGATAGGGTGATGCTTTATCACCAAAAATTGTGAAACTATCTGCAAAGTCATTAAAATAACACTGATTAAACTGAAACCAAGCCTGAGCAGTGTTAAACTAGAATTGGTATGTCTGTAGATAGTTCACATTCTGGTAACCACAAGGTACACTTTTTAAAATGCATTTATGGGATCACCAACCAGCCCAGTATTTATTGCTCACTCCTGTGGCCCAGAGGGCAGTTAAGAGTCAACCATATTGCTGTGGGTCTGGAGTCACGTATCAGCTAGACAAAGTAAGATTAGCAGTTTTCTTCCCTAAAGGACACTTGTGAGCCAGATGGATTTTCCCTGACAATGGATTCATGGTCATCATTAGACTCTTGTTTCCAGATATTTAGAGCTCAAATTCCACATTCCGCCGTGGCGGCATTTGAACCTGGGTGCCCGGGACATTACTGGATAATACCATGAGATCATCTCCTCCCCTTTAATGCATTTTAGTAGCTACAAGCATGATAGACATCTTGAAATTGTACTTGAAATTTTCAAAATAAAACTTCTATTTGAAGTTTTTATTTTTCTTTTCAAATGCGCTGATTCTGAAAGGATCACTGAACAATCCCAAGCCACCAGAGAAAATGGGTAGTTTTTGGCACATTTTGTTGATGATGGCACTTGCTGTAGACTATCTTCATTTAATCAAATTCATGGATCTGCTCATAGAACCAATAGAGTCAACAGCTTTGGTTTGGCAAATGAGATTTGATAGGAATTGATGCCTGAAAATGAACCCAAATTGATAAACGTGGTTCTGTAGTTTGCAATGACCTTGAGATTGACAGACCAATCATTCATCAAGAACAATGCCAGGGTCAATGAAGAACCTGGACATCCTGTGAAAGTAGCATCCTTTTCTAAGCTTTCTTAGTTTGGTTTACAATGAATAACCTTTGTTATATTTACAAAGCTTGACTGTTAGAAGTTTCTAACCACTGTGTTAGAAACATAAACTAACAAACTACTTAAAATGAAGAGGGAACATGAGTCATAATCCAATAACAATGTAGACTTGTCCTTTATCATTTAGGACACATAGCCTGCCAGTACTGAAAATTACGGAGTGGCAGATTAGTGTAACGTTTGTTTTAGTTAAAAACAAAGCCTTGTATACAGTTTGGAGCCCATTGCCCCCTCAGGATTATTATTAGTTTCAGTTCCTGTTGAACAGTATGCTTACACTCACTGTATATTGAAAATATTTTACAGAAACACAAGTATACTGCTGGCAGCTGTTAATAAAATAAAATGTATATTTTCACATCCAAAATGTGTTTCATGTAGCATTTGTATATGTTCATACATTATTATAGAAATTAGTATTGGAAATTAATGGAGCACAAATTTGTTCTCATTTCAATTACTTTCAGAAAAAAGGTTGGCCCATTTTACCAATCTATAATAAAGCACCTGAAATCCAGTTCAATGTTCTGCTGTTAATAGGAACATCAAAGAACTATGATTATGTCATTTTGAATCTTGTGGGTTTCATGGGTGTGACTCCATAATTATACAGTGTAATACAACTATCCCCCAATTCTGAATTCACAAAAAATTGACATTTTCCACAACCATACCTGCACCCTCTATGATAGAGAAAATGCAATCTATTGACTGACTTATATGAGGCTCCTTAGAGGGCTGTAACATTACGCTTTACAAACTCATACAGTGCACAGGACTTAGACCTGCAGTGTTACTAGCCCCTGGCAGTCCTAATGCACTGTCTGTATGTTCGCTGCACATCTCCCTGCCCCAGACATTGCTAGTTACTTCATTCAACACCAACAATTTTGAACACAGAGGCCAAGAAAAGGATAGGGATGTTTGACCAAATTGTGTCAGCAGAAACCATTGCCCTGTATACGCCTTGTTTAACTTGCTACGATATGCAGCAGCAGGTTCTCAACAGATGTTGATCAATGGCACATGGCTTGGATTGCCATGATGTCAGGCATCATGCTGACACAGTTATATCTATGGCCAGACAGAGACTCAAACAATGCTTTGCAAGCCATTGACAATTATACACGTGAGATTTTATAGAGAGTGCAATGTTACTGGTTGCCACCAAAGTGCCCTTAAAGTGATCTTCTGTCTCTCCCCTGCAACTATATCTCTGTGTTGTCCCAGATACTGCAGCTGAGGAGGAGGGGACCTGGTTCAGCATAGGAGCCCTTTGCTCGTTGGCAGTTTGTTCAGGGTGGGGAGTTTGTGACTGCTCAGGCCAGATATACTGGAGGTGTTTTTGCTAGGTACAAGTTGAATTGGGGTGGGGGCGTGGTGGCAGGCATGATTGAGGTAGAGAGTTTGGCCACTTGGAGCTTCTGAGGGGACTGTGGGGTACTGGCCTGGTACAGCCCTGTTGCTTTGTAAGGAAAGGGCACATGGAGTGAGGTCAAGGTTCCTGGATCCCCTGTTGCTCTACCTTTGGTTCTGAGGACCAATAGTGGGGGTAATGAGGGCAAGTAGGTGTGCATATACAGCAGACCCTGAGAGTGCTAGACCTGGCTCTTCAAAGCAGCTATCAAACTGTCCATGGATCACATACTTGAGATAGCTGGCTCGCCATACCATGTCCTGCTCCCTCTGGGCACTGAGGGACATGGTGTGTCATATAGAGCCATAGAGATATGCAGCACAGAAACAGATCCCTCAGTCCAACCCATCCATGCTGACCAGATATCGTAACCTAATCTAGTCCCATTTGCCACCACTTGGCCCATACCTGCCTGAACCCTTCCTATTCATTGTAATTGTACTAGCCTCCACCACTTCCTCTGGCAGCTCAATCCATACACACACCACCCTTTGCGTGAAAAGTTGCCCCTTAGGTCCCTTTTATATCTTTCCCCTCTCTCCCTAAACCTATGCCCTCTAGTTCTGGACTCTCCCACCCAGCAAAAAGACCTTGTCTATCCAAATCCCTCATGATTTTATAAAGCTCTATAAGGTCACTCCTCAGCCTCCGACACTCCAGGGAGAACAGCCCCAGCCTATTCAGCCTCTTCCTATAGCTCAAATCCTCCAACCCTGGCAACAATCTTGTGAATATATTTGTTTGCTGCTCCTGTTCCTCCCTGTGCAGGTGTTGAAATTCGTGATTTCTCACACGACAGGATGCTGTACTTGCTGAGGCTGAGCAGGTGCCTGGTCTCGAGCAGTCTACCGACTGCCAATGGACTGAGGCAGGTCTTTCTTGGTCGACTGCAAAGCTGTCACAGTGAGGTGCTCACCAGCTTGTGCTCCCACACTTTCTAAGCCTGATGTTTGCACCGAGGTGTCAGTATCTGAGCTGGTGGGAGTTCCAGGAGGCAGCCTTGCCAACACTTCCTCTGAGACTTATGAACTTCTGTTCCTCCGGACTCGAACATCGTTTTAGAGGCCATGGCAATCCTGCCGGGACCTACAAGAGGCAAGACAGTGAAGGTATCACGGCCAATGGTTAGAAGTAGTGTGTAATGAATGACACTCACAGAGGGGTTACTGTAAGAGCTACAGAGAACAGAAGGTGGTACCTACTTAGTTGGTGAGATGTGGATATCTTAGCATCCCCCAGAAGTGGTCTTGGTCTTCTCCTAAGAGGCATAGGACTTTCCTTTGCAGGGTCTGAAGATGTGGTAATCGGGTACCCATCCAACCACCTTCTCTCTTTCTACCCTGTTATGGGCTGTCTTTTCCTGGAATGAGAGAAAGGTATAGATGGAGTAAGATGAAAGTGGCTGTCACAGTTGTTAGTGCTGGTGCAGGTGGTTGAATGATGGCATCCCAGGTAGGTGAGTAGGCAAAGCAGAGGCCATGCCAGGTTCGTGGGCATGGGGATGTTGGAGGCTGAAGAGCTAATGAGGAAAGATGTTGCAAGCAACAGGGAAAATGACAGAGCAAGAGTCTTGGAGGGAGCTGGGTGCAATAGCGGGGATAGACTGAGTCTGAGGTAGCAGAAAAGAGAGTGTGACACTTACCCTGGCAAAGCAGAGAAGTTAGTTTATCTTCTTGAGGCATTGTTGGCCATTGCTCCACACCATAGATAGGGCACTGCCTTGGCTTATGCTGCCAGGGTCTGGTGGCATGGCTTCCTCTGCCTGTCATCTGGGTAAGAGGACAGCCCTTCTCTTGCCCACTGCATCCAGCAGGACTTCCAGGTCCCTGTCGGAGAATCATTGTGCCATTTTCTCCTTCTTAGACATCGTTGAAGAGACTCATTTGACAATCATGGCAGCCTTAGAATACCAGTGCTCATCTGGGTGCACAACAGTCTTTTAGAGGTGGCAACTATGCCAGCGATATCAACCATTCAGCAGACAGCTGGTGACTGGTTCCAGGAGTGGTAGAATGGGGCTAGAATTGGGTGAGAGGGGCACTTAATGGCTGGCTAGGTAGTTCATGAGGCAAGTCTAATAAGATGCAGAGAGAAACATTCTATAAAACTGATCAAAACTGACTCTTAGCAAAAACAACAAAAGATTTAGTCCCTTTTTCCATGTTCAATCAGTTGAATGCTTATGTTTGAGATTCTCTGCACAGAACATGCCTTCAAACATAAGTTCTGAAAGCATTGTTTCCAAATTTCAACAAAAGAGTTGAGAAGCATTAAAGATACAAACAAACTCAAGCAGAGAATGAGACCAAACAATAAATAATCCAAAGGATTAATATTTCCAAATATTCACAACAGAAGATATGAGCAACATACCTTATCCAAAGGGAAATAGCCTAAGTAAAATGCTTTTGACACAAGAAAGATGAAAATGATAAGGTTAATAAAGGTTTCTAAACAAGTTAAAGTTCCAGAGATAAATGGTGTTTATACGACCTTGAATGCTGAGTAAGTATAAACATGAAATCTGAGAGAAACTGACCATCATTATTAAAAGGCCATGGACACTAGATTGGAAATAGATTGGTGTTTATTCCAAGAGAGTAACAAAACAGATGCAGACTCACAAAAATAAAATAAATGTTATCATTTGGAACAAAATTATGGATCGTCCGTAAATGAAAACACAGCAAAAATCAATCGGCATGCATTCAGAAGGGGAAGTGACTGCCTGATCAACCTCTTCTATTACTTTGAAGTAGTGAGAAGCCATGTGGCCTGTGCTAGGCACCCCTGTCATGGTGTACCTTGACTTCCAAATAACTTTTGACACAGTTCCACATGAAATGCTCTTAGTTAAATGCAAAGATGCGAAGATTCAATGTAAACCCTGGTAATAGAGAAGAAACGGACTAAAAAGAAGCAATGATAAAAGTGCGGGGGTGGGGAGGGGGTCATGCTCATAATTAGTAGATTAGATTCCCTACAGTGTGGAAACAGCCCCTTTGGCCCCACAAGTCCTTGCTGACCCTCCGAAGAATAACCCACTCACCCCCATTTCCCTTTGAGTAATGCACCTAGCACTATGGGCAATTTAACTTGGCCAATTCACCTGACCTGCACATCTTTGGTTTGTCGGAGGAAACCCCCGCAGACACGGGGAGAATATGCAAACTCCACATGAACAGTCACCTGAGGCTGGAATCAAACCCGGGTTCTGGGTGCTGTGAGGCAACAGTGCTAACCACTAAGCCACCGTGGCATTAGCAAATCAAAGGAGAGTGTTAAAGGAGACCCAGGAGGTTATGTTTAATCAACTCTAAACGGAGTCAATGTAGCAATAACAAAACCAATGACGTGTTTGATTATAAAAGTAACAAAATCTAAATCAAGGGAGACGGAGATGATTGTTTGCAGAGTGTTAGTCAGTCTGCACTTTGATAGTGCTCTATGGTGTATACCGAAGTACGCTGACCCAGAATGAAAATAATGATGGAGTTTGCACAAGAATAAGATCAAAAAGAGTCTGGTTGCATAATTATTAAGGTGAAGGGCAAGAGAAAAGTGGTTGCTAACTATGCCGGACTGGGAGCAACAGAAAAAAAAAGCATTTTAATTGAAAATGGGAAGATTCAGGTTATAGTTTATGAGGAAACTTTTGAAGATGGGGAGAGATATTGGTGGATAGATAGAGAAAATGCCAGAGAAAAGAACCAGGAAGGCTAGAGGTGTTCTTTCCAATAGTGAAGCAGGGGCAGTGGAGAATGAATATGATAACCACAGAAGGCGCAAATTAGGTTGTATGATTGGAAATGATTGAAAGGATGGAGTGGGGAATGTCTATTGAAAGAACTGTAATCCAGAATATCCATGTTGAAATCTATGTGCTGGGGTCTGCAGAACTAATAGTATTCTCCAAGAATGGAAAATAAATGGATGCAATTGAAGATAGGATGGGCATTGCTAGTGGAGATTCAGATGTGTTCTAAACTGTGTGAAATGCTGCTTGGTTTTGGAGAGTAAACTCTTAGCAAAAATTATTGCTTTGGCAGAAAATTCCACTTCTGATAGGAAGACTATATCATTCCAAGTTGTTTTCTGACCTACACAAAGAAATAGCAAATATACCTTCAAGCTTTTGTTTTTAAAAAAGCACACGTTTACTGAAAAGCATTCCACTAAGGTCTATAATGACCTCATTCTAACTCAAAATTAATATGTGCTGCTAGACTCCAAACATTCGCCATATTGATGACCTGGGCTTTCTTTTTTGCATAATTTGTCAAAATATTAATATAGCAGATGCTACAGGGAGTCCTTAACTGGATTTCAGTATTCATGCCAATAAGAAAGCTTTCTGAGGAAATGGCTAACCTGTTATAGCAGAGCAGCTGTTCATGTTTATTGCAGTTGGAGACAGTATTATTTCCAGTTTCTTATGAAATCACACGTAAAAATTAAATTTAGCAACATGCACAAAGCTGCACGATCTTTTCTCGAAACATTGGTGATGATTGATTGCAAAATTGAATTCAGTTATTTTATGATACACCCTAACTTTTCTGTTGCCTGGTCAAGCAAAAAGACGTGAAAGCTCAGGGTGTTTGCGACATGAAGCTTTCAACAGGAAGGAAAGTGAATACTGATGTAGCAGTGGGGTTTCTGAAACACAATGAGCCTCATTCATTGCAGTGGAACAGACCCAACTCTGTTCTATCAGTACAAATAGAGTACATGGGTTTAAGTGACATATTTCTTGAATTTGGCGAACTCTGCAGTACAGAAAGACCAAACTGGCTATATCACAAACTCAACGTTAGTGTAAATCACAATAATATTAATACAAACGATAACTAATGGCTAATTAAAAATCGCATTAGCTTAACACTCCCTACTTTATTTCAGATTTTCAGTATTTTTCGTTTGGCACAGTAATTATCAACTTACTATGATTCCATAATGCCTGTCTCAGATTTTCTTTTACCTTCTCTAGATAAGCTACATCCCCAATGGCTGCAGCATGAGAGATGGAAAACAGCTGTAGCTTAGTTAGTGGATCATAAGCAGCTCGTGGATCGCATACTTATAAAGGGCCTAACTGTCCCTTAGCCTTTCACTTGCTATATCGGCATTAATACATCACCCTAACATACAAATTTCATGGTCGCTGCCAGATGTTAACTTCCACTGTTAATATTGCACATCAATTGCTCATGCATGAAGTGAAAACCTTTGCAATTCATGAAGGCTTGTATGAAGGAAGACATAAGGCAACATGACTGCACATAATAATACCTTAGACATGAATCCTACAATCTGTGTGAAACCTTGAGCCCCAAATTGTTTCTTTGTGATCCCCAAAGGCAAAATATTAAATGAGTTTAATCACATTTAATTCTTCGTTCACGGACACTTTCAGAGCAAAAGATTAGATTAAATTCCCTACAGTGTGAAAATATGCCCTTCAGCCCAACAAGTCCACACTGACCCTCCGAAGAGTAACCAACCCAGGCCTGTTCCCCTCTGAATAATGCACCTAACACGATGGGCAATTTAGCATGGCCAATTCACCCGGCCTGCGGGAGGAAACCAGAGCACCCAGAGGAAACGCACGCAGACATGGGAAAATATGCAAGCTCCACACAGCCAGTCACCCAAGGCTGGAATTGAACTTGGATCCTGGTGCTGTGAGGCAGCAGTGCTAAACACTGAGCCACCATGCCGCCCCAGAGCCTGATTGACCTTTCTTTCCACTGTGTTCCTCAATCAGCATCTAACCAGCATCTAACACTCTCTGCTGCTCAGCACTAATTTTGAATTCAGGAGAATTAAGGTAGATAATAATAGAATAACTCTTTATTCTAACTTTCAACTCACATTTCATACAAAGATTAGATCCCAGGCGATTCAAAGAGCCTTTTAGGCCTGAGTCATAGTTATCATTATCAAGCTATCTGGATAACATCAAATCAGATCCTTGGATTTAGAATAAATCCCACATTGAAATTCTGGGAGGAATGGCATGTCACTATTGAACCTTCCTCTGGTGATGCTGTCGAGGCCTTAGACCTGCCCTAGAGAAGGGGACAATGGCCTAGTGGTATTATTGTGAGACTATTAATTCAGAGACCTAGGTAACATCTGGGGACCTGGTTTGAATCCCACCATGGCAGATGAGTGGAATTTGAATTCAATTAAAAAACGTTGGTAGAATCTAATGATGACCATGAATCAATTGTTTGAGAAAAACCCATCAAGTCCACTCATGTCCTTTGGGGAAAGAAACTGCCATCCTTACATGGTCTGGCCCACATGTGATTCCAGACCCACACCAATATGGTTGACTCTTAACTGACCTCTGGGCATTTAGGGATGGGTGATAAATGATGCCCAAATTCCATGGGTGAATAAAGTAGTGTCAAAAATGTTCCGAGTGCTACTACTGAAAGAAATTTGTGAAGACTTTAATGATGGGGATCTCACACTATTTGATATTAATCTACTCAGGCATCAAATTGACACCTATATATTGAGAAAGCAGCTTCTGATTGATGGCAAAGCGCAGCTCAATTGTACCTGTGAAATGAACTTTATCCCCATGAAATTAAATCCAAATCAATGTCAGAGTTTTGAATAGATGCTCATTTCTCTTCGATAATTTTTCTTCCAGTACAATTTATTCCTTGCCTAGCTTTCAGCTTTGTCATTCTTCATGAAGCCCTCATTACACAGACTAAAATTGAGTGTTGCTCTCTTTAAGGATTTGAAATAGATCATTCAGCTTTGATATGAATATGGCAATTCAGAAAGCTGGCTCTTTATGGATTTTGGTAGCTTTATATTATGAAGGGTGCTTGGACATATGGAAAATCCTTGAAAAGCTGTCCCTTTAAAGCATTGAGAGTTTCCCAATCAAAGAGAAACTAATAAAAACAATAAGCTACAGAATTATCATATTGTTGCTTATATCACAGCCTCTTTGCATCCGTTCTCACAAATCATATTGGGATGGTACCAAAGCTTCAATACGGTGTTAATTGTAAATTATTTGGTTTTTCATAGAATACTTACAGTGTGGAAGCAGGCCATTTGGCCCATCAAGTCCATATCAACCCTCCAAAGAGCATCTCACCAGTCCTGCTCCCCCATCCTATCCCTGCATTTATCATGGCCAAGCCACCTAGCCTTTGGGCTGTGAGAGGTAACCGGAGCACCTGAAGGAAATCCACACAGACACAGGGAGAATGAGCAATCTCCACACAGACAGTTGCCTGAGGGTGGAATTGAACCCAGGTCCCTGGTGTCATGAGGCAGCAGTGCTAACCACTGAGCCACTGTAATGCATTCTATGCTGATAGTGGGCATGATTTGGGATTTCAGTTGATCACATATTAACAGACACTTAAAAATAATGTTGACTGATTGAGTTAGGAGGTGCAAATTTATAATGTTTACTTCTGTCAATAAATATGAGACCAGCTCGAGCATCGACCTTCTCCAACCGGCTTTCCCGATAACAACTTGTGGCTCCTAAAAATGTCCTTGGGTTTTAATTTACTTTTGATTGTGATATTGAATGTTGAAGTTAGAATATTTTTTTAATATGGGGGCTACTGTTGCCTCACATTGAGATGTTGGAAGGCCATAAACACTGCTTGCCAACCAAATAAGTTACAAGTATCTTGTTATGTTTGAGTAGGGTTTATGAAGAGGTTTCAGCTGAAATAGGCTCTGCTGTTTTTATTGATTAAAATTGTGACAAGTAACAACTTTTGTATCCAAGCTGAAGTACTCTGGAGAAGCAAACTCAATATTTTAGATTTATGAGCCATTTTTAACTCAGAATTGCTTCAAAATAAAACTGATCATCCTGTCCAATTTTTAAACCTGTGCTGCTTAAAACCACTCCATTTATCATGCAGAATAATGGTGCTGTCACAAAACTGTGGAACAATACAATTCCCATGGCTACCCTAGAATGAGGAGTTGAAGATTTCTCTAAAATTCTTTACAGCTGAAGATATAATTTGAATTGTAGTCTTACAGGAAATGTGGCAGCCAATTCTGCATGGTAAGATTTCATAAAGACATAAATGGTCAAGTTAGTTATCCTTCAACCAGTACCTAAAGTGGATATCAATCAGGTATTCCTGAAGAAGGGCTTGTGCCCGAAACGTCGATTCTCGTGCTCCGCGGATGCTGCCTGGCCTGCTGCGCTTTTCCAGCACCACACTTTTCAACTCTGATCTCCAGCAGCTGCAGTCCTCACTTTCTCCTATCAATCAGGTTGCCAGGGATAACTCCTTTGTCCATCTTGAAATTGTGCCAGGGAATCATTTGCACCTACCATGACAGGATAAGTGGGAACTGGGCTTAATATGTCACCCAGATAATGGTACCTCTGACAATGCATCACTCCCTCAGTAATACATTGAATATTGGCCTAGGTTACTTCCTCAGTGCTACACTGACCTGTCTGGCTCAGTTACGCCCATAGTACTATACTGAAGTGACCTCCTAGGTTACTCCCTCAAGTGCTCCACTGTCATGTCCAGCTCAGATACTCCGACAGTACTACACTGAAGTATTGGTCTAGGTTACTCCCCCAATGTTACACTCATATGTCTGACTCAGATACTGTTACAGTACTACACTGAAGTATTGATCTAGGTTACTCCCTCAGTGCTACACTGACATGTCCGATTCAGATACTCCCACAGTATTACACTGAAGTGACCATCTCGGTTAGTCCCTCAGTTACCGTTTTTAAGACTGTCACAAAAGCTGTTCCTTCTTCTCAAGGTTATCGAGTCCTTGACTTTTTTTCAGAGCGGTCATTAAACATCCCAGGCTCCGAATTGGCTGAAGTGGTACAGAGATGAAAGGGTTTACTGAGAGGCTTTTTGTTTGCACGTAAACAGATGAGACTTTAGGCCAAGGCTTTTATGTTTCGAAGTAACCTGTGTAATCAAGGGGGCGTGGCCAGCTCTTTAGCCATGCAGTTCAATTCAGTTCAGAACTTTAGTCAGTTCAGTTCAGCAGTGGTATATGTCAAGAGAGGCTGCTGGAGACAGTCAGTTGAGACTGGAACTTCTCTCTCTCCTTCTGCCCTTCTAACTTTGATTTATAAGCCTCTGTTTCAGTTTTACTCTGTGTTTAAGGAGTTTGTTTATTGGGACTGTTGTGTACTTTCAGAACAGTATAATTAAGTCTAGTTTGGATAGGATAAGTGAGATGGTATTCTGTATTCTGTTCTTAATATTTCATTCTGTAATTTTGTGATTAAATTTTTGTCTGTTTTATAACCTGGTAGTCAACCTCGCTAACTTATTCCAGGTAACTTTCACTGAATAATACACTAATACACTTACTGAAACAAATAACAAAGTTGGCCTGGGCTGCTTAAGAATGTCTTGAGTGGTCTGGCCTAGTCCGTAACAGAGACAGTTAGCGCCATTGTGATAGCTTGATTTTCAAAGGCTAGTGATGACTTCCAATAAGCTAGTGATATAGAATTCAAGAAGGATCGAAAATTATAATGTCTGTCATAACAGAAACTGTCTTTAATGTGGGGTCCTGTATGTGTACAAACCTAATATGCAGTTATTTTTGCACTGGAATTCTTTAAATGTATGTCCATGATAGTGAGCTTGAATTAATGGATTTATTAGATGGTTAGAGCTGGAACTTTTTCCAACAACTTTGAAATAACTCTCATGACTATTGAATGGCTCCCGAGGACTATACACAGTACGTACAGAGTGAGGGACAATGGAAGATACTAGGGGGACATGGAAGTGGCACAGGCAAACTGGGATGGATGGGGGGGCTGGGGTAAGGGGCAAAGTTTTTGAAGCTTTTAAGTGTTGCAGCAAGCTGGGCTCAGTCTTAGTGAGCCAGTCTGCAGTGGACTTTCTAACCTCCAAACCTGCAGTTGATTTATGCTCCTTGACAGTCACAAGACGCACAGTGAGCAGAACCCCTGGGTCAAAAGTCAAAAGTCCTGGGTAAGTCAAGTATGAAATGTGAGTGTCTAAAGATGTGTAATTTGGGTACTCCCATGCTTTTGGAAAAGTGGAGCCTTTTGTGCCTGATCTTTGTTGTGTAATGGGTGTAATATTCATCAGTTTCAGGGACCAAAGTCTCATGCTGCATGGTTGGCTGGAAAATGTCCGACCCAATATTCAGGTCCTTCATATAATTGAGAAGGTAAAACCCAGTTTTGCTCCTGTTCCTGGGAATTGGACAGGCTTCAGTGGTTGCCAATGTAGGAACAAGTCTTTTAAAAACTAAAAATGTCTTCAGCTTAGTAGGGTTTTATTGATCCAAAGCCATACTTTTTAAATGTTTGAGCTGCCCCAATACATAAGACTTTAATGTGGCCTGAGGCCTGGTTTTGGGACAGGCTCAAGCCACTTGGTCTCATTCCAAAAACTGGGCCAGCTGAAAGTCACTACCTTTGTTATTTTGGTGATCAACAGTGGCATCTTCTGGTTCTTTTCAGTATTGACACAAATTAAAATCCAACTCAAGTCCCTCCAGGAGCAGTTGTTTGGATGTAGACATTACACAATGTATTATCTGCTTACTATCACCCAGAAGGCATTCCCTTTAGTGCAATTCCTTTTTTACAATATGACCACTGACTGCATTTTAAGACTTTACCATTTTGGCAAGTTTATTAGTAACAACATATAAGGCAATCGTCAGGACCTCTATTGGATAAACCAATTGTGATCACTGATTCAACTATCACATTTGGCTTATAATTTTAATGCAACATGTGTGATATTTTCACAGAAGTATAATGAATTTCTCGCTATATCTTGAGTTTTAATGCAGAAACTAATAAACAAAATGAGGTTTTCTCAGACAAATAATCCAATACATGCAAGAATGGATACAATAAGGCATACACCCTTTTGTTTTAGAAGGAACAGTAAATATTGCCTTAGATGGGAATGAGGGTGAGAGAAAGTAATGATTAATTCAAAATATTCTGGCTGCTGTAATCTGAAACACAAAGAGAAACAGAAATTGATGGAAAAGCATCTGTGAAGAAGAAAACAGAGTTAATCTCCAGCATCCGATATCTCTCTGCTTCAGTCAAAGAAGAGTCAGTTCAGATTTGAAAGAATTGCGATTCATTAAAGAGAAATTTGACATAGAAGAAAGACTGGCATTTTTGAAGAACCTTTCATCACCACTAGATGATGCAAAACTAATTAAATACCTTTTTGAAATGCAATGATGGTTGTAACTAATTTCCAGCAAATGCAAGAGCACATTTGCTATTTATGGGAGCTGGCTGTGTGCAATGTCATAATGACATGATAATCTGGTTTGGTGATGATAATTGAAGGAGAAACATTGGTCAGAGCACTGAGGGTAACTCTTCAAACTGACCATGGCATCCTTGCCCAAGAGCCTTGGTTTATCATCCTCTCTGAAATACCACACCTCAAATGGTACTGCATCCCCTCGTGTGATACTGAAGTGTGAGCTTCGATTTTTCTGCTCAAATCCTGGAAATGGGACTAGAATCTAAAGCCTTATTACTTAAACGTAAGAATATCATCAACTGAGTTGCAGCCAAGCAAAAGCAAAAGCAAACCTGAATAAATCAGTTTGGTTTGACTACTCAATTATGCCCCATAGAATTGGGAGGAGTCAAAGTTTGATTTTGAGTAGATTACTTCAACTGGGGAAGTTGGCTTTTTTTGGTTATGTAATGTTAGGAAGGGTTAAGATTTTATAAGACCATAAGACATAGGAGTGGAAGTAAGGCCATTCGGCCCATCAAGTCCACTCCGCTATTCAATCATGGCCGATGGGCATTTCAACTCCACTTACACAAACTCTCCCTTGTAGCCCTTAGTTCCTTGCGAGATCAAGAATTTATCAATCTCTGCCTTGAAGACATTTAACGTCCCAGGCTCCACTGCACTCCGTGGCAATGAATTCCACAGGTCCACCACTCTCTGGCTGAAGAAATGTTTCCTCATTTCCATTCTAAATTGACTCTCTCTAGTTCGAAGGCTGCGCCCATGGGTCATAGTATCCCTGCCTAACAGAAACAAATTCCCAGCATCCCCCCTTTCTAAGCCATGCATTATCTTGGAAGTTTCTATTAGATCTCCCCTCAACCTTTTAAACTCAATCCCAGGATCTTCAGCAGTTCATAATATGACTCTAGTTTGGTGTTCAGCAAACCCAGCTGGATGCATCTGTGTGTATCTGTTGATGAATACTGGAACAAGCTTACCTTTGGTGGCATGCTGTGGACAGTCAGGTTACAATCATTCCCTGTTGAAGCTCATTCACAGTTATTTGGGAGAGATGTTGGAGGGTTTGTGTTGGCTATAAAGTATCCCATCAAGGAACAGAAGAAAGTGTATTAATAATAAACAAAGTAACAACAAGAACTTACATTTTTGCAGTGCCTTCAAACTAATGAAATGGTGCCTTACAGCATCATTGCAAACTAAAATATGACACGCAGTCACATAAGGAGATGTTAAGTCAAATGACTAAACGTTGGTCAAAAAGGTGGGTATTAATGAATGTCTTAAAGGAGGAAAGTGTGATAGAGAGGTGAAACCATGTAAAGAGAATATTCCAGAGATTGGGACAGAGGTATCTGAAGGTAGAATCAACAATGGCAGAATAACTAACACCTACCAAGAGACCAAAATGAGACGAGTGCAGAAATCTGAAGGGGTTGTAGGGCTGGAGGATATTACAGAGACAGAGAGTGGTGGGCCCCATATGGATTTGAAAACAAGGATGGAAATTGTAAATTCAGACATTGTTTGACTGCAAGCCAGTGTAGGTCAGTGGACCCAGAGGTGCTATAGCAATGGAATTTGGTGCAAGTTAAAAGATGGGAGGATGGAGGAAGGAAACGCAAAGAAGCTTCATAAAATTCATATTTAGTTACACTGTCATCATTTTAATATGTCTGATAATACTGTGAAGAATATTCAGTGTAAAAGCTTGCAAACAAGCAACATCTGATGTGCATTCTGTAACCGCATTATACGGGTTCTCAAGTGTCTCCATATAACACTGAATAGCACCTCAGATTAACAGGTAAGTGGGATCTTGGGGTTAAGGTCGAAGATGATTGTGTTAAATGTGAGAGAATCCAAACAGCTAAACCCTTGCTCCAGTTTTATTTGAGAATCTCCTTCAACTCTTCTCCCTGTAATCTTGTGTTTCACTTTACGTAGGACAAAGGCCCATCTCAGAATGTAAAATCCACAGAAAAACTTAAGAGGAAAAATGATTTAATGATGTCTTTCCATGAAGATTGCTAATTACCACAGTGTCAACTGTGTCATATACTGTGGGTGGCTCCCCACAAGCTTTGAATGGGTCAGTTCACTATTACAGCAATGTGAGAAATTCAATGTAAACACAATAAATTGTTTTATTCCTTGTAACAAGCATCAGTGATTCACATGGTGTGCACTCAGCAATGTCTCTCTTCCCTTCTCTTGACAGGTAGAGTTGCTTCCATGAGGCAATTTGGCTAAAAAGTGTTAATGCTTTTGTTTACAGAGTTATTTTCTGCTTGATGTTCCGTTGCTTCACATAACGAGAAGATGCTGTTATGCTACAAGTGCTTATAAGAGTGCACTTATAGAACGCAATGCAGGCTGGACACAGTGGTCAGAAATGGTCAATCAAAACGTCAATCAACTGGATCATACTGGCAGCAGAGATGCCATGGCAATGAGATGCTGGGGGAAGGCTACCAATTACTGGCTCAACTTGGTTCAGCCAAACTACTTGTTCTCCTCTGAGTCAAAATTACAATTGTTGGGGTTAACCTTGAATGAGGTGCTGAGAGACCATTTGGTATATGGGATTACTGATGTAAACTTGCAGAAGCGCCTACTAGCTGAAGCCCAACTGGACATCAAACAGGCATTATAACTGGGTTTATCATTGGAAAATGCAGCAAAGTGGTTGGACGTGCATAAAGTTCATTTAGCAACTCAGAGATGATGATTGAGAAGCTGTGAGCATCATTCGTGATACATGAACTCCTGGAAATATTGGTCATGGAAAACAGGATGTCATTTACCAGCAGGGAATATTAATATTTTTGAAAATCCAATGGTATTCAACACAAAAGGACAGCTCCATACCATCCATCATCCAAGGGTCAAGTGGAAAGAACCATCCAAACCTTGAAAGCAGGCTTAAAGAAGCACCCTACAGTGTCACTGGTTATCAAACTGTCCTGGTTCCTGTTAGACTATGGGACCACCCCACATGTAACAACAAGGGTAGCTCCAGCAGAGTTTCTGATGGGGTGAAGACTTTGCAACAGGATAATCCTGATATTTCCAGACCTTTTTGGTAGTGGGGGAAAGTAGTGGTGGGAGGAGGGAGGGGGTAAGGTGGTGAAACAGCAGCAGGAATGCCATTAGCAGCCAAATGCATCTTCTCAGTGAGAGAGACAATCTAATTCATGGGATGAAGTTTGGTGTCGGAACCAAGAAATGGCCCTGCATGGCAACAAGGCAAGGTTGATGCGAGGTCAGGTCCCATGACTTACAAAGTTCTGAATACAGTCCTAAACAAATACATGGATCATCTGAAAACTGTTACAGTGTGACCAGGCAGGAGGAAAACATACCTGGATCTTCAGAACAGCCAGAAGGACAGGCAGAAACCATAGGTGCACCCCCTCTGTCTAGTGTCAAGGAAACCTCAGAGTGCGAGATAGATGTAGCCTTGATACCATTACTACAGGAAGAAGAGGAGGAAACTCTTCCAAAATGCTCCAGATGCAAGAGATGGGCCACAGTCTGCCCATTCATATATCGCCCGTGTCTGAGTCCAGGTCAGAGGAACTGGACATGAGGTGAAAACATCGCAAGGGAAGCTACAAGTGAAAGGCCAGGCCTATATCCCCAGATTTGCGACTGGGGTGGGGGAGTATAGTTCCTGGGACCAGGTTGACCTACTTGACTATGAGATCTTTGACTGGGAATGTTATCCTGGGCCAATCAGGAAAGACTTGGCTGGCCTATATAACCAGGAGAATAGAATCTCCTCAGTTGAGGACTGACTCTCTGCTGGCTGGCTACAGCCAGTGTACTCGACACTAGTAATTAAAGGGTGACTTGGTGATGGGAATTGGCATCTGCGCAGTTCTTCCACCATAATTACTTGCTCTATCTATTAACTAACCTTTCTTGATTCATGCATTAGGATTCCCAGATTCCTCTGCGTCTCATAACCCGGCAATCTCTCATAATTATAATAAAATTCTTCATTTTTATTCTTCCTGCCAAAATGGACATAATACTTTCCCGCATTATACACCATTTGTCACATCATTCCCATTCATTTAACCCATTTCTATATCTTTTTGTAGCATCCTTGCATCCTTTTCACAATTCACTTGTATACCTATCGTGTTGTCAGCAAATTTAGTAGCTATCCTTTCAGATTAAATTTAATGCTAATTAATGCAAAGCGTTACATCCTGAAAAGATGGTTCAAAATATGCACTTGTTATGAGAGGGGCTTAAGTTGCTAAAGATAAAGTTGATGAGGACCCACAGTTTCTCTCTAGATATGAGCAGACAGTGTCTGTGCCAAGTTCATGAGCAGATATCAGGGAGAGGAGGATTTTAATTTGATCCAAGTTTGTAATAAATTCCTACTCAGTTCAGCATTTCAACTGAAATTGGTTGCAATTTCAACCTCTTAGTGTAACTATAATTGTAAGAGGGACAATAAATGCTGTCATTTATTGCATGTGAAAACCTCAGTCCACCAGCTCATCTGCCTCACCTGTACATTGCTACAGCTTTCCTTTCAGTGCTACCAAATGTAAAGAAATGGCCCCTAAATAGTCAAGTCACTCAAAATTGAAAATAATCTAACAATAACCACTAGATGTCTCTACAATACAGTCATACTGTCAGTGATCAATTGTGCAGCAAGCTGGTATGGTAAAATCTGTCGATATATTTCCTTACATCAGATAAAGCAAGATTGTCCCTAGAAAGAAAGTCAGTCAAAACTGACTACTTGCAAAAGAAGTGAATGGGTTTCCTCCGTTACAGAATGTGAGAGGTGAGAGAGAGAAATATTCCATGACTTAAATATACAGATGCATTCCGCTTTTAAGGGGCACTGATAAAAATAAGCACAAAAATGCTAGCTTTTTGCAAAACATTTAAGGCCCAACTGAAGCAGAACTGGAGTGCTATGTAACTTTTTAAGCTGAGATAATTCCCTGGGAACTCTTCTGCCACTCCTTTCTTTCCTGGTATTTTGGAGTACATGCCAAATAGAGTGAGTGTAAAATGGGGCAAATCCCAAGGAATTGTGCAACACAAGATCATTTTCATCTTAACAGGAAAGATTAATCTTACCTGGAAAATATTATTTCTGAACAGTTGCTCTCTTTCCTGTTTCACAGGATGTACCACCATAGGAGGTATTCAGTGCTGAGGCATTTCATATATGAACAAATACTAGGAAAGAGAGGACGCATATTAAGCTAGCTACAGTATTTTCCATTCGCCGAAAACATCTAGGAATGGGAAATTCAAAAGAAAACTCACTGGCTCAGTAACCTCGGTATTGCAGTTGTAACTGTGCTGAAACTGTCTGCTTTTGCAGTCAATATAGCTGTGAAACTGACAGCAACTTCCTGTGCCTAACTGCACCTGTGAAGCTAAAGGTGGAAATCCAGAGGTTGCTGTCAGTCAGTTTCTGCTCCTCCACATAATGTGCAATGTTGAAGCTCAATAACCAGTTGGTGAAAGAACTCTGGGGTACAATATTTAATCACTTAGCGGTTCCTTTTATTTATAGAGACGTACATGACATGCTAGGCTCCTCCAACAGGAAATCACTCTTTCAGTCTGTTGCTATATGTGTACTTGCATGTATACTGAACTTGAATGCAATTAACAGAAATGATATAAAATTAACATTCTTTTGAAATCCCCAACGCCAATTAATTATAAATAGATTTCTGCTTTTTACACTATTAGTCCTGGTGTTATTGTAAAAGGTCTTGATTAAATGAGGTATAAATTGGGTTTTTACTGATGTATTAAGACACACCTATTTTTCTATAACCTCTCTGTTCCAGGAAACATAGTTTTGTGTATTTGGAATGTCAAATTTAACCACAATAATGAAATAATTATAGATTTATAAAATAATAAAAGCATTTTTTAATGATAGTTTAGCTCTTACCTTAATCTCAGGTGCGTGTCCCAAACTTTACTTCGCCAATTATAACATGAATGAAAAGAGAAGGCTACATTGTACTTTTAAATTCCCGGTTTACTATACCTGGGAGCTTTTCAATGTGACTTGCTGGATGACATGCTTGATACCCGAACTGTTACTGAATGTCACCATTTTCCTTAAGGATACGCTGAAATGAAATTAACATTGGAAAAGCTGAAAAAGACACCACGTAACTAGTTTGAAATTTGTAGCAGCATTTTGAAAGTCAGTAGAGAGTGGTGTCACTTCTCCACTGACCATGAAATACAGGCCAATCTGCAAAAGCAAAACTCCAATCTTGGGTAAAGGTAACCTGCAACTTCAAGAATAAAAAAAAGAGAAGCTTACAGAGCAAACTCAATTCCTGGGCTGAGTTTTTGAATTGAATTGTATCGATTTTATTGTCACGTGTACTGAGGCACAGTGAAAAGCTTTGTCTCGCGAGCAATACAGGCAGGTCACAGAGTTAAGTAGCATAGATTGTAAATAATAGGTGAACAGTGGAATAAACAAAAACACAGGTACAGGCGAATGTTAAGAGCTTGTGAGTCCATTCAGTATTCTAACAACAGTAGGGTAGAAACTGTTTCGAAACCGGCTGGTGGATGTGTTCAGGCTTCTGTACCTTCTCCCCAATGGTAGAGGTTGTAGAAAAACATTGTCAGGGTGGGATGGATCTTTGAGAATGCTGGAGACTTTTCTTTGATAGTGGGCCCTGGTAGATGCATTCTTTGGATATGAGGTTGGCCTTTCTGATAGTCCAGTCCGAGTTCACCACTCTCTGTAACTGTCTCCGATCTTGAATGGTACAGTTGCCACTACAGGTAGTGATACATCCAGACAGAATGCTCTTGATGGTGCACCTATAAAAGTTGGCAAGGGTATTCGCCATCATGCCAAATTTCCTCAGCTGCTGAGGAAGAAGAGATGTTATTGGGCCTTTGTAACCAGTAGGTCCACACGAAGAGTCCAAGAAGGCTTGTTGTGGATGACCACTTCTAGGAGCTTGACACTCTCCACTCATTCCAACACTGTGCTGTTAATGTGTCAGGGGGGGCATGAGTGACATCCCACCGAAAGTCAATAATGAGTTCCTTGGTTTTGCCGGCATTGAGAGCTAGATTGTTCTCAGTGCACCATTTTTCCAGGTCTTTCACCTCCTGTCTGTAGTCTGTTTCGTCGCCATCTGAGATTCGACTGACTATGGTGGTGTCATCAGCGAACTTGAAAAATGGCTTTAGTCTGGTATTTGATGAAACAGTCATGGGTACACAGTGAGTACAGTAGGGGGCTGAGTATGCAGCTGTGAGAGGCTCCCATGTTGAGTGTTAGTGAGGATGAAATATTGTCCCCAAATTTCAGTGATTGTGGCCTTTGGGTCAGAAAACTGAGGATCCAGTTGCAGAGAGTGGGGCTTAGTCTGAGATCACTAAGTTTAGTAATCAGTCTCAAGGGGATAATAGTGTTGAAGGCTGAACTGTAGTCAATGGTTCTTACGTAGCTGTTCTTGGTGTCGAGATGTTCTAAGGAGGAGTGAAGGGCAAGAGATATGGCATCTGACGTGGATTTGTTGGTCCGATAGGCAAATTGGACTGAGTCAAGAGTAGTGGGGAGGCTGGAGTTGATTAATGCCATGACCAGCCTTTCAAAGCACTTCATGACCACCGAAATTAGGGCCGCTGGGCAGTAGTCATTGAGACATGCTGCATGAGCCTTCTTGGGCACAGGGATGGTGTTGACCCTGTTGTAACAGGGAGGGACAGTGGCCTGCTGCAGGGAGAGGTTGAAGATGTCTGAGAAAACCTCTGCCAGTTGATCTGCACATGCCCTGAGTGCACGGCCTGATACTCCATCTAGTCCCATCGCTTTTCTTGGATTCACACGTAGGAAAACTGATCTGACCTCTGATGCAGTGACTGTTGGAATAGGTTCATCAGGAGGAAGCCTATGATACCATCTACGTATAGCTCCCATGAGAGCTATTTATGATGGACAGGCTCAATGGACCGACTCCTGTTTGCAAGATCCTTTTTCCATCAAGAACAGTTGGAGGGTCAGGATTTTAACATAATGGTGAGTTGACAGAAGGGCCTAGGAAATAAGGCCATTTGGCCCATCAACTCCACTCTACCATTTAATCATGGCTGTTGGGCATTTCAACTCCACTTACCCGCACTCTCCCTGTAGCCCTTAATTCCTTGCGAGATCAAGAATTTATCAATCTCTGCCTTGAAGACATTTAACGGAGACATTCGACAGAAAGACAGAGTGCAACAAGATGGAGGCTGAGAGCTTTATAACCTTATGTCATATGCCATGATGTCATGAGTGTGTCCCTTAAAGATATATTGCCTGTCCACTGTGTGACACAACACAACACATGTCAACACTTCACATTTCATAATCCAAATCATGTAAAATACATTGACGGGGAAATGTCACCATGTTGGACAGAAATGGAAGAACGTTTATTAAAAACTGATTTAAACACATGCTAACTTAATCAAGAGGCAATCAGATAAAAAGAAAATGCAAGGAACCTCATTGCATGATCCTTGGGGTTCACCACTCAAGCCTGCAATATAGTTGAGATTGTAGTAATTCATTGGTGGTGCCTAGTGCTCAAGGTGATCCCATCAATGCCAAGACCGATATTGTATGGATAATTCTCCCAGATTCCAGTCCTTGTGTTCCAGAATAAATGAATAAAGCATGATGGTTGCAAAACTAATCAGTTTTTCTCAAGTACATTTGTAGTTGTGGGGTGGCTTTGGCTGCTATTGAAGAATGAAAATTTCAGGGTCCTGCTCAAGTTCATATTTCTGAGGTACCTCAGATCATGGTTTATTAGGACTCGCGTGTATTGGAGAGTGCTACCCTTTCCTGATGTTTGAAGACGTTGCAGAGACTTAGAAAATATTGCAGCGCTAACCAGGCGCTAGAGAGGAAGAACTGTCACAAAGATCAAAGCTAACTAAGATGTTAGGTAGTGATAGTTTTACCAGAGACTGGTGAATCTTTGGTCAGAATTCTGATACATGTTACAACCTCATTTCTTGAATGTCTTCAAGCGAGTCTTAGAGCTGGTGCTAACTAGGACACAGATCACCTCTAGGTAGGCACCAGCTAATGCTTTATCAGAGTGGTGCCTGGGTTCTGATTGCCTGAGGGTGGGGGTGGTGTCACAGAGGGATTTTGCTAATTTTTTACTTCCCCAATTGGCTTGGGTTTTCATCTTGTCTGGTATTTCTACTTATTAGATGTGATTAGGAGTACATTGTGATATAGAGTGAGACATGTTGAGTAGACACTTGGTCTTTTCCTGACATTACTTGTATTCATTTTAGAATCTTTTTCGTTGGAATTGAGCCAAGTCTGACAATCTGTGCTAATGTAGATAATTGTGGGACTCCTTGCACTACTGATACACTGGTTCTGGATAGTAAGGTACAGCACATGGTCTTTTAAATTATTCGTTGAAATTCATCCTGGTGAAGAGGGTTCGTTTAACTGAGTTCCTTAATATTTTAATCACTTTTAAATTCCATTTTGGTGGGATGAAAGATAACTGATATGCCTAGAAATTGAGAGTGCAGTTTTGGCCTTGATGCTGTAGAGTTATAGTCTATACTGTAAACCCTGATGTTAATGCTTCGAACACCACCATGGATTACTTGTAGTTCTTTCCACTGCAGCCATCATGCCCTGACCATACTACTGTGGTTAACAGGCTGGATCATTAAAGAGGGACAATAATAAGCCTGCTGTTTTTCAAAGATAAATCAGGTTGATAAGCATTGCCAGCACACTGTGAAACTTCAGTCTAGGTCACTGCAGTCCTCACCCTTGCCCACAATTAATTTGTAAATGAATATTATACATTAGTATGAATAAAAATGTGTGGTCATAATCACAGACTTAGTGTACATAAAGAGGAATACCACAATACATTCTTGTGCATTCGAATTGTTCTAGACTTTGCACAGGATTTATGTTTCCTGTAAAGGGCTTATGCCCGAAGCATTGATTCTCTTGCTTCTTGGATGCTGCCTGACCTGCTGTGCATTTCCAGCACTACACTCTTGACTCTGATTTCCAGCATCTGCAGTGCTCACTTTCTCCACGGTACTTATGTTGCAGGAAATGCACATTATACTGTGCAATTTGCTTCACACAGTGTAATACTGTCTGTTCATGCACAGTTACAAGATTATGTTATGCACTATTCATACAATTACTAATCATCATGATAGAATGGGCTAGATTGAGTTATTTTTGTACTATTATTAACCAGTTTACAGTTTTGGAATATGCTATGTAGAGGTGAAAAATGTTTAAACTATCACATAAACAGTTTGAAGAATGTAATAAGAAATTTGAAGAAGATTGCAATGTAAATCAATGGTAATTTGTAGGAGAAAGTGAGGACTGCAGATGCTGGAGATCAGAGCTTAAATATGTGCTGCTGGAAAAGCGCAGCAAGTCAAGCAGCATCAAAGGAGCAGGAGAATCGATGTTTCGGGCATACGCCCTTATTAAGGAATGAGGAAGATGTGCCAAGCAGGCTAAGATAAAAGGTAGGGAGGAGGGACTTGGGGGAGGGGTGTTGGGAATACGATAGGTGGAAGGAGGTTAAGGTGAGGGTGATAGGCCGGAGAGGGGGTGGTGGCGGAGAGGTCAGGAAGAAGATTGCAGGTCAAGAAGGTGGTGCTGAGTCTGAGGGTTGGGACTGAGAAAAGGTGGGGGGAGGGGAAATGAGAAAGCTGGAGAAATCTGCATTCATCCCTTGTGGTTGGAGGGTTCCTAGGCGGAAGATGAGGCGCTCTTCCTCCAGGCGTCATGTTGCCATGGTCTGGCGATGGAGAAGGCCAAGGACCTGCATGCCCTTGGCGTAGTGGGAGGGGGAGTTAAAGTGTTCAGCCACAGGGCGGTTGGATTAGTTGGTGTGGGTGTCCCAGAGGTGTTCTCTGAAACATTCCAAAAGTAGGCGGCCTGTCTCCCCAATGTATAGGAGGCTACATCGGGTGCAGCGGATGCAGTAAATGATGTGTGTGGAGGTGCAGGTGAATTTGTGATGGATGTGGAAGGATCCCTTGGGGCCTTGGAGAGAAGTGAGGGGGGAGGTGTGGGCGCAAGTTTTGCATTTCTTGCGGTTGCAGGGAAAGGTGCCAGGAGTGGAGGTTGGGTTGGTGGGAGGTGTGGACCTGACAAGGGAGTCGCAGAGGGAGTCTCCGGAAAGACCACTCCCTCTGTGACTCCCTTGTCAGATCCACACCCCCCACCAACCCAACCTCCACTTCCGGCACCTTCCCCTGCAACTGCAAGAAATGCAAAACTTGCGCCCACATCTCCCCCCTCACTTCTCTCCAAGGCCCCAAGGGATCCTTCCATATCCATCAGAAATTCACCTGCACCTCCACACACATCAGTTACTGCATCCGCTGCACCCAATGTAGCCTCCTATACATTGGGGAGACAGGCCGCCTACTTGCAGAATATTTCAGAGAACACCTCTTGAACACCGACACCAACCAATCCAACCGCCCCATGGCTGAACACTTCAACTACCCCTCCCACTACGCCAAGGGCATGCAGGTCCTTGGCCTTCTCCATCGCCAGACCATGGCAACACGACACTTGGAGGAAGAGCGCCTCATCTTCCGCCTAGGAACCCTCCAACCACATGGGATGAATGCAGATTTCTCCAGCTTTCTCATTTCCCCTTCCCCCACCTTTTCTCAGTCCCAACCCTCAGACTCAGCACCACCTTCTTGACCTGCAATCTTCTTCCGGACCTCTCCGGCCTATCACCCTCACCTTAACCTCCTTCCACCAATGGTAATTTGTAGTCAAGTTAACGTATACAGATGTCTATCAGTAGATTTGAACAGTTTCATTTCTACTGCTGAAGTCTGCTTGTTTATTTATGTAGTTTTCTGAATATTTAATTTGGTTTTGCTAACCCCTTCATATTTTGCTGCTTTAGTGGACTAGTTTGCCTAGTTCGTGTACTAGCCTTGTAAATAAGTGACAACTTATATTGTATAGAGCGAAGTTTTTTATTCATTCATGTTAACGGCTGGGCTAGTATTTATTGCCCATCCGTGGTTTTCCTAGAGAAGGAAAGCTGGTAAGCTGCCTTCTGGAAACACTACAATCCATGTGCTGCTGCTCGACCCACATTGTCATGAGGAAATTCCAGGAGTTTGACCCAGTGACACTGAAGAAATGGTGATATATTTCCAAGGAAGAATGTTTAATGGCTTGGAGGGGAACATGAAGGTAGTGTTCCCATGTTTCTGTTGCCCTAGAGTTTCTGGATGGAAGTGGTCATAGGTTTGCAAGGTGCTGTCTTAGATGGCTTAACTAACAAACTATCAAATTGTATCCTGAGAAAGTGTTTGAGAAAGATAATTCCATTTCATCCAAGGCATGTCTTTGTGCATTTTGGGAGTGCAATACAAAAGATGAAATTGGCAGATAACCGAAAAAGGTTTACAGAACCCTGCATTATTAGTTGAGAGCCTCACATCTTTAAAGTCAAACACCTTAGACTCCTCATTTGAGTAACAAGACTTCAAGCATGCACACTGAAGTGGGCCTTTAAATTCTTTTTGAGTTATAAAGAGATTATCTCTGTTCTCATCATTACCTAGGAAAATGATTTTCCAGGAGAAATGAAAGGATTTTGGGAATCAATTAGTCAGACGAGTTGAAATTGAGCTAGAAGCATATTCCAGTCACACTATTGGTTTGCTCACTCTGAGACTGGCAGGTCCTTCAATAATCTTGAACTTAAGAGAAACTGGTAAACGTCAAATAGAATAAACTATGCAGATGCATCTGAATATTTACCTCACCGACAATCGTGAGAGAAGTTTTACATTTGTTCCTGCAGTCGATATTTGGCTTTGAGGGTTGAATAAGTTGCTGTATTTATGCAATTAGGGTAATTATTTCAAACACTAAATTGGCTGATATATTGCCTGCTGACCCCCTGTGCATGTGAAGAAAGTCCTGTTGATATCAGTTGTCTGCAGCAGGCTTCACGACGTGTCTGTGAGTGTGCCACTGCCATCCACCATCTTCCATGTGCAGTAACGTCAGCACCAGATCATGTACAAACTAATGTTGCTTCTGCTGTTTTCTCTCATAAGATCGTAGAATCCCTACAGTGCAGGTCAAGGCCATTCAGCGCATCGAGTCTGCACTGACCCTCCAAAGAGCATCCCACCCAGACCCAACCCCCACCCTAGCTACATTTACCATGGCCAATCCACCTAACCTGCATAATTTTAGGACATTACGCAGCAATTTAGCATGGCATTCCAGCATTTCCCATTGTTCTAATATCCAGTAATCTCCATGTCAGTGTTGCACATTTTGCTAAAATGATGGATCAGAACCCCAAAGTACTGAGAATGCTGTTAGCCCTTAATTCCAAGATGTATTTATTTAAAAGAGGCTGCTACATATACAGTGATTACAGGTGTAACAAACATTGTGTGTGAAACTGATCAGAGGAGTCTAAAGGTATCAAGGAAACTCCAAACCGACTGGACTGTGATCTCTTGTGACTACAAAAATGAGGAGGTGCTGGTTTGACAGCAACGTCTCAACAGCAACATACTGTTTGCTGATTATGAGCCAAATTGCAGACACATTTTTGCATGTCCCTTTGACTGATATACAAGAAAAGGAGTTAAAAAGTCAGTTTCAAGTCCACTGGAATGGACGAGAGGGATGAAACACTCTAAAATCTATCAGCCTGGATTTGAGTGTTAGTACGTTATGAAAGGTACAGTTGAAGAACTGTCCCCTTGTCACCCCTGCGTTACAGGTAAACATTCTAACTCCAAGTGCTGCAAAACCAATTAGAAAGGAAACAGGATGTTGAAGGACACTCAGTCAGCCTGAATGCTGGAATTCAATTTTGATTAAAAGACAACAGGATTGCAGAATCTCAACCAATCTGCAAAGCTCATGATCTTGGACTTCAATGTTACCAGCAACCTCCACTGCTACCGTCACAGCATTAAACTAATCAGGGAGAAATCTATATATCTATTTTTAAAAGTCTTATCTTTGTGAACTCCCTTCATTTCTGATCTCTGCGTATTGTGTTGTATTTCTAATTCTTATCACATTTATCACTCACTCTTTGTTGATTCAAGACAGCTGGGTTAAGTTGGCTCCTTTACATGATAATTTCAGTTGGATCTGGGAGGAAAGTAACCACAAAGGAAGGGATCCCTTTTAAATTAGCCTTGTCACAACCAACCCAGGGATGGATGAATACATTTAGGCCGACAGCTTATCCATGTTCACATGGAAACTTAACAGTTTGGGATATACCCCCAGAAACAGAAGGAATTGGGAAGCTATGCCCAGGCTCTGGTCATTACAACATACTCGCGAGCCATTGGGTGATGGAAGCAATGGCTGTATGTGTTTTTGTGAACATGGCCTTACTTTCTGGCCTCTAATTGTAGATCCCGACATTAGAACAAGTTTGCTGCAAGGGCCATTTCCTCTCACTATTTTACATCCTGTAGTGTCATCTTTAAATAGGCAGCTGTTCTCCATTGCTTGAGAATGGCATTGGCTTTGTTGCTGCTCTCTATGCAACTTAGAGATGGTGTCTACATAGCCTCATACAAGTTCATCACCTTTCTAATCTGCTCAAGAATGTTAAGAATGCCCAGTTTAGACATATATTTGTACAGAATGTTAGTATTTTTAGCAGATTCCCCTTGGTGTTCCCTTTTGCTTTTATATTCTTATTGTTTTGATGATGCACAGCATTCCAGAAGGTTCAGGAATAATTTTACTACCCAACATTACTACCCACTCCACTTCCAGCCAATCATTAGTTAAGCAACAAAAGGAATTGTTTATAGTACCAGCAAATGACACCTATTCAACATAATTGGCTCACCCATGCAAACGCTGAGGTGCAGAAAAAAAAACAGCTTATCTCCAAACCACATCACAGGAAGGTTTAAAATACAGTGGACAGCTGAGAGATGCTGTCCCTATCATTAAAACAACACTCTGTCAACAATAGTTCTGGCCACGATGCAGCAACTGCCAAACAAGGGGATTATTTTCCAGTGGATGGTGTCCTGATATTTATTTGTGAAATGGGCAGCTTCCTTACCTTTGCTCTTTTCATCTGCATCATCATCTACGTTGGGCTGTTCAAAGAGTTCTGCAATGTTTAGTTGCATTCACTATTGTGTTGGGCCACTGCATGACTTGATCAAGATTCAGTTATGAATTATTGGCTTGATAAGAGAAAGCCTAGGCATTGTCCCACAGTGAGGACATCACCATGTCCCACATCACAGGAGGTCGCCACTGTCTGTGTTTTAGTGAATCTGTCCTATAAGCGGCATCCGAGGCAGATTCTGGTTTCTCTCTGGCAAAAGTCTGACATCCTGACCTGTCTAATCCTCCCCAACATCCACATGGTTCCAGTGAAGAGATCGGCCATATCCTTATCACTTGGCTAAATGGGTGTCGTCAGAATGATACTCAAAATGTTTGACACAGCCCAGACGAGAAAGAAAATCTGTCAATCAAAAACTCTGGCACTGGATTTAGTATTCAATTCCCACCTTGGTCAACTGTCTATGTGGAGTTTGCACGTTCTTCCTGTGTCTGCATGGGTCCCCTCCGGGTGCTCTGGTTTCCTCCCACAGCCCAAAGATGTGCAGGTTAGGTGAATTGGTCATGCCAAATTGTCCATAGTGTTATGTTCATTAGTCAGGGGTAAATGTAGCCAAGGGAATGGGTCTGGGTGGGTTACTCATCGGAGGGTCGGTGTGGACTTGTTGGGCCAAAAGGCCTGTTTCCTTACTGTAGGGAATCTAATATAATCTATCTGTCCCATCCATGAGCAAAATACCGTGACTATATTAGGTGCCACCTCCAGGAGCCACTACAGGAAGTCAGTGATGTTACATTGACAACATTTCCTCACTGAGAACCTTTCTGAAGCCATGGCTCCAATTCCCACAACCTCAGGCACCAAGCTGGAGCAAATCAATAATACTATCTGAACCTGCAGTTGCCCTCCAAAACAAGCATTACCTGATTTGAACACATGGCTGTTATTTCCTTGTCACTGAGGCAATATCCTGGACCACTACTGTGGAGGCATTGCTAATGATCTCTGAGGTCTAGATTTTCACTCGTGATGTGGGTGGCTTGAGTCAGTAAATTTGTTCTATCCTACACCAGGTAACCTGACATTCAAGTTTCTTTCAACTCTCAGAGACAGCTTCAGACTTTTTTTAATGTTAATGAGCAGAGTACTTAAAAAAACCTTCAAACCAGGATACTTACACAGAATTTACCCACTCTTCTCAAGTGCTTGTGTTACCTTCATCAACTTGTAACTCAGAAGCAGCTAGTTAAGACCCCTGCAACAGCAGAAGTGGAGTCTGTTTAAATTCAGCACTAAATTCAGCTAGCTCTATTAAGTTTGGGGCTTCATCCTTTGTGAATCCTCATTCCCCAACAGGCGACAAAATGAGTCTGTTAAAAATGGGTGACGCATCCAGTTTGCAGAATCTTCCTGACTGTGGAAAAATCCAAACTTGTGTTTCTGTATTCACAGACCGGGGATGGGGAAAAACAGGTTCCCTGTTCAAAAACAGCTATCTTGTGAACTCAGTTGTGAAGTGTGGATGTCACTTCGGTCCAGGGTGAACAGTTGACCAGGCAGCATTGCCTACCTTGCTTCCCATGCAATCAGAAATGCACTGCAATAACTTTAATAGTTGGAGGTGTCTAGAGTCGGCTGAAATTCATGCCGCAAAGCTTCAACTGGCACTTGAAATATTTTTAGGTTTCCTGCACCTGCAGTATTTCACTTTTGTTTTCAAAAATCACTTGGTTTAGTTTACTCATGGATAAAAATGTGCAGTATACTGATTTTAATTTTCCTCAATGTTGTGTTGAAAGACTGTGCATTTTACAAAAGAGGTAGGTGTGGATAACCAACCATTTTAACAATCTACTTAACTTGTAAAGAAAATTAGTCTCATGGCAGACACAACTGCAAGAGACATCTGCTTCAAATCCTGAGCTACTTATAGTAACTTAGCACTTCCATGAGCTATAAAATTGTGGAACATTTTGCAGCTGTTTAGTTAAAGATATCAATAACATTCTTGTGTTTAAAAGGTTGCCTAAGTATAGATTGCAGCAATTTTATGCTTATTTGCAAAGGGACAAGCTGGGCTGTAAAAATGACATTCTCTTTACATTATTTTAATCAAATAAATATTGGAATGATGATTGGAAACAAAAATTTACATTGACATAGAGCATCACAAGCACGAGGTACTGTTGCAATACAGTCATGGTTGCAATATAGGAAATGTGGCAGCCAGTTTCTGCACAGCAAGGTCCAACAAACAGCAACATGATAATGATCAGGTAATCTGTCTCTCGGTGTTACTTGATGAAAATAAATTGTCAGGAGAATCCTTCTGGCTGAAGTTGTGCCATGGGAGCTGTAATGCCTACCTGAGAAGGGTAGATAGGATCTCAGTTTAATGTTCTGATCAAAAATGAGCAGCTTTGGGATTACAGTATTCCCTCAGCAGTGTATTGGAATGTCAGGCTAGATTATGTACTCAGTGTTCTCTGATAGACTTTGACACTGTAATCCCTGCAGCGCCGCTGCCCCACCCCCACCCCACACAGGTAAGAGTGCTGTCAACTGAGCCATAGTTGACACCTGTACTGAAATAGGCATGTTAAAGCATCAAAAACACAGACATTGAGAAGACAGTGTACCTTTTAAACTCACCCAACCACTTTCACATCAGATTCCACAAACCCTCCTTCTTGCAGAAATATATCTAATTGACTGAAATGCAAGATAAAATGTTTTACTATATTTGCCTAGTAGCTCATTGCACACACTTTAGGTGTGATGTGGAGGAGCCAGTGTTGGACTGAGGTGGACTAAAGTTAAAAATCACACGACACCAGGTTATAGTCCAACAGGTTTATTTGGAAACACTAGCTTTCGGAGCAATGCTCCTTTGTCAGGAGAGCTCCGAAAGCATGCGCTTCCAAATAAACCAATGGGACTATAACCTGCTGTTGTGTGATTTTTAACATGCTGGGTGAACAGATTTGGCTAGTTCGCCCTCTCCTATTCTTAACATTATTCCTCAAGTGTTATTACCTTGCAACTGTGGAAGTGTTCTTCTCAACGAAGTGCAGCAATGTTCTGGTGCCTTCGAGTTAGCATTTCAGCAGTCTTTCCTCTTCCACTAAACACCTCTTAGTTCTTCATTTCTTTATGGAATTTGGAAGTAGTTAAAAAAATTAATTATTTCAAATTAAGGTAAGGGACATTACCTCCTGTGAATGCTCCCCAAATCATGTGATATGATTAAGGGCTCTCCTTCACATTTCCTTGTGTCTTTACACCATACTTGGCTGCAAATGCAAAGTAGTATAATGTATTTAAATGGTCATTATTGATATTGTCATGTACAATAATTTATAGGAGGTTCTGTAGTTCTGTAGTCCCTATCCTGTACTAGAAGTTCCAGGTTCAAGTCCGATCTCAGGACTTCATGGCCATGGAATGGATGTCATAATATGGTCAGCAGGTCAATTATCAATCTTTAAATATTTCAGTGGCAGATTGTGTGAGCAGCAGGGTTTCCTGGTCAGCTGGAGCAATGTGGTAGCTGCAGCCCCAAGCCTCATCACTTTAAAAGATGGGCAGGTTCTTGTGATTAGCAAGCCTCTCTCTCTCACACACACAAACAAAATTTGATCTGTATCCTTTTAGGTATTGGCTTGTATTGAATAACTTCAGTTTTATTGTGAATATGTTGGTCAGAAGGCCAATAAAATCGATACTTCGACAAGGAAGATATTCCATTAAGTAACAAATCAAAACATCGAACTGATCCATGCTCCAAAAATCCATATTTTCCACTAATATGCACTGGTAAGTTCCTGTTGTGAAATGAACTGTGGCCAAACTAAACCAAACCAAACCAGGGAAGAAATGTAATGTTAGAGGGTAACTTACAAGCTTGTATGAATCCCTTCTAAAGAAAGAACTTCCTCAACCTGAATTCTAAAGATTTTATAAAGATTGTTATTTCTATTTCTTTTTGTTCCTAGTTCTGAAATCTGTAGCCAAAAGGTGTATAGTTTCCCAATTTTATGCTGCACTGAATAATTTCTTTATTCAATAAGTGTTTATTTAGCTGAACTAATATAATATTGTAGAAGCCAAACTAAATGTTTGATTGAAATATAAAAATGCTGAAATAGATTAGCAATATATGTTTGACTTCTTGTTTCATGTAATTGTTCATTTGGTACTCAGTTCTCACAAAAATTTATCGTCAACCTACAGTTTGGAGACAAAAGTCAGTGGATTTGTGGGAAAAAAATCCTCCAATTTAAGAAAAGATTAATGGTTCTTAAAGGGGCCTCTCCGTTAGATTTTCCACTGCCTTTTTTTTTCAAATATGAATTAGGAAATTGTACTCATACTAAATTGCTTCTGTTACAATTTCGGTACAAGTAAGTTTGAGGGAGGGGGTTTGGGTGCTTTATGGAGGTCAGAGGAAATTATTCTGCATGGGAACGGCAAGTTCGTTCAGCATTTGGTCCATCGTTCCTGTGTCGGTTCAAAGGTATTTAATTCAAACCACTTCCTTGTTTTTCTCCACAAACTTGCATTTTTTAAACATGAAATATTTATTCTATTCGCTTGTGAAAATTAGTTTTCCATAGAATTCATACAGTGCGGAAACAGGTCATTCAGCCCAACAAGTCCACACTGACGCTCTGAAGAGCATTATCCCCCTACCCTTTCCCTGTAACCCTACATTTCCCATGACTAACACACCTAACCCTACACATTGCTGAAAACGATAGGTATCACCAATTCATCTAACCTATACATCTTTGGACTGTGGAAGGAAATTGGAGCACCGTGCAGACACGGGGAGAACGTGTAAACAGTTGCCTGAGGGTGGAATTGAACCTGAATCTCTGGTGCCGTGAGCTAACTTCTTTTATTGTGAGCTAACCACTGAGCCACCATGCCACCTTTTTAACCTGGAAGATTAAGGCATCCAAATTTGGTCTCCAACAATGCAGATTTCTCCAGCTTCCTCATTTCCCTTCCCCCCACCTTATCTCAGTCCCAACCCTCGGACTCAGCACCGCCTTCTTGACCTGCAATCTTCTTCCCGACCTCTCCACCCCCACCCCCTCTCTGGCCTATCACCCTCACCTTAACCTCCTTCCACCTATCGCATTCCCAACGCCCCTCCCCCAAGTCCCTCCTCCCTACCTTTTATCTTAGCCTGCTTGGCACACCTTCCTCATTCCTGAAGAAGGGCTTATGCCCGAAACGTCGATTCTCCTGCTTCTTGGATGCTGCCTGACCTGCTGCGCTTTTCCAGCAACACATTTTTCATCTCCAACAATGTTGGCAATATGAAAAATATTCTCTGTAGCAACATTCAGCTTTTAATTCCTAAAATCAAGCCTGTGGTGGAATGCTCTCAAGAAGTGTGTTCCATATCATAACTCGCTACATTGAATCTCTCTTTAATTGTCCTAACATTTTTCAAGTACCTCTAACTCACCTGAAAATACCTCCCAGTTTCAAGCGTTTAGAGATCACCATTGACCAGAGTTTTAAGTGGCCAAGCCATGTTGATTATAATGGCTGCAGGAGCTAGGCAGAGGCTGGGTACTCTGAAATAAGTAGTCTATATCCTGACTGTTGAATGTTTTATCAGAGCTCAAATCAGGAATATTCTCCACTCACCTGACTGAGTTCCGCTACAACATTTGAAAAGCTGATCATCCTCCAGGAGAGAGAGCAGTCTGGCTGATTATGCTCCTGGATTTAATATCCCTTTCATCATCAACTTTCACGATGTATGGTTTTACTGCAATATCGTGCCAAGTTTAATTTGACAGTGCCTTCCAGTCCTGGGACTAATACCAGTGAAATGCATCAGATTAGCAATATCGTGGGAATATCATCAGCTCCCAAGCTCTTTGCTAAGTTATAAAACATCCTGATTTGGACACACAGTAGTGCTCCTCATACTACTTGGACAATATCCTGAATTATGTATCTAATATTGTTAGGAGATCATGATCACTAATAGGACTGCACCCTTTTAAGGAAGTTTGCTATAATCATCTCATGATATAGTTAGGAATGCACAATAAATACAACCTTAACGTTGCCAACATCTTGATTAAATTTATCAAAAATCTGCATTGGCAGCCCTAGCACATAAAACTGTTGTTCTGCTTTCTCCAACATTATTTAAAATTAGAAGCTTGTATTAACAATACATTCAGTGTAAAGACCCATACTTATGAGCGGAATGGCTTCCAAACCTGAATGTTGGCAGATCTCTCGAAGTGTGGTCACAGTAAGGCAGGGAATATGGTCAGTCATGAGCCAATGTTCCCCAGTTTATTGTGGCTCCAAATGGGATACTTGAAACTGTTAAGCTCCTGAACCAGGAGGGGTAGACTAGTTCCCCTTGGTCATCCACCTGCCTCCCTTGGTTGTAATAATGTTCATTTTAAAAGGATCTCTTCCCTTGCGGATACCTTTCTCTCAGGTCTAAATGAACAATTAGTGATAAAACACACATGCACAGAGACTAGAAATGAAATATGAGTCCAAAAAGATAGAAGTTTAAAAAAAACTGATCAGTTCTTGAATTTTTTGTCTAGAGTGGACCGTTAAATGTTGCTGCTGTTACAGTAGAAGCTGCTGGTAATGGTGACATGGGTAGTTGAACAGGCAATTTCAATAATTCTGACATTGTAGGCTGATTGTAATTCTTTTGTCCTGATCAGTTTCAATGAGTTGGCTAGCTGGCTTTGAGCTCCCAGAGCAAGAGAGATCCTTCTGTTACCATCTTTTTTTTTGATTGGCTTGCTGGCTAAATGGTTTCCAACTCTCAGGGTGAGGTATTGCTTTTCCCTTTTCATTACCTGCATCACAGAGGTGTTAATGGCTGTTTGCAAAACTGTACCCGTCACAGCACACTCGCCCACACATTAAGATGTCAGGTCAATACCACACACGGGCTAGCGTTGAAGTTAGTTTTAACCCTTGTTTTTGCATCTCACTAAAAGGATAAAATGCAAACAGCTCTGCAGGATGTGGCTGCCTGTTCAAGAGGGTTGGATAGTCAGCATCTCGCATTCACATCCTTTTTAGACTTTCCATTTGAGGTTGCCTTGTTCTGCAAATGCTAAGAATTTAAGAATTTCTTCCTGTTCCTGTCCGAATTTACATCCACAGTCAGCTTGACTGTATCACTCCTTTCTTTAAAAATTGTATGTTGCAGTTAAAGTTTGGTATGTCCATAAGTGATCTATTGTAATGAGCTGTGACAATGAAAATTGTCTTCTCACAATTGAAATGTTATTAACAAAAAAAATCATTCAAAAAATAAGGGAGACATTGAAAGGACATATGTGCTATTTTTCTTATATTAAATATTTCATAGAGATTTTCCTTATTGGTTTTCTCCCAGATGTTAGGGACACACATATGTATATGTACTCCCCCCAATCACTAATTCTAATTGAGCATACAGTAATGAATCTTAATTCTGGAAAAGTATTCAAGAGATTCAAGAGATGGTGCCTGCAGATTCCTGTCTAGGTGGGATGTTCTTCAGAGGGTTGATACAGATTCGATGGGCGAATGCTGTTTTCTGCACTATAGGGATTCTATGATTCTATCTCAGGGCACATTCCATGGGCACCACACAGCCAAAGATGCTGGCATCTGACATGTGCCATCCTCTAAGAATCTTGACAGCACATCTCCAATCCATTTCCAGGGCACGTCTGCACATCAGTGCTACATCTCAGGTTGCATGGCAACTCTCATTTTAATGCTGCAGCACGGACACTGTGTGCTTAGGGAACTACTCCCCGTCATGGACCAGATCAGGCTGCAACTCTGGCCTGTTCTCTTACTGTCATAGTGCTCATTCACACTGAGCCCACCTGGATGCCCTCAGCATTCCTGCGTTGCATTGCCATGCCCTGCCTTTTTTTACTTTGCGCCCACAGTCAGAGATATCAGGCTCCTATTAATTCTGTCTTGCTTTGCCGTTCAGGACAGACACAGAGCCAGGGAGTGTGTTTTGGTTGTTAGCAGGCCTCAGTCAAGCCAAGGGATTTCACCTTCAATAAACAAGTGAAGCTCTGGGCATCTTACCCTAACATAGGCTACATACCCTAGTGTAGAAGAGCTTGCAGATGGGTACAATTGACTTTTATTTCTTCAATTAAGACAGCAATTTTGGCAAAATTCCAATTGTTGAAGTGCTACATTTTGTTTTCAAGCCTCCTACTCTGGAAGCTGGAACTATTAAAAGGTCAGACTACAATAATTGCCTCAAAACCCTTTCAAAATGTTCAATAGTCATGAAAAAATGAAAATGTAACATACACACTTTGATTGTTAGTTGCTTGAAACTTAATTCACATGAACCTTAGTGCTTATACTCTAGTTAGGCAAGTGAATCAACATTATTTGAGCAAAATAATAGAATGTTGCATGAAGCATATCATAATATTTTGATTTATTTCAACGTGAATTATTTTAGGAACAAATATATGTCAGGTCAATGAATCGAATCGGGAAAAAAGATTAAAGGGCTTTCAGGACAGATATTAAATTTACTGTCCAATTGGATTCTTTGATGTATGCCACACATCAGGCAAATTTGACTGAAAAATGTGCATTTTTAACATAAAAGCAGGCTGCAGAATAAGTCTGGCAGTATCTGCAGATGTACAGGCAGAGTTAATGTTTTGAGACCAATATGATTCTTCGCTGGAGCCCGAAAAACAACTTTTATCTCAGATCTCCAGTATCTGCAAAACTTTGCCTTTTTGTTGTTCACTTTGTTTGAGTCCCAGACAGACCAGAAAGTAAAGTAATGCTGATTTCACGTATTGACGCTGCTACATATATAAAATGTAGTCACTTTGTGACAACTCATGCTCAGTCAGTATTAAATACAGCTGGAAACCATTTGACTGGTTTTACGCAGTTGCTTTGTGGCCTCAGTGGAAAAGCTTCTTCTATTGCCCACTTACGCCACTAATGGGAAATAGCATGAGACTACAGTTTTCACAACAGCTCAGTCAATCATAATTAATGTCCAAGATAATAAACATATAATTTGATGAGTTAAACTTTAATTACTTCAAGACATTTCAGTTGCGGATCATAATAACAACCTTCATCAGCTGCAATGAGATTCAGCTGCCAGTTTAGTACACATGCATTGTTGAGTGTTCTGAATTAACTTTGAGACAACCAGTGGTGTATGATCTAATTCATGCAGATTTGACTGGTGATTTCTATCTGCCCACTTCCTTGCTGTTTTACCTGGAAGTGAAATATGAACCATCCATTAACATATAAAGAGGGACAAGATAGACAAAGTACCAAACTGAAGACTACAACAGAAGCTCTAACTATAAGGAATTCAATCAGGTATCAATAAGAAGCAGAACTTTATGCACAAATGGATCAGCCACCATAATAATGTTAAAGAAAAAATCACAGTAGGGAGAGCAAGTCAAAGAAAAGCTGGGATTTAGATAACTAGTAGTCAGTACAATTACTGGTTTTTTTCTCGACACATAACTAGAGCATATAGAACACAGAACATTACAGCGCAGTACAGGTCCTTGATGTTGTGTCGACCTGTGAAAGCAATCTGAAGCCTATTTATCCTACACTATTCCATTTTCATCCGTATGTTTATCCAGTGACGATTTAAATACTCTTAAAGATGGTGAGTTTACTACTGTTGTAGGCAGTATGTTCCACGCCCCTCTCTGAGTTAAGAAACTACCTTTGACATCTGTCCTATATCTATCACCCCTCAATTTAAAGCTATGACCCCTCATGCTAGCCATCACCATCTGAGGAATAAAGCTCTCATTGTCCACCCTATCTAATTCTCTGATTATCTTATATGTCTCAATTAAGTCACTCTCAACCTTCTTCTCTCTAATGAAAACAGCCTCAAGTCCCTCAGCCTTTCCTCATAAGACCTTCCCTCCATACCAGGCAACATCCTAGAAAATCACCTCTGAACTCTTTTCAAAGCTTCCACATCCTTCCTATAATGTGGTGACCAGAACAGCACACGATACTCCAAGTGTGGCTGCACCAGAGTTTTGTACAGCTGCAGCATGATCTCGTGGCTCCGAAACTCAATCCCTCTACCAATAAAAACTAACACACCATATGCCTTTTTAGCAACCCTATCAACCTGGGTGGCAACTTTCAGAGATTTATGTACATAGACACTGAAATATCTCTGCTCATCTACACTACCAAGAATCTTACCATTAGCCCAGTACTCCTTATTTCTGTTGTTCCTTTTCACAGTTTTCCGCATTAAACTCCATTTGCCTTCTCTCAACCCAGTTCTGTAGCTTATCTATGTCCCTCTGCAACCTGCAATATCCTTCAGCATTATCCACAACTCCACCAATCTTAGTGTCATTTGCAAATTTACTGACCCATCCTTCTAGGTCATTTATAAAAATCACAAACAGCAATGACCCCAAAACAGATCCTTGCGGTACACCACGAGTAACTGAATTCTGGGATGAACATTTCCCATCAAACACCGCCCTCTGTCTTCTATCAGCTCGCCAATTTCTGATCCAAACCACTAAGTCACCCTCAATCCCATGCCTCCATATTTTGAACAATGACCTACTGTGGGGAACCTTATCAAACACCTTACTGAAATCCATATACACCACATCAATCACTTTAAATCTCATCTACCTGTTTGTTCACCTTCTCAAAGAACTCAATAAGGTTTGTGAGGCACGATCAACCCTTCACAAAACAGTGCTGACTATCCTAATCAACTTATTCTTCTCTAGGTGATTATAAATCCTATCTCTTATGACCTCTTCCAACACTTTACCCACAAATGACATGTGTATCACACTTTCAGAATCTTGAGATTTCACAAAATGTTTGTAGCCTATTATAATCACTATGTTAATTTGGAGGAAGTAGCAGCCTGTTTGCAAACAGCACCATTTCCATAAACAGCACAGAGAGAAGTGAACAGATAATCTGTTTTAGTTGGTTGGAGCATAAATTGTGGCCAGCAGAGCTATGATGCCCTTCATTGAGTACCATCAGAGTATTTTTTACAGTCAACTAGGAGGATGTAGGAGGTCTAGTGAGAGTTCTTGTGGTGTAGTGGTCCTGTCCCTACCTCTCGGCCAAAGCCCTTCCATTCAAGTCCCACCTATTATAAAGTCTTTGAATAGGGTGATTAGGAAATATCCATTGGCGGTGTCATGGCACAATGAGTAACAATCCACCTCTGAAACATTAAATAACTCTAAACCCCAAGTCCAACCTACACTTCTCCCATAAACATTTGGTCCAGAAAAGTCTTGGAGTAGGCCTTTAACAAATGAGGAAATATTTGCTAGCTATACCCAATGATATCTATCCAAAGGGTCTTGATGTACAGTGGTAGTATCCCTGAAATTGACAAGATGGTCTGAATTCAAGTTCCACCTGCCACAGAGGAGTGTATTGTGATATATCTAGATAAAAATACTATTTTTTAGTGTGGTAACTCTGTATTACAACAGATTACTAGTACTGTACTAAATATTGAATTGTGAGGCTCCATCCATATTGACATTGTATTGACAGGCAGACCTGAATTTTAGGTACCTAGACCAATCTGAGAGCAACCTATGATAGTGTATGCACCATGCTATAGTCATAGAGTCATAGAGATGTACAGCATGGAAACAGACCCTTCGATCCAACCCGTCCATGCTGACCAGATATCCCAACCCAATCTAGTCCCACCTGCCAGCGCTCGGCCCATATCCCTCCAAACCCTTCCTATTCATATACCCATCCAAATGCTTTTTAAATGTTGCAAGTGTACCAGCCTCCACCACATCCTCTGGCTACTCATTCCATACATGTACCACCCTCTGCGTGAAAAAGTTGCCCCTTAGGTCTCTTTTATATCTTTCCCCTCTTAACCTGAACCTATGCCCTCTAGTTCTGGACTCCCCGACCCCAGGGAAAATACTTTATCTATTTAACATATCCATGCCCCTCATAATTTTGTAAACCTCTATAAGGTCACCCCTCAGCTTCCGACGCTCCAAGGAAAATAGCCCCAGTCTGTTCAGCCTTTCCCTGTAGCTCAGATCCTCCAACCCTGGCAACATCCTTGTAAATCTTTTTTGAACCCTTTCAAGTTTCACAATATCTTTCCAATAGGAAGGAGACCAGAATTGCATGCAATATTCCAACAGTGGCCTAACCAATGTCCTGTACGGCCGCAACATGACCTCCCAACTCCTGTACTCAATACTCTGACCAATAAAGGGAAGCATACCAAATGCCTTCTTCACTATCCTATCTACCTGCGACTCCACTTTCGAGGAGCTATGAACCTGCACTCCAAGGTCTCTTTGTTCAGCAACACTCCCTAGGACCTTACCATTAATTGTATAAGTCCTGCTAAGATTTGCTTTCCCAAAATGCAGCACCTCACATTTATCTGAATTAAACTCCATCTGCCACTTCTCAGCCCATTGGCCCATCTGGTCCAGATCCTGTTGTAATCTGAGGTAACCCTCTTCGCTGTCCACTACACCTCCAATTTTGGTGTCATCTGCAAACTTACTAACTGTACCTCTTATGCTCACATCCAAATCATTTATGTAAATGACAAAAAGTAGAGGGTCCAGCACCGCTCCTTGTGGCACTTCACTGGTGACAGGCCTCCAGTCTGAAAAACAGCACTCCACCACCACCTCTGTCTTCTCCCTTTGAGCCAGTTCTGTATCCAAATGGCTAGTTCTCCCTGTATTCCATGAGATCTAACCTTACTAATCAGTCTCCCATGGGGAACCTTGCCAAACACCTTACTGAAGTCCATATAGATCACATCTACTGCTCTGCCCTCATCAGTCTTCTTTGTTACTTCATCAAAAAACTCAATCAAGTTTGTGAGACATGATTTCCAACGCACAAAGCCATGTTGACTATCCCTAATCAGTCCTTGCCTTTCCAAATACATGTACATGCTGTCCTTCAGGATTCCCTCCAACAACTTGCCCACCACCAAGTTCAGGCTCACCAGTCTATAGTTCCCTGGCTTATCTTTACTGCCCTTCTTAAACAGTGGCACCACATTTGCCAACCTCAAGTCTTCTGGCACCTCACCTGTGACTATCTCTCAGCAAGAGGCCCAGCAATCACTTCTCCAGCTTCCCACAGAGTTCTCTGGTACACCTGATCAGGTCCTAGGGATTTATCCACCTTTAACCATTTCAAGACATCCAGCACTTCCTCCTCTGCAATCTGGACATTTTGCAAGATGTCACCATCTATTTCCCTACAGTCTATATCTTCCATATCCTTTTCCACAGTAAATATTGATGTAAAATATTCATTTAGTATCTCCCCCATTTTCTGTGGCTCCACACAAAGGCCATCTTGCTGATCTTTGAGGGGAAGTGAGATCTTTGAGGGGCCCTATTCTCTCCCTAGTTACCCTTTTGTCCTTAATATATTTGTAAAACCCCTTTGGATTCTCCTTAATTCTATTTGCCAAAGCTATCTATTTGCCCTCCTGCATTCCCTCTTAAGTATACTTCTACTTTCTTTATACTCTTCTCAGGATTTATTCGATCTATCTGGCCTGTACTTGACATATGCTTCCTTCTTTTTCTTAACCAAACCCTTGATTTCTTTAGTCATCCAGCATTCCCTGTACCTACCAGCCTTCCCTTTCACCCCGACACGAATATACTTTCTCTGGATTCTTGTTGTTTCATTTCTGAAGGCTTCCCATTTTCCAGCCGTCCCTTTACCTGCGAACATCTGCCTCCAATCAGCTTGTGAAAGTTGTTGCCTAATACCGTCAAAATTGGCATTTCTCCAATTTAGAACTTCAACTTTTAGATCTGGTCTGTCCTTTTCCATCAATATTTTAAAATGAATAGAATTATGGTCGCTGGCCCCAAAGTGCTCCCCCACTGACACCTCAGTCACCTGCCCTGCCTTATTTCCCAAGAGTAGGTCAAGTTTTGCACCTTCTCTCGTAGGTACATCCACATACTGAATCAGAAAATTGTCTTGTACACACTTAAGAAATTCCTCTCCATCTAAACCATTAACACTATGGCAGTCCCAGTCGATGTTTGGAAAGTTAAAATCCCCTACCATAACTACCCTATTATTCTTACAGATAGCTGAGATCTCCTTACAAGTTTGTTTCTCAATTTCCCTCTGACTATTGGCGGGTCTATAATACACTCCCAATAAGTTGATCATCCCTTTCTTATTTCTCAGTTCCATCCAAATAATTTCCCTGGATGTATTTCCGGGAATATCCTCCCTTAGCACAGCTGTAATGCTATCCCTTATCAAAAAAGCAGAGGCTCACAAGATCAAATGTAATAGCTTTCAATGAAAGCATAACAAATCCTTTTCCCTAGTTGCAAAAGAATCACATGCAGTTCTCTGCAGAAATCTCTTATAACTTGCCATGAACTCCAAAGCCACCTAGATCATGCACTGTTACGCATGTTTTCTTTACAATGCAACCCACATGCTATCATTCCTGTTGCTTGATGAAACCTCTCAATTAAATTTGAAACCTCCTTTGATCTCAATTCTTGGCAAAGCCACTGCAGGAAAGGACTTCTCGTTTCTTGAACCTATATGTTCAACCTTTACCTGTGGTGTTTTTGAGTGCATTTTCAGGTTCTTCATTAGGGATTCTGATTACTCTTGTTTTCACCTGATTGGAACCATTCTTTTGAAACTTGACAGGCTTCCAAAACTCTGTTATGGTGAAAAGAAAGTGGGCACTTGTTTCCTACAACAATAACAACTTGCACTTACATACCACCTTTTGGTTTAGTCAAATGCCCCAAGGTGCAACACAGCATTCTACAAAATATGACGCACAGCCACGTGGGAACTATCAGAATAAATGAGCAAATGCTTGGTCAAAGAGGTAAATTTCAAAAAGTACCTGAAAGAGGTTAAGAAAGGTAGATAGGCAGAGTGCAGTAGGATGGGAACACCACAGCCCTGGTGGTTGAAAGTTATGGCCGCCTTTAACGGAAGCCATGATGAGGAGGTGTCAGTGTTGGACTGGGGTGGACAAAGTTAAAAATTACACACAGCACCAAGTTATAGTGCAACAGGTTTATGTGGAAGCACTAGCTTTCGGAGTGCTATGCGCTTCGAAAGCTTGTACTTCCAAATAAATCTGTTGGATTATAACCTGGTGTTGTGTGATTTCTAATTATTAATGGTGCAATTAAAAACAACCAGAATTGGAGGAACACAAAGATGTTGGAGGTATGTAGCTGGAGAAGAATGGACAGATTTCACCTTTCTCCACAAGGTTCTCCAGGTCCTGTAGACCTTGATTTCTTTACTGATGAAGAATCTGTCTATCCATCATAGCCTTAGATATATACAAGTCTCTGTAGCAAGCATTTTCAAAGACTCACAACTCTCCGAGCTATTAGAGATGTAAGAAACAACAAAGAATAATTAGAACTGACTGTCTACAGCTCTGCACCATCTGGTGAGTAAGGATGGCTTTGGAGTTTCCAGCTTCTGCTGTTGTGGAGATTCATGTGATGTGGATTTCTATATTTTGTCCCACATACTATATACCACAGAGACGCAAGGTCTTATAGAGACGGAGATCTTGAAGCTTATCAATCAATATGACATCTCAAACGTACATGTACTGTCTGCAGTATTGGCTTATTTATATTACTAACACACTATATGTATAGTTGTTTGACTATCCAAGTGATTGGCTGGCTATCAGTTCAACTGATTGCCTGATGATTGTTGATTGCACAGTGAAAAAAATGAGCATTTTTCTTCTAAAGCATCGTATGTAGTGATATCATCTAACTGTCTGAAAGATATCACACAGCAAAAATGAAAGATAATGTGAGACAGAAATGAAACATTTTCCAGTCTCATTGTCAAAACTATGTGCTAGCTGCAGAGTTGAACAGGAAACCTGAATAAATGACAGCAGAATCTCTGTTAAAAAACTGTAAAAAGAGTGCTGCAAGCCAAATTGCACGTTATATCTCACTGAGGAACAGAAAAGCTGGACTGCAGAATATTGAAGGCCTTGAAGTCCCATTTTGAACCCACTACCAATGGCATTTACTGGCAGCGTGTTTGTAACATCAGAGCTCAGGAAGAAATATTTCCAGAAGGGATAGCAAAAACATCAAAGTCAGAGTACAGGCTGTAAATATTATAGTGGACAACACACCAAAGGAAAGGAAACATGTCCAGTGTGGAGAAAGCAATCATCTAACTACCAGAAGCTGAATCACCTTGTCCATAAGTGTTCAACTGGAAATCAATAAAGTAAGCCTCGAAAGATGGCAGCTGAAGAAATGTTGGGTGATAATTAAGTCCATAAGACCATAAGAAATAGGAACAGAAGTAAGTCATTTAAGTCTGCCTTGCCATTCAGTAGGATCATGGTTAACCTGACATTCCTCACAACCACCTTCCTGCCCTTTCCCCATTATCTGTGATTCCCCTACTGATCAAGAATCTATCTATTTGAACCTTAAATATACACAGTCCTCTGTGGCAGAGAGTTCAAACTCACAACCCCTTGAGAGAAGAAATTCTTTCTCACCTCAGTCTTAAATTGGTGCCCCTTTATTTTGAGACTATGCCCTCTAGCCCTGGATGCCTTCTAGTCCATCCTGAATACCAACATGGAGGAGCTGGAAAAGAAGAGAGTAATTGAGAAAGTGACAACTCCTACACCTGAACTAACAGCATGGTAGCAGTGAAAACATTTGGAAAGTTGAGAGTGTGTGTAGGTTCAAAGGATCACCATAATGCTTTGAACATATCTTACTACCCCATGTCAGTCCTTGAAGAAATGTTGCCACAACCTTCCAAGGTAAATGTCTTTGCTACTCTAGGATTCACAAACGTAACTGAAGATCAATGAAGCACCAGTTTTTGACAGCTAACTAGACATAATTTGGGAAGTGCAGATGGTTCTACATGTTGCTATGATCCCAGCTAATGTTACTTCTGGACATATCAGCAACTCAAATCTGGCATGACAGAATATTCATTTGTTTTGGTGGTGTTCTGTTAGTGAAAACCAAGCATGCAATGCTCTAGATTTGGTATTAACAATGAAACGGAAGTTTATTATGCGAAGGAAATGATGATAAAATAGAATGACCCAAATTATTTATGTACAACACACGTTTAAAGATTTTGAGTCTAAAATACATTCCCATTACTCTTAACACACTCCTTTACAGTTCTCATACCAGAGAAAATTCCCTTCTCTATCACATTTTTAGAACATGGATTACTGTGGCTTTAACTCCCAGTCTCAAGAGTCTGATAGCCTCTTCCTTGAATCTTCATGCAATTGAGTTTAGACATTTTCAGCTTCCAAATACCCTTTAAGATTTTAAGTAAACACTTCTGATCTGGAACTTTCAAACTGAGGTAACCTATTTCTCAACATTTCTAAACTACCTCCATTCTTCAAGAGAACTATGTTACACATCCAGTTTCAATTAAGACCTCTGAAAAACTCTCAAACTGAAGCAAAAAGATGTTTCCAAGCCATGTGTATTTTCCCTAAAACAAAATGTTCTGAATTCTACTTTCTGAAACACAATGCATGACTGCTTACCCTGTTTGCTTAGAAAACTCACTCAAATGAAACAAAACCCCACTATACTCCAAAAGTTTCTTTCAGAAAATATCTTTTGCAATAAATTATCATGGCTATAGAAATCATTAAACCTGTTCACACTGAAAACCTACGTAACACCAATTCCAGATTTGAAAGTCAAAAATAAATGAAATTAAAATATATATGAATCATACACCTTATATCACAATTTCATTTTGTATTTTCACTTGCTCTGGAAGAATACAGGTAACATACAATAGTCAGCAATCTTTCTGGAATGGATGCTATTGTGAATCATCTGCTAATCTATAATATGGAAATACAATGGAAAAAAACTATTGCAGACCATGATTAGAATCTATGGTAATTGTTAGAGACAGTTCCCAGATGAGCCTGAAAATGAATAAGAAAAAGGTGCATTCAAGATGACTGAAGTCAAGTATATTGTTCATACACTGACAGCAAAAAGACTTATTTAGACCCTCATAAGGTGTGAGCTGTAGTAGAACTGCAGTAACCAGAAGTGAAAGTGGTGTAATGATTTGTTGAACTAGTGAACTATGTAACTAAGATCATTCTGAACATGTCATCAGATTGTTATCTCTGTGCAAGATCACTTCTGAAGGATGTGCAATGGTATTGGGGCACAGAACAGGAAGCAGCCTTCACTTGAACCAAACATTAGTGAAACAACATTACTATTGAGATACTGTAATATCATTGATGTAGTCACCTTGCAGTGAGACAGGACTTGGAGCAACCCTCGTGCACCAAGGTCAATCAGTTGCACTCACATCTGGAATATTAACATAAACTGAATAATGCTACACACAGATTGGAAAAGAGTGCTTGCCTATTGTTTTTGCATGTGAGCATTTACTCAATACCTGTTTGGGAGAAACAATGGGACAGTAGAGTCCAACTACAAACTACTTCCAGTACATTTTTCTGAAAATGCTTCTTCCAGCTTTAAAATGACTTAAATAATTCTGCTTTATTTGTGGAGATATCATTTGGTAGTGGCATACAGCAAGGGAAGCAGATGAACATTGCTGACTTGCTGTTCAAGAACTGTTCTTCTTCTGAAGAAAGTTAAGGATGCTAATACTATGTGTGAAATCTTACAAATTCAATGCGAAGCAACTGCATGACATTGACTCTGAAATTCATTAACAGTGTAGAGACATTGAATCTGAAAGACAAACATTTTGCTCTGGTAAAGCACATGAGATGGGAATGACATTACTTGGAGAAGGAACATCACATCTGGATCAAGCAAATACCAGGTGAACAGACAATACCAACATGGATGTGTACAACTAGAAGACTGGAACAATTTAAAGATTATGTCTACACTGCCTGTACAGAGATGGATGGAAGTGGGACAGACTGAAATGAATGAACAGTTTTTATTCATAAGTGTCAATCTATTGATTGACCATTTATCTTGGGTGATTTGTAGCTGCAAATGATAGTGCTTGTAAATTATTTTGTTTTTATGAAAAGGAGAATGTTAGGAGAAATATATTTTTAAGGACACTATACATTTTGAGTTTTCATAATCATGTGACCTCAACTGTAGATGATTTCAGTTTTAGTGAGAAAAGCTTTAAAAGCCTACATGCACCAAGTCTGAGCTGCATTGAAGATACTGATGATGTGGTGAGGAGAGCCAATATTTCCTGAGTCTGCCTCAATTTTTACTTGCCCACAACAATGATACTGGATTTGTGTTGATTGAGGTGCCAAAAAAGCCGTGGATTTTACTAACAAGACAGCCTATCACACAATGGGGAAATAACATTCTGGATAAATTCCAGACTACATTGTTTTGATGTTGGGTGATACCTATTTGATTGAAGCTCATAATCATCAGATGATTTCTACAGATTTTTGTAACAAGAGTTAACATATTGACAATTTAAAACCACGCAAGTCCTTTGCGCATTATAGATAACAGAATCATAAGGAATTTTAATTATCATTCTGTTTTGTATAGTGAACAGATGAAATCCTTACTTCATCGTGAGACCATACAAAAATAGAATCTTTTGATGTAATTTCAATCTATCCATTACGAGAATTGAACACTGTTAATCAGCTCTGTATCATTCAAGTTTAGGAATGAATAAGTTGAAGTTGGATATTTGCTTTGGTCTTGGTAAAACTAATTAATGGGGGAAATGATAAAGGAAATTAGAAGTACTCAGTCCTTTAATGTGGCTACTTTCATAATTTTCTATTTGAACAAGTTTTGATATATCTGCAGTACTTTTTCTGTTGTACAAAAGCCTCTTAGGTTACCTGCAAAGAACCCAAAGGAGATTAAAACACGAATGAAAAGATCAAATGAAAAGGTTAACAAACCTACCTCAAAGTGCTTATCTTTTAAAAGGAAAAAAAAAGCAGCAATTGGTTGAATTGGTAAAACAACTGAATATTTTGGATGAAATTAAAAGACCCAAATCCTCAAGAATTTGTATTTACAAGGAATTTAGCAAACTGTTAACTGATAACAATAGGTCAAATAATGGAGAACTCATACTGGGTTTGTTATACATGAGCGAATCAGCCGTATGTTTGGAGGAACTGGAAGAACAGCTGGAGTTGCAGATCTTTAGTAATTGTGGGCTGATCTATGCCTCTCATCTTCAAAGTCCCCATTATCTTTAAGAACTTGCTGCAGTTGCATAATTGAGAAAATGTTAAACATGTTGCAAAAATTAAGGGGCAGTGCAAATACATTTTTAATGAGAAAGCTCCTGCAATGCCAATTGACCTCTGTAGCCCCAGGTACAATTTATTTCAGTGGTGGAGCCTCAGTTTTGGAGATTTTTAATTTATTTTCTTCTCTGTCAATTCCCTCCCTTGCTTAATCTCCACTTGCTTTCCTTTCATTACATCTCTGTACCTGATTTAAGCATTATTCTCCCACTTTGGTTCTTTTACAATCTTTAGATTTTCATCAATTCAGGTTAGAAACTGTTGGTTGTGCTCTTTGTCCTGTTGGCCACTGCCCTAGATGACCCCACACTTCCAGCATATTAAGGTGCAAAATAGCTTCAAGCAGAGGAATTCAGGAAAGTCCCAACAGTTCATGTTACAAGATGTACTAGACCAGCTATTTCTGGTCCAATAAGCTAATGTTCCACTAACATTTTTACAAACTTTTCTTCCATTTTTTAACCTGCCTTCTGCGGTCACAGATTATAGTTAAACCAGTTTGCCTTATTATGATCCAGCATAGTACATTGCCTTAGGTTTGCAACTTATTTTAACTGAGGGACTTTATGAGCTGTGTGATGTAATCTGATATGTACACCGCCTTGGTGAGGGAGGAGAGTTTCATTAAACATTGAATTTTCAACACAACAGTTAGTTGAGGAAAATGTATTTATAAGATGCTAGGGCAAGCCAGATGATATCTTTCTATAATATAAAACTGATATAACATTTCCATAGCTTCTGTCTTTTTCAGTATTTAATTGTTGCAAGCATGGTTGGAAGCTAGCAAAGAAAGAAAGGAAAAGAGTGCCTTTTAGGACCACAGGGACTTCCAAAGCACCGTACAGATTGTTCTGCTATAACACGCATTTCGTTAATGTGATTTCGCCTAAAAACAATTGACAAATTGGGGACATTGTTTCTACGGCGCGAACTTCTAAAGCATGTATTGATTAAAACAGCATTCTGGTCCCATCAGTTTTCTTAGAACTACCATTACGGGATTTTCTTTTAACACAGGATAACACAAGTACAGAAATACCACGTTATAGCAGAACTGACTGTATACCCAGTGAAGTACTTTGCAAATTAATTCACTGTTGCAGGGCAGGTAATGGTATTACTGTGAGACTATTAAACCAGAGCTGCAGGTAATGCTCTGGGGACCTGGGCTTGAATCCCACCATGGCAGATCACGGAAGTAAGATTCTAATGATGACCACAAAACCATTGCTGATCATTAGGAAAAACCCAAATTGTTCACTGATGCCCTTTGAGAAGGAAACTGCCATCCTTACCCAGTCTGGCCAACATATGACTCCAGAAACACAGCAATGTGGTTGACTCTTAACAGCTCTCTATCAATTAAGGATGGGCAATAAATGCTGGTCCATCCAATGATGCTCACATCCTGTGAGTGAATAAAAGAAAGTTGAAAAAGCAGCAGCCAATTTGTGGATTTGTGCACAGCAAGCTCCCACAAAAAGCAATGAGGTAATGACCATGGAATCTGTTTTGTGTTGCTGATTGAGAAATAGATGTTGGTCAGGATGCTGGACACTGACACTTCTTTGTAATGATGTCATTGTAATGATGGATCTTGGGTGTTCATTCAAGAGAGCAGACAGAGTCTAATTTTAATATTTCAAGCTGATTAGCACCGTCTTTACCAGAGGTGGCCTATGCCTTGCGGGCATATCCTACACCTGGCGGTAGGATACTCACTAGGGTTTACCTGGCAGGTTGCTACATTGCCAGTTAAATACCAGAAATGGTAGGATATAGCCCTTTTTAAGAGAATGCTTAAGTGTTTCATTTGTTCTCCATTATGAGAATCTGTGTTGAAACCTTCCTGCTTTGGACCCAATCAGGATAAACAAGGAAGACAACAGATCTCCATCCTGAATTACTCTTCCTGATTAAATGGGTTTCTATGGCTCCCAGCCTCTTGGATGTTGATGGTAGTAGTGGTTTGGGGCCGGGGTGGGGGTTGGGGGTGGGTGCATGGGATGCAGAAAAGCCCGCGTACTTTGTCACAATATCCTGACCAAAGAATGCTCTGTCTGTGTATTCCATCAATCTCCAAGGCATATTTTATTTGCATTATTAATTTTAAGCAGCAACATCGGTAATAATTCCACCATCATTCTGGTTGTCAGGTTTCTGAATCCCTCTGTCACCCATATCTAGGTTTTATGGTTGCGGGCGTTGATATAAGGATGGGCTCATCCAGTATAAATACGCTGCTGAAGGCAAGAATCCACAACATGGTGGTTGATCATGATAGTCATGATTTGGAGATGCCAGTGTTGGACTGGGGTGTACAAAGTTAAAAATCACACAACACCAGGTTATAGTCCAACAGGTTTAATTGGAAGCACACTAGCTTTCTGAGCGACGCTCCTTCATCAGGTGAAGGAGCGGTGCTCCGAAAGCTAGTGTGCTTCCAATTAAACCTGTTGGACTATAACCTGGTGTTGTGTGATTTTTAACTTTGATCATGATAGCAGCACAGTGGTAAGCAACAGTGACCAGTTATGAAAGTATCCAAGGTTTTCATGAAAATCCAATAGCGCTGAACTTCAAAACATTGAGAAAACTAATAGCACCAATTTCTGTGAATAGGAAAATCCAGATTAAACAGCCAGGAGGCAAACCTATCTTCTTTCTGCTGAAAGTTGAAGTTTTACAAGTTAGAAGTCCCATCTCTAATTTCAAAAAGAAACTATCAGCCTGCTTTTCTCTTTAACACTGAATGAACTTAGTGTTTAAAACACAAAAAAACCCAATATAACTCAAAGCATTAGCCTCATTGGGTTGGTTGAGATTGCCCAATTGTCTACCCAAATCAGCGCCAGAACAGAGAGAATTCTATGTGATGCCATATTTGGTACAAACATATTGAGTGGCAGAAACATGATAATACAGGCCTGTATTTCTTAAAGACACCATCTCAAAATTATTTAAACCCAATGAAAGGAGATCCAACAATGAAAAATAAAATGAAACAGAAGCAAAAGAGGAAAAAGCAAAACAAACCAAGTAGAAGAAACAATCAAACAACACCTATATTCTACTTCAGTTAAAATAGCAGCAAACTTTCAATGAGAAATAGAAGTCAATCATCTCTTTATGCATTGGCCAGTGAATGATATCTTTACCGAACCACAACTATTCGAACAACATTTGTTGCTTTATTTTTCAGATCAGATGATATATTATCCCAAGAAGAAATTTCTGAAATTCTTACTTACTATCCACAAGAAGGGGCTTTGCAGAAGGAATGCATCCAGTTTTTCGATGGAAGATCAAAAAGATCCAGAGAAGAATAGGAGTATTCTCAAAGACTGGCTCGATTAGGAATTACAGCAAATTTTTAACTAACTGGCATTTACCGGACGGGGAATGTACCAGTTGATCAAATATTCCGGTTGATCAAGAGATCCACATAATCCATGTAAATACACGTACTATTGTCATTGAAATGTGATGCAAGCGGGTATACATATCACAGTTCAACTTTATTTACAGCATAATTCACTTAAATAAAGAAGCAACTTTGCCTTAAATAAAACTTACTGACAGAGAGCCTTCTCACTCATACCCTCAGCTGACAAATCACACTTCGTAGAAATCATGATAATACAATAAACATCCGGTATTTCAGGTATATAATTTTTGCAAGCTTATTGAGAGTGCCAGTTCATAAGGTGCCAGTTAAAATAAAGTTTGCTGTAACTAAAGGATCAACAGACTCAAAATTCTAAGAGTTTCTTGGCAAGTTTGTTGCATGATGCTGTAATAAAGGGTTGAATGTGATATCTCAGGAGAAGAATTCTCAGAGTACCTAATTTATTTAGTAATTAAATGTACATCAGTTAAAACATTCAGAAAAAATATTCTGGCAAGAAAAAGGGCAATCATAGAATCCCCACAGTGTGGAAACAGATCAGTTGGCCCAACAGGTCCACACCAATCCTCCAAAGAGTATCCCATCCAGCCCCATTCCCCTACCCTATTATTCTACATTTCCCATGCCCAATGCACTTAACCTACACATCCCTGAACACTATGGGCAATTTAGCCTGGCCAATTTACCTAACCTACGCATCTTTGGATTGTGGAAGGAAGCTGGAGCATCCAGAGGAAACCCATGCAGACACTGAGAGAATGTGAATACACCACACAGACAGTCGCTCAAGGCTGGAATGAAACCCAGGTCCCTGGCACTATGAGGCAGCAGTGTTAACCACTGAGCTAATGTCATTGTTGCCTTGCTTGAAGATGGATGCCGGTGGATTGCCAATAATAATGCATGCTTTAGGTATTGCCAACATTATTGCTATGGTCAGCAAAATTCACCAAACCAACAAAATCTGTAACAGATGTGGTCTTTTCATCTACTGCAAATCTGTTCAGTATTCTATCACATCTGCAAAGCATGTAGCATCAAAGTACATTGAGCATGCAAGTGCAGGAAATATGGTTCCAAAAGCCAACCAGACCCAGAACAGAACACAGGTGACCAACAAGATAACAACATAAAACTAGCAGCAAGATAAGTCTTAAAACTGTGCACAAATGGAAACATATTGATCAAGGCAAGTGAACAAAAGGCAAATTTTAGAAGATGACCAGGTTTTCCATATTGATTGTCACACATGGCATGTTATCAGTATGAGGCAATGAGAACTTTTTACAACCATTCACATACATTCTGAAAAGTCAAGACAATATAACCTAGTAGCACAGATCCACTCAGAAGCTAATGCCAATTTAGTACCACGATGCATCTTGGAAGACTTATCCCTCAGTAACTGGCTCTTCATGGGACAACCTATGAAAGTCAAAAAGTGTGGCACTGGAAAAGCTCAGCCCATTAGGCAGCATCCGAGGAGCAAGGGAGTCAATGTTTTGAGCATAAGCTCTTCATCAGGATTGTGGGGGTGGGAGGGGGCGTGGGGCCAAGGGCACTCAGAGATAAATGGAAAGGGGATGGGGCTGGGGGGTGGGGCGGAAGGTAGCTAGGAAGGCGAAAGGTGGAGGAAGGTGGGAGGTGATGGTGATAGGTTGGAGTGGAGGGTGGAGCGGATAGGTGAGAAGGAAGATGGACAGGCAGGACAGTTGAAGAGGGTGGTGCCAAGTTAGAGGGTTGGATCTGGGATAAGGTGGGGGGAGGGGAGATGAGGAAACTGGTAAAATCGACATTGATCCCGTGTGGTGGAGGGGCCCAAGGCAGAAGGTGAGGCATTCCTCCTCCAGGCGTCGGGTGGCGAGGATTTGGTGATGGAGGAGGCCCAGAACTTGAATGTCCTTGGTGGAGTGGGAGGAAGAGTTGAAGCGATTGGCCACAGGGCGATGGGTTGTTTATTGCAATAGTGAACAATTGCAATCAGCAACAGCTGAAGATGACCATCCAGAAGAATTGCAAAAGAGCCAGGGTTGCTACTATGAATGTAGTGGAAAACATTCATTCATTCTGACCATGTAAAGATGAGCTGGGTATACCTCTTCATGTCTTTTTCAAGGCCAAACAAGTCCTAATAGCAAAAGTATTACATTAAGGTATTATGATCATATTACATCAGGCACACCTGTGTAATGCACAATTGGCTAGCTATCAGTAATGAATCAGAATATTCAAAGACTTGTGAATACAGATGAGACATGCCAAATGTTACTACCCCAGCAATGGAGTGAAATTAACACCCACAACATATTCCATCCAATCTCTGGATGAAAACTGCAACTCTCATAGAACATAGAACATCGAACGTTACAGCGCAGTACAGGCCCTTCGGCCCTCGATGTTATGCCGAGCTGTGAAATTAACCTGACGCCCATCTAACCTACATCGTTCCATTATTATCCATATGTCTGTCCAATGCCCATTTAAATGCCCTTAAAGTTGGCGAGTTTACTATTGTTGCAGGCAGGCCGTTCCACGACATCACTGCTCTCTGCGTAAAGAATCTACCCCCGTTACCTGTCCTAAATCTATCACCTCTCAATTAAAAGCCAAATCCCTTTGTGTTAGGCTTCACCATCTGAGGAAAAAGGCTCTCACTGTCCACCCTATTTAACCCTCTGATTATCTTATACATCTCAATTAAGTCACCTCTTAACCTTCTTCTCTCCAACAAAAACAGTCTCAGTTCCCTCAGCCTTTTCTCAAAAGGTGCTCCTTCCAAACCAGGCAATATACTTGTAAATCTCCTCTGAACCCTTTCCAAAGCTTCCACATCCTTCCTATAATGCAGTAACCAGAACTGTACACAATACTCTAGGTGTGGCCTTACCAGTGTCTTGTCCAGCTGAAGCATGACCTCGTGGCTCCGTAACTCAATCCCCCTACCAATAAGCGCCAACACACTATATGCCGCCTTAACAACCCTATCAACCTGGATAGCAACTTTCAGGGGATTTATGCACCTGGACACCGAGGTCTCTCTGTTCATCTACACTGCCAAGAATTTTACCATTACCCCAGTACTCTGCATTCCTGTTATTTCTTCCGAAGTGAACTACCTCACACTTCTCCACATGAAACTCCATTTGCCACTTCTTAGCCCAGCTCTGCATTTTATCTATGTCCCTCTGTAGCCCACAACATCCCTGGCACTATCTACAACTCTGACTACCTTAGTGCCATCAGCAAATTTACTAACCCATCTTTCTATGCCTATATCCAGATCATTTATAAAAATGACAAACAGCAAAGGCCCAAAACAGATCCTTGCAGCACAATACTGGCAACTGAGCTCCAGGATGAACATTTGCCATCAACCACCACCCTCTGTCTTCTTTCAGCTAGCCAATTTCTGATCTAATTAGCTAAACCACCTTCAAACTTGAAACTCCGTAATCTGTGCAGTAGCCTACCATGTGGAACCTTATCACAGGCCTTACTGAAGTCCATATACACCACATCAACTGCTTTACCTTCATCCACCTATTTTGCCACCTTCTCGAAGAAAACAATAAGATTAGTTAGGCAAAACCTTCACAAAACCGTGTTGACTATCTCTAATCGCATTATTCCTTTCTAGATGATTATAACTCCTATCTCCTATAACCTTTTCCAACACTTTAACTGAAGTTAGGCTCACTGGCCTATAATTACCAGGGTTGTCTTGACTCCCCTTTTTAAAGAAAGGAACAACATTTGCTACTCTCCATTCTTTTTGCACTATTCCTGTCGACAATAATAACATAAAGATCAAAGTCAATGACTCTACAATCTCCTCCCTGACTTTCTGGAGAATCCAAAGATAAATCCCATCTGGCCCAGGGGTCTTATCTATTTTAAGATCTTCCAAAATTGCTAAAACCTCCTCGTTGTCTACTGCAATCCCATTTAATCTAGTAGCCTGTATCTCCATATTCTCACTAATATTGCCCTTTTCCAATATGAATACTGACAAAAAGTATTCATTAAGTGCTTCCCCTAGATCCACATACAACTTTCCACTACTACCTTTGATTGGTCCTAACCTTACTCTAGTCATTCTTTTATTCCTGATATGCCTATAGAAGGCCGTAGGGTTTTCCTTGGTCATATCCTCCAACAACTTCTCATGGCCCCTCCTGGCTCTTCTTAGCCCTCTCTTTAGGTCTTTTCTGGCTAACTCAATCCCCTTAACTGAGCCTTTGCGCCTTATCCTCATATAAGCCTTCTTTTTCTTCTTGACAAGAGCTTCAACTTCTTTAGTAATTCATGGCTCCTTCTCTCAACAACTTCCTCCCTGCCTGATAGGTATATACTTATCAAGGACCCAGAGTAGCTATTCCTTGAGTAAGCTTCGCATTTCAAGTGTATCCAACCCCTGCAGTTTCCTTCCTCATCCTACGCATCCTAAATCTTACCTAATCATATCGTAATTGTCACAAAGCTAGTCCCTTTTTCCCCTAAAAGCTGTTCCTTGCCTCAAGGATGCTCTGTCCTTGGTTTGTTTCAGTAGGGTAATAAACCAGGCTGGGCTCCGATCAGTCTGGTTTGGTACAGAGATGAAAAGGATTTTGAGACTTCAGGCCAAAGTGGTCATGTTTTAGATGTGACCTGTATAATGAAAGGGGAATGGTCAGCTCTCTAACTGAGCAGTTTTGTTCAGTCCTGAACTGGTTAGGAATTCAACAATGAGCTGTTGGAAACTCTCTCTCTCTCTTTCTGCCCTTTAATTTCAACCTGTCGGCATGTGTTCCATTTATACTGGTTTTTAAATGCTTATTGGGACTGTTGTGTATATTTGGAACAGCATACTTAAGTCTAGTTTGGATAGACTGAGTTCTGTAGGGGTTCTTTATTCTGTTCTTTGTGTTTCATTGTGTAATTTTGTGAACAATTTTTTGTCTGTTTTAAAATCTAGCTAACTTACTCCGGGTAATTTTCACTGTAAGCTTACTGAAACAAATGGCAACATTATTGTCTGTGGCTGCCTGCTTAAGAATGTTCTGAGTGGTCTGGCCTAGACCATAACATAATTGTCTTTCCCCCAGTTATACCTCTTTCCCTGCGGTATATACCTATCCCTGCCCGTTGCTATTGTAAACATAACCGAATGATTGTCACTAACATCAAAGTGTTCACCTACCTTCAAATCTAAAACCTGGCCAAATCAGAGAACACAGGAAAGATTACAACTTTCTGACAGGTTACTTCTCCAAATTTTAATTGTTTAATGATTTAGCAACATAACAAGAGCGACCATTCCTACCATGAGCACTATTTTTAGTTTATTTGGTATACTAGCACAATAGTGTCTGACAACAGACCACAGTTCACTGTCAAATCATTTGAAGACATTTGTGCTCAGTAGGAAATGACCTACATCACTTCTTCACCCAACTCTCCTTGCTGAAACAATCTAGAAGAACATACAAGATACACTGTCAAATCTGTGATCAGTTAAGGATTCTGGGTAATCCAAGATGGAGGAGGGGAAAAGTTTCTGGCTGTAACAGCTGCATCTTTTTTGCAGTACTTTAGATGTTGGAGGTGATTTCCTTGAATTCCAGGAGCAGCAATTACTATTTTGTATGCTGTTGTATTGTTTTGGAACTTTGGAAAAAAAAGTCAAAACAACAGCAGTTTTAAAAGGGAGAAGAACAGACAAAGGAAACACATGGTGAGGTCAGTGGAGGAGGGAGAGAGAAAGAAACTGACAGAGCAGTGAACCTGCACAGTTACTGCCTTTGCTGTTTGAATTCCTGTATCGCTGACATTGGAGTGCGTCTGGGAAAATTAGCAAACAGTGAAATTCACAACTGGTCTTAGAGGAACTGTTTGGCTGGAGTTCACAGCACAGAAGAAGATAAGTGTATTGTATTGTTTTTAAGTGTGACCTACAGAAAGTCTGCAGTAGTGAGTAGAGTGGGTTCTTTCTTGATTATATGTTTTTTGAGATATGTCTCTTGATTAATCATAAAATATAAGCCATAACTATTAATTTAACCTAGGACCGTGTTTTGTAGAGGAATTACATGGTGTTATTTTCTGAGTCTGTAGATTGTGAAGGAGCAAAAATGGCCTTTGATAGAGTGAGATGAGCTTCTTGTCAGATTTGGGAGTTTAAAGAGAGTTGAAGGTTTACTGTGGATTATATCTGCAATAAATGCTATTGGTTGTGAATCTTATCAAATTGAATGGATCAGTTGGAGAGACAGTTAGAAGCAATGAGGAATTTGCAACAGCAACAATATGTGATGGATGACAGTTAGAGGAAAGGGAGAAAGTCTCAGACACAGTCACATAGATGGGTTAACTCCAGGAAAAGTAAGAGAGGTTGTCAGCTAGTGCAGGAGACTTCTGTGGCTATATGCATTTCAAACAAGTATGCTGTTTTGGAAAATGTAGGGGGCGATGGATACTCAGGGGAACGTAGCACGAACAGCCAAGTTTCTGGTATTGAGACTGGCTCTAAAGCAATGAGGGGTAGGTCGGGATCGAAGAGATCAATTGTGTTAGGGGACTCTCTAGGCAAAATTACAGATGGACATTTCTGTGGACAGCAGCAAAAGATTAGAATGGTGTGTTGCTTCCCTGGTGCCAGGATCAAGGATGTCTTAGAGAGGGTGCAGAATGTTCTCAAGGGGGAGAGGGGGCAGCAAGAGGTCACTGTTCACATTGGAACCAATGACATAGGAAAGGGAAAGGTTGAGATTCAGAAGGAAGATTACCAAGAGTTAGACAGGAATTTAAAAAAGGAGGTCCTCGAGAGTAGTAATATCTGGATTAATTCTAGTACTATGAGCTAGTGAGGGCAGGAATAGGAGGATGGAGCAGATGAATACATGGCTGAGGAGCTGGTGTATGGGAGAAGGATTCACATTTTTGGACCATTGGAATCTCTTTTGGGGTGTAAGTGACCTGTACAAGAAGGACGGTTTGCACTTAAATCGGAAAGGGACTAATATACTGGCAGGGAAATTTGCTGGAACTGCTTGGGAGAATTTAAACTAGTAAGGTGGGGGGGCAGCACATGGTGGGACCCATGGAGATAGTGAGGAAAGAGATCAATTTGAGACTGATACAGTTGAGAACAGAAGCAAGTCAAACAGTCAGGGCAGGCAGGGACAAGGTAGGACTAATAAACTAAACTGCATTTATTTCAATGCAAGGGGCCTAACAGGGCAGGCAGGTGAACTCAGGGCATGGTTAGGAACATGGGACTGGGATATCATAGCAATTACAGAAACATGGCTCAGGGATGGGCAGGACTGGCAGCTTAATGTTCCAGGATACAAATACTACAGGAAGAATAGAAAGGGAGGCAAGAGAGGAGGGGTAGTGGTGTTTTTGATAAGGGATAGCATTACAGCTGTACTGAGGGAGGATATTCCTGGAAATACATCCAGGGAAATTATTTGGGTGGAACTGAGAAATAAGAAAGGGATGATCACCTTATTGGGATTGCATTATAGCCCCCCTAATAGTCAGAGGGAAATTGAGAAACAAACTTGTAAGGAGATCTCAGCTATCTGTAAGAAAAAGAGGGTGATTATGGTAGAGAATTTTAACTTTCCAAACATCGACTGGGATTGCCATAGTGTTAAAGGTTTAGATGGAGAGGAATTTCTTAAGTGTGTACAAGACAATTTTCTGATTCAGTATGTGGATGTACCTACTAGAGAAGGTGCAAAATTTGACCTATTCTTGGGAAATAAGGCAGGGCGGTGACTGAAGTGTCAGTGGGGGAGCACTTTGGGGCGAGCAACCATAATTCTATTCGTTTTAAGATCGTGATAGAAAAGGATAGACCAGATCTAAAAGTTGAAGTTCTAAATTGGAGAAAGGCCAATTTTGACAGTATCAGGCAAGAGCTTTCAAAAGCTGATGCCTCCCGCGGTCCAGGGATGTGCAGGTCAGGTGAATTGGCCATGCTAAATTGCCCATAGTGTTAGGTGCATTAGTCAGAGGGGAATGGGTCTGGGTGGCCATGCTAAATTGCCCATAGTGTTAGGTGCATTAGTCAGAGGGGAGTGGGTCTTGGAGGAGTGGTGTGGACTGGTTGGGCCGAAGGGCCTGTTTCCACACTGTAGGGAACCTAATCTAATCTAATCTGATTGGGGGCAGATGTTTGCAGGTAAAGGGACGACTGGAAAATGGAAAGCCATCAGAAATGAGATAACAAGAATCCAGAGAAAGTATATTCCTGTCAGGGTGAAAGGAAAGACTAGTAGGTGTAGGGAATGCTGTACTAAAGAAATTGAGGGTTTGTTTAAGAAAAAGAAGGAAGCATATGTCAGGTTTAGACAGGATAGATTGAGTGAATCCTGAGAAGAGTATAAAGGCAGTAGGAGTACACTTAAGAGGGAAATCAGGAGGACAAAAATGGGACATGAGCTAGCTTTGGCAAATAGACTTAAGGAGAATCAAAAGGGTTTTTTCCAAATACATTAAGGACAAAAGGGTAACTAAGGAGAGAATAGGGCCCCTCAAAGATCAGCAAGGTGGCCTTTGTGTGGAGCCGCAGGAGATGGGGCAGATACTAAACGAGTATTTTGCATCAGTATTTACTGTGGAAAAGGACATGGAAGATATAGAAAGTAGCTAAATAGATGGTGACACCCTGCAAAATGTCCATATTACAGACGAGGAAGTGCTGGATGACTTGAAATGCGTAAAGGTGGATAAATCCCCAGGACCTGATCAGGTGTACCCGAGAACTCTGTGGGAAGCTAGAGAAGTGATTGCTAGGCCTCTTGCTGAGATATTTGTATCATCGATTGTCACAGGTGAGGTGCCAGAAGACTGGACGTTGGCTAACGTGGTGCTACTCTTTAAGAAGGGTAGTAAGGAGAAGTCAGGGAACTATAGATCAGTGAGCCAGACCTTGGTGGTGGGCAAGTTGTTGTAGAGAATCCTGAGGGACAGGATGTACATGTATTTGAAAAGGCAAGGACTGATTCGGGATAGTCAGCATGGCTTTGTGCGTGGGAAATCATGTCTCACAAACTTGATTGAGTTTTTTGAAGAAGTAACAAAGAGGATTGATGAGGGCAGAGTAGTAGATGTGATCTATATGGACTTCAATAAGGCGTTTGACAAGGTTCCCCATGGGATACTGGTTGGCAAGGTTGGATATCATGGAATACAGGGAGTACCAGCCATTTGGATACAGAACTGGCTCAAAGGTCGAAGACAGAGGGTGGTGGTGGAGGGTTGTTTTTCAGACTGGAGGCCTGTGACCAGTGGAGTGCCACAAGGATCGGTGCTGGGTCCTCTACTTTTTGTCATTTACATAAATGATTTGGATGTGAGCATAAGAAGTACAGTTAGTAAGTTTGCAGACGACACCAAAATTGGAGGTGTAGTGGACAGCGAAGAGGGTTACCTCAGATTACAACAGGATCTTGACCAGATGGGCCAATGGGCTGAGAAGCAGCTGATGTAGTTTAATTCAGATAAATGCAAGATGCTGCATTTTGGGAAAGCAAATCTTAGCAGGACTTATACACTTAATGGTAAGATTGTAGAGAGTATTGCTGAACAAAGAGACCTTGGAGTGCAGGTTCATAGCTCCTTGAAAGTGGAGTTGCAGGTAGAGAGGATAGTGAAGAAGGCATTTGGTATGCTTTCCTTTATTGGTCAGAGTATTGAGTACAGGAGTTGGGAGGTCATGTTGCGGATGTACAGGACATTGGTTAGGCCACTGTTGAAATATTGCGTGCAATTCTAGTCTCCTTCCTATCTGAAAGATGTTGCGAAACTTGAAAGGGTTCAGAAAAGATTTACAAGGATGTTGCCAGGGTTGGAGGATTTGAACTACAGGGAGAGGCTGAACAGACTGAGGCTGTTTTCCCTGGGGCATCGGAGGCTGGGGGGTGACCTTATAGAGGTTTACAAAATTATGAGGGGCATGGATATGTTAAATAGATAAAGTATTTTCCCTGAGGTGGGGGAGTGCAGAACTAGAGGGCATAAGTTTAGGGTGAGAGGGGAAAGATGTAAAAGGGACCTAAGGGGCAACTTTTTCACACAGAGTGTGGTGCGTGTATGGAATGAGCTGCCAGAGGAAGTGGTGGAGGCTGGTACAATTGCAACATTTAAAAGGCATTTGGATGGATATATGAATAGAAAGGGTTTGGAGGGATATGGGCTGGGTGCTGGCAGGTTGGATATCTGGTCGGCATGGACAGGTTGGACTGAAGGGTCTGTTTCCATGCTGCACATCTCTATGACTCTATGACTCTAAGTGTCAAGCAACAACAACAAGAATTTCACATTGACTTGCTGCAGTTTAATGCAACACCAGTGGAAAAAACATTACCATCCAAAGAACAAATCATGCTCAGAAGGTGATTGTGATAATCTTGCCTAGCAATTAATTGACTGACTATTCTGAGATGCAAAATATTCGAGGTGCAACCATTGAAGAATGAAGCAGATACATGACTAGTGAACAGATAGAAAACACCCTCTAATGTGTGCTCGGTAGAAAGTGGGTGGCAGAAAATCCAATTACAAATACCTGGAACCCAGCAAAGGTTTCTGAAAAATGCGATGAGCTCAGATCATAGAAAATTCTTACAGACCATGGTACTACATTGAGAAGAACCAAAACCAGGCTCAGACCAATGTAAACATGATAAACATACCCAAAGACAGTCAGAAAGATAACTGATGATGATTGCATGGTGATGTTGAGTGATAGCAACAAGCTACAGGATAAACAAGATGTTAACCAACAGCAAATGAAAACAACAGGGACCTCTCAGTCAGATGGACAATCATCAGTTCAAGATGAGTTGTCAAACCTCGAAGGTGCAGCTTTGAAATTTGAATTGTTAAACTTGCTAACTTTGTTTTTACCTGTTTGTACAATTTCAAATTGACAACACATGCTTATGTCTGATCATGTGTATCTGTTTGGGATTTCTTTTGCATTGAAAAAAGGAGTTGCTATGTTATGCCTCAAAGCTGCAGATTATAGTATGTAACCTAAGGATATAAAGATGCCAGACTTCATCTTAACTGGGGTCACTTGAAACATGACTTGAAACTGTTTGTAACCAAATAGGTTACTATTAGCCCAGAGACTGCAAAGTCTGTGACTGTGATGTACCTACTGGGAGCTGAATAAATATTTATGGAATCTTTCATCACTATGTTATTCATGTCCAATTATTATCTAATGAGAGCTAATATAAGTATTGGCCCATTAAATACAAAATTCCTGCTGAAGGCAAAAGCCCATTATATAGTGGCAGACTGTTTTGGAATTGCTTCTTAGAAGTGTTTTTAAATAGCTTTTGAAATTTTAGTTACCCAATCATCTGCAAGTCCTGAGTATGCGCTTCTCAGCAGCGTGCTTGGTGGCATAAGTTTACAGAAAGTAGCCTATGAACTGGCTCCCAGTACATTCACCATCCAATTAAGGATGACGAGTGGAAGAGGAATGTGAGGCAGAGAATGGAAGGGCCCACAAGAATGTCCTGCTGGGAGCCTAATCGGGAGAGATGAGTGCTGCTGGGAAGGAATGAGATCTGGACGGTACTTTGAAATGAAGCACTTCCAAAAGCTTCAAAATGTATTTACTAAACAAAAAGGCCGGGAATTGTAAAGGTTCCCAGAATGGACGGGGAGCCTCTGTAAGAATTCCTGTGAATTAAAATCAAAATTAAAAAAACTCTAGACAGCATTGGTGGAATGCAGTCATCTTCTTTGCTTGCCTCTCCCGAGCTGTGACATTTGTGATCTCAGAATTATTGCAGCATTGAAGGAGATGGCATGGCCCATCGTTGTCTGCACCAGCAATTGGGCTGCTCAGTTAGTGCCAATCTCTGACCTCCTCCTGTCATTTTGCACATTCTTCATTTTGACTGAGTCCAGTGGCTTTCAGACGCTGGGAAATCCACTTTGATGCGAGACCACACTGAGGATTCAGCCTGAAGACTTTTCCACTAATTTTATAGATCCAGGTATTCCAAACCTTCTTGTATGGACCCATACAAATTCTTCTTTGTTCTCATTCCAGTCGCAACTCATTTTCTCTTACCATCAATATGCTTACATTTTTTTTTAAAATTCTTTTGAAGCTTTCTATCAATTTGAAATATTATTTGTCCTCATGATTTTTTAAAAAACATTTTGGAGTTCAGTCTGCGCAGTTTCCTATTCTGGATGTTCAGGCCCTGTACAGTTGATTTCTAAAAAAAAATTACAACTGAACATTGAACTAATTTAATAACCTAAACTGGTTTCTGTAAGTTAATTCTATGTTTAAATTTCTATTTTAAATTGCCAGCATTTAAGAACTAAACAGACAAAATAATTGTGGTGAAATGCCATTTCATTGTCCCTCCACTACACTTGCGTAGGGGGAGTTAAAACCTTAATGTGGACATGGTCAGAAGATGTGCCATGTAGAGGTTTAATTTCTCCTTGGCGCCTAGTGTCTGGACTGGAGCCAAAAAAGCAAAGGTAAGTGATGTTTTTGAAGCACATATCTATACATGATCTTGCTACCACTGAACACAAGTGGGAGGACCGCATTCCACCAATGCTGTCTAGGGTTTTTTTTAAAATTTTAATTGCAGAATTGTGACTGTAGTCTTTAAAGCATTAACTCGTTTTCCACCCACTCCTGCTGCACAGTTAGCAAATAAGCACCATGTTATAACTGGTTATTTCATATCTGATGTTTTTGGGATGCTATCTGTGTGCTCAAATTTTCCAGGAACTGGAGATGTTTTGGGAGACCAAAGCAGGTTTAGTAAGAGATAATTAACCCCCTTTTTGAATGTGAGGAAAACACACATAGCTGATTTTTTTCCAAGTGGAAAGTGAGCCTACTGGCTGACTTATGTGAAATGGTAAGTGATCGTTAGCTACCATGTTTTTCCACTTCACCACTGGATTCCATAGTTTGGCATTATCTTAAGTTGGGGAGCAAGGAGAGTCAGCACTAAATCCCAGTTATCCATGTAATGTAGTGGAATGGCAGTACACATCCTTTAGACTGACTGACTGACTGACTATTTCCCTGGATGATGTTGTCTGAGCGATTTACTTGATAATATATTTCTCTACTCCCCTAGCAACAGCTGACTGGTTTACCTCCCACTTGCTGATATCTGTCTGGATTTATCCACAGCACTTGTATTGCTACAATACACAATATCTGCTGTATCAAAAAGGCAATAGCTTCTCAAAATCTAAGGGATTATAATTTTCAGACGGTTCTGCCTGGGTTGGATTGTGGTTTTCCTATGTTGCCAAAAACTTAGAACTTTCATTTGATTGGATGTGGTACAGGAAGTCTCCTGAAGGGTTAAATAGGAGTGACGGGGATTTAGCTTTGCTGACGGACACCAATTGTGAATAGGTGAAAAATGCCCTCTAGGACATATTGGTTCTGACTCACGAGAATTTGGCAAGCTGTTGTTCAGACACAGTATGTAAATTAAAAATAGCAATGTCTAGATTGGAAGGTGATAAGAAGCCACAGCCACATTTTTTCTGGCATCTGCGCTCTATGGGCTACTGAGGGAAACCAATTCTCTTACTTGAAAGGTTCACTGTTTACAGCCAGGAGCTGCTTTCTTCCCATTTAACAACCACAGCACGTGGAAGGTAACTGGTTTGTTTTCCGCTGTGCCTCTGATCTGAGAATTGCAGGTTTACGGCCACCACAATACATCATCTTGCTTTAAGGTAGGATCCAGTTTGCCAGTCACAGGCAAAAAAGAACAATGAACCACTGAATAAAACTTACTTGATTAGCAACTGGTGCCAATGACTGATAACAATCACAGCCAAGGAAAATAACTCTCTTCATTGATGGCCACTATTTTCCTTTCTGTTGCTGACACAGTCTATCAAGCATTAGACATAAAGTTTATTGTGCTTTAATTACATACAGGGAGACCTCTCTACCCCCTACCACCTCCGGCACACATGCACACACACACACACATAAATGTGTGTTATATGAAAATGACTGTATAGAAACCATGTGTTAGAAACCTCATGGTGCATTCTTTTCCATTCTCACTTGTGACAGAGACATAAGCACTGTGGAAATACTCTGTGATTGTTGTATCTTGTCCCATGTGTCCAATTGCCACACGAGTGGACTCCATGCTGTCTGCCCTGATGTACTGGCCATCATCTTAATGCAGTCCTTTCATTGCAGCTCCTTACAGTACTGCTAAGGACAAGGATAAATAGCTGTAATTATTTGTCTAGACAATAAAGAATGAGGACAGGATATTAAAAGTCAGGTGTGCCTACTTTTAAGAGCACCAGCAGCTCTTTTGCATTATTCACTGAGAACGGTTGTGAAATGAATGCTAAGTAATCTCTCGTCATCAGCTCTGCTTGTGAGGGCAGGCGTGACCCAGGCCCTTTAAAATGCTGAGAAATAGACATGATGGAGGCTATTTCACTTGAACTCTGACTGTGGATCTTAAGAACATTAATTTTAAATTAACTAACATCAAGAAGGAAAACTAAACACAAGGTAACGACTGTGTGGGAAAAATAATTGCAAATGCTGAACCCATATGTGGCATTAGCTGCTTTAACAATATTGGCTTGCATTGACAGTACAACCTTGATTATCCAAATATCAGTTTCCGAATTTTGGATTATCTGAACAAGATCTCAAGGACTCATAAAAATGGCGTTAGGTAACTCAGCATTCAGTTATCAGTTAAATGACATTATGACATGCATTGCTGGATAACCGAGACATATTCAGATAACTAGAACTCACAAATTACCTCTTGTTTACGATCAGATCAGTTATCCGAATAAAATACTCCCTGCCCGTCTCATTCGGATAATCAAGGATATACTGTATATGGTACCTTTGATATTGGAAATAATGCCACAAACTGATACACAGAAGCAACATTTTTTTAAAAAATGAACATGGATATATTAGGAGGGACTGAGCAAAAACTGAGACAAAGATATCAACTTTCAGGAAGGTTTTGAATAAGGTGACAGAAGTAGAGCAGCAGAGAATTTTGGAAGATAATTTCAGAACATGGGCCTACTGACTGAAAATACAACTAAGTAAAAACAAGGACTGCAGATTTTGGAAACCAGACTCTAGATTAGAGTGGTGCTGGAGAAGCACAGCAGGTCAGGCAGCATCTGAGGAGCAGGAAAATCAATGTTTTGGGCAAAAGCCCTTCACCAGGAATAGAGGCAGGGTGCCTGCAGAGTGGAGTGATAAATGAGAGGGGGGTGGGGGTGGGGAGAAAGTAGCATAGAGTACAATAGGTGAATGGGGGTGGGAATGGGGGTGATAGGTCAGAGAGGATGATGGGGGAAGATAGCAAAGAGTACAATGGGTGAATGGGGGTGGGGATGAAGGTGATAGGTTCAGAGAGGAGGGTGGAGTGGATAGATGGAAAGGAAGATAGGCAGGTAGCACAGGTCATGAGGGTGGTGCTGAGCTGGAAGGTTGGAGCTGGGGTGAGGTGGGGAAGGGGAAATGAGGAAACTGGTGAAATCCATGTTGATGCCATGGGGTTGAAGAGTTCCGAGGCGGAAGATGAGGCGTTCTTCCTCCAGGCGTCGGGTGGTGAGGGAGCGGCGGTGGAGGAGGCCCAGGACCTGCATGTCCTCTGTCAATGGTGGATTAAAATTAAGCCAAGAATTTGAAATGAGCAGAAAAGGAGAGTTTTGGGAATGTAGGAAGTTGCAAAGATGGGAGAGTCACAATCATGAAGAAATTTCTACGCAAGATGACATATATACATTTGGATTAGAAGCAGAAGCAGGCTTATTTTACCCTCAAGTCTGCTTTGCCAATCAATAAGGTCATTGCTGATTTGTTTGTGTTTTAAATTCCATATTCCCAGTTTTGATTCTGTTGCCTAACAATAAACTATCTGTCTCCATCTTAACAACATTCAATAGCACTGGCTCCACCATCTTCTAAGGCAAACTGTTCCGAAGTCACATAGCTCTCTGAGAGAAATGAAGCTTTGCCCTGTACTTTGGTACATGTGACAATAAATCAAATCAAATTAAATCTTCCTCATCTCTATTCTAAAAGGGGGACCCATACTTTTAAAACAATGTCTCTTAATTCTGGCTCACCCACATCTTTTCCATGCTAACATTGTCAAGACTGTTCTTCAATGAAGTCACCCCTCGGTCATCTAAACCCCAATGAAAATAAGCCTTGGTCTCACCAACCTTGCCTCATAAGACAAACTACTCATTCCAATCTAGTCTGAGTTTTAGGAGAGCAGGATTTAGTGCGGGTTTGGGTATGACCAAGTTCTCAATGAGTTGACATTTACAGAGGGTCAGGGATGGGCAACAGCCAAATATTACTGGAGTTATCAAGAAGGAAGCAGAGGAAGGCAATGCCATAAGTTTCATTTGAAGCTGGAGTAAGGCATTGGAAGAAGTCAGCATCCATGACCGATTCCTTAAATTTCCCTTTTAAAGTCAATAAAATGCTAGCTTTTCAAGCTTTCTGTCATAAATGTAATCCTTCAATCCTAGAATAATTTGGTTAGTTGTTGTTTTGTGGCCAGAAGTTGAAGTGAAGGTGAAGTCCAAAGATGTGCAGGTTAGATGGATTGGCCATGGGAAATGCAGCGTTACAGGGATAGGGTAGAGGGGTGGGTATGGGTCGGATGCCCTTTGGAGGGTCAGTGTGGACTCACTGGACCAAATGGCCACTTCCACACTGTGGGGAATCTATGATTCAATTAAAAGTGCTATATAAATACAAGCCTTTTTATATCAGATTAATTATCTTTAGAGAAACTAAATGCAGCTTTTAATTATGTTTTTATCATCAGTTGAAAATATTACTGAGACAGATAGGAAAAAGTGTCAGAAAGGGAAAGTAAAATTGTTATGGTATGTGAGCTAATCATTTATTGGGCTGAAACCACTGGTTGAGTTTTAAAAGACCTGACAGGAGCAACAGCTTTTATGATGGCTAATCTTTAATATAACTCTACCTGAAAATTACAAAGCTATTATAATAAGGCAGAGTGACTAGAAGATCCCATCAGAAACAATTGCAAGATGAATGTAAAAGACCCTATTTCTTAACCCATTCATAAGACAGCCATAAATAGGTATGGAACAAGACATTACACGCAATCACTTTGGACAAAAGAGTTGACAGAAGGAAACTCTTCTAGCTAAGATCTGACAGTGTCTAAACTATCGTCCTGAAGGAAAGTTGCAGTGACTGTGTTTGGGAAATTGGTCAGTTGGTGAGCAGAGGTCATGTGATAAGTCAACTACCCCTCTTTTAATAAGCTGTTTTTTTTTCTGGGACATAAGGAGAGATGCCAAAGAAGCATAATTTCTCTCCACTCATCCTACAAGCTTGAACCCTGCCTATTGAATAAACAGCCATGCACCACAGTGTTTTAAGAATCAACCCTACAGCTGCTGTTTCCAGAAGCAAGGTAACAGGTCATCAGCCACCATCTGTAACAGGTAATATTCCTGATGAAGGGCTTATGCCCGAAATGTTGATATACCTGCTCCTCGGATGTTGCGTGACCTGCTGTGCTTTTCCAACGCCACACTCTCGACATCTGTCAACTTTGTTAGGACTTCTAATGCAAAATCCAGAAAAACCATAAAGTCCATTCTGAAACCATTTAAATCACTAATCAACAAGATCTGTATACTACCAACTTATTTTGGACTCTTAAGATCACACTTTGAAACTTAGTTGTGCGTTTATTCCATGAATGTGTCAGAGTCAGCATTTTCATTATTTTTATTAAATTTGGGTGTTAATTACAATAATTACTATTCTTCCTTCTGGCTGTCTTTGTTGTGGTCAGTGGGCAATAAGTAAAGAAGGAAGTCATTCCAGCTTTTCTAAGTTGGCCATAACAAAAACAGATATATCATTAAATCTGACATTTTGAAAACCTCCAAAAGCAATTAAAAACTGAAGGAACAAGACTTTACAATTTCAGCAGTTAACTTTCGATGTCACTGAAGTCAATTGACAGATATGAACACTCATTATTTTGATAAAAAGGTAATGACAAATCTTAACTTTTTGTCATGAGTTTAGTTTGTATCTACTACGTTAATCTAGAAGCTTCATCACCATTCAATGTATGTTAATGGTTTTTGTAAAGCGATTGGCAGCACAATTTGAGCAGAAAGTTTTAAATAATATTATTTAACTCCACATTGTCTGAAACTGCTTATGCTTAAAAAAAGGATGGGTAACATTTGCCTCACTGTCTTTACAGCAAAATCTATGTCAATGGAATTCGGACCAATCTATTTTTTTTCAAGAATGGCTTTAGCCTACAACAGACCTCTCCATCACACACTGCACCTCAGATTTGATTGGGATTTTATTAGAGTGTACTTGTATTAAAATCAGAATTGCTTTCCCATGTGAACCAGTGAAGGCTTGTCCTTATCAAACATTTACATATGGACGTGTTTTTAGCTGGTGTTGTGATCCATCCCCTACCCCTAACTTCTCACCATAATTTCATTGTTGCAAACTGAACACAGCTAGTGGAGCTGAGGCTTCTTAGTGATACAGTTGTCTCTGAATTGAGTTTAAGTCCCACTCCAGAATGTGAGTTATCACTCTAGAGTAATACTGAGGGAATTCTGTACTGTCATGGGTGCCATCATGTGGCAGAGCGGTATTGTTCCTACCTTTGAGCCAGAAGGTCTATGTTCGAAGTCTCACCTACCTCTGGATATGTCATGTTAAAAATAGCCAGACAAAATGTAAATCTACTGGACTACTTGAGTTGATGCTTTTGTATATTGCTCCCGTAGGGAAGTTCTGTTAAAAGTAGTCTCAGCATCTATTTTCCAGCTACTGTTATGAAATGGAGGTGCAGTTGAGATGGCATCAGTGTGTGAATCTCTAATTTGATCACTCAATATATTCAATGTTGTATTAGAGAAATATGTTGATCTGAATTATCATTTTACATTAAGTATTCAATACATAGTAATTTCACCTAGTGTTCCATTATGCTACTTCTGGTGCATTTTTCAGATATTTGTGTTGTGGTTCAATACACAGTAAACCACAGATGTAATGAGATCTTAACCACCACCTACCACTTAAAAGAATATTGTACACTTGATGCAGCTGTGTGAACTTACTGACACCTCTATTTTAATCCATATGGTAAAAGAAGCATTGTGCGGAATGACACTTTTGAATACATTAGATTGCTTGTTTTGGGGAGATCACTCTTAAGTTTAAAATCTGCCTTGACATGCAAGTTCTGGCAAAGCCATGTTTAAGTCCCATCCCAATCTCATTTTACAAACCTGGGCTTTGTTTGAATGACAAACTCTTTACTGCTTTTTACTCACAGCTACAACCAAATGACAATATATCATCATCACGTGATCTAACTAAAATTTTGGATTCGACTGGATACTGTCCTGCAATTAAATCCAGATGGTGCATTGTTTGATTTACTTGAGTTTGACTGGCTGAAGAAATTGAGGATAGTTCTGTAAAGCATTAGTATAGTCTATTTCTCTGGAAGTTTGAAATTGGATATTATGCAAACCACAGCCAAATGGATGACATGATGATTCAGATGGAGTCTCACCATTCTTCTTCAAAGGCAGTCCCTTGATATTATGGATGACTTTATTCCGCACTGGAGTTGTGGGCCCTGAGGTGACTAAACTGGATTCTTACACCAGGCCCCAGGCTGGGCTGGATGCACTAGATAACACTAGTGGGATGCTTATGTTTTTTCAAGCTCCTTTCACAGTTTACACTTGGCCTGCACCAGGGTTTGTCTTAAACTGGTTGTCATCTTTCTGGATGCTTCTCTACCAGTTTGAGAAAGAGATTCCCACGAATTGGTTGGAATTTTGTATTTTTTCAGCGAGACTTTGAGGATGTTTTTCAAGTGTTTCCTTTGGTAACCACTTGCCATGATGAAGTACAGAATTCAGAGAGCATTACAGGAGGCTGTGTCAGATATGCAGACGGTGTGGCCCATCCAACACAGCTGACATATCATACTCAATACCTGAGTGAGGGACACTGATATTGGAGCCCCTAACCTGCTACTAGGCTCGCAGGAGTTTGCAGAGACATCACTAATGACATCTCCTTTGTAATTTGAGATTTCTGCAAAGCGTTCAGAAAGGCAGATAATGTCACTATACTGTAGACCATGAGCTTGGTGCCATGTTTCAAATCTTTATCTTTGAAAACTCTGTTCCTCAGATGGCTAAAGGCTGTACTGACACACAGGAGTTAATACTGAATTTCATCATCAATATCTGCTCTCAATGAGCAGAGGGCCCAGAGATATGTGGTATTAATCCACATTGTCCAGTGGCTCCCTGAAATGTGAGAATGTGAAGTATGAATTTGTAAGCATATAACAGATGAGTTTGCATGAAGTGCATAAAATATTTTTGGACTATTCAGTGCAAAGAATAAAAATTGCTTTTTACTTTAGTTAAACAACTTAGTAAATTTTTTTTAAAAATAACATCCTTATCCCTAACGTTTTTTGATCCATTTCTGTCTCATTTCCACGTATCCTACATTAACTGATAGAGCCTACCCACATCCTTCAGGAAAGCAATGCACTGAATCAGACCTAACAGGTTTAAGGGTTCCTGATCTAATATTTGCTCATCTACTGCAGATATAGCATGGAAGGCAACAGTGGAATTAGCCTCCTCAACTGTTGGTGGCAAAATGTGCATAGAATCAGCTTGTTCAAACTAATTCACATTTCCTGAATATCACAGTGGCTGGACTGACTTCCAGGAGTTATGAAATATGATACAAAAACAATATATTGCAGATGTTCGAAATCTAAAATAAAGAGAACATGCTAGTTCTACTCAAAGGTCAGGCAACATCAAGACAGAGAGGAACAGAGTTCATGTTTCAGGTCAATGACTTTTCCATTTTGACTATCGGTCATCAAACTAAACATTATTTCTGTTTCTCTCTCCACACGGACACTGTCAGACTGCCAAGTATGTCCATTGTATCTGTTTATATAGGAAATCTGAAATCATTGAATTAGATCATTTTATACTTGGCTGCAAACATCAATTGACAAGTCCCACTTCAGCTCATTCCTCACTGCTATCTTGTGTTCTGGCTGCCAATCACTGTGGGTAAATCTATACTACATACTATTATAAGGTCGATAAACGTGGTTTATCTAAAATGAACTTCTTTCTTCTGATTGTTACACCGTGAGCTTTGATGGACAAAATGGGTTCATTAAAAGGAAGAAAATTGGACTCAAAATTGTTGAAGTGGCCTCCTAGCCATAGATTGAGGCAAACTTCATAAGATCCATATGGAATAGTCAAAGCTGTCTGTACTGAAGTCACATTTTATCTAAAGACATTGAAATCAGGCCTCTGGATCAGTGTCAAACAATTCACATCTCCTGTTTAATTTGCATATGTATGATAATTTCCCATATTTGTAGTTCAAAAGCCTGTCTGCCAATCAGCCATATTGGAAATACAATGCAGCTAGACTCAGGAATATACATCGGACTATATTTCAACAGCCCATTTTGAGCAAAGAGAGAAGAAAAAAAGAATTTGTGACAACAAGAGCTGGAATTCTCTTTTCTAACCTGTTTCTCTCATTATCTCAGAAAACAGTACCCAGCTGAAAAGCAGCTTTGGAAAAATACATGCACCAAGAACTCAAGAGATTGATTGACTCTGCAAATAATTCTGTGATTTATCAACTGTGGCCTCAAGTTTAAAATCTAACATGTCAAAGCCTCTCAGGACTTTTAAAATATATAGCCTTTTTTTTCCCAATCGGTACCAAACACATTCCCTTTTAAAATTATTATGTGAACTTGCATGTGAGAAAGTTTCATCATTGTTGTCTTTTTTTTATGGTTAACAATTTTAAAAAGTCATTGTCACTCAGGAAACCATTGTTCATTTGCTCTTTCATTTTCTAGAGAACTACATTTTCACTCAAGTGTGACAGCTGATTGCTGAATAGAATTGTGGTTACAGACCAAGATTGGGGTTAAGAAAAGAAAGCTGATTTTACCTCTTCAATTAGTCAATATAACTTTTTATTGCATTTATTCTTTTCTGAGATGTGGGCATGACTGACAATGGGGACATTTACCTCCCGCCCATAATTTCCCTGGACAATTGTCAGTACAGAATTTCAGGATTATTATCCAATGAAGTGAAGAAGATGGTGATATTTTTCCAAGTTAAGCTGGTATGAAGTTTGGAGGGAAACATCCAGGTACTGGTGTTCCCAAGCATCTGGTGTTTTTGAACTCCGAGGTGGCAGATATCATTGGATTGGAAATGGCTAATGAAAGAGCCAGGCTGAGTTGCTGCAATGTGTTTTTAAGATGGTACATACTGTTATCTCCGTGCATTAGGGTGGAGGGAATGAATGTTGAAGGTGATTACTGAGATGCCAATCAAGAGTGTTGCTTTGACTGAAATGATGGCATGATCCTTGATGCTGTTGGAGTGCCATTCATCCAGACAGGAGGATGAAATTCAACTATTTTCCTGATTTGTCCTAGTAGATGGGGAGTAGGTATTATGGAATCAGGAGGTGAATTACTCACTCCAGAATTCCTTGCTTCACACTTAAAGGATCACTTCAGGTTGTGAGAAATTATTCAGGGGGTCTATGTAGGAGAAACTGATTAGATGAGGGCAGTTCAAGTAGCTCAACAGGGAACCCCAAATAAGGGATGTCAATTCTAGGAATTGACTAGCTTTTAAAGTCACCAACTCATGCTCACTGCCTGTTTACAACAGGAGATGGCATGATTGATTAAGGAAGAGTTGGCCAATTTTGCTTCTGCTCCAAACTCAATATTGGAAGCCTAAGTGGGCCATGACATTCCCCTTCAAGAATATATTATGACCCCCATAGAGATTGATTATACTTGGTCTCACTTCTTGGCTTGAATAAGATCAAGGCCTACCTGCTCCTGAATGTCTCTTTTAATCATAAAGGAGTTTGGTTTTTTTCTGTTTTTCTGATGACTGTTACTTCTCCCTCCCTATTCTTTAACCATGCTTTCTGCTCTGGCTTTAAAGTTGACCAAGGTTTCACCCTCTATCTACTAATACACCACCTCCACTGCTTTTCACTGTGGCTTTTTACTAGTTGTTTTACTTTCTCATGGTCTGACGTTTAGGTTGAGGTTATGTTCTAAAACTGATACAACTGCTTTTAACCTCTTTCTCTCTTAGAAGTCAGCTTGCAAATGCATATAACTCAGTGGTGTTACTTTGTAATTGAATAAAGCTAATCCCAGTCTGCTTTCCAGTGCATCACATTCCTCATTGCTCTTTCCATCACAAATTTGGCAATGCAAAATGGAATCCTTCTTGTTTTGCAAAATTCTTGGCCACTGTCCTGGTTGTCATGCTCTTGCTTTGCACTTTATGATACCTAAATACCTGGGGGGTAGGGGGGCATGGTGATTCAGTGGTTAACACTGCTGCCTCTCAGTGTCAGGAACCCAGGCCCGACTCCACCCTTGGGTGACTGTCTGTGTAGAGTTTGCCCCGGTTTCCTTCAATAGTCCAAAATGTACAAGCTAGTTGGATTGGCCATGCTAAATTACCCAAGGTCCAGGGATGCACGGGTTAAGTGTGTCAGCCATTGGTAATGTAGGATTATAGGATAGGAGGCGGGATGCTCTTTGTCGGGTTGATGGGGACTTTTCGGGTGAATGGCCTGTCTCCACACTGTAGGCATTCTATGATAGATGCAACCCTGCCCCGACACATAGGGTTTCTGTAGAAATACTCTTCGCATCAGCTTGGGTATCACCATTCTATGGTTGTATACTGATTCATTTTCCATCATTGTACCTTTCTAGCACTTGATCTGCTCGGCTATAGTTCAACCATTTTTGCTAACTGAGTTATCACAGCTGTGCACTCCTTGCCAGATTTTTGAACTCCTTAAATTTCACTGACATTTTCCTCACTTGCTGAGAAAATGTCAGTTATTGCTGTACAATTAGACTCGATTTCTTCTACAAGAATAAAATCATCTTTTTCTGCTCAATCCACTGCTGTCCTTCATGGATAAAAGCACTTTTAGTTTCTTTTGATCCTAATAATGCTACTGAAGACTTTTGGTTCTTTTCATCTGGAAATTTGGTTTGTGAGTAATGTGCATCCATTTCCATATAACTGTTAACTCTCCCTTCTCTGTTTCTGTTCAGTCTCCATCAAAGCTTTTGATGTAAAATATATTGGTTTTCACATTCCATTACTATGCACTTGGATATGGACTATAATATTTCTCAGAAGATACATCCACTACTGCAATGAATAATTTGGGTTGTGATGTGCTGAAACATCAATAGAAAGTAACTTTTATTCTTCTCAAAAGATGCAGTCTACTCTTGATTCAAATCATTGGCTTTTTTTCCAAAAGCTCTCTTATGCACTGAGTAAGACTGATTATGTAGATGTAAGATTTCCAACTTGATTCCCAGTGCCTAAGAAGGAATGTGCAATTTCCATACACTTCAATGCTACAGTCTCACTTTTTCATCCTTGGATTCACTATGATGCCTTGTTCTTCGAGAAGGTGCAGTAGGAGTGTTATTGTCTTTCTAGATAATTGACATTTCTCACAGAGAGTAAAGCCTGCATTCTGTCTACCTTTCCTGAAGAAGGGCTCAGGCCCGAAACGTCGATCCTCCTGCTCCTTGGATGCTGCCTGACCTGCTGCGCTTTTCCAGCAACACATTTTCAGCTCTGATCTCCAGCATCTGCAGTCCTCACTTTCTGTTTATCTTTAACATGATCCTGGGTAATCCAAGATGGAGGATAGGAAAAATTTCTGGCTGTAAGAGCCGCTTCTTTTTTTTGAGGTATTTTAGGTGCTGGAGGTGATTGCCTTTAATTCCAGGAGCAGCAATTACTGTTTTATATGCTGTTGCATTGTTTTGGAACTTTGGAAAAAAAAAGTCAAAACAACAGCAGTTTTAAAAGGGAGAAGAGCAGACAAAGGGATGCACATGGTTAGGACAGTGCAGGAGAGAGAGAGAGAGAGAGAGAGAGTGAACCTGCAGTTATTGCCTTTGCTGTTTTTGAATTCATGTGTTGCTGGACATCGGAGTGCATCTGGGAAAATTAACAAACAGTGAAATTCACAACTAATCTTGGAGGAACTGTTGGGCGAAATTCACAGCACAGAATCAGATAAGTTAACTGTTGTTTTAAGTCTGTCCAAGATACAGGCTGTATTAGTGAGTATAGTGGGTTCTTTCTTGATAATATGTTTTTGGAGATAAGTCTCTTGATTAAACTTAAAATATAAGCCAAAACTCTTAATTTAACCTGGGGCAGTGTTTTGTAGAGGAATAAGATGGTGTTATTTTCTGGGTCTGCAGATTGTGAAGGAGCAAAAATGGCCTTTGCAGTGATAAGTACTTCTTGTCAGATGTGGGAGTTTAAAGAAAGTTTAAGGGTTACTGTGGATTATATCTGCCATAAATGCTGTTGGATGCGAATCTTATCAGATCGAGTGAATCGTTTGGAGAGACAGATAGAAGAGATGAGGAATTTGCAACAACAACAGTATGTGATGGATGGCAGTTATAGGAAGGGGGGAAAGTCTCGGATACAGTCACATAGATGGGTTAACTCCAGGAAGGGTAAGAGAGGTGGCACTGAGGGCAGGAGTCTTTTGTGGATATACCCATTTCAAACAGGTATGCTGTTTTGGAAAATGTAGGGGGTGATGTATTCTCAGGGGAACGTAGCACGAACAGCCAAGTTTCTGGTAATGAGACTGACTCTAATGCAACGAGGGGTATGTCAGCTTCCAAGAGATCAATTGTGTTAGGGGATTCTGTAGTCTGAGGTACAGACAGACGTTTCTGTGGCCAGCAGAGAAAAAGCAGAATGGTGTGCTGTTTCCCTGGTGCCAGAATCAAGGATGTCTCAGAGAGGGTGCAGAATGTTCTCACGGGGGAGAGGGGCCAAGCAGGAGGTCATTGTCCACATTGGAGCCAACGATATAGGAAGGGAAAAAGTTGAGATTCTGAAGGGAGATGACAGAGAGTTAGGCAGAAATTTAAAAAGGAGGTCCTCAAGGGTAGTAATATCTGCTACGAGCTAGTGAGTACAGGAGTAAGAGGATAGAGCAGATGAATGCATGGCTGAGGAGCTGGTGTATGGGAGAATTAAACTGCATTTATTTCAATGCAAGGGGCCTAACAGGGAAGGCAGATGAACTCAGGGTATGGTTAGAAACATGGGACTGGGATATCTTAGCATTACGGAAACATGGCTCAGGGATGGGCAGGACTGGCAGCTTAATGTTCCAGGATACAAATGCTATAGGAAGGATAGAAAGGGAGGCAAGAGAGGAGGGGGAGGGCATTTTGATAAGGGATAGCAATACAGCTGAACTGAGGAAGGATATTCCCGGAAATACATCCAAGGAAGTTAGTTGGGTGGAACTGAGAAATAAGAAAGGGATGATCACCTTATTGGGATTGTATTATAGCCCCCCTAAGAGTCAGAGGGAAATTGAGAAACAAACTTGTAAGGAGATCGCAGCTATCTGGAAGACTAATAGGGTAGTTATGGTCGGGGATTTTAACTTTCCAAACATCGACTGGGACTGCCATAGTGTTAAAGGTTTAGATGGAGAGGAATTTCTTCAGTATGTACAAGACAATTTTCTGATTCAGTATGTGGATGTACCTACTAGAGAAAGTGCAAAACTTGACCTACCCTTGGGAAATAAGGCAGGGCAAGTGACTGAGGTGTTAGTGGGGGAGCACTTTGGGACCAGTGACCATAATTCTATTCGTTTTAAAATCGTGATGGAAGAGGATAGACGAGATCTAGAAGTTGAAGTTCTAAATTGGAGAAAGGCAAATTTTGACGGTATTAGGCAAGATCTTTCAAAAGCTGATTGGAGGCAGATGTTTGCAGGTAAAGGGACAGCTGGAAAATAGGAAGCCTTCAGAAATGAGATAGCAAGAATCCAGAGAAAGTATATTTGTGTCAGGGTGAAAGGGAAGGCTGGTAGGTGTAGGGAATGCTGGATGACTAAAGAAATTGAGGTTTTGGTTAAGAAAAAGAAGGAAGCATATGTCAGGTTCAGACAGGATAGATTGAGTGAATTCTTAGAAGAGTATAAAGAAAGTAGGGGTATACTTAAGAGGGAAGTCAGGAGGGCAAAAAGGGGATATGAGATAGTGTTGGCAAATAGAATTAAGGAGAATTCAAAGGGTTTTTACAAATATATTAAGGACAAAAGGGTCACTAGGGAGAGAATAGGGCTCTTCAAAGATCAGCAAGGCGGCCTTTGTGTGGAGCCACAGAAAATGGGGGAGACACTAAATGAATATTTTGCATCAGTATTTACTGTGGAAAAGGATATGGAAGATATAGACTGTCGGGGAATAGATGGTGACAACTTGCAAAATGTCCAGATTACAGAGGAGGAAGTGCTGGATGTCTTGAAACGGTTAAAGGTGGATAAATCCCCAGGACCTGATCAGGTATACCCGAGAACTCTGTGGGAAGCTAGAGATGTGATTGCTGGGCCTCTTGCTAAGATATTTGTATCATTGATAGTCACAGGTGAGGTGCCAAAAGACTGGAGATTAGCAAACGTGGTGCCACTGTTTAAGAAGGGCGGTAAAGACAAGCCAGGGAACTATAGACCGGTGAGCCTGACCTCAGCAGTGGGCAAGTTGTTGGAGGGAATCCTCAGGGACAGGATGTACATGTATTTGGAAAGGCAAGGACTGATTCGGGATAGTCAGCATGGCTTTGTGTGTGGGAAATCATGTCTCACAAACTTGATTGAGTTTTTTGAAGAAGTAACAAAGAGGATTGATGAGGGCAGAGCAGTAGATGTGATCTATATGGACTTCAGTAAGGCGTTTGATAAGGTTCCCCATGAGAGACTGATTAGCAAGCTTAGATCTCATGGAATAAAGGGAGAACTAGCATTTGGATACAAAACTGGCTCAAAGGTAGAAGACAGAGGGTGGTGGTGGAGGGTTGTTTTTTCAGACTGGAGGCCTGTGACCAGTGGAGTGCCACAAGGATCAGTGCTGGGTCCTCTACTTTTTATCATTTACATAAATGATTTGGATGTGAGCATAAGAGGTACAGTTAGTAAGTTTGCAGACGACACCAAAATTGGAGGTGTAGTGGACAGCGAAGAGGGTTACCTCAGATTACAACAGGATCTGGACCAGATTGGCTAACAGGCTGAGAAATGGCAAATGGAGTTTAATTCAGATATATGTGAGGTGCTGCATTTTGGGAAAGCAAATCTTAGCAGGACTTATACACTTAATGGTAAGGTCCTAGGGAGTGTTGCTGAACAAAGAGACCTTGGAGTGCAGGTTCATAGCTCCTTGAAAGTGGAGTCGCAGGTAGATAGGATAGTGAAGAAGGCATTTGGTATGCTTTCCTTTATTGATCAGTGTATTGAGTACAGGAGTTGGGAGGTCATGTTGCGGCTGTACAGGACATTGGTTAGGCCACTGTTGGAATATTGCGTGCAATTCTAGTCTCCTTCCTATCGGAAAGATGTTGTGAAACTTGAAAGGGTTCAGAAAAGATTTCCAAGGATGTTGCCAGGGTTGGAGGATCTGAGCTACAGGGAGAGGCTGAATAGGCTGGGGCTGTTTTCCCTGAAGCGTCGGAGGCTGAGGGGTGACCTTATAGAGGTTTACAAAATTATGAGGGGCATGGATAGGATAAATAGACAAAGTATTTTCCCTGGGGTGGGGAGTCCAGAACTAGAGGGCATAGGTTTAGGGTGAGAGGGGAAAGATATAAAAGAGACCTAAGGGGCAACGTTTTCATGCAGAGGGTGGTATGTGTATGGAATGAGCTGCCAGAGGATGTGGTGGAGGCTGGTACAATTGCAACACTTAAGAGGCATTTGGATGGGTATATGAGTAGGAAGGGTTTGGAGGGATATGGGCCGGTTGCTGGCAGGTGGGACTAGATTGGGTTGGGATATCTGGTCGCTGTGGACAGGTTGGACTGAAGGGTCTGTTTCCATACTGTACACCTCTATGACTCTATGACTGTATGACCCTGACTCTCTGGACATACTCCTTCATTTTACCATGCACCAGATGGCAACTGGTTGCTACTTCCCTTCCACGATTCTAGAAATTGCCTTTTGCAAATTCTCGAGCATACAGGAAATCCTAAAAGATAGACATTTGAAACAATAGCATTTGAATGGTGTATTAAATGTAATCAGCAATGTTGACTCTTGGTTTAAGTGGTAACTGTCAAACCCACTGTTTGCATCCAGTTTTATAAAAAAACTTGCTTGTCATCAATTTTGCTAAGCTTTCGACAACAGATAAATTTCCCTGCTTCTGCTTTCATTTAACTGAGTGAGAGCGACGCACTATCTTAGTTCTCCATTTGTCCTGGGAACAGACATTAGCTCTCAGCACTATTGTCAGTTCTGGCACCAGTGATAGAACAGAACATTACAGCACAGTACAGGCCCTTCGGTCCTCAATGTTGCACTGACCTGTGAAACCAATCTGAAGCCCATCTCAACTACGCTATTCCATTTTCATCCATATGTTTATCCAATGGCTATTTAAATTCTCTTAAGGTTGGCAAGTCTAGTACTGTTGCAGGCAGTGCTTTCAATGCCTCTACTACTCTTTGAGTAAAGAAACTACCTCTGTCACCTATTCTATATCTATCACCCATCAATTTAAAGCTATGTCATCTCATGCTAACCATCACTATCCAAGGAAAAAGGCTTTCACTGTCCACCCTGTCTAATTCTCTGATTATCTTATATGTCTCAATTAAGTCACCTTTCAACTTTCTTCTGTCTAATGAAAACAGCCTCAAGTCCCTCAGCCTTTCCTCACAAGACCTTACCTCTATAGCAAGCAACATCCTAGTAAATCTCTTCTAAATCCTTTCCAACGCTTCCAAATCCTTCCTATAATGCAGTGACCAGAACCGTACACAATACTCCAAGTGCAGCCACATCAGAATTTTGTACATCTGCAGCATGACCTTGTGGTTCTGAAACTCAATCCCTCTACTAATAGAAGCTAACACACCATATGCCTTCTTAACCCTACCAACCTAGGTGACAACTTTCGGGGATCTATATACATGGACACCGAGATCCCTCTGCTTATCTACATTACCTAGAATCTTACCATTAACCCAGTACTCTGCATTCTTGTTACTCCTTCCAAAGTGGATCACCTCACATTTTTCCGCATTAAACTCCATTTGCCACCTCTCATATGAGCCCACTTTCAGCTTAACTTACTCGTTGAGATGTTGTATTTTCTATCAATGGGTGAGGAATTTTCCTTGGTATGCACAAGCAGATGATTTTAACCTCTTCTTGCAGAATAATGTGATACTCCTGCTTCAGCTGGTCTAAACTTGGGAATAACTTTGGAAATGCTTGCCAAAATTCTGTCTTACCTTCATTCTAAAGTACTGTACTTTATTCCTCAGTATGTATAATGTTTCACTGACATTTCACTGGATGACTAAGTTTTGTAGTGATTTGTCCATGCACCTTAAGACATGTGCCTTGCGAATCTTGGAGTTTTATATTAGCTTGACTGAATTTCACAAGTTTCAACCACGACAAGATGTCTGCCTATACTGAAACAGTGGCTCCTGCGTTGAATTTAAATTCTGTTTCAAACCGTTGCTCCAGAAACTTGAGCTAGCCTAAGAACGTTGCCCTCACCTTTTTTTCTGTATCTTTAGTTTCTCTTGTTGCATGGTTTCCCTTTATTTGGAAATTATCCTTTTCATTTGGCAAGACATTACTTTTTTTTGAGGTAACGAAGGTGCAGAGAACTTGCAATATTTTCCCATGTGTTCCAACAGGCCACATTTAATGCATTCATACCCTTCTGTTGGAACTGCATTAACATTTATGATTCTATTCAGGGCCACATCTTAGTTAAGTCTAATGTGATTGATGATGTTGATTGGTAATTTGGTAGGCTTTTGTATTGATGGTGACATCATCTTGAAGGGTGAGAAAGATAGATTCTCGATCAGTAGGGAAACAAGGCTTATATATAAAGCACAGGCAAGTGGCTGTGAGGAGTGTCAGATCAGCCATAATTCCTATTGAATGGTGGAGCAGGTGCAAGGGGTCAAACAGCCTATTCCTGTTCCTATTTCTTGTGGTCTTGGTGCCTATCCATCCAACCATGTCCTCAATGGTTCCTTGCAATATTGATGGAATTTAGGCCATGATTTCTGTGTGCGTAGTGAATTTGATTGTCTGTTCCAATGTAAAATCCTTTTTGGACTGAAAAAGAGGAGGAGATGGCCTAATGGTATTATCACTGGACTGTTAATTGAGAGACTTTAGATTAGAGTGGCGCTGGAAAAGCACAGCAGGGCAGGCAGCATCCGAGGAGCAGGAAAATCAACGTTTCAGGCAAAAGCCCTTCATCAGGAATGGAGGCAGGGAGCCTCCAGGGTGGAGAGATAAATAGTGGGGGAGGGGGCTGGGGAGAAGGTAGCAAAGAATACAATAGGTGAATGGGAGTGGGGATGGAGATGATAGGTCAGAGAGGAGGGTAGGGGAAGGTAGCAAAGAGTACAATGGGTGGATAGAGGTGGGGATGAAGGTGATAGGTCAGAGAGGAGGGTGAAGCGGATAGGTGGGAAGGGAGATTGGCTGTTAGGACAGGTCATGAGGATGGTGCTGAGCTGGAAGGTTGGAACTGGGGTAAAGTGGGGGGATGGGAAATGAGGAAACTGGTGGTAATTGAGAGACCCAGGTTCATTTCTCCCCACTGCAGGTGGAATTTGAATTCAATGAAAAACTGTAATTCAGAGTCCAATGATGACCACAATCCATTGCTGATTTTCAGAAAAATAACCCACATGGTTCACTAACATCCTTTAGGAAAGGAAACTGCTATCCTTACCCTGGTCTGGCATATGTGTGACTCCAGACCAACAGCAACATGGCTGAACAATTAGGGCTGGGCAATAAATGCTGGCCGAGCTAGTGCCACTCTCAACCCATGAATGAACTAAACAAAAAATGCACCTTCTCATCTGCATGGTCTCTCATTAATTAATCCTTCTAAATTCAGCAACAGGCTGCTAGGTGTTATTAATCTATTAAAATGGTATCATAAATACTGACATTACTGATTAACATCGGTAACTAAATTTCATTAGAGACAAAAACATAAGTTGAATCAAGGCATCATTCTCTGCAGTACTTTCTTCTATCTTTGATTTACTAGAACATCATCAGCATACAGAATTGACTGACATTACAGCACTGCTTCTTCAAGCCATTCTATCACGCTGAAACTGCTACTTTCAGAACTCCCACTGGATTACTGTGAGCCTTACACCTTATCATGTAGTTGAGATAATAGCAAGGTCACTACAAGAGCTTCCATTTCAATACTCTAATATACCTGTTTGATATAGGTGATTATTTGGGCTTTTCTTTAATGTTGAGATGCTCCGATTGTGTTTTTTTTGGTCTCCAGAGTATGGACTGGCTAGGTTTCAAAGTCATTTCATGGAATCATAGAATCCCTACAGTGAAGGAAGCAGGCCATTAGACCCATTGAGTTCATAATGACCTTCTGAAGACCATCCCACCCAGACCCACCACTCTATCCTAGTCCTGTGACCCTCCATTTCCCATGGCTAATTTACCTAGCCTGCACATCCCTATGGGCAATTTAGCGTGGCCAAATCACCTAACCCCTAACCTGTGCATCTTTGGATGGTGGGAGGAAACTGGAGCTCCCGCAGGGAATCCATGCAGATACGGGAGAATGTGCAAACTCCACCTCGACAGTCGCCCAAGGTTGGAATTGAACCCAGGTTCCTATAGCTTTGAGGCAGCAGTGCTAACCACTGAGCCACATGCTGCCCAGTTGAGGTCCTTTATCCTGCTCTTCTGAGTCATCTTTTTCTCTAGGTTGATACTCAAAACTTCCTGAGGTGCTTTCCCTGCCTTTGAAGTATTCTCCTTTTACAGACTTCTTCTTCCAAGGTGCTACGCAGCCCTTATTAATGTTCCTCTTGCAGCTGTATCTCTTAGCCTATGTGCTAATTTTAGATTCTAGCTTTGGATATTTTTCCCTTAGCTATCACTATACTTTATGCCAATACTGCTATGTGCACATTGATACACAGGTCCAGAATTCCCAGGCTGTTCATATCTGAGACTGCTTGCTCCATATCTTTAAGGAAGACTCTTCAACTCCTAATGTTTACATCTGTACACAGTAGTTTATCACATATAGCTCAAAGACCACTCTCTCCATGATCATTCTAGACTTGTGTCTTCTCTCTTACGGATGCTGGAATCTATTGATTATTATGATTTACATGGAACTCATTATACCACATGAATATTCCTCTATTTCATGCAGCAAACGTTGGGATTGAGCTAATCAGTTAAATAAGTACCTTCACCTCCACATCAGCATCAATAAGAGCATTTCAATTTTTTCTTCAAAGACACTGGTAAAGGCGGATGTGGATTGAAAAATCACCTCCGGTTATCAAGAGTGCTCACAAATCTGCTGGTTGGATCACATGGATATTTTAAACCCTGCTCATGACCCTATTGGCCAAAGAACTTTCAAGAAGGTCCAGGATGAGGGGGCTTAAGAACACACACCTGAAAGCCACCAGTTCAGTGAAGAACCACAACAAGACTCATGGCAGAAGACAGTGCAATAATCCAAGAAGATGCAGGAGAACATCCACCTGACCTGCAAGACCAACCTTCATGGAAGAGAGCCAGCCCGACGTTAGAGAAAAAGGAGAACTCAACAGCTCAGCTTAAACATCTGGATCGTCATTTCTCAGACAGATAGAACTGGGTAGAGAGTAAACCGTGTGAGAATTTGGGAAATGCTCACATAATGTCTGAAAAGAAGTATTTCGTTAATAAAATCCAGTTGAACCACAAACTGAATTCTGTACCTCCTTGAGCTTCTCACCAACACAAGTGCTTGGGTCAAGTGTTGTTCATACATAAACTGGTCAAAATGTCCAAAACATGGACAACGCTATACTGTTCTCTACTTTCATAAATTGTTAAAAATTGGTTTACGCTAGGTATAAAGACAAGTAAACACATATCACAGAAGGAGGCTGTTTGATTCAACATCTCCATGCTGGCTGAAAAAGGTATCCAGTAAAATTCCACCAAGTCACTTCTGGTCTGTGGAGAAAAAGGCATATACAAATGCAATGAGGTTTTTGCCTCTACCACTCTTAAGTAATGAATTTTAGAATTCACACCATTCCCAAATAATAAGCAACAATTAAAATAGCAAACCAAATTTTGTTAAGAGAGAGTGAGACAAGGTATCACTTTTGTCAGATTAATATGACGTATAAAAGATTTACTTGATTTCATCAAAATGTTGTGATAAAGGAATTCGATAAAAAAATTTTAAAAATAAAATACAAGTTTCAAATTTCCTGTGGACTTCTTTAGTATTTAATAAATTGGAGAAACATAAAGCCTGAAAAATACCACATAGGGCAGAGAGCTAGCTATAAAGAAGGACATGAACACAATTGAACATTTCTTACAGATAACAGGTATGCTCACAATGTGACCTTTATAGATCGCTGTCTCATATTGAAAGCTGATGATCCCAATGGACAGCAGGAGGCAAAATTTCTTGATTCACAGCACGGTAGTGATGAAATTCATCATGTGTTCTTCAGAAACAACTTCATTAGAATTTATGGTTCAGGAGGAAGCAGGTGGATATAAAAATATTTTGAGACATTATTCAAAAAAGAGCGTGGAATTCTTTCCCTGTCAGCCCATGATGTATGCCTCAACATACAACACTGAAAAGAAAAAGTCGTCACTTACATCCTTACAGCTTTTCTGTGATAAATTCCTATTTTATTTCAACATATCACAATCATGGCTATATTTCAATAATACTTAATTGGCTGTGAAATATTTTAAGACATCCTAAGGCCATGGAAAGAGTTATGTTAATGTAAGGACTTCCCTCTTTCTTGCTTATCGAAGATTTAGAATTGTACCAACATACTTTCTGTCTCCATCCCCTCCAGAACTTGCCCAAATACTCCTGAAGGACTTGGGTCTTATTTCGTCAAAAAGATTTCACTTTGTAGTCTTCATACAAAGTCAACCTTGTAAACAACAAAGATGCAGCTTCAGTCTAGTCACATTTGGATCACCACTGAGAAGGATTTCCTTGCTTAATCCCTTTGGACATAACTATCAGCTACCTGATCATGGAAGTGTTCAGATTTGATCATAGTGGGTGAAAATGATGTGCACACCCTGGGAAATGCATGTCTCCAGTAGTTGTTTTCCGTCTTTTTCCCAATCATTGAATAAAGGCTGGCAGATGAAATTAGAATTTTAAAAAAATCAAGGCAAACGTACTCTGCAAAAGCAAGCATGAAAGACTTATTGCAATGCAATGGGTCACATATATGTGGAGACCCTGGCATGGAGGGAATACATGGCCAGTAGGAAGAGTGGATAGTCAGGGTTCTTTATTCTGTTGTGATTTGTCTATGAATCTAACCCTATTATAAACCAGGTAGCTTTACAAACCATTAGAATGATCATTATCACGTTATTTTGATAAATCTGATATTTAATATAATATTGAATGGTGTGAAATGTTTTCTCAACTGCTGTAGTTGCCCACTGGGCACCAGTAACCTACTTGTAGGAATATAGGTCCTTACCTGGCTTCAATTACAAACAACCCATGGTGCCATACTAAGCATGTCACTCCACAATACTACTACTGCAAAAGAATCTTGTGAAGCCAAACAAAAGGTCCTTTTTGCTGGTGGAGTGTTAATGTCATCCTATAACATTCTGTTTAAAGTGCAAACCTAGGCTTGTGTGAATTGACAAGTTAAATCTTATTTGGCAGTATACAACACTGCAACAGGTTCAGTTGCTAGATTCTATGAAGCCTGAAAGAGATGATTATTCTTAAAGCCTTTGCGTGATAGGCACTGATAGAAGCTGTGCTTGTTGGTTCACTGGCACCCTGTGATTAAGATTTCTGGAAGGCATACATTACATTATTGCACGTTGTTTGCATTTTTTTTAACTGAAATTCCAAAAAGTGGCATAAGAACAGCATGTTCTCAATAATATTCTATACTGGTATTTGATCTTGCCTCATGATTCTGCGCTTTACATTTCAGATCTTTCCCTCAACCACGGCTCGGTTCTGGCGAAATACAGCACGCTGCCAAGAATATATCATTTCAATCATTCTAATGTCTTACAAAACGTCCTGCCAACAACAAAGATTCGCAGACTATCTCTAGGTTATAAATGTTGTTTTTTTTTGTTGCTTACAATGAGGACTTTGGGATATTGGCCAAAATGCAAAGTTAGGCAGATGTACAATAGTTTGATGTACTGCATGAAAAATAGACAGGCTCCATTCGGGCTACAAAATTTCCTCCAGTACTGTGTCATAAAATGGTTCAGTTATTATTTGGCATGTCAGAGTGTTGCTAGTTGAAGATTAAATTAGTTCATGCTGAAAAATTCTCCTCGAAACAAATAGAATCTTGATAACTATGAACAAAGCCCCATTAAAAGAAAAACAATAAATTGATGTTACATATACAAATGAGTCTGAAATTGTGCTTAAACACAGGAGATCAAATGAATAACTGACTGCAGGGACCAGACAACCACAAAACGTGGATGTGAGATGTCTAACCAGGAAATGGACATTTAAGTACCAGTCTGAATTGGCATTTTCATTCAGTGCTTTTATTTTTTGCCAGTCTTAACTGCATTATTTGTTGAAGAGAACAAAGATTGTCTGGAAGGATATCCTTTTCCACACTATGCAGATATGCCTGTGTAACATTGACCAAGGAAGTCTTGGGGTTTTAATGTCTACTGGGATCAGACTGAACAAATGAACAATTAAAAGCCTCTGGAGCCATTAGTTTTCCTGCACACAATTGAACTGAGCAGAAAAGGCAGCAACTATTTCTTCTGCCAATTCTGTATATCAGACACACTTTGACTGCTATTTTCAGTTCTCTGAATAATGGTCCATGCTGTTAGAAGATATTGTAACGATAATCAAAATCTTTTGCTTGATAAAAGGATGGTCACTTAAACCAGATATTTAAATTTCTTCCAGATACGTTCTCGTATCAATGTCCTATTTAATACGTGATTGTCCCCAGTCTTCTGGTTACCCATCCATTTTAACTTTAAGAGTATTATGAAATCAACCCAAACATTTAGCCCCTGATTATAGTTTTGCATTTTGCGTTCAAAGTGCTTGGCCAATTCTCTTGCTCAACAGAACAATGAATGCCCAAGCCAAGTATTTACTTTACCATTACAATTTTCTCAGAAAGATAGTAGTGAAAGAAACTTGCATCTCATAGAAATTATAGCAGAGAATGCTCCAAGATGATAGCAAATGCTGTTGTTTCCATTAATTATTAACCAGAGTACAATGGTTACGATATTTTACTACAAAGAGAGATTGGGAGGAATAACATAGATGTGTTGAAGGGGCAAGAGTAATTCCTGAGAGAGAAGGGTGAAATAACTCTATTGAGGTCAGTGTCCAGTCACTAAGTCACCCTCTACTTACACTTGGATAGTACTTAACACTGAGGTAAAAACAATGACTGCAGATGCTGGAAACCAGATTCTGGATTAGTGGTGCTGGAAGAGCACAGCAGTTCAGGCAGCATCCAAGTAGCTTCGAAATCGACGTTTCGGGCAAAAGCCCTTCATCAGGAATCTGGTCCAGCTTCCTGAGAGCCAGCTGTCAGAATGAACAGAACATTGGGTGGCATGGTGGTGCAGTGGTTAGCACTGCTGCCTCGCAGTGCTAGAGACCTGGGTTCAATTCCCGCCTCAGGCAACTATCTGTGTGGAGTTTGCACATTCTCCCTGTGTCTGTGTGGGTTTCCTCTGGGTGCTCCAGTTTTAAGGGCAGCATGGTGGCATAGTGGTTAGCACTGCTGCCTCACAGCGCCAGAGATCTGGGTTCAATTCCCGCCTCAGGCGACTCTCTGTGTGGAGTTTGCACGTTCTCCCCGTGTCTGCGTGGGTTTCCTCCGGGTGCTCCGGTTTCCTCCCACAGTCCAAAGATGTGCAGGTCAGGTGAATTGGCCATGCTAAATTGCCCGTGGTGTTAGGTAAGGGGTAGATGTAGGGTGGGTTGCGCTTTGGCGGGTGCGGTGTGGACTTGTTGGGCCGAAGGGCCTGTTTCCACACTGTAAGTAATCTAATCTAATTTGACATTCCTGTTTATATCCATAAGACAGGGCTCCCTGATTGGACCAGATTAACAGCTCCACACAGGTAACTCATTTTCTAGGACATTTACCTGGCCAACCTCATTATAATCACTACATTCCTCCCCCTCTAAGTGCAGGGACATAGGCCTGTTCTTTCTCTTGTGACCTCTCCTGTGGTGTTTTCACACTGTGTCTGGTCCCTCCGACTCAGCCTCAGATATGGGCGGCATGTACCTGACCATAACCCACTTCTTATGCCCTCAATGTCTCCGAAGAAATTTATCCTCTTCTTCAGGTGATAAAAGTATCAAAACTGCAACATCAGCTGTGTCCATCTCAGATGCTGACGTTTCTTCAAGATTAAGTGGAGGGGGAGAACCTATTGGCACTGGCGACTTTTCTGGATATTTTGAGGGAACAGGTGTGCCTTGCTCCTGCCCTATTTGTGAGTTTGCAATTTTTTTGAGGTCCACGTGCTTGTTCAGGACCACCTCACCTAGCCGAACCTTGTCTGTCATGGGATCTGATCTCACGGCAACCATGTCTCTTACTATATGGGTCATTTCCCTGGTTTTGGCACCAAACTTCATCCCCTGAAGTAAACTGTGTCTCTTGCTTGGAGGGGTTTTGTGTCCAGCATTGGCGTCCCTGAAGCTGTTTCACTGTCCTCTCCTGGTCCAAGGAGATCAGATTAAACCTGGTGCGGAGTCCCCTCCCCATTAGCAACTCTGCTGGAGCAATCCCTGTAGTTGCATGAGGGGTAATCCAATAATCAAATAGGAACTGGGGCAGTTTATATTAAATGAAGATGTAGGCTGTTTCTTTAAGCCTGCCTTCAAAGTTTGGGCTGCTCTTTCTGCCAGACCATTGGACAATGGATGGTATGGAGCTGCCCTTATATGCCAAATGACATTTGACTTTAGGAAATAATCGAATTCCCTGCTGGGATATGATGGCTTGGTATCTGTGACCAATACTGCCGACAACCTGTGCATTAAAAAAGTTGCTCGCAGCTTTTCTATTGCTGTGCCCGTGTTTAAGTGGGCATCCACAATGACTAACAGCACTGAGACCTGGAAAGGGCCAGCACAGTCGAAGTCTAACTGAGTCCAGCGTTTACTCAGCAATACGCAGGAATGTGGGTAATGGTTGGTGGTCATTTTTGCCCTTGTTTGCACTCTGGCCACTGCCCACCAACACAGCAATGTCTGCTTCCAATCTTGGCCACCTAAAATAACATCTCGCTAATATATTCATTTTGGACAACCCTGAGTAACCTTTGTGGGTTCAGCCAGTTTCTGGCAGCTATCTTTTCTCGGAAAAATCACTCTTACTCCCCGTAATATGATGCCACCCTTTACTGTGATCTGGTCTCGGTGAGTCCAGAAAGATTTCAATTCTAGTTGTGACAGTCCTTTTATCTCCCCCATCACCAACAGCTGTGTCAGTTTTGCCAGTTCCGGATCTTTTTGTGCCCACAGTCTGATATTATCAGCACAGATTGGAAGGGAGTCCAGAAAGTTTAAAACTAGAAAGAACATTTCCAGCGGCAGTACATCAGTGGTGTATCTGCCAGTGGCAGGCAGCTCAAGGCATCCACATTAGCTTGTTGGCCTCCCAGATGGTGTTCTAATTTGTATCTGTACGCCCTTTGAATGAGAACCCACTGCTGAATTCGACCTAAAGCTATGGGCAGCATGGCCTTGCCCTCTTTGAGTACCCTAGCAGGGGCTTGTGGTCTGTTACTATTACAAATTTATGTCTGTAAAAATATTGGTGGAACTTTCTCACACCAAAGATGATCACCAAACCTTCCTTCTCTATCGGGGCATATTTGCGCTCTACATCAGCCAAAGTCTGGGAAACATACACTCTGGGGTGTTCCTTGCCGTTGGGCCATCTGTGAGCCAACACTAACCCAATACCGTACAGGAAGTTCTCACATCTCAACACCAGATAACACTTGGGATCATAGTGTGTCTACGCCTTAGAAGACACTTCCCTAAAGGCTATGTCTTGGCTACGAGACCATTTTCAAGGCTGACCCTTTTTCAATAGCAGATATAAGTGTGCCAGGGTGGAAGCCAGGTTACATATGTATTTCCATAATAATTCACCAGTCCATGGAAAGACCTAAGCCCAGGTACAGGTGTGGGAGCCAAGGAGCCTTTGATCACCCTCACGTTATCGTCCAAAGGGTGAAACCCAGTCTTGTCAACTCTGTAGTCCAAGTAGGTCACTTGAATGTCTGGAACACACATTTTTCTCTTCTAAGATGTATGCCTGCCTAGAGAAATATCTAAGGACTCTGTCCAAGTTCGACAAGTTCTCTTTGTTGGTCTTGTCTGTTATTACCACTTCATTTAGATAAATAGCAGCCTGGGTTAGATCTTGTAAAATATTTTCCATTATCCGTTGAAAAATAGCACAGACTGATGGTACTCCAAATCACAGACTTATATATTAGTACAAACCTTTATGGCTATTAATTGTCGCATATTTCTGGGAATCCTCATCTAACTGCAATTGCATGTATGCATGGCTCATGCCCAGCTTTGTGAAGGACTGCCCTCCTGCCAGCTTTGCATATAAGTTTTTTGCAAGGGATTGGGTATTTATCCAGCCACGAGAAACGGTTTGCTTCTTAAAATCCCCACAAAGGCAAACCGATCCATTGGGCTTCACAATCAGTACAATTGGTGCTGCCCATTCCACAAACGGTTCTGGTTTAATGATTCCTTCACTTTCCAGCCTCCTGATTTCTGCCTGTACATTTGATAGCAAGTCAGTGGCACTGGGTGGGCCCTGCAGAATCATGGAATTGCTTCTTAGTCTAGCTCATTTGATAGCCCTTTGATCTTACAGGAAAACATCTGGTTATTTAATAAGGACTTCACTCAGGCAGCCATCTTCTAACTGAAAAATGTTGAGCCAATCACAGTGAATATTTCTCAACCAATTTTGTCCCATTAAGCTTAGGCTCGAGCCTTTTACTACAATCAGTGGTAACTGATCCAGCTGCTTCTCATATGAGACCAGAACCGAGGTTGTATCCTTAAACAGTAGAGGTTCCTTGGCATAGGTTCTCAGTCAAGTCGAAGTCTTATGCAAACTTAAGGAGTTCAGAATGAATTTTGTTCAAGACTGGTTCTGCAATCACTAATACAGCCATGCCAGTATCAACCTCCATTAGAACCAGGTGACCATTTAACAAGATGTTTACTTTGTTTGGTTCTGATATGGATGTTGCCATGCAATTTAACTGTTCCAAGCCAGATGCAACTGGGCTTTCCGGGGTGTGCACACTCTTGGATACCAGTCAATGGGTTCTCTTACTCAGGTCAGGCCAAGTGGGACTGTTTTGCTGTCTCCGGACGGCATACCAGCAGCAATTACAATGGCTTGCCAGCCTGAATCCTGAAGAAAATGTTAATTGTTTTGGCTGACTTTTGACCTTGGTTTGGGGCTTTTGCTGTGGGTTGACCTAGAGTCCCTCTGTTCAAGATATATCCTGAGTGAAGCTATGCAATTGCTTTCACTCAAGTGGTGTCTCTCAAGCTCAGCTGGCCTGACGAGGATATACACTTCCATTGCCATCCCTTGTAACTCATATGCTCCTCTTGCTGCATTTTCCATTGATAAAGTGAGTTGTAGTGCCTGTTTGAAATCCAATTGGGCTTCAGCTAGTAGGCACCTTTTCATAGTTACATCATTAATCCCACATACCAGACAGACTCTCAGCACCTTTTTAAGGTTTAAACCAAAGTCACATGCCTCTGGAAGTGTCTTTACCTCATCAAAAATCCCAATACTGTTTCCCTTGGTTCTCGAACTGCCCAGTAAAACTGATAATGTCTAAGAATTACAGAACTCTTGGGTTCATACTATTCCTTAAATAAATCCATCATCTCTTAAAAGGTTTAAGTATCTGGTACCTTGGGGAAAGTAGGCTCCCAATAATTGAAAAAGCTGTTGGCCCACAAGCTGTTAGGAGTATTACTTGTTGCTTTTCACCTGTCCCAATGCCATTTGCCCAGACAAAATAATGCATTCTTTCCACATACTGGGCCTAGTCTTCGATAACAGCAGCATGGTGGCTCAGTGGTTAACACTGTTGCCTCACAACGTCAGGGACCCAGGATTTGATTCCAGCCTTGGGTGACTGTCTGTGTGGAGTTTGCATGTTCTCCCCATGTCTGCGTGGGTTTCCTCTGGGTGCTTCAGTTTCCTCCCACAGTCCAAAGATGTGCAGGTTAGGTGAATTGGCCATTCTAAATTATCCATAATGTTAGGTGCATGAGAGGGAAATGGGTCTGGGTGGGTTGCTCTTCGGAGGGTTGGTGTGGACTTGTTGGGCGAAAGGGCCTGTTTCCACACTGTGGGAATCTAATCTAATCTGAACAGGTTTGAATGAAACAAACTTTCGAAATATGGCATGATGCCAGAATTGCTTACCCCAGCTCAAAAGATGACTGTTGTGAGTGAATTTCTTCAGGAGTGTTTTTTTTTCCTGTGGTTGCCACTGAAATAACTCCGCAGAGGCCAGTATCCTGTCATCAAGTCATCCTTTATTTACACATGCATAGTACTTGACACTGGTCTGGCATCTTCAGGGTTATCCCTCAGAGGGAACAGAACCTCTGACACTCCTGTTTATTTTTTTTTTCAAAATCTCTGATGTTGCTGTTCATTCTTCTATCTTTTTTTCTGACACTCCTGTTTTTTAAAAAAATTACCCCACACTACCACCTGACTGCGGTAGCACTTATTCTTCCCCCCGGCACCCATGTTGTGTGTGCAGGTGTGAGACACTGTGAAAGACACAAGGTGCATGAATCTTTATTCAAATTCCCACCACCAGGAAGAAAGGAAACTCCCAAGTGGCCGGTGACAAGCAATGCCCTTCACATCAAAGGGCAATGCTGTGTGATCAAACAGTGAAGGCGAGGGCAGGGGTTAAATCGAAATAGAATTGGACAGGGAAATAATACACTCCACTCCCTGCGGCGCCCACTTCTCCCTGAACAACTGCAAGGTGTTGGTGGACACCACGTGCTCCTTCTCCAAGGACACCCGGGCTCTAACGTAACCGTGGAAGAGGGCAGGCAGTCGGCCCTAACGACCCCCTCCACGGCCTGCTGCCTGGACCTGCTGATGGCCAGTTTGGCCAGGCCCAGGAGCAGACCCACGAGGAGGTCTTCAGACCTGCCCTCCCCTCTCCGTACTGGGTGCCCGAAGATCAGGAACTGAGGTGCAACCAAAAACTGAAAAGGAGGCTTTTAAGAAAATCAAAAAGGGAGTGCGACACTCCAGTTTATATCTGTCAGCCAGGGCTCCCCGATTGGACCAGGTAACAGCCCCAGTCAGGGAACCCATATTCTATGACCTCGTTACAATCATTAAAAAAGCAGATTCAATTACATGTGGATATATTTAGATAGATAGAAATAGAAGTTAGTTTCATCGAGCCACTGGTAAACACCATTTGGATCAATATGTTAATTTAGAGCTGTCAATGTTATGCAAAAATTTTGAATCACTTTCAATGAACTTATAAACAGATTGCATGATAATTAATTACTGAAATAACAATGACAGGAATATTATTATTTAAAGCTCTAAAATAACATTCACAGCTCTAAAATAGCTCATTGTTTGTAAGATCTCACTGTATTGGATAAATATGGGCTAATTGGTCTTGTGATCACTCTAAATAGCTGTCTTGTCACTGCTGGGTTGGGAGTTCTCCTCCAGCTAAATGTCATTTAAGTTAGGAACATGTTGAGCATGCAATGTCCAAGCTTTCCCACTCCATCCCTCCCACACTCCAAAAACACTTCCAAGTGGCTAGGACAATCCTAGCCATCAACTGAGGGGTCTCCCATTTCGCTCAAAGTGAGAGTGTTTGGAGAAGGATAGTTTTTCAGAAGCATTTAGCTCCCCATCGCTCTGGTCAGCTTCACTCATCTTCCATTAGTTTGTCTTTGGGGATGGACCATTCTTAATTAGCAAGAAGTAAGAGGCAACCAATTTGTACTCATGTTAAGCTCGTTTCAGAGTCTGGTAATTTGTTTTAACCAAGAGATCATAATCTTAACCTGTAGGAGGTTCAATGTGTTCTCATAATCCCCCTACCCTCTTCCATATATTTTTGGGTATCTTTTAAAAAGATGAATTAGTTTGTAGAATAGCTGTTTGCTAATATCTTCTGGTGTTTTCTGCCTGAGTGAAGGTCAGACACAGAGAAATAGTTTTCTACTACAGTACGAGGAGGTAGGTTCTGAGTGTACCTCAGCCAGAACAGAGATCAAGCCCTATGTTGTTGGCATTAATTTGATCCACTTGCTAAGCTGTCTCGCCAACTGAGTTAACCAACATCCCACAATTCCCCTCTTTTACTGATATATGGCAGGAACCATTTTTTAATAATAATCACCTCTCTAAGAGGCTAAAAGGCAAAACCACAGCCTTTGTGTACACAGTATAATAACTTTATTACAAACTAAACATTTCCATATCATTTTCTGGCATTTCGTTCCTAGACTTCCAACATTAAGCAAGAACAGGTTTTACAACAGGATGAAGCACTTCAGACTGAGCTTTAAGAGCCTTTAACATATGGGGTTTGATGAGCTCATACTGTGTACCAAATATAAACTTTCCAGTGTTTTGGATCCAGGAGTTATCACTTATCTTAGGAATGAAGTTGCTTAAAAGGAAGCGCTCAAAGTAAAGCAAGCTATTGCAGATGCTGAAAATCTGAAGTAAAAGCAAAAATAGCTGCAAATACTTAGTAAGCTGAAGTAGTATCTGAAGTGAAAAGAGTCAATGGGCTGAATCTTACTATGTTTGGCTAAGTGCAATTTCTGTCGAGTGTTTTGGAGTGTTTCTCACTCGCAATATTTGTGACTGAATCTTAACATCTAGCCTCATACACTATCCTTCAATTCTAGCTCCTTCTCATCATGTGTTGTCTCCAAAACAACTCACCATTCACTGGATCTCCGCTAAAAGGTCAGCATTCCTAACACCTGTGCTATGTTCAGAAGCTTTTGTGCATCTGGAAAAGCACTGTTGTCACCTGGGCCAGTGCAGTCTCATGCCCAACAGTATAGCAAGAAGGTCAATGATCTTCTCCACTCTGTCAGCAACCTTCCCTCTGATATCTCACATTCACTCTATCCACCTCTCATTAAGGCTCATGCTCTACCACTCTCAGTATTGCCTGCAAAATCTACCCAGCCCTAACCCCCACACTATCACCCCTGTGTGCCCTCTGTGCTGCCCACTCACTCACTTGAGACATTTCCACACCTGCACCAAAAGTCATTGCTGTGCCCCCAACTTTCATCTCCCTTAATACCTGCCTGTCTCTCACTCCAAGAGGAGAGTAGCCACCAATAGGATAGAAGGAGTCAAGATGAATGGTGGGCTGCTGGACCTTCAGCGTTCTGCCCTTTATAGGCAGAGCATTCAGACTGTGACTGCCTTGAGTGGCTGATTGACCATGACAAATCCCCTACTATTGGAGACTGCCTTGACTTACTTTTCCAGGACCTCTGAGCAAAGGCTATCTCCCTTGACTTGACTGAGGCCTGCTAACAGCTCTGAAACCTTCCTGGCTTTATGGCTGTGCTAGATGGTAAGTCTGAGGGAACAAAGCGCGAAAACACAAAGCATTGCTTGGGAAGCTTTGAGCATCCAGATATGCTCAGAGTGAATGAACACTCTGTGAGCAAGTGAAGAGCTTGTCGAAGTAACCTGGTTCAGTCTATGACCTGAGTGCATGCCCCTATGCATACAGTGACCTTGCAGCAACATTGCAATAATAGTTGCCATATCACCCTGAGGTGTAGAATTGAAGTGCAGAAGTGTACTATCAATGAGTTGGAAATGTACCGTGAGGGTTCTTAGAGGCTGGTCCATGTCCAATGCTAATGTCAATGGACATGGGTGCATGTTAATGATGCCCCTGGAATGTGCCCTTAGATGTTGGTGCCCAAGGTCTAGGATGAAGGAGCTTCAGAGCAAGTGGAGAGCTGAAGTCACCAGGAAACTACTCTGGCTCCCAAGTTGAGAATTCCCAACATCTAGATGCTTGCTGCATTTGCTAAGATAGGAAACTGAATATTAATGAGGCAAGTATGCCATTAACAATACACGTGACAAGCAATAATTCCCCTTAATTGGCAACTCACAACTGCCTAACGAGAAGCGCACTTCCTGTATGACAAATGCATAAGAGATGCAGCAAGTTCCTCCCAATATCAAGAAGGGACTTGTTGAACTACTTGTACAATTCTGCTACAAATCTTGCCTTACCCATGTTGTCCCCATAAGATCCCACCCAATATTTCAGACTCATTACTTTTCTCTCTAAAACTCCAACTAGAGGGGGACCTCTTCTTGATTCAGGGCATCTTCAGCTCTCTAAGAGTTCAGAACAAGAAAATCAAGGGATGAATACCATCTACCTCGGAGGAGATATGTGAATTCACAAAATACCTATGCATTTGAAGCAAGCCTGCATATCACTCACATCAAAAATAAAACAGGATTATGCTAAGTACAAGTCATTATTTGATAAAATAATAACACTTATTATCAAGACGAAGTGAGGATTTTCTCATGACAATTTCATGACCAGAATACAAGATAAGTAAGATCCTTCCTGGCTACGCTTCCTACATTATATGTCAAATGGAAGATCAACTATCTTTGTGTACTGGAATACCTTTGATTAAATCCCACAAGGAAAACTACTGCAACAGTTGGTCACCTTTCTCTGTTTTCTGCATAGCTTTCAGAGGCATGGCTTTCAGAGGTGCAGACTTGCCAACATCTGTACGCCTCCTTTGCCCTCATGAGCTGGTGAGCAGAGGAAAGACTGAAGCCGCTCTGGATTTTGTGTTGGTTTTATTCTCTTAGCAATTAGTTCTAGTTGTTAATGTTGATTGACAGAGCCCATATCACCACAGATGTTGTTGTAAGATCAGAAGGTTATAAGAAGTAGGAGCAGAAGTAGACCATTTGGCTCAATCAATTTGTCATGCTATTTCATAAGATCATGGATGAATGATTTGGAGATGCCGGAGTTGGACTGGGGTGTACAAAGTTAAAAATCACACAACAACAGGTTATAGTCCAACAGGTTTAATTGGAAGCACACCAGCTTTTGGAGTGTTGCTCCTTCATCAGGTGATTGTGGAGGGCACAATTGTAAGATACAGAATTTATAGCAAAAGTTTACAGTGTGATGTAACTGAAATTATACATTGAAAAATACCTTGATTGTTTGTGGAGTCTTTCATCTGTTCGAATACCATGATAGTTTCACTTCTTTCATGTGTAAATCACAAAACTTTTTTTTAAAAGTTGCATTCTCAGGTTAACTGTAACAATTGGTGTTAGTGAGACAATATGTTGCCTAGCTAACACCAATTGTTACAGTTAACCTGAGAATGCAACTTTTAAAAAAAAGTTTTGTGATTTACACATGAAAGATGTGAAACTATCATGGTATTCGAACAGATGAAAGACTCCACAAACAATCAAGGTATTTTTCAATGCATAATTTCAGTTACATCACACTGTAAACTTTTGCTATAAATTCTGTATCTTACAATTGTGCCCTCCACAATCACTTGATGAAGGAGCAACACTCCAAAAGCCAGTGTGCTTCCAATTAAACCTGTTGGACTATAACCTGGTGTTGTGTGATTTTTAACATCATGGATGAATGCGACCTTAACTCAACATTTTTATCTGTCCTCTATCGTCTTTGACACAATTGCTGATCAAGTATTCGTCAAATTCAACCTCCAATGCATTCAATGAACTAGTCTCCACTTTTCTCAGTGAGTGACCTAATTAATCCTAATTAAGATAATTCCACCTTGTCCTCTAGGTTGCCTTTCTCAGGTCCCCTTCGTGGCTGCCAGGTTTTCACCTTTGGAACCCACCAATGAACACCAGCTTAGCCATTGATCTGCCACAGTAGACTTGGCACAGGTAAATTAAACACTCTCACTAGTCAAACACTTCAGCAGTTTAACTGCCTTGACCTCAATATTAAATAACTTGCACAGCAGTAAAAGTCTGCAAGATGCTCCTACCACAGCAATAACTCTTTCTCCTAACCCCAAAAGTACATCAGCATTGCACTATGTCCTTCACCGCAGTATTAAAAATCCAAACAATTCCTCAATTACATCTCACTGTGGCTTGGATTTTCATCAACAAAATAGGAATCAGGAAACTTCACACCTTGGAGAAAGTGCCCACAAGATAAAATTTTCATTGTGTGACTGTTGGGCATGAGGTGACGTGGTAAAAGGGAAATGTCTTGGTGCTGTAGGTCTTTGTCCCAATTATAATAAAAACAGAAAGCTCCTTCAGCCCTCACCATCCTCCCATGCCTACCAGCCACCTCTTACAGCTTCTCATGTCTGGCTATGCCCCTGACTTACTCTCTGTGACATCTCACACCCATCATTCTTAAAGATCTCCTGATTTAGTGAAAACCTAGACTATTACAGAATGTTCCCCACCACACCCCAGGGAATGCAAATTCAGTTAAGAATAGTAATGAAAACAGGAGTATTTGGCGTGGGAGCAATGCTATTAAGGACAGAATACTTAACAGATTGACCTAGAATCGTTGCGAGCAAGCCCACTGTGAATTTAATGGAGAGTAATGTTGTATTGCATTTTATCTCTTTAGTTCCTCAACCAACAAGTTAGGTTAAAATTATACTCACATTTTCTAGATTGGAATCACAAACAGAAGACTTGAAGAATGTTCCTTTCCTTAATGCAGAATGCTGCTGCTAATTGGAGTTACCCTATTGCAACTGAGATCAACTAATTCAGATCAGGAATTGAACTACTATGTGACTCAACTACTGGTTTAATAAACTCACTGATCCATCAGGGAGACCTGAGGTTTCTGAAAAGTTCTTGCTGCGTAACCACCTGATCCTTTGTGGTCTATCGAGTATTGGAGTTGCACACACTTGTTCCATGATAACCTAATAGATCATTCAATGGCTTGTTCTCCTTTTTGATTGTTGCTTTTTCTGAAGGATAGCTATCAATTTCAGCTCTTGCAAACATAACATGATTCTCCCAAATGTAAGGGATTTTGATTCCTAAAACAGTTTTTCCTTGAAGAATATATATCATTATAGCCTTTATTGGATGCAATGCTGTTGAATGTGTGTTTTGATGAGAGTACCAAGTCTGGCTGAGGTATTAACTGTGGTTATTTTGATGATAACTTATATGATTCAGGTTTAAGAAATGTTTAGAGATGCTGCTTTAAAGGGAATTTATGCCCAGTGTTCTTTTTGTGATTTTCCAATTGCCATTCCTACATAGGATACTAAGCAGATGATAAGACATGAATGCTCTAAAATCCCTGAGGGTGCCTGGCCTCTGGTGGAATCCCAAAGTGGCCAGGTTGAGACTAATCCTCATTGCATATGAGGATGGTGGACATGTGCCCGTTACTCATTAGGCTTTTGTCAATATGCTACCCTGCCCAGAGCAATAATAACCCACCCAAAATACTAAATGGACATTTTAGCAAGGGAAAGTAATGATGCAGGTCTGGAATGCTGAATCCTTTGAATGACTAGGTTCAGCAAAAAAAAAGAAACAGGCTACAACAGGCATTTATTATATAATGAATTCTTTTTACTTTATTTCATTTTCTCCCTTTGTCAAAACAGAAACTTGATGATGAGCTCGGTTCCCTTGCCTGTGTGCAATATTACAGTCAAGCAATTTCAGTAGTTCAGGCTTGATTCAGTTTCAATGTTAAGCGTTTGTTAATCCCTAGTGTAAACAGATTTTAAAAACTAAGCTCTTGCGCAGACAACTAAAATTTGCATCCAGACTGTCAGGCCATTGTTTGCTGGGGATGAGTAAATAGTGAGTCAAGTTTAAGCTCTCAAACTGGTTTCATCCAGAACTGATTGTGCTCCATTGAAGCCCAATCACTAAAACTGGAGTAGAACAAATGGCTTAGGTTCAAGATATCTGAAATACAGTTTGAAATGATTGAAAGTCATTTGGCTTTTAAAATTTAAACCTCAAATGAGATTATTAAAATTTGGATTTGGGTGTGTCTTCATTCTTTTAATAAAGTTTGAATAGGCATGTGGCCTGATACAATTCTGCTCCTTTGTAAGCACTTCAATTCTGAACTAATATACCTTTTGTTGGAAGATTATTTTCATTATTCATGTAAAAATATATACTTTTGGAAATAGAGCATTATGACTACATTAAAATGCTTTGCTTAGAACATAGAACATAGAACAGTACAGCTCAGAACAGGCCCTTTAGCCCACGATGTTGTGCCGACCATTGATCTTCATGTAAGGTAAACCTAACGTATGAACCCTCAAACTTCTGTGACCAAACGCATGTCCAGAAGTTGCTTAAATATCCCCAATGACCTCGCTTCCACAACTGCTGCTGGCAACGCATTCCATGCTCTCACAACTCTTTGTGTGAAAAACCCGCCTCTGACATCCCCTCTATACTTTCTGCCAAACAGCTTAAAACTATGACCCTCGTGTTAACAATTTCTGTCTTGGGAAAAAGTCTCTGGCTATCAACTCTATCTATGCCTCTCATTATCTTGTACACCTCAATTAGGTCCCCTCTCTTCCTTTTTTTTCCAATGAAAAAAGTCCAAGTTCAGTCAATCTCTCTTCGTAAGATAAGCCCTCTAGTCCAGGCAGCATCCTGGTAAACCTCCTCTGAACCCTTTCCAAAGCATCCACATCTTTCCTATAATAGGGCGACCAGAACTGGACGCAGCATTCCAAGTGCGGTCTAACCAAAGTTTTATGGAGCTGCAACAAGATCTCACGGCTCTTAAACTCAATCCCCCTGTTAATGAAAGCCAAAACACCATGTGCTTTCTTAACAACCCTGTCCATTTGGGTGGCAATTTTAAGGGATCTATGTTCCTGCACACCAAGATCCCGCTGTTTCTCCACACTGCCAAGAATCCTGTCTTTAATCCTGTACTCAACTTTCAAGTTCGACCTTCCAAAATGCATCACTTCACATTTATCCAGGTTGAACTCTATCTGCCACCTCTCAGCCCATCTCTGCATCCTGTCATTGTCACACTGCAGCCTACAACAATCCTCTATACTGTCAATGACACCTCTAATCTTTATGTCGTCTGCAAACTTGCTAACCCATCCTTCAATCTCCTCATTCAAGTCATTAATAAAACTTACAAAGAGTAGAGGCGCAAGAACAGAGCCCTGTGGAACACCACTGACTTCCAGGCAGAATACTTTCCTTCCACTACCACTCGCTGTCTTCTGTCGACCAGCCAATTCTGTGTCCAGACAGCTAAACTTCCATGTATCCCATTCCTCCTGACCATCTGAACAAGCCTACCAGGGGGAACCTTATCAAATGCCTTGCTGAAGTCCATCTACACCACATCCACCGCTCGACCCTCATCAACGTGTCTAGTAACATCCTCAAAGAACAGTGCTGCAGTATGACTCCTGTAGATATCTGTTATATGTCCAGCACAGGCTGAATATTTCTGTAAGGAAAACAATACTCACACTATATACTGAAAATGAGATGCAAAGACTTAGGGATTTTACCAAATGATATGTTGGCAACAGGAACTTTGCTCATCTGACAGCACATGTTGGAAAATCACTGTTATATTGAATGTGATTTTGTGTTTGTGTAGCCCTCAGTTCCAAGATGCACACATACAGCCAACACATGTTCCTTTTTTCTGGTGAAAAGCTCTTGAAAATTAGGCAGGTTTGTGGAAAACTGGCAGGTTTCAGCATCCTTGACCCCTGGGCCTAAAAGGGGGTTTAGAGTTTTGGAAACTTAGAGACATCATATTTGTTTTTTTTAAAAAAATCTGCTTGAACTGAAGTTAAACAGTCGATCGGGTAGGATCTTCCTCTCCTAAACTCAGCTAACTGTTATTTACTTTGTTATTCACACAGTTACACAACTTGACAGTTGGCCCATTAAATTAAACCTCCAAACCAATACAAATCCTTGTATTCCTCATTCAGCGAATGTTTAACGTGCTGCAATTTTCGTGAAAATTATTTTTTGACCAAAAGAAAATAGCATATCATTTTTTGTGTTTATCCTCTCCGCACACAGTCCAGACTAATCCAATGACCACGCAACCTCTCAAAGTAGGTACACAATGTCTTTGTATAAATTACAGTTTCTAATTTTAACACCCAATTATCTTTGTGGTTCAGTTCCACATTATTGTTAAGTAAAGTTTTGTTAGTGGTTATTATAGTTATATGGAGTCAGCTTTTATTTCGTGGACAGTGGCGCTGACCACACTGAGCTCATTTTATTTTCTGGGAATCAGTAAAAAGAAATCTCGCTGGAAACATTTGGGTGGTTGTGGGTTAATTTAATGTAGTCATGTTACTATTCTCTTTTAAAGAAGCATTTTTTGTGGTTGCTGGGATTGAGGTCACTGCACGTCACTGAGTACAGTACTTTTTAAGAGCACTGTAACTGATTAATGCTTCAAAACACAAACAAGCTGCTGCTCCATGGTGGACATGTGGTACTCAAGCTGAATGTGTTTTATATCCTTGAACAGGAAACATGCCGAAAACATAGGGCTACGTGGCAGTCATTCCATGCGGTCGAAATAAGTCAAGCCTTGTCTTTAAATGTCATCTTATAGATTAGCAAGTAGCTGAACTCCTCTTCTTAAAGTCATCTTTTGCTAATACTGACCCTGCTCTATGGACCTAACATGCTGAATCCAATCATTATTATGATGAGCAGTACTCTAAACAGTTAAAACTATATTTCTGCTGAATGTACAAAGATTCCACTTGTTTATCACATGTTGTGATTTAGTTTTACAACCCTTACCTTGCTGAATAAACATGAAATATATAATGTTCCACCACAAATATTATCCTCTGTGTATAAAAAGCTGTGATTAGTACTGTATTCTGTGTAGTTAATGTAACCAGAAACTGATTTTTGGGTGTGGCCAACATTTAAATGTTGAAAGGAAATTAATATCTGAATTTTGTGTCTTTTTCAGATTGTTTGTATTAGTTAGATCCATGCCTTTAAGAAAACACCATGTGGTTTCTATATTGAGCATGCTGTTCTTTTCTTGTTCCTTTCGCACATACTCAGTGTCTTTCTCTTTAACTGAGCCAAATAGCGCGTGCCTCTACACTTGGTGGGTGGATTATGTTGGCTAGGATGAAGTCACTGTCAGCATTTAAAAAAAAATTCTTCATTCAAGTTTGTTGGTGGCTTAAGAGTTGCAGGGGAAGGAAATCTGATATTTATGACGATACCGTGGGGTTTAAATGTAATTTCCTTGGTAGTTTAAGGAGGGACTTCCCTTTTCCAAATGCTTGCTTTATTTGAACTTCAGGTTGTGACCATTCTGAATTTTGGGTGGTCCCTCAGTACAAATTGATCCAGATGCTCCGTTATACTGTACTCTTAAATTCAAACCTTTTAGTTTCTTCGGCAATTGGTTAGACCACACTTTGAAGTACTATGAATAGCGCTGGCCTCTGTATTAATAAAAGGCATTGATGTATCAGAAAAAGCATTGAAAAAAGTTCACAAGGGTGATTCCATAACGAGGAGTTGAAAAGTGTGGTGCTGGAAAACACAGCAGGTCAGGCAGCATCTGAGGAGCAGGGGAATCGATGTTTCGGGCATAAGCTCTTCATCAGGAATGTTGGGTGGGGTGGGGGGGCTGAGAGATAAATAGGAGGGTGGGGATGGGGTTGTGGGGAAGGTAGCTGGGAAGGCAATTCCATAATGATATGCCCAATAGGAAAGATGGAAAAGATGGAGGGTGTGTACGTGTGTATGGGGATGGGAGGGGCGGGGGGCTTCTTTTCTCTCCAAAAGTAAAATCTGAGCAGTGACTTGATAGAGGTTGGAGGATCAAGGAAAGATTTGATGGAGTGAGCGTTTTCCCACTTGTGTAGGTGTCTAAAACTAAAGGACATAAATACTTGATAGTTACTAACAATGCAATAGGGAATTCAAGAGAAACTTCTTTGCCTAAAGCATGTTCAGAATGTGGAAGGCATTACATATGGAATAGTTGTGGCAAATAGCAATGGTGCTTTTAGGGAAAGCCAGATAAACGTGAGGGAGAAAGGAATGGAAGGATATGTTGACATGCTATGATGAAAAAGACATTGGGCTCATGTGAACTCTAAACCTAGCATAGACTATTTGTGCTGTGAAACTGATGAAACACAATTATAAAGAGAAACTTGCTGGTAGCAACCAGTAATGTTTAGAACTATTGACAAATCTTATGAACAGGTGTGCTTCTATTATTGAAACCAACACCAGAAGAAAAGATTCAAATTAGAATAACTTCACTGATATCTTTACTTTGTTTTATTTATCAAGGTTTTGAGAGATAAACTCATTAGAACAGAAAAAAAGTCCATTGGTCCACAAACTAACAAACCTCAAGACCGTTCACTATTTTCAGCAATGCAGCTCTTAAGGCCAGAGATAAGCATCCTAAACTCTGTGCACCCAGTTTAGATTGAGGTGATTTGCAAATTTATCATGTGACTGTGGGAAGATTTTATAAGAAAGCATTGAAGAAGTTAGGAAACAAATGGATAAAAGTAATCCCCCATTATCAGCGGAAACGAAAATGGCATTCATAGTATTTGTGTTGGAAAATTCTTTACTCAGATTCAGCACAGAACAAGACCATTTGACTGATCAAATATCTGCTGGTAATTGACTCATCTGGCTAATTAAGCAAAGCAGCAGTGAAGAGACTGAGGGAGACAGGTACATAATGCTCTAAAGGAGCAACAGTGTCAATTCAAACACTTACACTGAAATTATTACATCAGAAAAAAGGCCATTTTTATTGAAGCACAAGCCTTAACTCCAGTGATTAATCAGGAGAACAAAACAAAGAACATCTTGACGAAATATAATCTATGTTGTACAGGAGTTCTAAATACAGTAATTCCATTTCAACCATATTTTTAAGTTATTTTACAATATCAAACCATCAAAAGCGGTTTCAAAGGCAGAGTTCTTTTCATTTTATTAATGTTAGAAGAAAGCAATTATTTGATACAGCCAAAGCATATAGCAGTGACAGAGTTGGCTTGTGGAAGTATACTTTTAAACAAAACAGGCAGCTGTTTAGTTGCATATGGTAATATTTTGCAGGCATTTCATTGATTTATGCTTATAGAATGTACATTTACACAGAAACTGTATATCTTACAGAATTGAATTCTCAGTTTTTTTTAGACTGATATCTTCAAACACAGAAACCTAGACCAAAAATAAAGTTTTTTTATATAAAAAGAATCACATAATTACACATGATTACTTCTCCTCCCCTAGAAGCTGCCTTGGTAGGCGTATACATGGGAATCAGGCCTAAAATGTGAGCCAAACTCGATATGGATATTTTGAACGAGTTCTCTAATTTTGGATTAAGATAGTAGCAAGCTCTAGGGATATTTAAAAAAAAATTAGAAACTCAGGTTGGAATCCAAAAATGGATTAGTGCACGTGCTACTTTGTTGGCTTGGTTGCAGCGCTGGGGTCTATGAGACGTCCATCTTGTTCTGGTGGAACTGGATGGTTGAAGAAAACTTGGATTTTTCAGTTACTCCCATGTACACAGCAATGTCCATCAAATGTCCCAGATATCAATGACCTGTGACAATATCAGAACATCTGTCCTGTAGCTTCTAATCTAAATCAGCAGATCTGTGGCTGATCATATTATGTTTCCAGTCACAATGGGGTAGGAGTTGGGGATGGGTGCAAGAAACTGTGGCCAGGCAGCTATTTGCAACTATCAAATACTGATCACCAATCATGGATAACAGAAAGTGGCCAAAAAGGGAAGCTGCTTTGAAGTTGATTTGACTGCTTGTTTGGCTACCCAGATTTTCCTTTAGTGCTCAGTGGGCTTTTTGACGATAATAAAACAAAGGATTTTCTATCCCGTGCCCCCCATTGTGGCTCACTATATTGAACTAACTAGAAAACTCTTGTGAGAATCAGGTTTGTAACATTGGATACATCTGAACAAACTGATCTGGTGCTTTGCTTTCCATGTTGCTGCCTGCAGCCTAAACTCACAGCTTAGCATAGAATTGTCACTTCTCTAGTAAGAAAAAAAATATTCCAATCTTTTAAAAAGCCCAGCTTGGCAGATAATTAACCTTTTGAAAAACAAATAAATTCAATTATTAAATAGGATGGAATTCACACTGACACAAACTTTAAAGCGTGTAACCTGACACCCTCATATAAGTGCTACTGCTTAATCCAAATAAGATACATCTGTACAGAAATATAAATGTCTGTATGTGGACAGCTTCCAGCTCCCACTCTTAATAAATAAATTACAAAGGAGACTTTACGCTTATAAGAGATAAGATGGAAAGTGTTAAGCTGGCATTGTTTTTTAGAGACACATTTTCTATGGACTTTCTGAAGCTACAAGGCTGTGTTCAATAAGGTTATATTTTGATTCTCTTTATGGAAAATAAATATATTTATACCAAAGGTATGTAATACAAACCATTGGCTCAAAATGTATTGCTTTATGTCAACCATGTAACATCAATTGTTGAACATATTAACTTGTAATAACATCTTGGATGTCAAAATAGCTTTCAAATGGTTTGAAATATATCCTTTAGCAAGTGCAGTCCCAGTCTAAATCCATCCCATGGAATAAGAAACAATGGGATATTGTTCAGCCTTCAAAACCTTTAAAATCTTCTTGTACTTAAGTGAGATCTTCCCTGCTCTTTACATATGACTAAAAACCCCAGTTTAGATTGTTTTCCATGAAGCAGCAATATCCCATAGCAATAAATGGGTTGAGAAACTTTGTAGTGGCATCTGTGACTTGTCTGAATGCTTTTTGTAAACTGAACTTCCACATTCAGGCAGCTACTGCACTCGTGAAAGTTGCATGTTTTGTACCTAACTACAACAAAATGTACTTGAGGATTAAAAAAAAAACACACTACAGTCTCTTAGTAAAAAAAGAACTGAGAAATTTAAAGATTGGCAATTTATAATTGCCCTTAAACATTGTTTATAACAGCATAGCCATTTGATTTAATTCACTTGGATTTTACATTGGGCATTCATAAAGAAAATCTTTTTAATTGTTAATGTGCAAGCTTCATGATGAATTGAGAAGAATCAAAAATTTAGAATCAAGCAGTTACCTTTAAAGGTTTTGTTCATTTTTTAAAAAATTCCCCAACTGTGACTGGATGATTTCAAAACCCAGGTGTAACAAACTCCAATCTTTCACATTAATAGCCAAATAATCCCTGAAAGAACAGACCAATAGGAACATTATTTATGGTAAAAGTAAAACACAAGTAAAAGCACACACAAGCTAAAATATATTTTGAAGGCTGCTAGTGGCTACTGACAAATAATTTCCAATTAAACATTAATGTATGCATCAGTGTTTTACAAGGCAATTTAGGGTAGTCACTTCACATTAAGATAATCACTTTGCAAACCCATCCTTAATGCTCTGTTCGATGAATAAGTACCTACACACCTTAAGAATATTGATGAAACCTAGTCCACTGACAAAGAAACTTGAAGGTCTTTTTTTGCTTTGGTAGTGTGCTAAGTGTTGTGGTATGTGTAACACCTAGACATGTTACCATATTGTAGACTGAGTGTAGACGAAGATGATGGATGTTCTTTGATACATGAAATAAATGGAATACAGCTAGGAGAATAAGAACACTTAAGTTGATGATAGCCTTCCAGAAACCTGTACTTCTTTAAGCATAAGAGTTGCTATTTTTTGGCTTGTTCAATAAAGATTATTTAGGGTAACCAAGATGGTATTCTATCTTTTTGTTAAAATCATCTTTACCAGAAGTATTGCTCTTCCCCATATCTACAGCAATGTTTTGTCTTACACTGTTATGTAAACAATTAAATATCTGATGAAATCACCACAAGGTTACACGATTATTTGAAGAACAGGTACTTATGTTTTCATCAATTAATTTTTTTTTGAGAGGTGCAAAGTGAAAAGTATGGGTTACTAGCTAAAAGCTGCATTGTAACTGGTTGTGGAATACATACTATACATGCATATTATTCATGCAAGGACTTGTATAGTACAGGGACATTTTTATGTAATGTGCAATCAGATTTTCACCCTGCTAGATCCATAAGAGCACTTATCACAACTCCACCAAACAGTTAAAGAACTTCACAAGCTGATCAGTAGCACTGTGTCTCTGTGCATTTTAAGCTGCAGTTCACAATGAGTGAACTAATTGATTGGATGCTAATTTAGTCTAATCCTGGATCCATTGGAACATGTATCTAGTTTCTATTGATTCAGTGGTAAATATAAAGATATATTCTGCTATTTGTACATGTGATGTAGATGTGGAGAAAGTTGCAGCTCATTTGTGGTGATGTATTCAAATATTAAAATAAACAGATTCTGCCAGAATAGTATGTGTGTTCTAAATCAGCATACACAGCTTGCCCTAACGAGTGCAGTAAAACCAAAATCCACAGTTAGTTCATGAAAATAACCCTGCCCATTGGGGACAAAGATGTAAGTAGTAATTTTTTAAATATCCCAAAATGACTGATCCACACATTTCTTACACAAACACAATACAATACATTGGTTTTCAGAAACATTTCTAAGTGTGCCCTTTTGATAGGGACCTAGGTTTTTGATTTGGTCCTCATTCATCACACAGAAACTTTAGCTGAAGTCCCCATGTTTGGGTGACTTCAGGATATCAATGTCTAATGCTTTTATAAATCAAGTGGCTTGTGTACCACTACCTCATTTGTAAAAAGTAATGCGGACAATAACGTCATAACACATTTTTCCAAAGTTTACTCAACAATCCCTAGATAATGTCTTGTGGCCTTTTTTTTTCTGTTTTTGGTCTTCATGAGAACTTCAACATGGCTTGTTTGTACCGCTGATAAAATACACAAGCATTGTGCATGTTCTAAAGATAAAAGCAGAGGCATGACTACAAGAATCTTCTCGTCTTTACACAGTAGTCTGTTAAAAGAGGCCTATTTTATTTTCAATAGCTGCGAAAATTCTGTGCAGGTTAAGAGAGAGTCCTGTCAACTTCAATTCAATTAAAAAACACAAGTGTCGAAACACTACATATGGTCCCACCATTAGCAGAAAACAATCCAGTATCCACATGGTCAATTACAATTATATAACCGCAATTGACCAACAAATGATTGTTGTGAAAGGCTAAAATATCAATTATATCCAACCAATGTCAATCTCTTTGTTATTTGTGAAATATGATGGTCATTATCTTTGGTTGGAAGTCATTTTGACTTGGTGGGTACTTAGCAACAATAAAGTAAACTGATTATTTTCCACCATAGCTCACCATTTGATTGTATATACAGTAAGTACCTTTAGCCAAAAATCAAACTCTGTACATGGAGATATTAGGATATTTTCTTTCCACTATTCTCTCAACTACAGCTAGAATGATTTAATGTTCACAGAAAGAAGGTTTTCTTTATCTTTGAACAATTCCTGCTGCTCACTCATCTTTGGCATTCTAATAAGGTCTCCAGACCGATTCGTCCATTCGCCCTGTGGTGGTCATTGCTGTTGGAGAATTACTTTGGCTGCCATCAGCATCCACAACATCATTCTGATTGGCCAAATTGGGATTCATGAGTGTGCTTCCACTCGATGCGCTGGTGCAAGAAGGCAGCATTCTGGTCGGTGAGCGGTCTCCCGCAACCATGGAAAATTGGTACGATCCAGTGGAGGCACCATAGTAGAGATGATATGGTGAGACACTTGTCTGAAAGGGTCCACTTTGGTTCTGGGCTGACCCAGGATAGGGTGGTGGCAGGTAAGTATGGTAACGGGCTGTGGCTGCCATGCCTGTCATGCTAATGCCCCCAATACCCCCTGTGGATGGAGTGCTGGAGTAAGTGAAGGCAGCGGCAGACATAGCGCCAGGGTAGTTCATGCGTGGATCTGAAAAACGAGATTCTGTGAGCGAGGATAGTCCTGGAAACTGACGCTCAAATTGGCGAGGGTCTGCAAATGGACTGATGTCCGCAGTACCTGAGGAGAAAAGCAAATTATGGTCAATGCATAAAGGATCGGTAACATTGTATGAGTCTAACATATTGCTAGGGAAATCATAATTCACACTAATTCACAATTAAACTGAAGAATTAAACTCAGGATGGCAGCAAAATCCCACAGTGATATCCAAAGAAGAACAGGAAGGCTTTTCCTGTGTCCTGGCCACTTTTTTATTCCTCAGCCAATCTTTCCAGTTACTAACCTCATTGTTATTGTGGATCCTGGTTGTGAGCAATTTGGCTGCTGTATTTTCCTACTACAGATATATGACAGTAACTCATTTCCAAAGAAAACTTTTAAAGTGGCAATGAGGCTGTCTCAGAGATATCTTGGCTGATTTATGACAAGATTATGACAAGGTTTGAATGAAGTAAGTCACAGTGGAAGAAAAGAAAGAGTAAAAGATTAAATTCACAAAACTGTGGAAATAGTCAGACTCTATATTTTTAAATCTGAGATTATTAGTGTTCAGTGTAGCACCATTTGGAAATGATTGTAAGATCCAGCTGCATCATTCAAAAGAAAGTATAAACATGCTCATATTATATTATAACCTGCTGCTGAATAAGAGCCTTGTGAATACAGAACTCTGCATAAACATCAGAAATTGCTCCAATGTTGAGCAATGCTACTGGTCAATGAAGGACTGCTAAACCCAAACAGGAAAGTAGCCAGCCAAAGCGCTGAGTCACAAAGCCAAGCCAACAGACTGTGTACTTCTGGAAACCCCATGACTGCAATAATTTTCCATGTGGAATAGCTTACACAACTACAACAGGGCTCTCATTTTGCAGGATCTGGGTATACTATCAATCCAGAACTGTTCCAAATAACGCCACAACAAATAACCAAAATATGCTGGCTTTTTAATGTGATTGTTTTTAAATCAGTGGTTATATTATTCAATTTTTTTATTTCAATGTGTTTATTTCCAGATTTTCTAAAGCAACAAACCTGTTCCCATACACTTATATCATTTTCTGTCATAAACTGGATTTCTTCTTAGTTTCCAGGTTTTAAGTATAGTGACTTGACAACTGCAGAGTCAAACTTCCCTATTCCCACCGCAATCCTGCACTGAGTGTAACCACTGAGAGCATGAAGTACTCACATATTTCAGGTATTAGATCTCTCAATATTCCAACTGGGGAGGGGGCTGGGTGGGCGGGGTCTTTGAACTCAGTGACAATGTCCCTGCCTCTGAGCTAGATGTCCTTGATTCAAGTCCCAACTACTGCTGGAGGTATGTAATGACGTCTCTCAACAGTTGATATGGAAAATCTCTGCTCAAACTGGGGTCGTGAGATGTACACAGGACTTTGATAGCAATTTTGAAGGGCAATTAGCATTGCGAATTTGAGGACAAAATGCACCCAGAGTAAAATGATTTTTCTCAGGCTATGAGGAGCAGGAATGTTTCACTAGAATCTTGAAGACCGCTGGACCGCTGCCACCTCAGCCTCCGCTATTGCATCAACTCCAAAACACAAAAATTTGAAGTATTCAAATTTCATCACCTTGATTCCATGGAACACCAAACTTGGGACTGCAACACTGCATCCCCACCTAGCTCTCAGCTGATTTTGTTTCAAGACTTACATCAAATTAACAAATGAAGTATTACAGATATATAGATTCGAAATAACAAAGGATCACATTACTGAATTTGGCAGTTCTGTGTCCATTAATGCTAGCAGATAGGGAGGTATTTACATCCATCAGGAAACTAGTGGGTTTGGTACCCCATTTAATATTATTCTCATTAAAGTCAAAGGGCAAATAGTCAAATTGATCTTTAGCTCAATCCAGTAGCTTCCAGGCTTGCCTCTTTAGGTTAAAGTGATCCCTGAGTTGTTTTCCTCTCCATACCAAATGTACTTGCATCAGAAATCTCAGTAATGCACCAGATGAACAGAAGAAAAAATGTTATGTGCTTCACGGAAAACTATGCCTCCAGGAATTTTGATGACACTTCAATGTACTGTCTCAAATTATACCTTTATTTCCATTTGCATTATATCAAGCAATCTCAGAGTAGTTTAGCTCAAGACACACTACAGCAAGTTAGAGGCTCCACATAAATTAAGTTTAGTGAGGGATCATTCCCCCCCCCAGGCAAGTAGTAAAATCACTTGAGTATATTTTCTGTTCCCAAGGTCTAGTCAGGTGGCTTTTGTTACAAGGAGTGAACTGAGGTCAGATTGTTTCAGCCAATAAATCTATACAATTATTAGTAATACTAAGGCTATCACACACGAACAGCCAACAAGATTATAACTGGGTTCGCTGGTCATATCTGGTCCTTGAGTAATTTTGAAATAACGTTAGCCAATATAACTTGTCAAAGCTTGTTTACTAAACAATTTTCAGCTGACAGCATTGTTTCTTTACGGTGCAATTAAAATGGGGGGCAGGAATTTCTGTGGGGGTGGGGGTGGGAGGGAGAAAGGGGAGAGATCAGTGGCTGGCTATCGGACTCAGAACAAACTCAGCCGTGAGACAATGTAAGTTGGCTAAACTGGAAAGGGGGTTTCCCACTATTTAGTGCCACTCCACCAGTTCTGGCAGTGTCAAAGCTAGATGGCAATGAGTATTGATACCTCTGCCAATCAGTCACAGACTGAAGATCCTCATCATTCCCCTGATCCAGACAAGTAGGATGTACTGGGTGGGAAGGAATTGTCCTTCTTAGCGTTGGAAGCAAGGATAGCGAAAGGATGGGTTTTGAAATTCTTATAGGAAGGAAGAAAAGCAGGGAGAGTGCTCTCTTCTGGGAGGGTGTCCTAATGCACAAAGGGCACCTCCTGAAGATTGTTACCCCAGCCCCCGTTTCTTCCTGCAGTTTCAAAAACTTGCATCAAACATGCTGCTCTCTGTCACCATTCGCCTACTGTGCTACGGCCTGGCCAAAGTAATTCTGGAGTTAATCAAGCTTTGAAAAAGCTTAACTGATGAGTAATTATTTACTTATATTTGTGGTGGGCTGCCTGCCAGTTTCAGGAGGCTGTGCGGCGAGGTTGTGGGTGAGGCACTCACTATATCTGACATCCTCCCCTCCCCCCCCCACAACCGAAAACAACCCCAATGGGAGAATATCGTACTCAGTCTGTAGTCAGGAAAAATGGCTCCCCGATGTACTTAAACCAGACTTGAGAATAATAATGTCACTTCTGCAGTGCATTTTTTTTTAAAAGGAAAAGTGTGGCAACTCCTCCTTAGGTGTGTTAGAAGAAGAATACACTGGCTGTTTCTGCACTCGGTGCCGTTTTTGGGTAAAGCTTTAATTCTTTGTCAAGTATACCACCACCTCAGTCTGACTCTCCTGGCATGCACATAACATGCCACAGGGGCAGACTGTTAATCTGCGTACTTGAGATAGTTTACAACAGTGTAATTAAATGATGATATCAAGTCTGAGTTTTAGGGTGGATTGTAGGTGTGAGACAGTAATTTCAAGAAAATTACTGCTCTCAGTAATCAAGAGTTAAACTGCAAGAAACAAGGATTACAGTAAACACTTTCATCTTTGATTTGACACCCACGTGCAGTCAATGTGTTTTATAAAACAAACCTGTTTATTTGTTTTTAAATGAATTTCTCTCTCCTTTCACAACCTTATGTTTTTGTTTACCTTATTCTGTGCTACAAGACTTTACCTGGCGGTATATCCAGCTGTTAAGTTTAGGATGACTCACTCACCAACTTTCCCACCCCAAAGGGGATGCATGAAATCTCCTTTGCCATGGGCATGGGATTTCTTAAACTTTAACAGGCCATTTGGCCAACTCCCTATAATCGTTGCCATAGTCATTGACAAGTTATCCAGAAAAGGATAACTTTCCACTATCAGTCTCCTCCACCAGCCGATAGGCCTCTGAGATAACCAACCTCTTGCTCACCTCCCATTTTAGCCTTTACTCCTCTGACCTAGCATATCGGATGTGATTTTATACCAAATTTTATTGGATAAAGTTTCTGTGAAGTACTATGGAATATTGATTATACTAAAGGTATCACATAAATGCAAACTGTTGTTGATGGAGGTATTGGCATCCAGATAACAGAGTCACCAACAGACTATGTTTGAAACTGTAATACCCGTTGTAGATGTTCCCTATTGAAGTGGATCTACCTGAGCATGTTGCAGTTGACAGTTTATGTTTACATTTGATGACTTCTTAATGACTGCAACAAACAGGCTACAGATAAATGCTCAAATGCAGCCTTTTCTGTGCACTTTAAAATGTGTGCACTTCAGTAACTTTTTTTCTTGAAAGTTGTGTCTTAGATTTCATCAAGTTCCTTTCCTCTATCACGTGTGTGTCACTAACTGACACTGGCTCCCGGTCAAACAACAAGGTGATTTTAAAACTCTCATTTTTGTTTTCAACTCCTCACCCCTCCCTAACTCTCTTATCTCCAAACCCCACAATCCTTCATGATACCTGGGCTCATCTAAATCTAGCTCCTTGTGCATTTCTAATTATATTTTCTTCACCATTGATGGCCATGGTTTCAGTTGCAAGGGCTCCAAGCTCCAGAATTTCCTCTCTGTATCTGTCCAACTCTCTACCTCACTCTCTTCCCTTAAAGCACTTCTCCTTTGACCAAGCTTTTGGTCACCTGACCTCATACTTCTTATGTGGCTCAGTGTCAAAACGTGTTTTTAAATGCTCCTGTGAAACACCGTGGGGTATTTCAATGCACTATGTATGTATTTTATACATATATTTGCCAAACCAGATTGATTTACCACATGTTCGTCTGAATGAATCACTTTCCTGAGTTAAACAGACCTGACAGTTTTTCATGCCATAATATCATTTCCATTATCTAATAGCTAACCACATCTTTCCCTCATGTTTCATATCTTTTGGAAATCCGAACAATCTTGTAGGCTTCCATATTCCATTCATTGATCTGATGGACCTAACCTGCAGTGATGCCAACACACAAATAATCATTCCAAAGGGTGCCATTCATTCAGCAACTTTGGAAATTATTGTCACCAAACAAGTCAAATCTGTAAATAAAGTTCATTATCAACACTTGCCAGTTCAGTGAGCTTTGCTGTAGCTTTGAGAAACTGAGCTCCCTAGTTTTCAAAATCAGATTGATGTAATTTTATGCTTTTTGATATGTTTAAAATAAAGAACTGCCAGTGCCTCAAATTGGACTGACCCTGTGTTATTACAGATGGTAATTCTGCTGAAAAAAAAACATCTTTTCAGTGAAGCCTACACTGCGGGTGATGGCAGTGGAGTTGGCGGGTGGGGAAGGTGAGTTACTATGAGATTAAATAATTGCCTTTTTTTGAAATAAACAAAGGCTAATATAATGCATTGAGTCAGAATCAACAAAGCTAAAGCAAATACATGAGTTACACAGAGACTAAGATGTAAATATCTTACCTGGATCAGATAATTTAATGGTAACCTAACCACAGTTGTGAGTAGCCCACATTACTGAAGTAACCCCTCACATTTAGTCAGATAACTAATTCCACTGTTTTGGTTTAATAATTAAGCATTCAAGTAGTATTCACTTTTAGTTGGAATCCTCTTTTGTTCCTTTGGTGTAAGTAAAAGGTTAGCTTGAGAGAATTTGATTTAATTCATTTTTCATTTGTTCATAGAATAGTTGTGGAGTGAGAAAGGAAATAATTTTTGTGAACACACACTCATTCATCCTCACACTGACATACACAAAGATTCACTCACACATATACACACACTCATTCACTCTCACAGGCCCAAACCCATACATACACACACACTGAAACTCACTCGCACTTACATACATGCACACACATACAGTGATGCAGGCATATCTCCTTCAGCAGAAAGGAAAATAGCAGCTTACAGAATGACCATGCCCTGAACTAATGCTGATTCTCAGATAATCCGTAAGCAGATGAGAACAGAGCTGATTCTCCACCCAGTAATCACCTGGGCTGACCAGCAAATTCTCTTCTGGCAAGCCTGAGGAACAAATGCCAGCCAAGGTCAGGTCTCCCAGTGTTATCACATTAGAACTGTATATACTTTCATTTTAAAGAACTTTCATTTTAAAGAAAAAAACTTTTGTCAAGTTCCCAGAAACAAGCAAACAGTATTTAGGATGCTCCCCTGTACACCGCTGTCCTCCTTTTGAGGAAATATTCAAGTCTGAGATTACACAGAAGGAAAGGTAATGCTCAGTGTGGCCATCAATTAGTGAGATGTGGTGATTCCACTCTCTGCTTGGAGTGAATTCTAAATAATGCTTCAGAGATGACTGGAGTGTTTTAACCCACATTGTTTCTGACAATGAGAAAAAAGAAAATGTATCCTGAGAAGGAGAATGAGCTATATCTCCATTCGTCTCCTAATAAATGAACAGTAAATATTTGGGTAGAGTGTGAGACATTGTGTATGTAGGAATGAACCTTTCAAAGGTCTACTTTGAAAACATTTTAAATGTTTTGATTTTTGGTTACACAGTGCAGCTCTTGGGTTTTCGATACATACTGGTTGTGAAAGATATATCCCTTTTTCTGTGATTTATGGGCCAAACGTTGCCATTCTTTTATTGGAATAAACAAACTTGACTACCTGGTTGGTTCATGGACACACTCATCAATCATTAACTATGTGGTAACAAAAAAACGGAAAATCATTTCTGACCACAATTCACACGGACTGCAGCAGTTGAAGAAGGCAGCTCACCACCACCTTCTCAAGGGCAACTCGGTGGGTAATAAAGGCTAGCCAGCCAACAATGCCTATGTCCCATCTTTTCTAGATGTTCAATTTTCACATCCTTGATGACAGATTACAACGTTTTCTCTATGACTGGTGTCAAGCTAACAGGTCTGTAGTGCTCCATTCTGCCCTTCCTTCTCCCCATAGTAAGTGACGTTACATTTGCTACCTTTCAGTTTGCAGGAACCATTTCAGAATCCATAGAATTATGAAAGATAAGTAGCACTGTGTGGTTAAAATTTATAAGATGACAGTTCTCTGTTAGTACAATGGGAATTTCTTGTTGATTCAAAGATATATTTTAAATTTGTGTGTGGTTTTAAGAAATGGAAGATCTGTGAAGGAGAGATTGTTCTGTTAGCTACTGCACGATAGAGGTTTACTGCACTAAGTCATCACCTCTGTGCCAACTCTTTACTGGTACAATACAAAAGTAATCCTGTTGTCCTTTATCATTCCAAGTGTCTGTCTGCTTTTACAAATCCAGCTTGGTCTGATCTCTTAAAGATTAAAATAAAACGGAAATAAAAAGGGTTCTGTGAATTTTACAATATTGCTCCTTTAAAGTACAAGTCAATGTTCTATTATTCCAACAGTGGATGAATTTATTCAGCAAAACCTTTCCTTCACAGGTAGGATGATAAGAATAGTGAAAGGGGAGGCCTGGTGGGACAGGCAAAGAGCTCAGACTGGAAAGGGCTGCCCAAAACGGTGTGGTGGGAGGAAGAGCAGTTTTGCTGGCATCGATCACGTGGGAAAGCGAGGAGCTAGCTCAGTGAGGCATGTTACTCCTCTCCTTAGGTCAACAAGACAAAGTTTCAAACTTAAACTATAGCAGTCTCTGTTTCATTCAGTCGAGGTTTCACTAAGCAGGGTAACTTGAGCAGAAGCCCTGCACACTCAGCAGTTATAAGGCTATTAGGTTCCTATGTTATTGGGTTTCTGATTTGCATAAACAAATGCAGAATCAGCCTGAGAGTGGGCGCCACAATCCTGGGAAAACAGACACATTGATACTTCCACAAGGTGGAAACAGAATTCAGCTTCTACTGGTTTAAGTGAGAAAGACATGAAAATTCCCCCTCTATTCACTACCCTGTACTTGGTTTAAGATCGAGTCTGCGTGCACAGAGCTTACATGTGTACATGAACAGGCACAGAAACTTCAGTGTTTATTCCAACCATATCTTTACTGTGGGTGGCCTCTCTGGACGTGTATTCAGCATGTTCCTGTGACTGCTCTACTGGGTACCAATTTAAGAAATCTCAACTGCTGTTAGAGTCAAGGTCCAATGTTTGTTTGTTTCTTCATTTGCTACTGTACAGAACTGAACTGCTTTAGTGACTGTGTATGTATATAAAACTATTTTTATGAATAAAGTATAGTTCTGAAATTTAAAAAAAATGTTCATAAGAAGGAAAAATTTTGAACGTCACATATAAACACACACACATCAACACCAGTTTCATTCACTTAACCACTCCTGCATGAAAAGGACTCCTTGTAATACTTCACATTTTTAACCCGAGCACACAATTCCATTCTACATTTAACCTTCCAGTGTAATAGACACCTGCTTTATATTGCAAAGTCTGGACACTACTTTTTGTTATACTGCCGCCTCTGTTGGAAAGGTGTTAATAAAGTTAGTTCAAAATGGCTTCCTGAAACTAAGTGCAATGAAGACTTAGTGCAACACACAACAAAATCCTACATTAATAGCAGGTTAGATGCTCACATTTCCAAACGGAGATTCACATCTCTTTCTGACCACAATTGAAGGTAATGATAAGCACATTCTCAAAGTTACTTTGGAAAGCTATGATTTAGTTACGCAACACTAATCACAACCTCCGCGCATTTTTTTCAGAACAACACTGCACAGCCACTCACTCAAACTGTTAACCTCATCTTTGGTGCTTTAATTTTCACTCATTGTCAAATCACACTCATGTCCATTGCTGGCTATCCCTCAACGTTCCCACTATCCCAAAGTGCCTATCTGCCACTTGACTATTCTCCTTTAGCTGGACATTTATGGAACAGCTTTTGATACAATTACAATAAAGCACTCTATACACATTCCATTAAATCAGGGAGACTCATTTGTTTAGCAAATAAAGTTATTTAAAGTAGCTTTATTATCAACATCATCAGCAATCATTATTTTAGTAACACATTAAGTAACTAATGTGGGCCAAACTTCAGCCCACACTAATTTTCATTTTTATTTTCTGGTGGGTTTCATTTTAGTTGATTTTGCTCCAGGCAGCATTTTCCTGGACAATTCAAATGAAATTTTGCAATTAGATCGCAAACAAAATTGAGTTAGAAAATCAATATCTCGATCTTGGGCAGTTAAGAACGAAGGTTCCCAGTTCCTGGTATGAAAGCATGATCCCTTTAGATTTTGCGTGGAATACACATTTGCATTCTCTGCTGTGACTATTATTTTACAGAAGTGAGTATTACCAGTATCATCTCAAATATCAGGTTGTGCATAGTGGTGACAATTGCAGCTGATTTAGACGGTTATGGCTTCAAGTCCATCTCCAGATTCTTGACATATCTAGGCTGACACAACAAATGAATGCTGCACTACTGTTTGGAAGGCATTAAAATAAAGCACTGCCTCACTGTAATAAATGAAGCCAAAAGATTCCATTGTACTGCCCCAATTAAGAACAGATGAATTCTCCCAGTCCTTCAGTCAACATTTTCTTTCAATGATTATCTGGCCATTATCGCTTTGCTGATTGTAAGAACTCGCTGTGCGTAAATTGACATTTCCTACATTTCAACAGTGATTTCCACTGAAAATGAAGTGATCTGGGATACCTAAGGTCATGAAAGGCATTTCATAAATTAATGATTGATCGGTGTGTCTGTTTGCCTACTCCCCATTGTCATCCATTCATCTGTGAGAGGAATTACCAATATCAAGGCAGAGCAGTGTTGAATGAAATCAAGCAATGTAATCAGATCCAGGTTCTTGGTGCTGATAATTTTCAACGTTCACTTGCTGAAAATAGCTCTGACAACATAAAAGTATGCTCAGCTCATGATAATTATTGTCTTGTTCAGATCTCAAAAGTGTAAAGAGTCTTGAAATGGGTGCCCACACCTTTGGAGATACTGTGTACCTCTGGGGTGAGAGGTTGCATAAAAAAAATTAGCAAATGGATCTATTCAAAGTATCAGAGAAGGAACACTGATTTGTGAAATGTGGCTCAAACGGTCCAACGTCTTAACTCCTGTCTCACCGGGAGTCCAGTGTAATGTAATCATTATTATGAATTACAATTTATGTGGCTTTTAGTCTATTTCGTAATAAGATCACAGGCCTGTCCACAACAACCAGCCTGTTTCATGGAGTGTCCATAACTACATCCTGTATTTTTGCTTCAGGGTCATCTAAAACCTCTCTCCTTCAATTAAAATTTAATTAATAAATGGTTCAAATCAAAATGCTGGAGAAACTTAGCAGATTCTATAGCATGTCCTGGGAGGGACACAAAGGTAACATTGTGAGTCCAACATGACTTCTTTAGAACTACAAATTGTTTTTGGCAATTCAGCGAGATAATCTCTTTGCTTGACTTTCCTGTGCCCATCATTTCGGATTATATAGTGAACAGAGAAGCCCTGCATAAATATTTTAAATGTCTTTATGAACATTATCCACAATTATTTCTCACTGATTATTTTAAAGTTGCAAGTTACACAAAGATGATGAAGACCATATAGCCGATTGAAGCTTAACGGTACAGAAATACTCTATTATAATTTCCAATTGCTCCTTAAGATATTCTAGATTTTGAGTTCACCACATTACACAGAACTCCATTCCACATGACTATTCTTTGGAAAAGGAACTTGTGAACTGTTCTAAATTTATGTCCCGTTACCCTAAGGAAATACTTTTTTCCATATCTTTGATAAGCTTGGATACCTTTAACAACACTACTTTTAAAGACTAAAATGCCCATGATTCTCCCCTCTGTCAGCACTGTCCCATGACCATGGAGATCAATCGAGGACTTCCTTTCTGCATTGCCTCCAGTTTTATGCAATTCTGAAGGTATGATCTGAACAAAGTAGGATATGACTGCAGAAAACTTTGCACTTCTTTGGAGTCTGATTGAGTCAGGGTACAGATAAAGATGATGTCTTATATATTTCTCTCTCTTTGGAAGACTTTACTATGCATGTTAGATATCTTCCTTCTCACCTACCTTGGACTTCATTTTCTGTTGAAACCATTTGGCATCAGGACAATAGATGGTGCAATGCTCTATGTAAAACTCACTTCTCCACCACTGCTATCAATTCTGCTCTCTGATCACTCAGCAAGAAGCTTTTGCAATTTTTATCTCTCTCAGGATCTATTCTATCTATCGTAATCAAGAAAGCACACCTGGAGCGATGGCAGAGAGATTGCAATGTCAGGCAAAGGATTTTAATCAACATTCAAATAGAATGAAAGCAGGTGGTCCATATAAAGATTCATATCAGAGGCTATTTATTTGTTTCTATTTGTATCTATCTACACAAAGTGGCTGTTTTTTTATTTTCAGAACGATACGAAAAAAAGGTTGAATTGAATAGTTCTGGCAGCACCCTTTGCTTCATCATGAAGATTAGCTTTTGTCTATTTTGTTGAGTTTATAGGAAAAAGTTTTTTTTTAACTTTTTCTATTTCAGGTTTGTATTACACCACTGAAGGAATGCTGTGTGTTTGCTTTTTTTAAATGTAAAAAGGAATTGGTCTAATCTCCACCTTCCAGTCTAATTGTTTTGACTGGAAGCGCAGTAAAGTGGGTGTGTCTGTCATTAAGTAAAATGTGTGTGTAGGAGTATATTACTGGCAAAATGAAAGAAGCAAAATGGATATAGCATGAGTAGTCAAGTATGCATTCCATCTATGTATTAAGATCAACACTAACACTGTCATATATTACGTCCATTAATGCTGCTTAACTTATTCCTTCAGGAAATTTGGTACTGGAAATTGTGAAAAGCTTTTTACATCAGATGTTTTAAGCCCTCACCAGAAGAGCTTGTACTTGAAGACAGACTAAAGGCAGGAATTATATAATAGTTTACATAACTTAATTAATAATAATAAAAATGTTATAACAACCAAACGTGGTTGATAGGTCTTTTTTTTATTAGAACTACTTTTCAGCTTTTTTGTAAAGTTTCAGTATCGTGATGCATGCACGTTGATGTCATTTGTATCATTAAGCCATCACAGCATTTGGATATGGCATCCTAAATATGTAGCAAATGCAACAATGGGAGGTGATTTGCCAAGTAATGGGTCAAAACTAAGAAGTTAATCCTGCAATTCCAAAATGGTGACAAATCATCTTTATGATGTGTGCACTGCCATTGTAGGAGTGAATTGTAAAATAGACTTAGGTTGAAAGTAGCTCATTAATTGAGACTATTTGATTCTATATTTCATGTTCAGTTTAGGAGGAGGTGAACAAGATGCTTCTATACTTTGATTTCTAGACTAAACAAAATGATGCAGCTGTTTTTGTTAAAATTCTTTGGTTGGATTAGACACCTGTTCATCCACTTTACCTGGGCTTTCAGCTTCAGTTCCACTTCCGATGCATATCTAACTTTTTTACATAATTTTTATAAAGCTTGTCATTTTCATGAGGACATATACCAAAACCCTTTACTATTTTCTCAATGGAAATCCCTTCTTAAAGATAAATTATTTTTGTTAGGAGAATTCTGTGAATACAAAGTGGAAGAAAACAACTCCAATCTCAAATTGCATTATTTGAATTTGCCAACATGCAGCTGTCTACTTGTGGACATAACAAACTATCAAGAGTGCAATGAGTTTGTTCCTTCCAACTTCAAGAGCTTTTTGACACCAATAAGCTTTTATTCAAAATATAATTCATGTATTAGCTAAATGCTATTGAATAAATATGCTTCAAATTGTCACTCTGGTTAAGTAAACTCTGTATAAACACTGGGTTTTTAGAAAATGGTGCGCTGGAATTTTGTGTTCTTTAATAAATGATACATTTTTGCCAGAACTGACAATGGAGCTGTGTTGTCAAAATTAAGTGAAACAGTGATAATGCATATCATAGAGATGCAGAACTGGTTAATTGTATGTAGTTTTAGTACTGAGTGCAGTTGCCTGAAGTCTGATAAGGACAATGTACTGCATGGGGTTCTACACTTGTATATCTACTATACCTGACTATACCTAACAGTACTATTTTCAAACATGCACCATTGTCCAGTTCTGTGTTTATCAGAAGTAATTTTTATACAGCTTCTACAAAGATGGGTCACTTGCTGTCACGTTAATTTACGTTGAAAATTGGGAGCTTGTGGACATGAAGTGGGTTTCAACTGAAGATGCCACAGCTGACAGTCCAGGATTGTCAAACGTTTCCCATGTGCATAACAAAAAGTGTCTACTGCAACTTGTGACTCTACTTCCTCCTGAGGCCTGCAGATGCTGGAGATCAGTCAAAAGGTGTGGCACTGGAAAAGCACAGCAGGTCAGACAGTGTCTGAGAAGCAAGAGAGTCCATGTTTCGGGCATAAGCCCTTCATCAGGAATGGTGGTGGCGTAAAGGGGCTGAGAGATAAATGGGAGGGGTAGTGGGGCTGGGAGAGAAGGTAGCTTGGAAGGTGATAGGTAGATGAAGGTGGGGGGGTGATGGTGATAGGTTGGCAGATAGGTGGGAATGAAGATGGACAGTTCAAGACAGCGGTGCCGAATTGGAGGGTTGGATCTGGGAATGAGGTGCAGGGAGGGGAAATGAGGAAACTGGTGAAATCGACATTGGTGCCATGTGGTTGGAGGGTCCCAAGGCAGAGATGAGGTGTTCCTCCTCCAGGTGCTGGGTGGCCTTGTATTTGGTGTTGGAGGAGGCCCAGGACTTGCATGTCGTTGGCGGAATGGGAGAGGGAGTTGAAGTGGTTGGCTACAAGGCAGTGGGGTTGTTGGATGCGTGTGTCCCAGAGATGTTCTCTAAACCATTCTGTAAGTTGGCGTCCTGTCTCCCTAATATAGAGGAGGCCATATTGGGAGCAAAAGACACAGTAGATGAGGCGTTTGGATATGCAGGAAAATCTCTGCCGGATGTGAAAGGATCCTTTGGGGCCTTGGATGGAGGTGAGGGGGAAGATGGGGGCTTAGGTTTTACACCTTGGTGGGGGGATGGACCTAACGAGGGAGTCATGAAGGGAATAGTCTCTGTCGAATGCTAATGGGGTGGGGAGGGAAATATATCTGTGGTGTCTGACTGTAGGTGGTGGAAATGGTGGATGATGATGTGTTGCATCTAGAGATTGGGGTGGTGGAAGGTGAGGACCAGGGAGATTCTACCCTTTTTGCAGTTGGAGAAGGGTGCGGGAAGTGGAGGAGATACGCTAGAGGGCATTGTTGACCATGTGGGAGGGGAAATTGCAGTCCTTGAAGTAGGAGGCCATCTGGGATGTTCCAGAGTGGAATTGCTCCTCCTGGGAACAGATGCGGCAGAGGTGGAGGAATTAGGAGTAAGGGATAGCATTTTCCAGGGTGGTGGGTGAGGTGTAGTCCAGGTAGCTGTGGGAGTCGGTGGGTTTGAAGTAGATGTCTGTGTTGACACAACACAACCTATCATCATCACACCCCACCTTCATCTACCTATCGCCTTCCCAGCTCCCTATCCCCCGCCCCACCCCCCTCCTATTTATCTCTCAGCCCCATTGCACCACCACCCCATTCCTGATGAAGGGTTTATGCCTGAACCATCGACTCTCCTGCTCCTTGGATGACGCCTGACCTACTGTGCTTTTCCAGCACAACACTTTTTGACACTGTACATTCCTCCCTCTATCAAGGTAAATGATATTATGATGAATCATTTTATTGGAATATTTTACGGTTTGACCGCTTCCAAAGATTTCCCAGAGTTGTTCCAAAACCACATTCACGTTTCAACTCACCCTGCATCTGTGTTTGGGTTTGCGGGCTGAAGTGGCTGGGCACACCAAGAGGCCGGGGGCTGGGTGTTGATGGACCAACCCTCATAGCTGTCTGCCGATAACGCTCCAGCTCACTTAGGCGATCTGAGAAAAGTGTACTCGGCTTTGCCTGGTCTTCAAGCTTTTGTCTGTGCCCTGGAATAAAATAAAAATAACAATAATTTAGTCTTATCACTCTCTCCTCATGTTCATCCACGTTGTTGTTGGCCTCCAACTGTTTTACCATACTTTATCTTTAAACTTGTTGCTGTAAAATATTTAGCGAAGCAGAGTAGAAAGGTGAGATGGGCAGGCAGAGCAGAGATTTTCTTGTCCAAGTTTGAATAAAATATGTCCATCTTATATTACCGGACTGTCTTTTGGAATTGGCTTCCTTTTGCAACATGCAAAGAACGTTATCTGCCACTTCATTCAAAATGGCTACTTCACCACATCCATCCTTTTCAATGCCACTGCTGTACTATGGAGAACCAGTTTGAGAGCATTAACAGATGACTCCACCTACTGGTCTAGTAGGGAACTAACAATGCATATCCAGTGAAGGCCTGACAAAGCAAAGGCTATCTGTGAAAGGAGTGATTTCAGAATCACTTCCCTTTGTTTTGGACTGATTAATACTTCATAACTTTGTTGGAAATAAGCAGTGAATGTTCATTATGCTGCATACGACCACAAATTCTACCTGATTCAGGTACTGAGATTGACATTATCCCTTCCATTCCTAAACCTCCCTACTGAATGCTATTGGCTTCTTAAAGGTAAATCTATTAAACTTGATAAATTTAATCAGCATAATAACGATTTAGATATTCTACAATGAATCATTTACTCAGTTTATTCTATTTCCAAACTGAATCAGCACTATAAGCTTTATTTCTGAAGCAGACATTTGTGTCAAAATTATCAAACAAAGTTTTTTTTATTTTATGACTGTGACTAATGCAGTACCATCTGTACAAAGTAAGGATAATGTTGCATAACATGCCAACATGGGAAGGGTGAAACAGATTGTTTTCATCTGGAACTACAGAAAAACAACATTCTGAGATACTTCTCAGAATAGAAATAAGCCACTCTTAAGAATTTTCACTAAACTTTGATCTAGCATCATCTTGGACTCTAAACATTTCTCATTTTACCTGTTGCTTTTCTCTGATATTACAGAAATCCAAGTGCTTGATATCTAGCGAGCTGCTTGTAATGGCCATGGCTTCACACGAATTCTCCAGCTTTGAAAGATTCCCACAAAACTTGCCCTTCTAAGCTCTCAGCTATGTTGACCCTGCAGCACTAGCTGTCATCAATTTTCTCCTAACTTATTTCTGATGCCTGGATTTAATCATGTTTTCTTTCACTGATTCTTTTTCAGAATGTGGACATTGCTCGCTAGGCCAATATTTACTGCCCAATTAAAATTATCCTTAAGAAGGTGGTGGTGATCTGCCCTCTTGTACAGTTGCAGTCCTTTGGGAATAGTATATCACTGTATCAAAGGAGAGGAGTGTTTGACATAGCAGCAGTCAAGGAATGGTAATATAGGATAATTTAGGATAATGTGTGGCTTGGTCGGGAACTTGCAGATCATGCTGTCCCTATGAATCTGCTGCCTTTATCATCCGAGGGAGTAGAGGTTACTATTTTAGACTGGTTGAACAGTGAGAGTATATTGATTTCCACACAGACTTTGTTTCTTCTTGGTCTGCGTTCATACAGTTGAGATCACATTTAGCTGCTTGGCCTCTTGCTCCAAGATGATCTTCTAATTGTGAAGCTTCTGTTTCATAACAATGCAATTGTTTTACATCTTGTTGGTGGGCTAGTCCATTTTGGAGTCAATCATGTAACAGGAAACTGGGCTCACATGTAGACAGATTGGGGAGGGTTGGTGTTCTCTCCCCGAGATTAAGACTGGTTGGTTTTTAAATAATTTGACATTTTTCAATCTTGCAAATTAATAAAACCTTCTATTCCTCCTTCTACTGTCTCTAATTTTGTCAGAAGCAACAAAAAGGTTTCATAGTCTAGTGGCTTTTCAGTACCTGTGAGTTCAATATAAATCTTTTTAGTCTGCCACTACTTCACTCTTCAACATTTTTCAACAACCTATACATCGATACTGATAACACAATCACTGTAGCATCCTCTCCATTTGACTAACAACATCCTTAGATTTGGCAGAAAACAAAATGGTGTTCAATGTATACTTAGAACTTGGTTCTCCTCAATGAAAGGCAACATGAATTTGGTTTGTGGGTTACATACAGTATGAAACAGGTACACTGTTAAAAAGGCACCCACCAGAAAGAAAATACACTCAGAATCCTTTCTACTGGCTTGATAAATAAACTAAATCTTAAGAGACCTTTTATTTCATGTTACTTTTTCTTTATTCATTCATGGGATGCAAATATCACTGGCAAGACCATTATTTAATGCCTGTTCTGAATTGATCTTGAAAAGATCGTGATCATCTTTAACTGCTTCATGTGATGCAGGTACACCCAACTGCTATGGAATTAATTCCAAGGAGCATTGATATTGTACCAAGTCAGGATGGTGTACATTTTGGAGGAAAGTTGCAGGTAATGGTATTCCCATCTATCTGTTACCCTTGTTGCTTTACAACAGTATGCTGCACAAGTTGTCATCCAAATGTATTGTGAACTCACTGTGCAATGCTTCCTATGCTTTTAAACAAGTTTTAGAAGCAGACAAATAGTCATGCCAGGATCAGAGTTGACCAAAGCCAGGTCTTAGCTATATGCAGCTTAGAGATGAAAAGCACAAAAATCTCTTTGAAATTTCTTGCATTGTACATGTGCCCAGTTGCTGCATTAAAACGTTTCACAAACAGCCTTTAAGCAATCTACTTGAAAGTCACTGTACTTTCCTGCCCAGCCTACTGGTTATGAGATTAAGCAACAGAACAACTGAAGGAATGTGTTAATTGCTAATTAATGTGCAGTGGGATCAGTTTGGGCATGAGATGAAATTAAGTATTTACAACTAATCCTAACCTGTGCTGCTTAATAAATTGGCAATTAAAAGCATAGTTTCAATTCTGAATTGGTTAAGCGAATAATGATTTAAAGCATTGTATCAATTTAAGGAAACATATTTCCTGCTAGAGACAGCAAAGCTGCATAAATCCAGTGATCATAAAATTTAAAGATAATTGCATAGATTAAGCAGGTTAATCTGTGATTCAAATTATAGTAAAATCTAAGGAAAATATTGCCGATGCTGTTAATCTGACGAAAACCAGAAATGTTGGAAATATCAGCCAATGTCGCAGTGTTTATGGACAGAGAAACAGCGTTAACATTTGGAGTCAAATGGGTCTCTTCTTTAGAACTGTAGGAATATAGAAAAGTGAAGAGTTTTATGTCATTGGAAAGTGTGATGGAAGAGTTAAAGAAAAGAGGGGAGCTAAAGAGATAAAATGACAGAGGTTTCACAAAATGCAAAGGGAGTAATGATGTTGTAGTGAAGAAATATGCACTTGTCCAGACTGAGTGTGAATAGCAAACTAATGAACAGCTTAGTCTGAGAGCAAAAATACGAAAACAAAATTCAAACTGGCATCTCAAAAAAAAAGAATCAAAGTTGGAAAAAGAATGCGTGTTCTGAAATAGTTAACGCAATGTTGAGTCCAAAATGCCATAAAGTGTCTAATCAGAAGATGAGATCCCGTTTCCTCAAATTTGTGTTGACTTCCAAAGGAACTAAGAAACGTGAACATGGTGCAAGGCAGCATTGGAAGCAAGTAGCTGGAAACTCAGAGCCACACATGTGACTGAGTGGAGGTATTCCACAGTTACTGTTTGACTTCCTCCATTGTTCAGGAAGTTATCATGTGAATAGCAGATGCTAAATGGATAATGGTACAACTAAGTCATGGTTTCACCTGGAAAACATGTTTATGGCTTTGGATAGTGAGGAGAGGAGATATAAAAAGGCTGGTGTTACACCTCCTGCAATTGGATAGGGAGCTGCCATGGTGAGGGAATGAGGTGTTGAGGATGATTGAGACACAGATCAGGATTTCATTGGGGGACTAGTACTTTGGTAATGCTGACAAGGGAGGGGAGGAAAGACGTTTTTGGTGTTGGCATCAAGTGGAAGAGGCCAAAGTGGCTGCGGTTGATCCTTTGACTGTGGAGATGAGCGGAATTTATAGTTTTTGTGGGACATTGCTTATACAAGAATAATAGTCTATTTGCCCACGTAACAGTTCCCACACTTCAAAGTAATTCATGGAGTCAAGCATTTTGAAACTTTCCAACATGACTAGATACTATACAAGTGCAAGTATTATTCATAATCATATGGTGTAAAGCTGGCGGCATACAATTTCCTGAATAATGTCTCTGTCTTAAATATAACTCTTCATGTCCCAGTGTGAGCCCTTCTCTTTATCTTCGATCACACGTGAATTTTAAAAGAGTGTTTCATTTTCTGTCACCTAGAGGCAATTCCTTCAGTTCCCAGAATATGCAGCGAGCTCAACTCCATAGCAGAGACTGCTTTCTGAAGGCTAGTGGGTTTTGCTCATTTTGAGCTGAATGCAATTTGGCCTGGCAGACTCAAATCACGCAGCCTTTCACAGGAATCACTGAAGACAAAAATGATCAATAGAAAATATAGCAAATGAGTCCAAATTCCAAATCAATCTATCAATCTACTGCATTACAATGTCATAATGTCGGTCATGTGTGAGTTTCAATACAATCGAAATCTTAGGCTTCAGCAGGGTAAATTCTAATTGCATTTATACATCATGACTTTCAAAACTAACAAAAGTATGGTTAGCCACTGAAAATGTACAGTGAAGTGGACATTCGTGCATAGTCATAAGTTGCTTTGTTAATGTAGTAGATTAAATTTAAAAATCAAGTCTGCACCCTTGACCATCAGTTTCACTACGCAATGTTAACTGGCGTTTTGTTATGGCTGTAATTCTGGAAAACTCTGCACTGTAATACAACTAGAAGACAAACCATTCCAAAGACAGGCATCTCCTGCAGGCTGCCCAACTGAACAGTATTAACACCAGCTATCTGGATCTTTCAGAGGAGGTGGAATAGTGGCAAAGCAGAGTAGAACGCTCCAAGGCACAGGTACCAGACAAATAGGGATAAGAAAGGGAAATATTTCAACCTGGTCAGAAGTTGCTAATGCTGCTCTCTCAGGAAGGCATTGTAGAGTAATTTACTTGTCAACATTTCCTTCCACTGCCTAATTTTTTTTTAATTTCAAAAATATGCTTTATTCATAAAATATTTTGATGATTTGTACAGTTGGTCATGCCATACATACGTAAACATTCCATTTCTTTGCATACAGGGATTGAGTAATCATTCGTATATACAGGTCTGTACATTTACTATCCATATATCGATATATTTAGCTGAGGTGGCAGCAGAGCCCACTTACTGTGTGGGCCCCCTGTTCTTCTTAGGCAGGCAGACATTATATGGTGGTCTTTCCCCACTGCGCCTTGGCGGCAGCTGCCCCAAGTTTCAGCGCGTCCCTCAACACTTAGTCCTGGACCTTGGAATGTGCCAGTCCGCAACACTCAGTCAGGATCAGCTCCTTCAGCTGGCAGATCAACAGGTTTCGGACAGACCAAAGAGCGTCTTCCACTGAGTTGATGATTCTCCAGACACAGTTGATGTTCGTCTCGGTGTGCGTCCTGGGGAACAGACCGTAGAGCACGGAGTCCCATGTCACGGAGCTGCTCGGGATGAACCTCGACAAACACCACTGTGGAAGCAACTTGTCTCCATTCCTTTTCTCCACCTAATGCTTTAGCTCAGGTTGAGACATCATGATGTGGGATTGTCACACTCCTGTCATGGTGGCTATGTCACCAATCAAATGCCCATGACATTTGCACCTGCCTCCCAGTTCTGTACACCTCTTGATTTTAACAAGACAAATAAAACTTCTGAAAACACAACAACAGTTGTGAATCTCCATCTCTTGTGAGCCAAATAGCAGTATGCCTTTACTCCATTGTCTGCTAAGGGGACATTTGTCTTCTATGCCAATTGTCCTCAAGTGAGTAGAACCTCCTACCACATCGTAAAAAAATGTTGAGCTCATTTTTTTGTTAACTAATCTAAAATAGAAACCAGCTCAATCTTGACACTTGCCTGTATTTCCACTGTTGAAGATGAGTAACTTCACCCAAAATAAGGATGAGGTAATATTAGTAAGGCAGCAATATGTTGGATATATTCAGAAAAAGTAGACAAAGGGTTTTTTTTCTCTGATTCCTACTGCCAATGCTTAGTTGATATGCTAAGAGTTACGCCCTCGCATTTCGCAATTTTCAAACTCTGTATTTTTATTAAGGAAATTTTTCAGTGAAAACTCAAGATTTTAAAATAAATCTGCAAACACAGATGCCATCTTATAATTGAACACACGCAAAAGCCACAAGACCCAGCATAAACAGCCAGAGAAATATTTAGGAGGGAACAGACTCTTCTAGCGACTAACAGAGGCAGTCACAGATAGATTATTATTCACATGTTTGAAGTTGGCTTGCTTGCGCCATTTGGAAAGGGATCCAGTCACGCCAAGTCTTTCCCTTGGCTGTACTCTGTTTTGCTCAAACACTGCAGCTACTGTCTACTCCCCACAACGTTCCAAATGTCAACTTTTAAAAAAGAAACCCGCCCAAAGCCAAAGTGTCTGTGCTTCACTCAGATTTTTTTTTTAACAGCTTTAACAAATATAGGGCAAGAAAAAAAAGAATCATTCCAACACTACAATAATTCATATTGCTTAAGGTTATATTACACTTGTGATGAATTGGCTGCCTCTAAAGGCGTAAAGAAAATATCCATTTAAAGGGAAATAGGCTGGCTGGCATCCAGTTGGCAGAGAGATGTCTGCTGTTGAAGTCTGAGAGATTTGGACTGCCTTTAGTCAGAACAGTGGGAGAAATGTTCATTAAAGGCCTGATGTTGATTATGTCGAGGTAAAGTTTCCAGAAGTCCAGAACTATACAGAAGGCAAAAGCAGTCGGAAGCATAATAGTCAGTTTTATAACACACCGATTACATTCTGTCCTGTTGAAAGTAATGAAGGTCTGTGGCGGCCAGATGAACTATTTATAACATAGTTGTAATGCTTTCTCTCATGCCCCCCAAAAAGAAGAACCTGCAGATGAATTCCTAATAACACGCTCTTATAGCCTACCCATTACATGCTTCCCCTTAACATTGTCACTTGTAGGGATATGCAATGAGCTGCTTAACTGTTTATAAAACTACATGTTTCACTTTTGTAGTGTACCTGTAGTAGTCTGACCTATGTTTCAAGCACTAAGAATACATGTAGATGTGACAAACCATATTCCACTCCTAACACACCCGCAATGCTCTTTCATTCTGAGTGACATGGACATGAAATGAACACCTGAATATTAATAACATATCAATCAGATTCTCTTATGCTGTTATGACAAACTTGTAATACATTTATTACACCTCGGAGAAATGTGTGCTTAGCTGAACAATTACTGTTTACATTATAAACATTGCACCCTGATAACATATTTATAACACATTCTCACTGTGAGCCACACAGCAGTGAACCTAGCAGTTTAAAGCAAAACCACTCTATTATATTTTTAGGAAACATCTGTATTCTTCCTGTAAGTGGAATTAACAGGTACTGAATAGTTATGAAAATACTCATTATTCTCTTTCCCTTCATGTCAACAACAAAGGCAGATGCTAATTAGTAAAAGTATTAATAAGGTCTAAACATTTAGCAGATGTTGACTTGTAACAAGTTGATGCTGAAAACGTACTCAATGCGTCTCCAAGTCTCTCTGTTTCCTAATGTATAATCCTGTACAGAGGTGTGTGAATGTTAAGAAAAGTCTCCTGCTCTCCATCAGATATTAAAGGAGCTTGCTGGAATTCAATGCAATAGAGAATGGTTTCAGTTGTAAGGTTTGTCCTCCCAACAACATTTCATAAACCTCAGGATAGTAAGAATTCAACAACAGCAATTTGCACTTACGTAGCATCTCCAACACAGTAACATTCCTGCAATCAAATAAAATTTGATATTGAGCCCCATAAGGGAATTTCAGGGCAGATAGTCAAAGGAGTTATTTTTTAATTAGTGACTAAAAAGGAAAAAGAGTCAGAAAAAGGGAAAACTTTTCGGGAAGGAATTTTGGAGCTTACAGCCATGGCAACTGAAAGGCATAGTCAAAAATGGTGGAAAGATTAAAATTAGGGATGCTTAAGAAGTCAGAAATTGAGGAACACAGGAATCACAGAGCACTGTTGGGCTGGAGGGGGTTAGTGAATTATAGAGGGGTAAGACCACAGAGGCTTACCAGGATACAGAAGTGCTATTTTATCCCTGCACTTTTGAAGTGAGTATGTGCAGATCCAAGTTGCATCAGGAAAATTAGAGGCATAAGAAGCACTCTTACTTTATACTAACTTGTAGACAAAAAAAAGACTGGCAGGGAAACAGGAAGCAGAGAGTAGGCATAAATGGATCTTTTTCAGGGTGGCAGAATGTGAGTGTTAGTGTGCCATAGAGGCTTGTGCGTGGACCTCAACTGTTTACAATTTACATAAATGACTTGGATGAAGAGTTGGAAGGTATGGTTGCTAAACTTTCAAGACAAATTGATAGGTAGGAAAGTAAGTTGTAAAGAGGGGAAAAGGAGATTACAAGGGGAAACAGATGAATTGACTGCATATAAAAGGAATGACAAATGGAGTTTAATGTTGAAAAATGAGAAGTAGAAAAAAAGAACAATTTAACCAAATGGTGAAAGATTCCTGAGCTTTAAGATGCCCTAGTAATCTGGGTGCCTTCGTATATGAATTGTCAGTAGCTAATGTGCAGACACAGCATCAGGTATACAGAGCTTCCTCAGACTTTGAATCTCTCTTCTCAAAAAGGCTGTGGAAACAGAGTCCTTGAATATTTTTAAGACAGAGGTGGATAGTTTCTTGGTAAGGTAGGGGTGAAAGGTTATTGGGCATGGGCAAGAATTTGGTTTTGAGGTCACAATCTGATCAGCCATTGTCTGATTACCCCAAAGGGCAAAACGGTCTTGTTTATATACAACAGATTTTGTTTTAAAACAAAACTTTCCCCATTGCTTCCAGTAAGGTTATTGCCTAAGTGATCAGTTTGACCTGTGAAAAAGCAGATGTTATTTCTCACATTCTGTGCATTTGGTGCTTATTTGTGTGTGATTGATTTTAGAAAGTAAAAATCACTAATGTATTCAAATTCACATAAAAATGATTATTTACAAATTTCACTTTATAAATGCAATAAAATTCACTTGCAAGATGTGCAACACTGATAGTTGGTGTGGAGTGAGATCAGAGCAAAAGCAGGCATCAAAAATAGAGCAATATTGAGGAGAAAGATGAGGAAAATGGAGCAACATGATATTTGCAGAATTTCTCTCTGAATCAAATAATATGAAGTCCAAATTCATTCTCCTGGCTCTGTAGCAGTGATGTGTGTCAATTTTGCCTTCTGGGTCACACATTTAAGATTTGGATAAGCCAATTTTAATTCGAGCATCAAGTTTTGATAAATAGTAATTTCGATATATGAATACACACTTGTCAAGTGCAAGCTGAAAAGTATGCAGCCAAATAGATAAGCTTGCATCTTCTTTTTATTATGAGCAACAAGCGAAAGTATTGATTAACTGGGCACTTCAGAAGTGCATATATTGTCACTTTTCCCACAACATAAGTAGATAGTAGTATAACACTCCAAGATATCCTTTACTTTTGTTGAAATTCTTTCAGTTGTGAAAGGTGGTCTGGCAGTTTGGTTCTTCCTTTCAAGTAACTGATATTTTCTATTCCTTTATGCATGCGAGGTCCCAATGGTGTTTCAGATATTCATTTACAATAGCATCTCCTACCCCTGCAATCCTTAAAGACAAATAAATCCTCATAGCTATATGGTGAACCAACATTTTTGGAAAATGTCTGAAGCACTCACTTGAGGCGTTATTAAAATTAAAATTAGATTAAAAGTAAACAAATACATTTTGGGTCCTTCAGTATATTTTACAAGCACCCATGTGCTTTTTATATAATACATATATACTAACTAGTCCATAGCAATTCCATATCATTCCTATAACCCATTCAAGGTAGTCCTTATTGCTGTTTCTATGTCCCCTTAACCTGGATGATAATGTTTGTACTACATTTCCCTTCCTGTGTTTTATGCAGACTGTTTTCCTTTCTCTCCAAATCATAGCACTTGGAAACATTAGCTTCTTGTTGCAATACAAATCTGAAACATGTGATGCACAACACCGTTCCCAAATTGCGACCTTCACCAGGATGATAAAGAAAGAGCCTTAGCAAGTTACTTGAGGTGTATGGACACCACATCTAACTTAATCCCATCCTCACTCAGCTTTCCCAGGAGGGAAGAATAAACAGTAAAAAGATGCAAGTTGATCTCCCCATCCTTATAACTGGTGCTATGACGACTTATACCACCACTATCACGAATCTGTCTGAGATCTGCTAACCTGGCAGAGATGGAAACGTTTCTTTAAATTCATATGGATTAAATACTGTTTGAATAAATGCCTGAGCCATTAGAGAAATCGCACCTCTTTACCTTTTCCTGATGTTTCTGAGGCAACTTCAAACTTGACATGTTGAATGAAACAAGGTGCTGAAAAGGTTTCCATTAAATTATATATTCAAGCAAGCATACATTTGCATTAGAAAGAACATCAAATCTAGAATTTTCAGGAATGGGACACCTTCCAACGTTTCTGTTAGTTAGGATCCTGCCTCTTCATCCTTCCAAAAGAACTCACATGAAAATTACTGAAGATATGAACTAATAATAGTGCAGCAAGGACAACAGGGCATCTGTGGCCTTAAGTAAATGAATGCATCGACATCAATCCCTAACCAGTGTGAAGTGAAGATTGAGAGAAAAAAAAGAGTATGCTGGATGAGGAAATGAAGTGTTAAATTAAGTAATGGATAAAATGTTAAGCCATATATAGAAAAATAGATATAGGGAGGGAAAGGAAAATTGAATTAAGAGTGAGCAAGATAAAAAGGGAAAATCAAGAAAAAATATTAAAATCTTTCAAGTATTAAGTTTTCAAAGAAGATTGAGACAGCATCAATTCAATTGTTCCATTTCTGGTCTGGCAATGTTAAACGACAATGTACCATGTAAATCTCCTTGGTTAGGATAGTTACTCAGTTAATTATCAGTGCTAATTTTCTGCTATGAGTCTTAAGCACAATTAACAGACAAATGCAGCAATTTCTTTAAGTTCATGCTGAAGCAGAAGACAAACAGCAGTTTTCATGAGGTTAACAATGGAGCAATGCAAATTGTCTAGCATCTTATAAGGAATGCGACATCTCTTCCTTGACACAATTTACATGCTAAAAACAGCCTGGAAATTAAACTCACCCCTATTTTGCCATTAATTTCTGACCCATCAATAATGATAAGAGTTTATTCAGTCATTAATAATCTACCTGGCTGCTCAGGAGACAGGAATATATTGAAAGCACGTGATTATTGGCTGCATTCTAATGTTACCAGCTCAACCAGTGATCAATTGTAATATGACCTAATTGTCAATGTACAGTGCTGACGCCAAACTAATTTTAAGATCAAAATATTAAATACCCTTCCTTAGGATGTACCTGAATACAAATCTAGAATAACATTTATGTTCTCCTGCTGCCTTTGGAAAAATCATAATGCTCATAGTCATGCACTTGTTGAAATGGACCAAAAATAAGCACAGAATTTAAGACCGAATTCATCCTGCAAACATGCACCTCTAAAACTAGATCACCACTGTGCTAAACCAGGAAGAAATAATTGGCATGGATACTCTTGGTTCTACTTTATCAATCTAAGTCTGGTCAGTGCTCCTCTCTACTCCCTACCAAGGATGTGAGTATACTCTCTTCTTCCTTGCTGTACATCACTGTGAAATCTCTTGTCCGACATGCTGCTGACATATAAACCGTGGAACTCCTTACTAACCATAGTTTTTCCTTCTGCCTGCAATCTCTGGGTTTTAGTGTTTAGCTAATCACTAGATTTAAATTTACCTCAGCTTCTATCTTTATCAATTGTGCTGATGCTTGGAACTACGGAACTTGTTTTTTTCCCCTCACTTTTAGGTCTATCCATATAAATTGTTCTGACTCCAGGAGGAAGTGGTGGGAGTGGAAGGCAGCAGTGGTGAGCCTTTTTAAAAAGGAAACAGCAGGAGAGAAATGAAAATGAATAAGAATTGAGTGCACATCCTATGATTTACTTGCCTCAGGGAACCATCAGGGTATCTATTTGATAACTTTGTGCCAGCTCATGTGAAGAGCAGCATGTTTATTCAATCTGAGGTAATGAAGGCTCTTCACAACAGGCAGCTAGATATGATTGATGAATCCCCCATGATACAAATCCTTTCTATTTGGATTTGGTATAATAAATCTGAAGACACTAATAGACAATGCCAGTGTAAGTAAAGTTAGCCAAGGTACACCTGTCATGAAAAATTCCAAGGAGCAGCTTTCTTCCTGTTGTCTTTTTTCTCTCTGAGCATAACAAACAGGTTACCAAGGAATATATAAGTGAGGTTTTTTTTCAACTAGGCTGTGGCCTGCAGCCAATAGACGTGCCACAGCCGACTGCCCTGGCTGGTAAACAGTGCAGATTTATTTATGGAGGTGACAAAGCATAACTGGAGTTGAAAAAAAATTAAAATAATTTGAACCCAAGATGTTGCAGGGCATAGAACTGCCACACAACCTACAGTACCTTTTGACCCAATAATTATGCTCACGGTCATGCTTCAACTGGGCCTCCTTTTTACCTTGCTTCACCTCACCCTAGCAACATACCCTTCTGTTATTTCCTCACTCATGAGCTGTCCAGCTTCCCTTTAAATGCATCTTGGCTGAGTGCAGCAGTGGCAAATTGCACGTTTTCACCATTCTCCGAACAAAGAAGCTTTGCCTGAATTCCTTCCTGCGTTTGTTACTGATGATCTTGTATGCATCGCTTTTATTTTGATTCCCTCACAAGCAGATACATCCTCTCCAGGTCTCCACTTTTCAAACCCTTGATAATCTTAAAGTCATCATGGAAAATGTTGCTCAATATTTGAAAAGGTAGAAATTAAGGCAGGTTTCCTTTTCTCCCCATGGACCCAGAAGGAGACTGCAAAATGTAGTCTACTTTTGGCCACTTTTCTTCTCATTCTGTCTACTTTCTTCCTTCTCCTTTAATTAGAACAGAAGAGCACTTTCCTTGGATGTAGCAGCTCGAATTCAATCACTGGATCTCTTTCATTACATTTGAGGATGTCTCATTGAGGTTCGGCCAAGCTATTTGATGAAGTTTAATGTCATCGTGATGGCAGATATACAATCTTGAGTAGAGTTCCAATTTCATGGCACACCTTAGCTTTACACATAGTTCTAGAAACCTACTTGTGATCTCATCTATTTTAAGTCCTGTAGTTTAACCAGACCTGGTAGTAAAATAGATTGATGTCCTTACTTGCAATGGAGGAATTTAGAATGTCTCTGGTTTCACGAAGAGAATTTTGGGTGCATTTTTATATGAAATAAACTAAAGTATCAGTTAGACTGGCCAATTAAATAGTTTTGCTAATCTGAGATATACTTGGAATGTTTAGCTACATCATTCTCTTAATCCTGTGCAAACAGTTACATAGAAAAGCAAACTGGGTCAGCCAACAAGTTAATTATTCTTAATCTCATTGTTGTTTACATAGATATATATTTATGAAAGCTATATTTAATATGATTACACCCAGTGCTTAACTATTTGTACATTTACATGTTTGGTAGAGAAGTCCAGACTGGTCAAACTTGGGACACAAGAACTTCATATAAATACTTTAGTCTCGATCCTGTCACTGTCTTCTATTCTCTTTCACCTTGCTGAATGGTCATGTTGTATCTTTGATTGTGGTAATGACTCTCTCGGTTGAAGAAGGCCCTCTGGAACTCAATGGTTTCTGAAGTGACAGTAAAGGGTGAAGAAGGGAAAATCATATTTTACTATCATTTTCTGCACCCGAACCCTCACCCAATTTCTTGCGATACAATTATGCATCTACACACTCCTGTCAGTTATAACAGTGCTGGAAATGGTCAAAACTATGTGATTGAGGTGCTACTTGATAGCATTGGCAATGACATAATTTCTTACTTTGCTGATGATCCCTTTGGTTTAACTTGTCCATGCCAACCAGGTTCCCCAACTAAGCTGGTCACATTTGCCTGCGATTGGCCCATATTTCTCTAAACCTTCCCTATTCATGTGCCTGTCCAAATATCTTTTAAATATTGTAACTGCACTTGCCTCTACCACCTCCTCTGGCAGTTAATCCATATACGTACCACCTCTGTGAAAAAGTTGCCCCTCAGGTCTCTTTTAAATTATTCCTCTCTCACCTTAAATCTATGCCGTCTAGTTTTGAACTCCTTTACCATAGCGAAAAGACAATTGCTATTCATGTTATCTTTCCTGCTGTTTGCAGACAGGGCATACTTGAGTAACATCAGGTAGATGCCAGCAATGTAGCTGTACTGGAACAGTTTGGCTAGGAATGTAGCCAATTCTGGAGCACAGGTCCTCAGTAATATTGGTGGTACTGCGTCAGGTCCCATAGCCTTTAAGGTCCACGTTTGAAATGAGTTCTGGAAACCATAATTGGTTTCCTTGTAGGTATTTATCAGATATGCCAAAATGGCTGCTGTGCAAAACAACACCATTGCAGCAGAGGCTGCTCTTTTGGGAATACAGTAATGCAGGGGGATCTCGACATCAATGCTGTGGCTGACACAGGCTGTTTAAAATGAAGGCTGTCTAATTGCACAATACTAACATCTTTTACCTTGCTGAAGAAAACATGAAAGAAAAACTACACATGATGCCAACAACATACAATTAAAGGACATTCTACTACTCTAGATATTGATTCTATTCGTCTTCACAAATAAGGCAGCTGTATATTTTCAAAGTATTCAATAGCTGAAGAGTTAATGTTGCTGAGCCTTTTCTCCCAAGAAATCAAATGTGTTAAACTATAGAATACAGTTTTCTAAGCCATTCAGGGCTGACAGTGGGTAGATTATCGATTTGATCTAATTAACCAAATGCTTCTCTTCCTTGTGTAACTGACCAGTTATACATTCACAAAAAGTACAGCTGTATATAAGCTGTGATGTACAAGCTCATCTTCCATTCACAGTTATGAACATTCAGATTGTGGCCAAAAGATAAGTATTCCAGCTCAACATGATCCCAGCTGTAAATAGAATTTGACTTGACGCCTGCAGTCTAGACATTATTTATGTGAGTCAGATCTCTCGTAATGAAGACTTCCCTCGTTGATTAGCTACTCTAGTATTTGCATTAAAATTATGTACAATAATAAAACTGGTTCCTCGTGTCTGTCATTGTTTACTTTGTCAACTTGCTAGCGCAAAGCTTGCAGAGAAAATAAAAGCGTGCACTGACTGGTGAATGCAGAGCTTAGATGGACCCAGTATTAAAGAGGAGTGTCAGAGTCAAACAGCAATCTGAATTCAAACAAGAAATTGATGACTGGATTGCTTTGAATTAAAGGGGAGTGCCAGAGTTAAACATAGTTACTGAAGTGAAGGTGAGGGCACGTTGACTCTCAAAGACATTTCCTTCATGTTAACGGATTTTGTGTTGACACTGAGGATGAAGATAAATGCTCTGGGTTAAGGATCTCACAGAAATTTTGTGTGCCTGATTTTTTTTATTGTCTTCCTTCTCCGATTAAATTGAATGAGCTAGAAAGGTGGAAAGTTAAGATAGTAATTCCCTGTACTTCCATTTGCAAAGTATCTTCCCCTAAGGACAATGGAAAGGCAAGGCCAACCCATGTTACTTTGATATAAAAACAAATTACTACAGGTCCTGGAAAAGCTCAGCAGGTCTGACAGCATCGGGAGAGAGAGAAATAGTTAACACTTTCAGTCAAATGTGACTCTTCTTTGGAGTTGACCTTACTCTGACATAGATACCCAGCAGAAAAGGATAGGTTAACATGCAAGGTCTCTTGGCTGTGTGTTGTCTCAGAAAGAATAGGTGCAGAATTCTCAGTATGAGTCACAGCCCCACTCATTGTCAGTCACTAAGCCTTCTGTGATTCTCTCCTTATGAAAGCTGTGAGACCTGTAGATGTGGCTGTCAATATGCATGGTGCCTCCTTTATGTGGTGCTCCTTGATATGAAAACTGTGAAATAGACGATTGGTGTTTATGAGCACTGTGTGTACCCAATGTGACTCCATATGAGGGCTGTTTGCCCTGGAAAGGTGGCTTTCAATAAGCACTGTGCGTGCCCTGTGAGACTTTCTGGGAATGAAGGCTGTGAGACTAGGTGGGTGGTTTGTTTTCACACAAGCTGTGTGTCCTGGCTCAATCAGCATGAAAGGCCTGTGCCAGTTAGAGGAAGTACATAGTCGTGAAACAAGTCACACAACATAGGTTAAACCGTTTTAAAACGTTTGAGTTTTGAAAACATTTCTTCACAGTGAATGATTATTATCTGATTTGTTAATTCATTGGTCACTGAAGGGCCCTTTAAGATTATTGAACACCTTTTTGAAAAACTGTCAACGTTATATTTTAATACAAATTTAAAATAATTCGAGAAGAAATGGACACATCCATGCACATTTCTTCTTTTGCATTTTCCTTCAATGAATCGACAGTTTGAAAATAAAATCCGTCTCCGACCTCATTTTGTGAGCACCAAATTTGAGTAAGGGAACGTTTTAGCAAAACAACTCCCATTGACTGACATCATCTGCTTTGTTGGGAAAAACAAGCTTTACTAGCATGACTGTAGAAGCTTTTGCCTGCAGGCATATCTTTCAACTCTACCAGTAAAAGTTGATTTTATATTAAGAATCTGGGTTAGTGCTTGCATAACTTGATCAGCCCTGCTTCTTGTAGTCTTGCTCAAGTTTGCACTGCTTTGCATTAGGAAAGTGTGTAAAACATGAAAAAAAATCGATTTATATTTTAATCAATCTTTCGGCTTGGCAAACTGAAGATTTGATTTTAAGTCCCACTCCAGGACTTGGGAATACAATCTGGGCTGACACTTCAGTGCAGTATGGAGGGAGTGATAAATTGTTGGTGACGAGATGCTAAATCCCTATTTTCCCCACTGGAATGCGCATGATAGGTCTCATGGTACTATTTGAAGAGCAGGGAGCTCTCTTGATGTACCAGCCAACATTTCTCCTTCACCCCAACATCACCCGAACAGATTATCTATTCATTAATTCATTGTTTACAGGATTTGTTGAGTGCAAATTAGCTACTAAGTCTGTCTACACGACAGTTCATACACCAAAAAAAATCATTGGTCACAAACATTTTGCTGCTTCCTAAGAAAATGATGAGGTACTATATGAAAGTAATTCTTTCTTCAAATCAGAATTAGGTGATTCTTCAGAGAAAATCCCTGACTAAAGTCCATGATGTGGTTAATGTTCTCACCATGGAGCTACAACAGACACGTGGGTATATAGTTATCCTCTCATTGCAGTAATTATTATTTTTTAAAAAGTGGATACATACTAGACATGGTGAAGGCCTAAAACCTGGAAATTAATGTAAATTGATCTATGTGTGTGATTATTTTCCCCAATTCTTCACTCTACATCTTACAAGAACACAATAACAAAGCGCACATATAGAATATATGGCCTTCAAGCTTCACCATTAATACAATCATGGCTGATCTTGAGCTACAGCTCCACTTTCCTACCCACTCCCTATATCTTTTGCTACTCTGAAAGGCAAAAACTCTCAGCCTTAAACACATGAACCCCTCAAGTACAACAATCCATAGATTCACAACCTTTTGATTGAAGTAATTTTTCCTCATCTGACTCTTAAGTAATCAACACCCCTTCATGAAACTGTGCTCCCGTGCTTTCGATTCTCCAATCAGCGGTCAGTATTTTCAGATTTGTATTTGATGGGGAGTTTGGGCAAAATGCCAATTAAAAACAACCTCTTTACTTATTTTAAACAAATGTGTAATGGACTGTGTTCCAGAAGGGATTTTTTGGGTTGCCCTTTTCAAAACTATCCTGTTGTGAATAATTAGAATGAGGAAGAAGACTGTTGTTAAAGGTTGTTGCTGCAATGCGATTGAAGCAGTGGGACAGTGGTAAATGGGCAAGTGACATTGGACTAAATTTGATAGAGGTCTCACCACATTGCAGTGTAGATACACCAGAGGCTTTGTGACTAGCTGAAGCATTTGATGCATTCATACTATAACCACAGATCTTGACCAGATGGGCCAAAGGGCTGAGAAGTGGCAGATGGAGTTTAATTCAGATAAATGCAAGGTGCTGCATTTGGGAAAGCAAATCTTAGCAGGACTTATACACTTAATGGTAAGGTCCTAGCAAGTGTTGCTGAACAAACAGACCTTAGAGTGCAGGTTCATAGCTCCTTGAAAGTGGAGTTGCAGGTAGATAGAATAGTGAAGAAGGTGTTTGGTATGCTTTCCTTTATTGGTCAGAGTATTGACTACAGGAGTTGGGAGGTCATGTTACGGCTGTACAGGACATTGGTTAGGCCACTGTTGGATTATTGCATGCAATTCTGGTCTCCTTCCTATCGGAAAGATGTTGTGAAACTTGAAAGGGTTCAGAAAAGATTTACAAAGATATTTCCAGGATTGGAGGATTTGGGCTATAGGGAGAGGCTGAACAGGCTGGGGCTGTTTTCCCTGAAGCGTCGGAGCCTGAGGGGTGACCTTATAGTGGTTTACAAAATTATGAGGGGCATGGATAGGGTAAATAAGGGTCGGTGAGTCCAGAACTAGAGGGCATAGGTTTAGGTTGAGAGGGGAAAGATATAAAAGAGACCTACGGGGCAACTTTTTCACACAGAGGGTGGTACATGAATGGAATGAGCTGCCAGAGGAAGTGTTGGAGGCTGGTACAATTGCAACATTTAAGAGGCATTTGGATGGGTATATGAATAGGAAGGGTTTGGAGGGATATGGGCCGGGTGCTGGCAGGCGAGACGAGATTGGGTTGGGATATCTGGTTGGTATGGACGGGTTGGACCGAAGGGTGTGTTTCCATGCTGTACATCTCGATGACTCTATAACACTATAATCAAGCAGTTTAGCCTTTGCACCCATGCTGCAGCTTATAATAGAAATGTGGAAAAACTCTCCTAGAGTCACTTAAAACTTTGCTTCCTGGTCTATATTCCAAACACTTCCTGCTTCACTTCGACAATAAGCCTGTTGAGTGTGAAAATTTAAAATATTAGACAAAGGTTTGGTCCTGCCATTTGATAAGTATTGGTAATACTGTTAAAGGACAAGACAATCTAAAATTAACCTTTTTCAGCACGTCAGAAACAAATATGCTATGACACAAACTGTGGAATGAATCTCCAGAGTAATAATTGATATAATTTGACCTCAAAACATCAACTACAGCAAACCATGTCATAAAATTAAATATTTTGCACACAAAATGGAGACTTATATAAAAAATATGATATAATAGTGCCAATAAGATAAAGTTTATCAGTAATTTAGCCACTATTTCAGTTAAACTAGCAATGTTCCTGCATGTTTGTTTTGTTACTTTTCCCAGAACCTTTGAATTAAGTGTTGCATACTGTAGCCAGTAAAATCTGTTATTGCCCACAGCTGCAAACATCTGAAGCTGATGTCATGAAAGCAAAGGTGGAGCTTGCTCAGTCAACTAAAAAGCCTCAAAGCCTCTATCTTGCTTCTAGCTTTGCCTCCATACACGATCAAATACCAACTTAGTTCTTTGAACTACGTGTAGGGACGGTGGAAAGAAACTAGATCAGACGGGACAGGTTCCTGAGCTAGTTTTTTTTTCAAACTTCAAAACAAGCAGGTACAGAATTGGATAAATAAGATAAATGCAACAAAACATGGTGGCACATTTAATGCTATAATTACAGATTTCCTTTGGCACTGCTTGTAGATAGGGGAGCCTTAGATCAGGATCATGGCTGTGATGTTTAACATGGTCTGCTCGTTTAAGGTCACTGTTCAAATAAGGTGTCTAAATAGACAAAGCCAGCTAGATGGAGCTGTTGGTAAATTCCTGGAATCAATCAGAGGGTAATTGTGAGATCTTGTAAATATCAGGCTGCAAGTTAGACAAAATCAACATAAAACAAGTTAGCTTTCTTTCTGTCTTTACCTAAGGTCAGTTTACATCTGCAACAAAGCTTGACATCTGGAGGGTGATGGATGTGCACTAGCAAAACACACAAAAGGAGTGATTATGAACCCCTTGTATGCCTGCTTCTATTAGCAGAGAGATTAGACTTAGTTTCTCTAATGTTAGTCCAAAGAATAGCATGACCTAGGGTATCTGGTCAGCATGGACAGGTTGGGCTGAAGAGTCCGTTTCCATGCTGGATGACTCTATTTACCTCCAAAGCACGAGGTCAAAGGGATAGTACAAGGGAAACATTCCACTATCTATTTCTTCAGGTTTCATCCATAGTTACATCATTTCTCCCATTCTCTTCTTACTCCTTGTGTCATGTTGATTGGCGAATGCAAATTTTAAAAATCTGGATTCAGCACTGAAATAGGATTAATAATCATAATTTTCCAAGATTGAATTCTCCATCGACACACTGTTTTCAACATCTCACTGGGTGATCTTGTTACATTGGTACAACTTCTCAGCTTAAGTTTACCACTAATCTGTCAATCAACTGTGTATTTATTACATAATTAACAGGCTAGGCAGTACAGGGACACAGGTAACAGGTTCTCTCGCATCTGCCTCTGTACAATGATAAAGCAGCCGGAAGTGAGATTGCCTGGGTTAACGTAAGTGATAAATTAAGATACTTTTGTGTACTTTCTATAAAAAAATCTCTTATCCCAAAAAACAAACTCAAATAACTCAAGTTGAAACATGCTCCCATTGAATAAAACAAAGTCTCACCCACTGATAACCAAAGTGATCAGTTAATGAGTCTTTCCCTGACATTTTCTTTCTCTGTCTTAAAGAATATTTGGTATTTACTTTTAGTATCTCTGCAGAGTTTTGGGTAAGTTTATTGGCAGATCAGATACCGCATTTTGAATGAAATGTTTATGTAATGATTTTTGAGAATATTAAAATACACATTCAGAGGAAGAATAATTCTGTGAAGTTTGAAACAAAGTTAGACATGAACGTGTCTGATCCCTTAATAATACGGTAATCCACATGTGCACAATTCACGGGAATGTTTTCTCCCTCCCTAAATGTGACTGAATCCTTTGCAACAAGACAGATGGTAACAGCTAAGGGGGGTAAGCAGTGGTTTTAATTACGGTGTTTCAAAGTAGTAAATCTATTTCTTGAAATTATTACTTGGTAGATGCACACCTATTTTTGAGAGAAAGTGAGGACTGCAGATGCTGGAGAGTCAGAGTCGAAAAGTGTGATGCTGGAAAAGTGCAGCAGGTCAGGCAGCATCCAAGGAGCAGGAGAGTCAACATTTTGGAATCAGGAATGATGAAGTGCTTACATCCAAAACATCGACTCTCCTGCTCTTTGGATGCTGCCTGATCTGCTGTGCTTTTCCAGTGCCACACTTTTCGACTCACACACCTATTTTTGTTGAGTGTTCAATAATTATGATTTGGGTGATTCTGCATTTATTTTAGGCTGACATTTATAAAACGCTTAAAAATTGAATGCTGATAGCAGTCAAGTGTGAAGCATTGCTGTCAAATCTCACTTTATAACATGAGCTGCACCTCTCACTCTGTCCGTTAGAAGCAAAGCAGTAATTCATGTGTTTACACAAGTGCACATCGGTGCTACATCCCTTTGGCTGTTCTTACTAATGGCAGAAGGGCGTTACATATAAAATTCACTTCCTTACAAATCGTTTTTTCATTTATATCACACCTTACCGCATCTAATAAGTATCTGAAATTATCACGATAAAGTCCACTGACCTCCCTTACATAGACAGTAAGACAACCTTCATATTCATAGCAAGGCACCACAAAGAGTAACTAAATACAGAAGACCAGGTAAACAGACTTTAGTTCTGTTGATTTCAAGGGAAATATTAAACCAGTCAATAGGAACAGCTCCTGATATTTAAACAGACTCAATGTGAAATTCTGGCATCCAACTAATTTGTAGACATATCAATTTGAAACTGTTTGTTGTTTTCCAAAAAGCCTACATAGTTTCAGATGCCTTTTTGCAGAGGTGTTACATCACCTTGCTTATGCAATTAGGAGTTGGACTAGGACTCGGACTGGATTCTTTCATGTAGATGCCAATTTCACATCAATATTCACCTTCAGCTGTTTTGCATTATGATGAAAGTGGCAGTGTAGCTGCAGCTGATGGTTACTTTGATTAGTGCTTTTGAAATGTTTTTCAGTTCTCATAATGGTTAAGTTGGAATTCTAATGGTTTAATTGATGGTTCAGTTGTGTTTTTATTTGTGTTGACAATGGAAGATGTGTTTCTGCTTCGACAGTTTAGTTGATTCTGTATTAATTTTTGTTATGGTTGGAATGTGTCCTTATCTTCAAGTACACTCACATATGGTTGGGTATAAAAATGAACCTATTTTCCCAATATATCCACACCTTATAACCAGGTGCCTAAGCACTGCCTTCCTTGGTCTCACACCACTGCTTTCTCATTGAAATGTCAAAACGATGGAATTCAAATTTTGTAACACCCCCTCAATTTAAAGCTAAAGTTCAAACTTTTTCAAATTCTCACCCCTAATTACCAAATACTTCACTGCGGTCCTCATTAGTGAACTACATCATATTCCAAAAAGTATAAAAATGAGCAGCTCACAACACCGAGTATTATGTACAGAAATATTCAACAAATTGAACAGCCAGTGATTATTTTTCTTTTACAAGTCAAATAATATTGGAAAATCGATACAAAAGCTAGATATATGTGACATAAGAACTTAGTTTACAAAAAACTTAGGAATGTGTGTTCTAAATGAGCCTGCAGTAAGAACTGAAAGTTATGGATGTAAATAAACTCCATTGTATCACTCAGCTGCTCAATGGCAACAATGAGCAAATTTACTTTTAAAGGAACCTTCAGAGCGGTTTGGTGTCAACGTGGACTTGATGCCAATGCCTTAGCATTTTACTACCTGAAGCAAAGTCTTTCATCAGGTGATTTTTTATTTAAGGAGGCAGAAAACTTCCATATATATTGTACTCTATGTTCATGTGGAGGTCTGTAATAAGTGTAACACCTATACAAATCATAGATAAAGACATTCCATAGATAAGTGTATTATTATTCAGTTCCACCTGCTTCTTCCTTAGAATATAGGAACAGGAATGGGTTGCCCCTCCGTTCGAATCTGTTCGGATATCCCTGATTTGGAGTCACACCCACATGCACACACACACACGCACATAAGTTTGTGAGGTGAATTTGCACTTGCAGAATTACATTGTATTTTGCTCAAAAACTGCATGAATCCATGTAAGATTCTGTTAATCCCTTTTTTTTAGATTAGAATCCGTCTGAACATTGGGGCACAGACAGCCTTACACAGGGCACTTCACACCTTCAATGCATTATCTGGGCCAACATGGCACCTATTGTTAAAGTTCATTGAGAATGTAACTTTAAGAAAGTTCTGCGATTTACACATGAAAGAACTGAAACCAACATGCCCATTCTAAAAGATGAGAGGCTTAACAAACAATCCAGGTCTTTTATAATATATAATTTCAGTTATATTAGTCAGTAAACCTTTGCAATAAATTCTGTGTCCTAAGATCTTATATTCCACGACCAGCTGATTAAGGAGCACCACTCTGAAAGCTAGTGCTTCCAAATAAACCTGTTGGACGACAACCTTGTGTGATTTTTAGTTCTGACATTCAGTTATGTCTCTCAGCTGATTGGTCTCTCAGCTCTGTTTATCCACCTTAGTCTTATAATGCTTCTTATTGTCATCTAACAAAAGCCAGTTTTAAGATTTTCAATTGATCCGCAACCTCAGAAGCTTTTGGGAAATAGAGTTTGGGATTTCCACAACACTTTAAGTGAAGAATTACTTTCTGACATAGCTCCTGAGCAACCTTTCTCTAACTATAAGGTATTCTCCTTTGTCCTCACTAGAGAACACAGTTTCTTTCTATTAATCCCATCCAGTCCTTGAATGACCTTAACATTTTCAATAAATTGCCCTTTAATCTTATTTATTCAAGGGACTGTGATGATCTGGCCATTATTCCCAGTTTGGCTACAACCAACCTATATTGTCACCAGATCACCTGTTTAGACAGTGCAGTCATATCATGAAGTGCTCAGAGAGTTCACTTGCATTTACATTTTTTTTCTATTTTAATTTTTGGTTCATAACCAACTTCATGAATGCTACAACAGTGCAAGGCCACCAGGAAACGTCCAACAACTGGGTTCTGGTCAATGAGACCGCAGAACCTAAGGCAGAGTGCAACTGATATTGTGTTTTGCAAACCATCTGAAAATAATACATCAGTACCAGATAACAGGAGTTCATATTAGTGGACAATGCCTTCGTTTATCTCATTAACAGGCCACACTGCAATGTGCAGCATGTACTTAGACAAGGAAAGATACTACAGTGCTGAATGGGTTAAGAAACTTTCTGCCACAATTTTGTACTCAGTGTTTTAAAAAAACCCAGCAGGCGCGGTTTCTTAACGGAAAAGCATAGATGATAATCATCTCCTGAAAGCGATACATTGCATTCAGAGTAACATTTCTTGTATCTGCGTGTTACATGCTTAACCCTTTTAGTATGAGGTGTGATTAGCAACTTTCAAAAATACTCTCACGCTTTGCTCGGTCACACACTAACTTGATCAGTATTCTACTTTTAACGCATAGTTTCAGGCATTAATAACACTGAAGAAATATTGTTGAAAAATCAAAAATTTCTTAGCCACAAAGTAAGCTAAAAGAAAAGTAAACTTGCTATTTGATACTCTGCAGCTGCATAAATGCCCTCTTCAACTGCTTCAAACATTTCCACTTGACTCAGTGAACAGGTTTGTGCAGTTGTACAACATAATAGATCATTTAATTTTATTTGATGTCTTGCAGGATAAGGATTGATCTTTGTGAGTCCCATCAAATGATATTTTGCAGCAAAAGCATCATTTTGCTCAGTCAGTAATCAGAAATGAACTGTCTTGGGGCATGATGGTAGTGTCCCTACGTCTGGTCCATAAAGTCTGGATTCAAGCCACCTGCCCCAGAGGTGTGTTATGAAATATCTGAGTAAGTTGATTCAAAAGAAATAACCACTAATGACCCTAAGGGGGTCATTACTGACCTAACATTTCACCACTAAAGTTTGGCTCTTGTTTCAAGAAATTTATTTTATCTTTTCATTTGCTATGTCACAGTTCTCAGCACCAATAAAACTACCTTGTGGGAATCTAGATAATGTTTTAAACTTGTTGACTCTCACTCATGAACTCCCTCACTGGTATAATGTCAAGTAACTGAATCCAAGTAAACCTGGATAGACATGCTGGCTGAATATTCACTCATTGGTTTGGTAATGGGGAATAATTAAATACATTATTTGTTTTGGATGGTTTCCTAAAAGACTGGTATAGTTCACCACATGTGTTAGATTGATTCTAATTTTGCTGCAGAAGCAGCAAGATAATCTCACTGAAAATCTCTTCTACTAGAACACATTTTAGAAACAGTACAATTTCCAAGTTATTTTGTATCATGTAAGGGCAACTAGGGATGGGCAATAAATTTGGGGCCCGGTCAACAACACCCACTTCCCATAAGTGAATACAAAAAAAAGGACACAGGACACCACCTATAACATGATTGGTGATGGCATAGTCAGTTCTGAAATGGAACACTGGGGTAAAGCACCACAATGGCTAAACTTATCAAATTATCAAATTACAGTCAGTCTATGTGTGAATTTTCAAATTATCCTACCTCTCTTTAGAATTTCCTGTGTTTCATAAGTCTTTTAGTTTTTATTGTCCTGAAATTGCTGGTCTACAATTCTGAAATGGATAGTAAACTACTAATCAAGAAGTGAACTGCAGATCTGTCCAAGAGCATGGCAGCAGGGCAGGTTCATGAACTTTGTGGATATTGCAAAGGTGCAAGTGGGCGGTACAGTTTTATCTAACTTGTTATTGTGTGCAACCAGCACACAAATTGAGCCCAAAATCAGTGCACCTTATTTGCTTGCACTCTTACTTTAACTTATGCAGAGAATAAAGGCAATGTCCATGGAAAATCGTTGCTGTGAACCTGGACTTAAAAGTACCTTATTTTGAATTAATTCATGCCTATTTAAAACTGAAATATCCTCAATTGGTGGGCTATGAAAGGCAAAGAGTTGGTTTCATCAACATCTTAATTTGCTTTAATGGTCTCTTAATATGCTTACTTCTTTTTATGAGATGTTTACTTGCAACACATTCTGACATAAAATACTTGGATAATGAAATAAATGCTTTTGCAGATGAAATTAAAGCGACTGCACTGATCTTTTAACTGTTCATGAAAGCAGTAACTATTATGCTTAAACCAGAAATTTCTGAAACTATGACGGTAAAGTGGTCCAATGATGGCTCAGTTAGTGACCACTGAGCACCTAAACTAGTTAAATGACATACACCATCCTCATTTAGCCATGCAATCCTGTTCATTTATGGTCAGTGGATCAGTCTAAAATTCAGGATCTAACATTATCCTTGGGAGCTCAACTGGATTGGAAGTGTGCATGTGTTGATGTCAGGTGAGGATAGAAGCTAATCAAGCTGCAAGTAGCTGACCCTCACTATCAGGGTGAAGAGATTAATATTATTTCGCCATACAAATACTGAGCAAATAGAATATACTGGGAAGAGGATGGAAAGTGAGGAGAAATTGACAAGGAAATGTATTGAGCCAAATGTAAATATTCATGGAGTAACCTCAGCACAACAGAGTGGGTATTCTCACCATTGCAGACACGACTGTTTACAGGGGCAAATTATAGCAAAAACATTGCTGTATTTAGTGCGATTGCTTTAAAATCATAATGATTAGGCATGTTCAAATCTAAATGGCAGGTGGTGGTTTAGTGGTAATGTCACTAGACTAGCAATCCAGAAGCTCAGGTTAACATTCTAAAGACATGGGTTTGAATCATAGCAGTTGGTGAAATTTGGATCCAATTAAAATTTAGAATACAAAAATCTATGCGAATGGTTGTTTAGAGTCATAGAGACATAGAGATGTACAGCATGGAAACAGACCCTTCGGTCCAACCCGTCCAGACCGACCAGATATCCCAACTCAATCTAGTCCCACCTGCCAGCAACCGGCCCATATCCCTCCAAACCCTTCCTATTCATATACCCATCCAAATGCCTCTTGAATGTTGCAATTGTACCAGACTCCACCACTTCCTCTGGCAGCTCATTCCATACACATACCACCCTCTGCGTGAAAAGTTGCCCCTTAGGTCTCTTTTATATCTTTCCCCTCTCACCCTAAACCTATGCCCTCTAGTTCTGGACTCCCCAATCCCAGGGAAAAGACTTTGCCTATTTATCCTATCCATGCTCCTCATAATTTTTTTAAAACTCTATAAGGTCACCCCTCAGCCTCCAACGCTCCAGGGAAAACAGCCCCAATCTGTTCAGCCTCTCCCTGTAGCTCAGATCCTCCAACCCTGGCAACATCCTTGTAAATCTTTTCTGAACCCTTTCAAGTTTCACAACATCTTTCTGATAGGAAGGAGACCAGAATTGCACGCAATATTCCAACAATGTCCTGTACAGCCGCAACATGACCTCCCAACTCCTGTACTCAATATTCTGACCAATAAAGGAAAGCATACCAAACGCCTTCTTCACTATCCTATCTACGTGCGACTCCACTTTCAAGGAGCTATGTACCTGCACTCCAAAGTCTCTTTGTTCAGCAATACACCCTAGGACCTTACCATTAAGTGTATAAATCCTGCTAAGATTTGCTTTCCCAAAATGCAGCACCTCACATTTATCTGAATTAAACTCCATCTGCCATTTCTCAGCCCATTGGCCCATCTGGTCAAGATCCTGTTGTAATCTGAGGTAACCCTTTTCGCTGTCGACTACACCTCCAATTTTGGTGTCATCTGCAACCTTACTAACTGTACCTCTTATGCTCGCATCCAAATCATTTATGTAAATGACAAAAGTGGAGTGCCCAGCACCGATTCTTGTGGCACTCCACTGGTCACAGGCCTCCAGTCTGAAAAACAACCCTCCACCACCACCCTCTGTCTTCGACCTTTGAGCCAGTTCTGTATCCAAATGGCTAGTTCTCCCTGTATTCCATGAGATCTAAGCTTGCTAATCAGTCTCCCATGGGGAACCTTGTTGAACGCCTTACTGAAGTCCATATAGATCACATCTACTGTTCTGCCCTCATCAATCCTCTTTGTTACTTCCTCAAAAAACTGAATCAAGTTTGTGAGACGTGATTTCCTACACACAAAGCCATGTTGACTATCTCGAATCAATCCTTGCCTTTCCAAATACATGTCCCACAGGATTCCCTCCAACAACTTGCCCAGCACTGAGGTCAGGCTCATCGGCCTATTGTTCCCTGGCTTGTCTTTACTGCCCTTCTTAAACAGTGGCACCACGTTTGCCAACCTCCAGTCTTCTGGCACTTCACCTGAGTCTATCGATGATACAAATATCTCAGCAAGAGGCCCAGCAATCACTTCTCTGGCTTCCCACAGAGTTCTCAGGTACACCTGATCAGGTCCTGGGGATTTATCCACCTTTAACCATTTCAAGACATCCAGCAGTTCCTCCTCTGTAATCTGGACATTTTGCAAGATGTCACCATCTATTCCCCAACAGTCTATACCTTCCATATCCTTTTCCACAATAAATACTGATGCAAAATATTAATTTAGTGTCTCCCCCATTTTCTGTGGCTCTACACAAAGGCTGCCTTGCTGATCTTTGTGGGTCCCTATTCTCTCCCTAGTGACCCTTTTGTCCTTAATATATTTGTAAAAACCCTTTGGATTTTCCTTAATTCTATTTGCCAAAGCTATCTCATGTCCCCATTTTGCCCTCCTGACTTCCCTCTTAAGTATACCCCTACTTTCCTTATACTCTTCTAAGGATTCACTCGATCTATCCTGTCTATACCTGACATATGCTTCCTTCTTTTTCTTAACCAAACCCTCAATTTCTTTAGTCATCCAGCATTCCCTCTACCTACCAGCCTTCTCTTTCACCCTGCCAGGAATATACTTTCGGCATGGTGGCACAGTGGTTAGCACTGCTGCCTCACAGCGCCTGAGACCCGGGTTCAATTCCCGCCTCAGGCGACTGACTGTGTGGAGTTTGCACATTCTCCCCGTGTCTGCGTGGGTTTCCTCCGGGTGCTCCGGTTTCCTCCCACAGTCCAAAGATGTGCAGGCCAGGTGAATTGGCCATGCTAAATTGCCCATAGTGTTAGGTAAGGGGTAAATGTAGATGTAGGGGTATGGGTGGGTTACGCTTCGGCAGGGCGGTGTGGACTTGTTGGGCCGAAGGGCCTGTTTCCACACTGTAAGTAATCTAATCACATTTCTGAAGGCTTCCATTTTCCAGCCATCCCTTTACCTGCGAACATCTGCCTCCAATCAGCTTTTGAAAGTTCTTGCCTAATACGTCAAAATTGGCCTTTCTCCAATTTAGAACTTCAACTTTTAGATCTGGTCTATCCTTTTCCATCACGATTTTAAAACAAATAGAATTATGGTCGCTGGCCCCAAAGTGCTCCCCCACTGACACCTCAGTCACCTGCCCTGCCTTATTTCCCAAGAGAAGGTCAAGTTTTGCACCTTTTCTAGTAGGTACATCCACATACTGAATCAGAAAATTGTCTTGTACACACTTAAGAAATTCCTCTCCATCTAAACCTTTAACACTATGGCAGTCCCAGTTGATGTTTGGAAAGTTAAAATCCCCTAGCATAGCCACCATATTATTCTTACAGATAGCTGCGATCTCCTTACAAGTTTGTTTCTCAATTTCCCACTGACTATTGGGGGGTCTATAACACAATCCCTTTCTTATTTCTCAGTTCCACACAAATTACTTCCCTGGATGTATTTCCGGGAATATCCTCCCTCAGCACAGCTGTAATGCTATCCCTTATCAAAAATGCCACTCCCCCTCCTCTCTTGCCCCCCCAAAACCCCCCTTCTATTCTTCCTGTAGCATTTGTATCCTGGAACATTAAGCTGCCAGTCCTGCCCATCCCTGAGCCATGTTTCTGTAATTGCTATGATATCCCAGTCCCATGTTCCTAACCATGCCCTGAGTTCATCTGCCTTCCCTGTTAGGCCCCTTGCATTGAAATAAATGCAGTTTAATTTATTAGTCCTACCTTGACCCTGCCTGCCCTGACTGTTTGACTTACTTCTGTTCTCAACTGGACCCGTCTCAGATCGATTCCCATACAATATGTTTCCCCTATAAGAAACTTTTATCTTGCACAATGGCATCTTATCAAACTTCTCTTGTAATTTTAGGTATTTTATATTCTCCAGTCTCCCTTTAATCACATCAAATACCACTTCCTCAAAGAACTCCAATCAATTGATTAAACAAAATTCCCCTTTCACAAAACCATGTTGACTCTGCCTGATTACCTTGATTTTTTTTAAAGAGCCCTGCTGTGACTTCTTTAATAATATTTTGTAATGTCTTCCCTATGACAGATATCAGCTGGCTGGCTGATCATTTCTAGCTTTCTGTATTTCTTTCTTTTTTTGAATAAAGGAATTACACTTGTTATTCTCCAATTTAATGGAAACGTCCCCAAATCTAGGGAATTTTGGAAAATGAAAAACAATGTAACAATTATTTCACTCGCCACTTATTTTGAGGCCCATCAGGCCAGAGGATTAGTCAGTCCACAGCTTCAACACTTTGTTCATTACTACTTCTCTGGTGATTATTATTTTCTTGAGCTCCTCTCTCCCACTTCCTGACTTGACAGCATTTTCTTCGGTGTTACTTGTATCCTTTGTACTATCCTCTATAGAGCATGGAACTAATAGAGTTACATATCCAAGACTGCTTGCTGGAGGCATTATTTTGTTGACACATTCCAGAAATTTTACACAGCACTGGCACTCAGAGAAAATACATCTTCTGAACATTTTCTTTGCTCGTAAGGAGATATGCTCCTCTTAACCTGGTTCCTTATCCCTATTTAACAGCATGCGTAGTTAGATCTGACTGCTTCATTTTTGAACAGAATTGTACTCCCAGTTTGGCCACTAATGACATTGATCCCTCCTCTTTGTTGACAGTTATCATTGTTTCTGGATTAGTGGTGCTGGAAGAGCACAGCAGTGCTTTGTTTGACTGGCAAAAACTACCAATGAAGTGCAGGGTTCAGCCCAGTTGGCAAGTAAACTGCTTGGTTCCTTGGTTCAGTCTGTTGTACAGGAGATACAACAATCCTGAGACCCTGTGTATCTGAACAAAATATTTTTTAAAAAATCCAAACCTCTGATTTGAAATCACAAAGATTTGAACACCTTGACATAACCGGTAAGCATTTTGGGTACATCAGGATCATAGCCTGCAGGGGTACAAACTGGCTGAACCCAACAATATTCTCTATTTTGGTCCAGTTCTATTTATTTATTGACAATAATGGAAAAACAACAAATTATTCAGCTAAGGATCTTGAATATTTGTGATGTATATACTACTGTTAAGGAGCAAATCAATCAATCAATCAATGCCATAGCTGTTCTATGTACAACCATAATTTAACATCAGTATCTCTCACTGATTCCAATACCAAGATTACACATTGGACAATATGTCAACTAACTTGTTGATTTTCCAGATATGATTACTATTCCTAAGTATTGGTGTTCAAAGTTATTAGCTTAAAAATACTGAATAATGCTGAATGAATCAGTTGCCTTTTTAACACTGAATCTGCTCATTCGTGAATTAAACACTATAATTAATTAAAGCTGATTAAAACCCCTGATTTGAAATACCTCTTAAGCCTGTATAAATACTTTCCATGTTACTTTTATGACATTCATTTAAGGTTTTGGTGTAAATATATAATAACTGATATCACTGTACAACATAACTCTGAATTCACATTACAAGAGTGAATACACCTATTCATGAACACTTTAACTTGTAGTAATTACTGCTGATTAAAACACCAATCTCAGATGATAATTAATCCTGAATGAATGTATTCAATGTTTGGTATTTATAAAATGAGCTGTAACTTACTGCGAGGCTCTCTAGGTCCGTCCACAGTGACTTTAATGGCTCTGTGGTAGGTGGCAACTTGAGGAGGGCTGGTGAATACAGTGATTGTCAGTGTGAAGCTTTTACCTACAAGGGGAGAAATAGAAAATATTGTTTATTTTGCCATGTTTCTGCCAGACACGTCAAGCATTGAAGACTGGAAAAGGAAAGGGAACAGGAAGGGGACAACATTCCTCAGTTGTCAATGTAGAGTAGCTAAAGCCGGCCGATGCTGATCTTTTTTTAAAACACAGAAAACTAAAGTCTATTATGAAATAAACCGTGATGGATGCATTGGGGATGGATTTAATTAGTTTCAGGCTGCTTCTCTGTGGGAGTACCTTTTGCGAGTGAAGAACCAATGAACTCGCCTTACCTCAACTTGCTGTAAAAATATTTTTAAGACTTTTGTTTCCAACATTTCACAATATACTAGCTGAAGCTTGATTTATAGAAGTTAATAGTTATGTTAGGATTTGTCTGTTTGAAATAGGGTGAAATAGTTAAATAATTGATTGACTATGAAGATTATTTTTGCCAAGCAGATTTTTCTTCACCTCCTGCCCTGACTCACCTCCAGACTTAATCCTCATCAGTAAGGTGGGATCTTTCTGTGCAGTAGTCGTCATCTAAACTGTTCACCAAGTTGTTATTTAGAGATGGAGTACAAATAAGTCAACGTAATTCTGCATTTTTTTCAGCTGGACCCATGTCGGGATGGTAGAACCTCAACAATAACTATCAAGCAATGATACAGCTGGGCATGGTTGCTGGATGTGCAGGCATCTTTCTTAATTAAATCACCTGGTCAGATTCAAGCATTCTCTTGCATTGAGTTTGCAACCACCATTTATATTGGTTTAATTCCTCAATGTCGTTCAGCAGTGTCTATTCACTGGATGAGACAAATGTTATTTTAACAAGTAAATATCATTCATATTAGTCTGACACAGCAGTACAGTCCATCAGAGGGCAATGCAGACCCCAGAATTTAGAAAGAGAGTATGCTTTCATCAAATATGAGAACCATTATTGTGTGGTTTCAATTGAACCAAAAGTAATTTGACTTAAAAGTGCTGTGATGTTTAGACATCTTTGTGGATAAACACATCCATAAATTCAATACGTTGCTTTGCAGGCAGCTCAACACTTCTTCATGAGTATTGTCCCTCTGGTGCTGTAGCATCACAAGCAAGGCCTGGAATTTCCACTCAATTGCACTGGGTTTTTTGGAGAAATTTGGGTAAAATTGAGATAAAGATTGCTGAATTCCATTTCAATTAAAGCTCTGCGTAGCTCAAATTACCAAGGTGTCTTGTGCTCATTTTAAAATCATTGTGCTGTAAGCAGGACCCCATCCACTTTGCCAGAGTAAATTAAAGATTTTTAGGGCTTTCCAATAATTGCACGTATTTTCAGATTTTCGAGAAGGCTTTTGAATTTCAGGTGCAAGGACACTAAAGGTAGACTTCAAAAATTTTAAAGTGTGATTTATTTTGTTTCAACTTACAAACAAACTGACCACTGCTCCTCAATGCAATGAGAAAATAGTATGAATATTTTAAAGGTGAATTTCAGTCATTTAAAGTTGTATTACTCAGAGCTGATGGGTGAGCACTGTGATTGTAAATGCTTATTTTTGTGATAAATTGAATTTCAGTTATAGAGTCATAGAGAAGTACACCACGGAAACAGACCCTCAGTCCAACTTGTCCATGCCGAACAGATATCCTAACCCAATCTAGTTCTGCCTGCTCCAATTATCACTTTCCAAGGAAAATAATTTATAATTAACTTTCTTTGAAATTATTATCTAAAGAGTCAGAGAGTCTGACAGCACAGAAACAGACCCTTAAAATTCTGCCCTATAGCACTGATTTATGGTAGATTTTGAATTCATGCAAATGGTTTGACTGTAAAACTCTAGGCTTGAAAAATAGTTTCAAAAGAAGAATAATTTTGACCACAATTTACACTGGAATCAGTAACTGAGCCCAAAGCTGAAATTCTTTCCCAAAATGTGCACTCTAAGGTCCTAAATAATGGATTTAATTAAATAATAATAGTTACCTCACTTTTTTTAAACTACTGGATCCAGCTATTTAAAGTGAGCAGACTAATTGCAGAATAAGGAGGTATAATAAATTGCTATTCTATTCTATTCTACAATCACATATACTTTTTTGTACCATTGAGGATCAGCTGATCTTTCCTACAAAAGATATTTGCAGACAATTCTAAATCTCAATTTGTTATTACCGAGAAACAAAAACATATTTCTTTGCCTGATTTCCTCAAATCTCTAGTATCCAAAGCTCAAGGCATTAAAGGAAAATGAACAGAATCTGGAAACACAAAGCCTCAACATTTCAAAGCCCAGAAAGGCTCATTACTGCAGCTGGGAACAGCAGCCACAGTATTTCAATTAAATTTGACAAAATCACCTTCTGCGAGACTATTACAAGTTTGGTTCTGTAAAATTTCACATTGGCAACATTAAATAATTTTTGAACTGTTGGTAAAATCTGACATTTCAACCTGAATGATCAAGTTATGTAAGGCAACAGCAGCAGTACAAATGGTCTAATGCGAACCCAGCTCATCTATTATTTAATTGTCTTCCAATTTTCCTTCTTTGGTTCTTGCATCAAGCTAAATTCAACTTTATGCAAATTGAATGGATTTAAAGATTTGCTAGATGACAAAATATAGAATGTTTGCATAAAAGTTGATATTCACATTTTCATGAGATTGAAAGGATCATTTCTTAAAATTTACAAATTTATTTTTTGGTGCAGCTACTTAACACTTATGAAGGTGATATTATGCTCAACCAAATCCTGTGATGTGGTTCACTGCATAAGGCTGTTTTGGGGCATTCTTGTGGTTCATTGTGGCTTGTGAGAAAGGGAATCAAACTGGCCATGCGTCAACATTCACTTTAATAGCAGCACTATATTGATTCTGAACTTGCTCTGTAATCAGATTTACCAACTCAATTCTTACTTACTGATCATGAGTATGGATCAAACAATTATAAGGAAATAGTAATCTATGCATTCCTTTAGAGCACTTCTATAACATTGCTGCCTTTCTCAGTTTTTTTTCCACATTAGCAACAGACATTAGAAAACAGTGTTTAAACAGGACTCATCAAACATCAGTTGAACAAGCAATGGGAAAGAATATGATTTGAGGTAAATCTGGTACAGTTTGACCTGATTGAAGTGAAATTGTGCTTCATGTTACATTGTTCCTTTTAAGTAAAAATATTGACAGTAAAATTGATGCCTGTGAAAATGTTTCTCTAATACGAATCATTCTTTGTAGTCCTGAATTACTGCCAGCTTTCTCGTTTAACTGTAAACAGCACAACACATAATGAGACTTAGATTAACTGTGTTTTTACTCCACTCTGGGAAAACATTTTTCCACTGTAATTGTGGGTAACATGAACTGTAAATGTAAACATGGCCTGGGGAGAGGGAAAACCATTCACATGAAATGGTACAGTTAAACTCTAAAATGAACTTGAATAAATATAAAAGATATGAGCTGATATTTTGGCACTTTTTCTGATTTGGCATTTTATTACTAGAAATATTCACTCATCAGTTTATGTACATGTAATGAACTGAGTGAAGTGCCATCAAACTGGCTTTATATTGTGATAAACAAGGGTTCCACTCAGCAGGAACTGAGTTCTGTTTTTGATACAATGTATAGCATTTCGTCATATATCGTCACCACCAAAAACTCACAATGAATGGATCACTAGATCTTTTAAATACTGAGCTGAGAACTCATAGCAATTAAAATAGATAGAAGGAATCCTATTTCCTGCATGAATAATATGATAGACTCTAAACTGATAGATTTGTTTGTCATGAATATAAAATGCAGTTCTGCGAGTGGTTGCATCTTAGTAGAGTATGTTGTATCCTTGTGGTTCTTAGCATATTATGTTTACGAATAAGAGCTGCATTCTAACAGGATGATCACATTTGTAAGGCCGTTATGGACATTCATTTTACGAAGCTGACTATTAAAGTACCAATAGAATACTATGGTCACTGCACAAAATAACCACAATCATTTCTAAAACAAAACTACTACAATGCCACTACCAACTGAATTTGCAGTTCAGTTAAAAAGCCTAAATCACCAAAAATTGGAAATAATTCCTATATTTTCTTCATAAAAGTTATCGCCTTTTTCAAACTTTAACTTTACAAAATAATACTAACATTTGAGCCAACAGATAAAATACTGTATTTACATGTCAGTTTAATTAGAGTCATAGAGCTGTACAGCATGGAATCAGACCCATTGGTCCAACTTGTCCATGCCGACCGATATCCTAAATAAACCCAACTCCATTTGTCAGCATTTGGCCCACATTCCCCTAAATCCTTCCTATTCAAATTGACAAAGTTAATTGTTCAATACTGCCATCCATATATAATTTTATACAATATGATTGCAGGTTCGGTGATTTAGATGCATTATTCGTCTGGAGTTTTAGGCTTTCTAATTAGTAATTGTTTCACATTATATCTGAACACTATAATGAGATAATTGAATGCAACATTTGGAATATGTGACAATATCTCTTTCATTGTTTGAAATGGTTAGCAGAAAAGGCTCTCAAACATTGAAAGAATGCATCTTTCAATTATTGCTAACCTCATTGGGGCTGATTTTCTTTTGTAATTCCTATCCATACACTGTATATATTCTAGAAATGTTTTCTGCAAATATAATTGAGAGATTTGGAATTGTAGAGAAGACTAAGCAAAACCAAATGAAAGGGGGTCTCCCTCCGTTACGTGGTTTTAAAATAATTAACTGCAATTAATGCTCACAGATGTACTTCAATAACTTCCAGATTCTTAACCTATTCCTGAGCACAATCTTGCATTTGGTTTAACCAAATTTATCTAAAGTGTGTTGCTTTGCAGCATCTCTGTAAATACTAACATTATTTTCAATATTTTTCCACTGTAATTGTGGAACTGTAAATGTGAACATTATTTTCAATGTTTTGGCTGGAGAATGCATCTAATGACAAAATCTTTTACAATTTTCAACTATCAATAATTTTGAAAATATGACCAGACCATTAAAGTAGCTATTAAAATTGTCCTATAATGGCCAAACGTTTTTCAGTTTGAGAATTAAATTACAATCATGACTGGTAATGCTTATGAATAGTGAACATAAATCTAAATCTAATCTGGGATTGCATTCGTTTTTTATGTAAATGCAAAATAAGTCTCTAGTACAATTAGTGTTATTTGGCAGGTCTGTGGCACTTTGTGTATGGAATGCTGATTAAAGAGGAAATGTAGGTCAGCATGTATATTCTGAAATGTGTACTAGTAATTACAAAGCAGAAAGAACATCCATGCTCAGGTTCACAGTTGCCAGAGAAATGGCAGTTAGGGATGGGAATAAAAGCAGATCAAGGGTAAAACTCATGTGGACCAATTAAAAATAAAAACATCTACATCAGCACACTGAAGCATTGATATCTACGTAAATCTCTTACTAAGGGTTCCTCTCTTGCAATGCACCTAGCATTAATAAATGTGTTTGTTGCTTGAATGCTTCCTAAACTATATTTCTGACTCAAATTGCAAGCGAATTTTCTTACGGTAGTGGTGTTGCACTTTTCCTACTTTCTTAATTGGCTTTAACTGCAAATTATCAAATCGTGTATGGGAACAGAGGGAGGGAGATGAAAACTTATTGAGGATTTTGCCCTTAAAGGTTCGTGTGCCTTAAGGATTTTGAACAGCTAACGTTTGAATAGCATATCTGTACTTTTTAACGAGCGATGGCCTGCTTTTTAAGAGTATCTGTTTTGTCTGTGAAGGTTAATGTATTTATACGGGGTGCCTCTAAACTGAAAATTCGGAATGGTCGCCGTTGATCATTCTGAGTGCTAAATTAATATTAGGTCAAAATGCACAAACAGTTCAATTTCGGAATAAGGCTGTGATACCATATGCTGATAATGATTTTAAAGATAAGCAGAAGTGATGCATGTGTTTTTTTAAAGCGGCCTTATTTTCAAACTGTAGTGCTCTCCTCCTGCAGACAGGTTTTGCGGTTTTTTATTCAGTTGTTCTGCATTAACTTCCCTGCACTGACGGCTTTAGAGTTATCGTTCTTGATGAAGTGGATAATTTTGTGGATTATTTACTGAGAAAATGTATAATTCGAACGGACCATGAGGTCAGTTACAGGAAGCTGGGGGGGACTCCTTCAATACACAAAGATCAAAAAGAGGAAGGACACCGAAATGGAAACCTCGGACGGAACGGGCTTTGTTAAAACTCGATGCCAGGATTTTTAAAGACACTAACCTACGAATAACAGTTCAAAATAGATATGTAAATGGTCTCTGTAATTATAATCAAATTTAGCAGGAGGTTAGATAGCTGAAGAAGGAATCTTCCCCTGTTCTCAAAGTGATCAGGAATTTCAGTCAATGGTCAAACCAAGAGAGGGGGACAAAAGGAACGGGGTTGGGGTGGGGGAACTGCGGTACACCTTCAAACTGAGGGCTGGCCAGCCTCAAACCTTCCGAACCTGATTTTCAGTCACTACAGGTACGGGAAGCTGTCAAAAGACATTCGAGTTCTGAAGGACTGGGGAGAATATTCGCACTATTTAAAAATAAGTGAAAAAGCCAAGTGCGAGCGGATTTTGGGGAGTATTCACACTTGGATGCAGAGAAGCAGAAATGACTTCAACCCATCCAATTCGAGTGAAAATTACAAACCGAAAAAATTAAAGAAATGGTTAAAACAAGTGAAAGATAAAGGGGGAAAAAAAGATGTGTCTGAAACTTGGGTTGCCACCGACTCCGAACCAAACAGATTTCGCGGGGTCAAGTCGTTTTGAAGTAATAACAAAATAAAATAAATCGGGCGGAGAACTTTAGTTCTTTTATAGAAAAGTGCGGTGAAATGTCCACGGTTTAAATAAAAAAAACACGAAAAGCGTTCCTTGGTGAGGCGGCCTGATGGTAGCGAGCAAAAACAACAGAGGTTACTGTTAACCCCGAACCCCCAAAAACCACAAATCATTTGGTGTTGGTGTAAATACCTCGTCCGCTTCTTCCCACAAATCTGAGGTCATTGAATCGGGCCACTGTGTTCTTCATGACAGCCGACGCGTTCCGGAGCTCCGCCGAGTAATTCTCGTCGTTTCCAGCCATCACTGTGACCAAGGTGCCATCAGGAACATCCCCCAGGGCCACCACCTGTCCATGCAAACCGTTTCCTCGGGTTAAAACATTGCGAAAAGAACTGAAACTCCTTCAAGAAAATGCGCTGACAGCTCGGAAAGTCTGCCCACACAAGGCATAGGTCTGAACTAGAATCAAATAACAGCAAATGGCTCTCAATAAATAGGTAATCCCACTCTTCATCCCTTTACAGAATTTGGGAAATATCAAGTGATATCTATTTGCATGAGGTGTGTTTCTCGAAGTATGGGCACACTCTTAGTTAAGTAAGAAATAAACCATTTATCTCGGAAAAGGACACCTTTCATTTCCAAAAGAAAAGCAAGAATCTTGTCCATGCACTTCATTCCAATTTGAGGCGGTGGTTTTGCAATTTATATTGGAAATACAGCAATGTAGCATCTACCACGTTGAATTTCGGAAACCCCCTCTCGTTAATTTTTTTTCCCTCCAATTTGCCTGCTGCCCCGGGATTGGAATTTGAACTCAGCATTGCTGTTTGTTATGAAGGAGACGATGTCAGCGTCCGCGGTCCCGTTACATCTTGTCCTGTTTGAAACTAACTGGGGATGTTAGCAAGCGGATTCGCTGGAACACCTGCCCTGACGATTCAACAACTAAACGTTTTGTCGAATTTGAAAGCTGGAATCACTTTGCTGCACGCCTTGTACATGGGAGAAGCATAATTTGTTTGTGTTGTCCCTCACTTAACGCCTGGAAATATAGCCAATTAGCTATGGGGAGGTTCAAACGTTTGGCTGCAGAAAGATGCCATTTTTGTGCTGTTCTGTGCTTGCATTCGGCATAATACGGCACAAAATTCAAACCTTTTCCAATGCCATATATATCTATATCCGCCGAGAGTAACCGGGCTACAGCAGCCGCTGACAGGGCTACCTTGCTCAGATGTGTGTGTGTGTGTGTGTGTGTGTGTGTGTGGGGGGGGGGGGGGGGGGGGCTCACGCTGAGAAACGGACGGTTAAACATGAAGAGGTTTCCAAATCAATTGAAATGTTTACATAATATCAGGGAGAGAGAGGGGGAAAAAAAATCCAGAATGCGTTTCCCGCGATGATGAGAAGCTGCTGCGGGGGCTTCCACAGTCAGCTGTGTGTTTTAAATGAAGTCAGGACAGATTTCCCCATTTCACCAGCACAGATCCTGCCACATGCACGTTTGAAGTTTCACTATATTCATAATAGACAGGCAACCTTACATTTCCGCTATGTCTTGGGGATGGAAGCCAACTACAAACACCGGCAATGTGCTCCATTAGACTAGTAACAATTTATAAATTACAGAACAACATGTGTGAACTTTTTAAAAAAATCCACACTTTCATCGTCAACAAAACTGTAGTTAAACCTCTTTGCATAGACAGTGTCACTTTATGTTTGTCTTGTTTAGTTGTCAGCTTTTGTTTAAAAAACGCATTTTTAAATCAATATTATTAGATTATGGCCTTATCATGATTGTGTTCTTACACAGGCATCGATCTGTACATAAATATTGCGGTTGTGGTTGTAATGCGGCAGAAACTTTCCCAATTTGACAACAACGATATTTTTTTTTAAAAAAAGAGTCTCAGCCAGTAGAACAGATACTGACCTTAAATGCCACAGGCAGCGTTTTGTTACATCTCCAGTGTGAAGGCAGCACCGAGCACAGGAAATTGGGGCTGTCAGTCCGGACCAGTTCGCCAGCGTGATCCTGCAGGACATCGACCACCGTGCGGGTCTCGGGCCGGATCCGGGACAGCCCTGCGGGGTTGGGCTGAGTCAGTGAGACCGGTTCGCTCATCTTCCCCGAGCTGGGTGTCAGCGTGGTGGACGGAGGAGTGAAGCGCCTGCTAGTGCTGGGATCTACGGGAATACGCATCACAACACTCGGGTTAGAGGACAGCAACAAGGAGGCTTCAAGACTACGGCAACCAACCGCCTCAAACAGCTGAAATAACTTCTGTTTCTTTTTCTCTCCCTAATTCGGAGAAAGTTTTCCCTCTCACAAAGGCCAACTTGAGGTCCTACGATCAATTTGTTTTTTTTCAATTGAAATGTCCTTTGAGTTCCAAATAGTCTCAGCTGGCTTCCTTCCTATTTATTGAGATACTGAGTAGTCCATTCCTCCTGCCCAGAGATCACTCAGAGGTTTGAGGATCTGCTTTTGGTGCCAAGAGGTTTTTTTTAATTTGCAAACGACCTCAGAATCTGCAAGTCCTTCAGCAAGCCAAGAGTTCTGCAACTTCAAAGCGGCTGAGCACCATTTCCCCCCATGGAGCTCGCGGGGATCCTATCGTGAAGGCTTCACTTCTCGCTCCCCAGCGCCGAGCCAACCCACAAGAGGAATCGGTTCACTTTCAGTATCACTGGAGCCTCGTCAACGTCTATCACCAAACAGATCTCTGGTCACTTCCAGAAAAACGCGCACACCGACTGGGCGCTGCAGCGTCACCAAACAAAATTTTCACACGCACAAACACAAACAAAAGTGCTATTTTTAAACAGCAGTGCTGAAGATTGCAGTCCGCTAGGCGAATCTCCACATGGATTTGAGTGCAATCCTCGGGGTTTCTCAGAAACTTTTGCTGGGTTTTTCTCTGATTAAAGCAGGGAAGTGCGCTGAGCGGCCAATATACAGCCTCCGTCACCTAACCTGAAGGGCGGGACTACCAGTGACTGACACCCCCTGCGCCAATCACAGCCACAAACCCCACCCACCGGACCGTCACCGCCAATGGGAGCCTGCATCCCCAGACAAAAAGGTGGAGCTCCCCTCGGGTCCCGCCCCTGCTCCTTGGTTGGAGCCCAGCCCCATTCAGATATTGTGCATTTTTTGCGTTTTATTAATATGTTTACATAGCTGACATAGCTCAACAGAAAATTACAAACAGTACTTTCCTTGGGTAAAGATCGACAAGTCAGTACTGTTTAGATTGGGATTTGTCGCTTTTAGAACGAGGCCAGAGTCAATCTGACTTCTCCAATTTAGCGAACACGAACTGTGGAGTTAAAATCAGGGAGTTAGGAGCTAGCTTTGAAATAGGAGCACATTGTGTGGATCCTTGTGAACAGAGTTTAGATAATGAATATGCATTTGGTAATCTCACCTGCTTGTACAAATATAATAAATAATAGAAAAGTATTTTTGACCAAGTATATATAATGTGTCGAAAATGTGTTGCAGGAAAAGCGCAGCATCCAAGGAGCTGGAGAATGGGCTTATGCCCGAAACGTCGATTCTCCTGCTCCTTGGATGCTGCCTGACCTGCTGTGCTTTTCCAGCAACACATTTTCAGCTCTGATCTCCAGCATCTGCAGTCCTCACTTTCTCCCAGAAGATATATAATGTGTTGACAGGAACTGAACAGACTGTTTTTATAAATCATGTGGATAGATTATACCAATGGTTACTGACAGGTTTAGATAGATATAGCCGAGGTGTTTTGTTTTCCCCCTTTGTCAGGACGTCTTGTGTGCGTGTCGTGTAATTTTTTAAAACACAATTGAAATGATGATGGGTGTAACGTTAATAATGATACAGCCGCCCACTCCAGGAGTGAAGGGGATCTCTAAGGTGTCATCATCACAACCAGGAGGAGATGTGAATGTAATACTGTGTGTGAGTTGAGGGGGTGGGGTGAGAAGGCCCCAGAATTCTGACCATGACAAGCTTCTTTCCAGGATTGTGACAGCAAGGGGCATTGTGCTGATGGTCCCTAAAAGAAACAAACTCCAGGATTCGTGGGCGCCTTGGGTTGATTTCCATGGATGCAATTGGACCTCGCTCTGATTTTCTTCTGCGTGTTAACGATAGACATAGATTCTCACGAGTTCTAGGCTGAGTGCTGCCTCACTGACCCAAATGAAACATTGTCCACTGCAGTTAATACAAGAAGCGAGCTCTCGCTTCTGCCACAGGCATCTGCCCTTTTTCGGGTTAAGTGACATTTCAAGTATAATTTGAGTCAGCAGTCCGCTCCATCTACTCGTTTGGATGAGATCTCTGTCTTTCAAAATAATAAAGTAACGTACAACGTGTTTTCCGTTCCAATCTGTCCATGTGTCGGCGTAGAGTAGTTAGAATTCCATAAAACAACACTGCACAGTTCTTGTAAAAATTTCAATCAGGTAATCAAAGGGTTTGTGGGTTTTTTAAAATCCCTTTTCCTGATATTTTCTTAAAAAATAAATTGTACAGGTATTTTGAGCACTGGGCGAACGGGAATAGCCCACCAGAGTTTTCGCACGAATAATTTCAATTGCAGTTAGTTAAATAGTGGGACTGATAGCCAGAAGAAACATCATTTTAAAATGTTATAGAAAGCAGAAAATGCAGGAGAAACTCAGCACAGGTCCGACAGCATCTGTGGAGAAACAAAATAGAATTAACATGTTGAGTCCGGCGACCCTTCGTCAGAATTAATTATTTTCCCTTCTGATTTTTCATAACCTGTGGAATTGTGAGTTTAAGATGGTGAGGTTGATACTGTTCCGTTATGCTAGTGATGCTACAACATACAAATTAATTTTCTTTGGAAGGCAACACTATCATTGCATTTTAATACAATGAATCCAAACTGTTTGAAGTAAATATTCACCGCTAATATACATCCAACCACCACTCCCTTCCCCAAAGAAAATACCGCGGAGTTCATTTCTCAGCATCCCGACCATTTCGACTGATATTGGGGTTTCAGAGTATGTGGCTTGCTGTTTGAAATGACAGGTACGCTTGGAGAATGGTGACAGATTGTGCGTTAAGTGTGGTGTAAGACCTGTCAATAACCCTCACCATTAAATGCCCACAAGAATTTGCCATAAGCCGCTTCTTGTCAGGATTTTTTTTTCTTTCTCTCTCAGCCGCAACAGCGTTTGGGTAAAACAATAAAATCTGAAGAGCTACAGGCGTAAAGCAACTGGTAACCGTTTTCATTCCTCAGGCTTGTCAAATTCTGATGCTGTTTTCACCTGCACTGTAAGTTACTGCAGGCAAAATTGGCTTCAACGGGGTATTTTTGTCTCTCTATTAAATAGCGCTTTCTTGGAGATTACAAAATGTGGAATCTATGCTTCTATTCATCAAAATGTTGAAATCACTGACGCCTGGTTCTCCCAATAGTTTTTTGCCGCATCATTGGCTGCTGGCTGTGGCTCCCAAACGCTGAAATGTTCACGGTCCAATAGCGTCTACTGGTGCAAAACAAACGGAAGGGTCAATCTATCCGTCAACTATCTGTTTGTCAAGCATGTCCCTCGATGGATTATTAATTATTCACGTTTTCGAGAATTTTAGTGCGGTTCAGATAACGAAATGCCTCAAAGAGGGCGTTTTCTAAGGGAGAGTGTGCCCTACTGAAAGTTGGCTCATCAAGTCTGTCTCCAATTGATTTACCTGGTTGATTTAAATTGGGTCGTTATCCGGCGATCGCGGACTTTCCAATTTTGCAATCTGAGAAAAAGAGTAAACCACTTAACGAATCATGCCTTTGTGCTGAAATTCAGATATTGAGAGATGTCAATGATTCAAAGTCGTGGAATCCACGACTTCCTATGAATGTGGACTCTCTCCCACAGAAAGTGTTCAAAATCCGCCCTCGCCTTTTGATTTAAAAAAAAAACGATTTGGCGGATTGTAGGTTCATATTTGTCTCCCACCACATCAGAAAGCCCCAAAACCGTTCATGAAAACCTCCTTGCCCAGAAGTATGATTTGTGATTAAGAATGAGTGCTTTCGAATTTTCCTCTAAAATGGCAGGAGGGGAAGTTTATTCGCTCCGACACTGCCGATTTCGGAAACGTCGCTCCATTTCAGTGGGTGACTTCCTTTCCATTTCCGAAGGAGTCCAAACATCAGGATGAACTCGGTCTCCCGATACCACTTCGCAAATCCCTGCTTTGGGTCCGACAAACAATTGCCTCTTTGCAGAATCATTCAAACCCACACACAAGTCAATTGATAAATCTGAAAGCCAATTTTTTTTTTAAAAATGTACATTTTCCAGATTTAACACTCGGGTTCCCAGAATATCTTTCTTACCCACCATCTCAGTACCGCTCAGTTTACTCCTGGTTAATTAAATTGGTTTTAAACAGTACGTCTCTCACCAGAACAAATCTTGCACTTTAAACTTGACTTAATTAAATTTAGAAATTAGAGTCACTCATCTTTTTAATGGCTAAGGCAATATCTCATTGAAATTATCTCAAATTGTAAATGCCGTTTAATCCTAAATTGATGTCCGGACGCTGCCGCGATTACAGTTTTTTTTAAAGTTTTCCGCTTGTAAAATTCGATCAGAGATCATTTTGAACAAAACGATACAGTTGGTACAGTTAAATCTGCTCCAGAAGGACGTGACTGTCTAGGGGGACAATATGTATTTTCTCAATGGGATGTGAATCGCCCGGCCGCTAATGTCACAAGGTTGCCACTAGTTGGCGCCTTCGTTGTTCCGATCGGGGATAAAATACAGTATAGATGCACATTGCCCAGAGAGCTGTGTTTGTAAACTCATCCAAATCTATCAGCATGAATTAATGCATTGTTGCTATGTATAATTTACAAATAAAGCTAGCAATTTTAGGATATAAAAATAAAACTTTCTTTAAAACAGTCGTCATAACACTTAAACATCTCAGTCTTGAGTGAGTCGATGTTGAAATGTAAGGAGTTCACACAGCACTACTGTTTCAGTTGCTCTTTTTAATGTGATTGAAATACTAATATTGTTGACATGAAGAAGAATTACTCCGTCTCTTCTCAGCATTGCGATAGCAGTCTCTACAGCCTAAATCCCAAGTGTGAAAATAGTGGCAAGGTATCAATGCAAATAATGGAGAATGGCTCACACTCCATCCTCTCATTCATGGTTTTATCAGTGCGCGTTTGTTGATCGTCAAATCAGACCAAGTCTGTGGCTCCGAATCGAGTTTAACATAGTCATTTAAAAAAAAATAAAAATAAATAAAGAATTTGATTTTTTTTTCAAAAATGAGCTTGATAATTTATTCGTTTACACGAACGAGTTGCCATGTATCAATTGTGATGTAAATTCCCATGAAATTCAAACAGTGCAATAGAAATGAAAGAACGAAAAGCCACCACATCCAAGCAGCTGTGGCACAAGTACTTTGGATTTAAGATTATTAGGAGCGAATAGTAAGACATAGGAATGTGCTATGCTTGTAGCAGTCCACCTGATTGTATTCCCAATTAGTGGAGGCAGTGATTTTTCAGAGTTTTGGGACATTAGTGAGGCAGTTGCTTATCCTACAAATTTGGATTGGCTATTGGCAAAAGCCTTTTCTTTTCTAAAAAAAGTTCCAAAAAATATCAAATGTATATTCAGGACATGAAGAGACAAAAAAATGAATTAAAATTAAACAACTTGGTTGAGTTTTTTGAAGAAGTTAACAAAGAGAATTGATGAGGCCAGAGCAGTGGATGTGATCTATATATACTTCAGTAAGGCATTCGATAAGGTTCCCCATGGGAGACTGGTTAGCAAGGCTAGAGCTCATAGAATACAGGGAGAACAAGCCATTTGGATACAGAACTGCATCGAAGGTAGAAGACAGATGGTGGTGGTAGAGGGTTTGTTTTTCAGACTGGAGGCCTGTGACCATTGGAGTGCCACAAGGATCGGTGCTGGGTCCATGCTTTTCATCATTTATGTAAATGACTTGGATGTGAACATAGGACGCATAGTTAGTAAGTTTGAAGATGACACCAAAATTGGAGGTGTAGTGGACAGCAAAGAAGGTTACTTCAGATTACAATGTGATCTTGATCAGATGTGCCAATGGGCTGAGGAGTGGCAGATGGAGTTTAATTTAGATAATTGTGAGGTGCTGCATTTTGGGAAAGCAAATCTTAGCAGGACTTATACACTTAATGGTAAGGTCCTAGGGAGTGTTGCTGAACAAGGAGACTTTGGAGTGCAGGTTCATAGCTCCTGGAACGTAGAGTCGTAGGTAGATAGGATAGTAAAGAAGGCATTTGTTATGCTTTTCTTTATTGATCAGAGTATTGAGTACAGGAGTTAGGATGGCATGTTGTGGCTGTACAGGATGTTCATTAAGCCACTTTTGGAATATTGTGTGCAATTCTATTGGAAGGATGTTGTGAAACTTGAAATGGTTCAGAAATGATTTACAAGGATGTTGCCAGGGTTGGAGGATTTGAACAATTGGGGGAGGCTCAACAGGCCGGGGTTTTTTTCCCTGGAGCATCGGAGGCTGAGAGGTGACCTTATAGAGGTTTACAAAATCGTGAGGGGCATGAATAGGATAAATAGACAAAGCCCAGGTCCAGAGGGCATAGGTTTAAGGTGAGAGGGGAAAGATATAAAAGAAACCTAGGGGCAACTTTTGCACACAGAGGGTGGTGCATGTGTGGAATGAGCTGCCAGAGGAATGGTGGAGACCGGTACAATGGCAACATTTAAAAAGCATCTGGATAGGTATATGAATAAGAAGGGTTTGGATTGAAATGGGCCGGGTGCTGGCAAGTGGGATTAGATTAGGTTGGGATATCTGGTTCAGCATGGATGAGTTGGACTGAAGGGTCTGTCTCTGTGCTGTACATCTCTATCACTATGACTCTATGACTGAAATAAGTTAATCAAAAATTAAACAATATTATTGTTTTATTACAAAGATGTTACTACGTTAGATCTGTTTGGCAAAACCTATTTACTGATATCCAAAGCATGTTTTTAATCAAATATCTATAATGTAAAGACAAGGAGGTCATTTTTTGTTATAGTAGTATCTACTGAGTGTACTGTTTCCATAGCTGTAAAGATAACATATATTAGTTCAATACAATGTAAAATGACTGAAAATGGAACATTTTAAAAAATTAATAGTAGATAAAATATGATCAGTGATTAGTTTATTTAAGCAACCCTATCACATTGCTGCCTGAGACTTTAACCACAGTACATTTATGTAGTTCCTTTAACACAAATTGTAGTGTTATCAACTCAAATTTGATACTGAGCCATATAGAGGGACATTACGATTTTTGTCAAAAGCTTGATTAAAATGGCAAGATTTCAGATATGTCTTTAAAAAGAAAAGGGCGCGGAGTGGCAAAATGGTTTAGGAAAGCAAGAGATTATGACCCACACAGCTGAAGATTTAGTTGTCAATGGTGGATCTATGAAAATTGAGAATTGAGAAAAGCTCAAAAGAGCAGAATTGGAAAATCTCAGGCAGTTGTAGGGTTAGATAAAGTTCCAGATATAAATATGAAAGAACCATTGGGTCAATTAAAAGCAAGGACATAAATTTTAAAATCAGAAATTGGAAACAAATGCAAGTCAATAAGTACTGATCAGATAGGAGCATAGGAACAGGGGTAGGCCATTTAGCTCGCCGAGCCTGTTTCACCATTCAATAAGATCATGGCTGACCTGCAGCCTAATCCTATGTATCTGCCTTTGGCCCAAATCCCTGATGCCTTTGCTGAACAAAAAATTATTCTATTTCAGAAAATTAAAATGAACAACTGGTCCAGCAGTGACTGCCATTTGCAGAAGACAGTTCCAAACATCTACCCCTGTGTGAAAGGATAGGAGACAAGAAGGAGGTTCATGGTGTAATTTAGGACATGGGCAGCTGTATTTTGGAGGAGCATGAAGTTTTGGAGGGTGCAAAGTCAATGTGCTAGCTATGGGAGTATTGGAATACTTAAGTTGAAAGTTAACAAAGGCATTACTGTATATTTCAGCGTAGCTGAACTGAAGCAAGGGTACAGAGGACCCAGTTCACAGGTATGGAAATCAGCCATCTTGGTGATGGGGAGGATATGAGGTCAGAAACAGGACTCAAGTTCAAATATGATTCAACATTTGTAAACAGTCTGATTCAGTAGTGAAAGAGAAAAGATTTTTTTAGTCAGGAGTGACACTTGCAGAAGGGATTGGAGACTGTAGATTCGGGCTTAACAATGCTTAAATGCGAACATTTCTGTTAATCCATTACTATTCATGCTCCCTTCAAATCCACAGTCAGTAACCTCACAAAAAACCCCAAGTCCTTGTAAACTATCACCTCCCCACCACACCCCCCCATCTCTGTCAACTTCCTTGTCATTTCCAAATTCCTGAATGTGCTGTTGACTCCTGAATTTGTGCATAGAACCCTATTTTTGGATCCTTCTGATCAGCACTGAAAAGGTTCTTGTCAAAAGTTCTTATAAAAGATATCTTCTCTGACAGTGATAAAGGTGAGTGATCATTCCTTACCCTTTTCAATGTATCAACAGTCTTTAGCCTGATTGACTATAATAGTTTACTGCAACTGCTGGTGGAACTGTACTCACCTAGTTTCATTCTATACTATCCAATTATAGCCATAGAATCACCTGCAATGGTTTCTCTTCCCCTTCATGCTGCTGGTAACCTCCAAGCACTCAACTTTCACCCCCTCCTAATTATATTCACTTGTTTCTGCTCAGGGACATCAACCAAAAAATTGGCATCAATTTCCACATGCATGCTGATGCTATCAAATGTGATTCATTGCCAATGCCTTCAACCCTCTACTGTCTCTAAATAGTTAAACTGCTGCACGGTGGCACAGTGGTTAGCACTGCTGCCTCACAGCGCCTGAGACCCGGGTTCAATTCCCGCCTCAGGCAACTGACTGTGTGGAGTTTGCACGTTCTCCCCGTGTCTGCGTGGGTTTCCTCCGGGTGCTCCGGTTTCCTCCCACAGTCCAAAGATGTGCAGGCCAGGTGAATTGGCCATGCTAAATTGCCCATAGTGTTAGGTAAGGGGTAAATGTAAATGTAGATGTAGGGGTATGGGTGGGTTACGCTTCGGCGGGGCGGTGTGGACTTGTTGGGCCGAAGGGCCTGTTTCCACACTGTAAGTAATCTAATCTAATCTAAAAAAAAATATCCAGCACTGAATGAGCAGAATTTCCTCTGGATGAATATTATATATAGCAAAATGATTACCTACAACCCATTATCTACATTTTTTACTTCCCAAATTCCCTACAGCTAAGTGAGGCCAAACCAAATTGCCATATTTGACTTTGAGATGAGCATCTGGTCATAAGTTTGATCAAAAGACAATGTATTTCCATATCTGTAACATTGTCCGTATATTTCCTGCCTTAGTTATATCTAAACCTGGCTACTCTGATATAGTCAATGGTGGTCTCCCACATTCTACATCCATAGATATGGAGTTCCAAGTTCTGAAATTCCCTCCCCAAATGTCTTAACCTCTCTATGTCTCTTTCCTCCTTTAAGATGCGCCTAATGAACTACATCATTGACCAAGCTTTGTGAACTAATAGCTTCTCTGTGGCAAAATGCCAAATTTTGTTTGATAATACTCCAGTGAAATGCCCTGAAAGGTTTTATAATGTTAAAAGCATTATATAAATGCAAATTGTAGTTCTTGCTATCAGTTATGGTGTATGTTGAACAAGCAATGTTCGATCATCAGTTCACACTCCACACAAGAATGTTATTGCCATGCTGTCCATTTTGATATTTGCTCTACCCAAAGGGAGTTCTCACTCTCCAAAGTGCAGCAATTGGAAATGTTCAAATCATCACACCACTGACAGCCTTGCTTAAAAGCAAAGATTGAAGCAGGTTCAAATGAGCAACAACTGAGATGGCTCCTGTGGGTATCAGCAAACAAAATATAAAGTGGTCAAAATTGAAATCTGCATTACATAAGATACCGCATTGTAGATCCGAGACTAAAGTCAAGTCTTTTGGAGTCAGAGGGCAAGCAGCAGAAAGCTGGCTACAAAACAGAAAACAGAGTATAAGGCTGCAGAAACTGGCAAAAGGTGAGAAGTGATCTTCCACAGGGAACACTGTCTGAATCCTTGTTCCTAAACTTCATAGACAATTTTGAGTCATGAGTTGGAAGCATAATTTCAAAACGTGTAGATGACACCAAATTGGGTGATGGGAAGTTGGATTGTAACAAATAAGAGAGGACATTGATATACATGCAGAATAGCAAATTACCTTTTACACTGACAAATGGGGAGATGGTGTACATTAGTATGATAAATACAGACACAATTTACTCCTTTCAACATAAGAGAATAAGCAGGGTAAAGAAGAAAAGTAAAAGCAGCAACCCTGGTTAACAAGACAGCGAGAATGTGAAGAAAGTCCCAGGATTTATTTGTCAATTAAAAGAATAAAAAAAGGGTTATCTTACTGATGTGGGGTCACAGGCCTGTAGTGTTATTTCTGCTTCTCTTTTCAGTGATGACCTGTTGATGCCTGACCTGTTGAGTATTTCTGCATTTTCTGTTTTTATTTCAGATATTTGTGTTTAAATTATCTTGGGCTTGTGCAGAATTTTGGTTAGACTATATTTTGAAAAGTGTGTTCTGTTCAGACCTTTATACTGTAAAAAGTATGTAGAAGCATTGGAGAAGGTGCAAAAATAATTTCCTAGCAGAATCTGGGAGATTGTCTAATATGCTGTAACCTCTTTGATGTGGAATGCTTGGGAGCAATTCATTTCTGGATTTCAGAGTTTTCTGGATTATCAAGTGATGTTTAAAGGCCTAACCATGAGTGTTAAAGCTGTCAATATGAATATTTACTAAAAGCTTAAAGGATTGATAAACCATAACAGATTAATAATGAAAGTTAGCTTATTCATACAAATATAGCATCTTGCATGTTTCCATTCCCAATGTATCGTAACTAAATTTTTGCCATGAGTTGCTTGGGTCTGATCAAACATTTCCTACTTCATCTTTATCTCTCAGTGGAGATAAGATGGACTCACAACAGTACAATATTTAAGATACTTGACCACAAACTCTGATTTGTACTGCCTTTCCTGCATTGTCCTACTTTTGTCTAGCATTTTCAAATACCAGGATAGCCTTAAGTGTAAACCCTGCACCTGTCTTTGAGTTTGGGGTCACCACTGTAGCGTAAACCGTATATATTTTTTTGATTGGGATCGCAAGACAATGGAAAATGGTTGTGAATTAATTTCTGTGAATGCTTTTGTTAGCAAGATTATAAGAGCAGAAAGTATTTTCGGAAAAATGAGCTAAATATATCAGTTCAAAGAAATCTTGTGACTACAGTGAAGTGCCTGGGAGAATCCTTCTCATCTTAATGGATAACATTTTTATTCTTTTGGGCTTATGACCACCAGAGTAAATACATTAAGGTAATTTGTTTAACTTTGACTGTAGAACAGAAGGTTCATTCTGTTAGTTCAGAAGAATCCAGAATTCAGTTCAGAAAGTGGAATAGTTTCTCTCAGCAGTGGAACCATGTTTTTTTTTAACAGTTAAGTTCAGGGGAACTAGTCATCTCAACAGAAGTGGTTTCCAGCCTGAAAAACATCCAGGCCAGGAGAGTTTGAGTAGAAATCTTCAACTTGGTAGAACTGAGAAAATTTAAACCATCAGTAACAATGGCACTGTGGCTAAGTGGTTAGCCCTTAGGGAGCTGGGTTCAAATCCACCCTTGGGGGACAGTCTGTGTGGACTTTGCACATTCTCCCTGTGTCTGGGTTGGTTTCCTATGGGTGCTCCAGTTTCCACGCACAGTCTAAAGATGTACATGTTAGGAGGATTGGCCATGCTAAATTGCCCCGTAGTGTCCAGTGATGCATAGGCTAGGTGGATTAGCCATAGGAAATGCATGGTTACTGGGATAGGGAAGAGGGGTGGGTCAGTGTGGTTTTGATGGACCACATGACCTGCTTCCACATTGTATGGATTCCTTGAGTATTGTGAAAATTTCATGTCAGTAGACTTAAAAAGGGATTGTTAAAAACTTCTTTATATTTCAAGACAAGAAACTAGAAATTGTCAGTTAAGTAAAGATTTAAAAAGCCGAGATAAGGATAGTATTTATCTGGGATTGAATTTCCAATGTATGGTGTTTGGAAACAGATTGAAGGTTTGTTTTAACACCTGTGTTAAAACTTTTCTCTAGGAAGGAGTTGTACTGTTTGACCTGTCTTTGAATATTACAGCTCTATAAGATTGTTGGAAGTTTATTAATGCATATTTCAAAGATATCCGGAGTCTGCCCATAACAGGCACTGTATGCATGAATATGAACAATAACTGCAGGCATGGAGGTGGTATGGGGAATGAGGGATGATAGGTTGTATTAAGATTTGGAAGGCAAGGTACTATGATGGGGCATTGGATGGCATGAAAATATAAGGAAATAGAGGCAATTTGAGAGGGCATAGGATGCAGTGGAATATGAGGTATAATGGCATATGAATAAGTATGAAAGAGAATTAAGTAACATGGGAAACATAAAGGGGCAAGGAGGAGGCATAGAAAGGGTGGGAGGAAGAGCGCAGGTGAGGAGAGATAGTTAGGAGTATACAAGTGACGCAGAAATTAGGGCTGATATTTTAGCTAACCAAGGGGGTCCTCCATCCAATCTGCCTTGGTATCTGCATTTTATCAGTACCACCTCACAACTCAAAAGACCTGAACACTGCTCATTTGTGTCTTCAGGAGATGTTCACATAGATGATATGGGCAAAGTTGATAAATTCCAGTTTCTAAACATGGGAAATGGCTTGCATTTCCTGAGCTCAAAGTGAAAATTAAGCTCCTTGCCTTTCTGAACACGAGATTTTCAGACTGCAGAAATTACAAAGGCATCAGGAAAGACTGAACGGGGGAGTCTCCTTATTGGAGAAAACAGAAACTGTTGGATGGTGGGATTGGATCGGGTGTTGTTTAGAGAGTTGTGAAAGAATTAATAAGTTAGTTGTAGAGGAGTATGTCCATTTATGGGGAAGTCCAAAATTAGGGGTCATAAGTGTAAAATCATAATAAATAAATCCAATAAAGAATGCAAATGGTTCTTTACAGAGAGTGATTATAAAATGAAACTTGCTCCCGTATAAAGTGGATGAAGTGACTATCTAGGTATAAAGTGTGTCCTGCCTATGCAGGCACTTGCCAGACTGATTCCTGGGATGGCAGGACTGACATACAAAGACAGTTTGAATTAATTAGGACTACATTCACTGGAATTTAGAAGAATAAAGGGTTTATCACAGAAACCTATAATAATCTAGCAAGACTAGACAGACTAAATACAGGAAGGATGGTCCTGATGTCTGGACCATCCAGAACCAGATGTCACAATGTGAGGATTTGGGGCAGGCCATTTAGGACAACGGTGAGAGGTAATTTCTTCACGCAGAGTGCTAAGTCTGTGGAATTCCCTGTCACAGAAATGTGGATAAAGCCAAAACATTGAATGTTTTCAAGAAGGAATTATATATAGTTCTTAGGGTTAAAAGCAGCAATGAGTTTGGGGAGAAATCGAGAACAGTGTAGTGCATTGGATGGTCAGCCATGATCATATTGAATGGTGGAGTGGGCTTAAAGAGCTGAATGGCTTACTGTTGTGCTGATATTCGATATCTCTGTGTTTCTATGTCTAAGAGGAAGCTAGTAAAATATATGGGAGAGAAAATAATATAAATATGACATGTAAGTCTGCATTAAATAGGGTGGGAGGAGGGTGGTGTGGATCATAAACACCACCTATACCAGTCAGAATGAATAGCTTATTTGTATGCTGTAAATTCTATGTAATGCATTATATTACCTTTATAACAAGTCTAATTTTGTGCCATGAACTTTTGAGTTAAGATTTTATGTTAAGCCTGGAAGCAATTGATGAATCAGTATCATACAAATAATATTATTATCTTCAGAGTGTTTAGGGAAATGCTAACTAATGTGCATTCTGCAATGGAGCGATAGGACTCCCTCAATCCAGGAGAACAGTCTACAATCTAATCCACAGACTGAGTGTAAATCTGGCAACAACTTCCAAGAAAACAGAAAACCCTTGCATTCAGCTAGTACAGTTTAGACCATCTATAGATCAAAGCTGTCAGCAGTGCAAATTCCACAGTAGAACAATAGGGGTCCTTCACTCCCTCAGTATATTTGCAAAGAAGATCCTTTAGAATCGTGGCCTACTTTTGCTTATTTCCTATATTTCTATGTTTGTCTAGTGATATAGTAAATGATCTTGTTTAAATACTGAAAACCTTCACTTTATAATATTATTTCATAAGATATTATTGCATATTTTGAATTCTCCCTGCTAGGGGACCTGTGACTTTGATAGGTAGAAATAATGAAGAGATCACAGAGAGCAAGGCATAAATTTTGGATTTGTGTGCTGGTTGACATTTTCCTGACAAATTCCAAAACTAACAATTAATTATGATTAATAATCTCAGTAGCCTATCTCTGAATTTGAATAACTTCTTTTTCAAGTGGATCTGATTCCATTCTAAGCTTTTTAGATCAAAAATATCAAAAACAGTATAATGCTAAATATTGCTGAATTTGTCTTGGACAATAATGATACAGCTTAAACATGCAGGAATTTGCTTTCTGGTGGGGTGACTCCCATCAGTATTTGGTAAGCAGAAAAATTAAGCCACTTCCAATGTTTTAATACTTTAGAAGTGAGGGCATGTTATCTAAATCCAGTTCCAAATAATAGTATGTGTGTTATCTAGCTAAATATGAAGTAGACTGTGTTGCTTCAGCTTAATGTTGAAACGTACAAAATGGGTGAATGATATATACATAAATAATATGCATATATATTAAAATTTAAGGTGCATGAATGAACCTGGTGTTTAAACAGAAAACCAAATGTTGCACCAGCTGGAAAGTTGCTCACCCATGTGCAGTTTCCAGTCATCATTTCCACATCCCTTCAACCATGTTGTTTTCTTCAGAACAAGCATTCCATTCCTTAACTCCACAAGAAAGGCAATCATAAAGTTTGGAACAATGGAACCAGGTCAAACCCAATTCAATGCAGCAAACAAAAACAGGCCACATGCGTGTTTTTTTTTGTTGGACAGTGCAAGTATTCATCTCATGCAAGCCCTGTGTTTACTGCACACAGGAATATTTGGCCCAATTCTCCAGGAAAACAGTCAAAGAATGGTGTGCGCGGAGAGCAGTTACACTGCATCCAACAATTTATCACTCAGTGTCTGTCTCCATTGTGTTCCTTACAGGTGCAACATTGGAGAGATGCTGTGAGTATCTGTCATGAGGGATTTTGCAAGAACAATAAAAATACTTCATATAGTATTTTTCCTTCCATGGTTCATACAAAAATAAAACAAAGGAAGCACTGCAAAGTTTTATTTTAATTTATTTGGTGAAGTAGGAAGCGTATTACAGGATTTGGCTTGGCAGTATTGGCAGTACTTGTGGAAAAACAAACTAATTGATGTCAGGACATGTTTTGCTTTTGTGAATGAAATTCATTTGAAGTACCAGTATATATGCCAGCCTCTGAACATTAAAGACCCCAAAACTGTTTCCCAAACAACAAAATACTTGTTTGCATAAATGATTGCTAACACAGTAATTAAAACAATCATTTGAAAACCTATTGACAGAATTATGAACATCAGGATTAGATTATGGGCATGAGGTAGTGTCTGTTACATTAACGTCAATGTATTTATTGATTGATGTTATTAAACTTGCATAATTATTAATTTAAAAAGGCCATCTTAATGTTGCATTTTCACCTATTCTCTTAATGTGTAACTGAGGTTTTCACTTATTCCCCACATGATCACTGACAACAATGAAAATAAAAATAATGTAACAGATACCCACAAACTCGCCCTACGTAACGTTTTGTATTCCTCGATATGTTGGCTAGAATTACCAGAATCAATGTAAAATATCTACATCATTCTCAATAATAGTGATCTTCAATGGATTATATACATAGAACAAGTTGACTGGACAGTTGGTTTGTGATAGAAAGTGACACCAATAGTGTAGATTTAATTCCTGCACCAGTTGAGATTATCATGAAGAACTCTCCTTCTCAACCTCTCCCCTCACTTGAGATGTGGTGATCCTCAGATTAAACCACCGGCAGTCTCATGAGAGAATAACTCTATGATTTGGTAAGACTACGACAACTTTACTTACTTTATGTCATGTTGTGCAAATAGTGAATGCTGGCATTTGTGTTCTACACCAGCGTCCTCCAATCTCTTTTCTTCTAATTCTAGTTCTGGATAGATTTCCAGATTTTTATCTTCACTGGCTGACTATTAAGTGTTGCTTAGTTAAATGGAAGAGAAAACTTGGGAAAACTGCGTATGTCATAAGCAGTGTGATTTTTTTTTATTCCACTAATGTAAATGAAAAAAAATCAGGTGGATTCTTCTATTGGTGTGGTATCATCCCTACCTGTTTTTACTACCAATACTCTACCTGATTGACTTTGTAAAATCATTTCAACAGATATTTTACAAAGACAGCATGGTTTAAATGTATCCCTGTTCTTGGCCTTCCTGGAAAGTAATTCGCTTTAGTCAATGGGACTATAAAATATGCCGAAATGCTCTCAGGACTAAATTCTGCTGATTTTTTGCAGGTCTCAGAACTTTCAAATTTGATGTCAGATTTTTTTTGGTGGAATAATAATGAATGATATTTTTAAAAGTCTTCGAAGTTCATTAACCATTGCATTCCCTAAATTACAATTTACTCCAGATGATGATGGAAAAAATAAATTATATGGGTAGATTATGTATTTATCACTAGCATCATCCAAGTTGGCACGACAAAGACATGTCATAAATTTGAATTTTATAACCTATGGCCATCACAAACTAATTTATAGCTGATTTGGGGCAGCACAGTGACTCATAGGCTAGTTCTGCTGCCTCACAGTGCTAGAGGCCTGGGTTTGATTCCACCTTCAGGTGACTATCTGTATGGAGTTTGTACGTTCTCTCCCAGCTGAATGGGTTTTCTCCAGGTATTCCGGTTTTCTCTCATAGTCCAAAGATGTGAGGGTTAAGTGGATTGACCATACTAAATTGCCCAAAGTATCAGGGATGTGCAAGCTAAGTGGGTTAGCCATGGGAAATGCAGGGTTACAAGAATGATGTGGGTCTGGTTGGGATGCTCTTTGGAGGGCTGTTGTGGACTCGATGGGCTGAATGGCCTGATTCCATACTGTAGGGATTTTATGGAGTATTTTTTGTATTGCTGTCACTGTAGCAATGGAGGGAGTGTTGTGAAATAAGAATGTGTGCTAGCCTACCCCTTGAACCTCTTTCACCATTTAACAACATTGTAGCTGATCTTCTACCTCAGCTGTACTGTCCTGCATTGTCATGCAATATACTTTGATTCTCTTCATCCTCTAAAATGTATCTGTCTTTGACTTGATGATAATTGAATATAAAAGGGTAATGGTGAACATGCTTTTGAAAACACAGAGAATGCAAAGATTAATCTGCCATGTTGAAGTGGTGCACATGAGTTATGAGTCCTTCATGTAAAAGAACTCATGAAAATTGTCTCCGAAGGAAAACAAAAGCTTTCTTTCTGCCATTGTTGACTAAGTTTTCTGTTGGAAATGTTAATTATTGGCATGTTTGATGACTCTGGTGGGGAGAACCCTAACAATGTAATTAATATGGGTTTTTATAGGAACACAGGAAGAAAAGATACGATTAGCACATGTTTTAAAATTAAATAATAATGGCAGAAATATGATCCGTACATTTAAGACTTCATTTTATTTATTTATATAAATAGTGAAATTTCACTTTTTAAACTTCTCTCCAAACCCTTCATTTAGTTAAATTGTGGAGCCATCATGATCACAGGACTGGAAATGCCTCCACCTCAATTACTTTAGTCACTGGATTTATTTTAGTACTGTGAGTGCACGTCTGGTAGCAACTGTGATATCATGGCTGCAGGAGCCTAGCTGATCGTTACAACACAGTGCAGTGTGATAATTAACCCACACAAATACAACTAATAAGAATATTATTCATAAGAATACACTTTTCAGAGGGTATAATGATCAAATATGGGTGCCTGTGTGCAGATATATGTTCTAGAATCTGGTGTATAAGTCATGTAATTCTGTAAAGCTGGAATATATATCTAGTACATATATAGAAACATAGAAATAGTGCAGGAGTAGGCCATTTGGCCCTTCGAGCCTGCAACACCATTTAATATGATCATTCCTGATCATACAATGTCAGTATCCCATTCCTGCTTTCTCTCTATAACCCTTGATCCCTTTAGCTGCAAGGGTCACGTCCAGCTCCCTAATACAAATATGTATATAGAGTTATAACCATAACATATGCACTGCAGATATTGTATGCATTGACTAGTTAATTTCCCATGACAAGATAGGGATCTGTAACAAGCCTGTAACCTTTGCTTGCTAAAAAGTATTTGTGCTGAACCAGCTCAGTTTCATACACTTGCTGGTCAATTGCTACTTGCAGAGAAAAGATCTACCAAGACAAATGTACTTGTAGCAACTGATTGCAAACTCCTGAGCCTTGATTTAAATTCAAGGCAAGAGTACAGCATGGTGTCCTCAACTTAACTGCTTGTTGAAAAGCCAGCATCATTATAATTCCTAGCCATCAATAAGAATTACAGTGGGCGATACAGAGGGAAGAGGGAAATTACACAATGAAGTGTCACTACCAGAGACCTAGCATTAGGTTAGTAACCGAAGTGTCTGAGTGCATTGCAACTTTGAAAAGGGAAAAGGAAGCAAAAAGGTAGGGATTGAACAAACTGCTCAAAGTCCATCCATTAAAATGGTGTGTGAACAAAGTTGGAGAGAAAATTATTAATGGTATAGTATCACAATTAGAAAATCCTGCAAGCATCATTCTCACTGCGGTGGAAATGCTGGCTCTCCAACTTATAAAGAATCAAGAATTGCTGTTTATAAGTTTCAGGTGCTGCATCAGAGAAAACTAGCACTATAGGAACCAGAACCCTTGTTTTGGTTCTGTAATGAAGTGTGACAAACTAAAATACTATCTTTTAGATATTGTGGGATGTGTACTAAATGTCAAGGTTGAAGTGATAAAAGATTGTACCATTGCACAACACAGAAGCAAGCTATTCTTTTTCCTCCAAGTATCCTGTTCTCTTTTTTAAGTCATTGAATCAGAATCCATTCACTTTAGGCAATGTTTTAAACATAGCCAGTGATGCTCACAGCCCAAGAATTAACTTAAAAATTCCAAATACTAATCTCTTACTGTGTTAAATAATCCTTATTGTTAGAACTTAGTTTTATTGTCAATAATCTTAAAAGTGTGCCCTCTAGTTACTGATTCCTCAGCCATTGCTCTATTTACACCATCCAAACCCTTCATAATTTTAACCCACTTTATCAAATCTCCTCTTTGATTTACCTGATGCAAGAAGAACAATGCCAGCTTTCCCTGTTTATCTATATACATTGAATTCCACATGGCAGAACAATTTTATAAAGCTCTCCTGTATTCTCTCCAAAGACTTCAGATCCATCTCAAAGTGTTGTGGCCAGAATTATATACAATATTTCAGCTTGAGTAGGATTAGTGTTTTCTATAGGTTTAGCATTTGTGAAATGCTATGGTTTACAAAATGAAAACCAATCTAGGGCTTTATAGTTGTCACTCCTTCCACTTTTATTACTATCTATGAACTATGACTCACTGGTACGTATCACTAACATTTCTAGTTTTAATCAGCAGGCAGTCAGTGAAGCACTAAAACATGTCAAACACACGCAGAGCCGAAGCCTTTGCCCCAGTGTCTATGCATGTGTGTTCTGAAAAGGCCAACAGAGTTTTATGAAACATCAAGGATTGTCTAATGTCTTTTTCAGATACAATTAGTTTTCATGAGAAGAGAGCTGCGTGGTTGCCCTTTGAACAGTAAGACCTCGATCTTTCTTCTACTGTGGTTAGAATGGAACGCAGTTTTGAACTTGCTTCCCAAAGCACAAACCGCAGGGTACATAGATCATTTTCCTCTGAAATCATTTTTGCAAAAGAAACCCTAGAATTTACAAATGTTGCTCTCAATGTTGACTACGGTATGAACAGTTGCTGATTTCATTAATTCCCTAACCCCCCCATAGTATCCTACAGTTGGTAGTTTAAGACATTCCCATAATATGAGGTGAATTTTGGCTGAGAAAGAGCTGTTTATAATTTGAATTCCATTTCATAGGAATGGCTCAAGCTGAGTCAGGAATAAACTTGGATTTGGTTAAAAAATATGTTTAAGTTGGATCATGCCAGGATTCTGCTCATTATATATATATTTAAAAGTTTAATTTCACTGCAGTGATCCAGTTGCAGTTCTCTATTGATCACGTGATTGGTACCACTCACATGACTACCTCAGTGTCCGTTCAACATGAATTCATTGATTATACTGGCACGGATCTAAGATAACTGCAAAAATCACACCAGTAACAACATTTAAAAAGTATTACATTGGCTGTAAAGAACTTCAGGACGTTTGGTTGCTGCAAAACACATGATTTAAATGCAAATCTATCTTTTTTTTACAAGTGTGGGGATTCTACAAGCCAAAACTAAAATTGCATACGCTATGAAAAAAGTTGATCGTTCCAGGGGTAAGTGAGCTGGGTGGTGTTATTGGTAAACTCTAGATTAAGTAGGTCCCAGGTTTGATTGCTGGCCTGTTCTGAGTTAGCTGATCCTAGCTCTAAAATGGTGGCCCATTCAAAGGGTTTCGGTTTTGAGTGCTGGACAGTCTCACATAGTCTATTGTTCCTATCAGTATCCTATGCAAGTCGGAGACGGAATTGCTCTCACCACAGAGTCATATCCTGATAACAACTTTCTTGTTGCAGAATATGGATGTAGTTGCTAGTGACTGTGAACAGCCTTAGGTTATACTATGATTTCCTCTCTATTCAAGTAAGATACACAAACCTGTGTCATTTCAATCAAAAAATTTGTAATTAGTCACATTTCAGGAGAAGAGAAGAAAATTTGAAGTTGGTGGCAACGAGTAAATTAACAGTAGAGAATAAAAATTAATCATCATTAACAGAAAATTTTAAAATATTTTGGACTCAGATAAAATAATGTATATAAATCATATGAACATTTTGTCATATATTCACTTTATTAGTTAATATCTTGAAACTTTATCTGCAAACGACTATTTTCTCCTGAAGTAAAGGAGGTGGGATGTTATGCTAAGGATGTAAAGGATGTTGGTGTGGCTTATTTTGGAGTGTTGTGTCCATTTCTGGTCAGAAGTTACACAACACCTAGTTATTGTCAAACAGGTTTATTTGAAATTACAAGCTTTTGGTGTTCTGCTCCTTCGTCAGGTGAATGGTCAGGTCGCTTCACCTGACAAATCTCCAAAAGCTTATGATTTGAGATTAACTTGTTGAATTATAACCTGGTGTCATGTGACTTCAACTTTGTCCATCCCAGTCCAACATTGGTGCCCGCACATCATGTTATTAGTAAGGATATGAGTAACCTGGAGAGGGTTCAGAAATGATTTACCAGAATGTTGCTGGGAAGGGACGGTTTGAGTTATGGGGAGAAGCTGGATTGGGTGGGATTTTTGTCACTGGAGCTTAGGTAGTTGAGGGGTGACCTTATAGAGGTTTATACATAAGGTAAATGGAAAGTGTCTTTTCCCTAGGGTAGTTTTTTTAATAGAGTGTGGTTTGTGTGTGGAATGAACTTTCAGAAGAAGTGATGGATGTGTTACAATGTTTAGGGTAGGGTTACAATGTTTAAAAGACAATGTGCTCAGTGGCTAGCACTGCTGCCTCACAGCGCCAGGAACTCAAGTTTGATTCCAGCTTGGGCAACTGCCTGTAGGGAATTTGCATATTCTCCCTGTGTCTGCGTGGGTTTCCTCTGGGTGCTCCGGTTTCCTCCCACAATCCAAAGTTGTGCAGGTTAGGTGAATTGGCCAAGGTAAATAGCCCATAGTGTTCAGGGATGTGTAGGCCATGTGCATTAGTCAGGGAAAATGTAAAGTAATGGGGGAAGGGGAATAGGTCCGAGTGAGATACTCTTTGGAGGGTTGGAGTGGACTTGTTGGGCCAAATGGCCTGTTTCCACACTGTAGGAAATTTATGAAACCTTTAGATATGTACATGAATGAGAAATGTTTGGAGGGATAAGAGCCAAGCACAGGCAAATAGAACTAATTTAGTTTGGAATTATGGTCTACATGGACAGTTGGACCGAAGGGTGTGTTTCTGTGCTATATGATTCTATGATTTTAAATGTTCACCTTTTCATTCTCCCACCAAAAACTTGCCATTGTTCAGCTTCTTATTCTCTAAACAGCAGCAAAGGTGGGCCAGTGAATCTCTTAAAAGCCCTGTTAAATCAAACAGAAACTTAACTATGCACTGTCAGTATTTCTGTTTCCCGTATCAACCAGATTTTGATATCATCAGCAGTGTCTGTCTGCAAATTTAACCAGATTGTTTTTATCTATTATTCTTTCATGTGATATAGGCGTCATTGGCAGGACCAGTGTTTGTTGTCCATCCTTAATTGCCTTTAAAACTGAGGGTTTGCTTGTCCTTTCAGAGTCAATCACATTGCTTTGGGTGTGGAAGCATGTTCAGGCCTCACCAGAGACCAAAAGAGGACTGATGTGGTTCATTTCTGTTGGACCTTTGCAAATAACATAACTTGTCATACAATTACAGATAAAAAGATCAGAGAACAATACAAACAATAAATGTATGAAGAAATTACACTCACGATGGCCTCAACAGGAGATTATGTGGTGGTGTGATACTGTTATATTGGGAGGTTGGGGGATGTATGCTGGATCCCATAGTTTTAAATATATAACACACATCAAACAACCATGGTTTATGGCTAGTGTTAGGAGGTTCTCACCCACTCAACAAAATTCCTTGACAGGCAAAGAGACTTTGTGAAGAAGATGTGGCTTGATCTCAACAGATGAAATAAATTGTGGGCAGAAAGCAGTCTACTCATTTCCTCTCTTGACAGGAAGAGCTTGCGTGGAGGAAGATTCCCTCCTGATAGAAGGAGGTGGAACAGAAGAAATTGCAAATCACAGATCTTCACAGGAGAACTCTTCAAATTATCTTCTTGCATGTAACCATTAACTTTGAATATAGATGAGGATTTAGAATTTGGAATGGGGATGAATTTATTGATAATTTATTGTAGTAAAAAAACCTCCTCCCCTGAAATATATAATGCAGATGTATCTGTATTTGTGTATAATATATTTGCTATAGCATTAATAATGCCATTCAAAGTGGAAATAATTTCTTTCATTTAATATTACATCAAAAGTATTCATAGTTTGCATAGCATCTGATACTGTCCAGATCGGCTCAGTATATATGTGGCGAGGTCTTATGGAGCAGTCAGTTATGGCCCTACCTGAGTCTGACATTCTGGTTTCAATTCCTTCCTTTGTCTCATTACTGGAAAAACTGGCCGACCCTAGACTGATGTCTCAACAGCACCCAACTCAGTAACCTTCAGACTGGTTGCATTTGACTTGCCAGACTGACAATCTCCTGAATTGGAAATAGATAAGCCTCAATCAGACCAAGCCACATCTTTTTCACAAAGTCTCTTGACTGTCTGTGGCAATACCCTCTGATTGTCTGTAGTCACCCTTGACCCCACTAAGGACTACTCTCCTTCGACTTTCAGCCATTTGTTTGAAGCACATGAAGTATGTTTGCTGTGTAGGCTGCTGCTACAAACCTCAGGTGTAATGTTGACAAAGCATAATGTTGACACATGCACTGACATCTCCATCGCCTTGACTGTCCAGTTCTCCCCATATGAACAAGTTGACTGTCTCTCTCTCTCTCTCTCTCACTCTCACCGTGCTAAGAAGCGTGGCTGGAAGCCAGTATATTAACTCTGAAGACTGTGTACCTAATGAGCAAAATAGAGGCTGACAGCACCAAGGAAGCACAAAATGAGTGAGTGCTAAAAAAGCAAATTAATAGCCAGAAGATACAACCTGTGCAGATGCTTGAAATGCATGTACATTCCTGTGTACAGGTGACCTGGCAAAAATACGCAATCTATTTGCTGCAAAGTGGAAGACCGAAATGGTGTGTGAGTTGGTCCGATCTGGTCAGGCTGGTGGATTTGGCCATGCCAACTTGCGAGGATGAAGGATGGAGGAGGATGTTGTCAATGGAGCATGCAGGAAAACTGTGATGGAGATAGAGTTGGATGATGACTGGGACAAGCACCAGGTACCTGCTCTGCTTGCACATTGGGAACTTGCTGTGTCTACTTTCTTGCGAAGGAAAAGAGAACTGTAAGCAACATTTGAATAAGGCAAATTGGACCACTGATGATGCACAAACACATGGAAATGAGATAGTCACTGCTCAATAATGGGATTCTGGAATCATCATTTAAAGCTTAAGGGGTAAAACAGAAAAAAAAATGTCCTTGACATTGAGACTCTTATTTTTTAACTTTCACTCAATTGTACCAAATCTTTGGCTGTTACCCATGCCTCACCAGCGATGGGAAGGTGCAGCCCAGAGTTAGAACTTTGATCTGTTGAATCTCCTTCATAACTTTATAACAACCCCAAAATAAATGTTAATAAATAAATCAATCAATTACTGATAAACATTTTCTGTGTAACATGGATTTCTGTGTTGCAAGATGTCATGCTCTGAGACAGTCAGGGCAGGAGGAGGGGATGCAAAACGTAATTCAGCGGCAAAGGGAGTGAGTGGAGCAATGTATTTTAAGCAAGAGTGACAAATGGATTTGACTGGCTTTTATTGCTTCTTTTAATTGGCAGAGCTATCACCTGGGTAATGGCAATTACTGTGAATGCTCAGAGGTACCTCTGTCCCTACTTAGGCAGTAATAGACAATTTTCAACTGTTTGGGAATTAATTTTACTGGTTTCTGCCCCTTCCACCATTAACATAAAAAAATTATTCTGGGGTATATCTTGAATTTATGTGATGGGATTAAACACATTAGTGGGCGGCACGGTGGCACAGTGGTTAGCACTGCTGCCTCACAGCGCCAGAGACCCGGGTTCAATTCCCGCCTCAGGTGACTCTCTGTGTGGAGTTTGCACATTCTCCCCGTGTCTGCGTGGGTTTCCTCCGGGTGCTCCGGTTTCCTCCCACAATCCAAAAATGTGCAGGCCAGGTGAATTGGCCATGCTAAATTGCCTGTAGTGTTAGGTGAAGGGGTAAATGTAGGGGAGTGGGTCTGGGTGGGTACGCTTCGGCAGGTCGGTGTGGACTTGTTGGGCCGAAGGGCCTGTTTCCACACTGTAAGTAATCTAATCTAATCACAGTGATACAGAAGCTCCTTTTACTTCTTTCCCATTGAGGTCATATAGAAGTAAAAATAAAAGGTCAATCTGTGTTGGGAAAATGTCCACTTATGTTTTGAGACATATTGTCATAGTCCTGTTTTCCTAATGCTCAGAGGCATCGCTTTCATCTAGCTTTTGTACTCAGTTGGTCATACCTCTATGTTCCCTTTACATGTCTTCTACAGTTTCTCATTATCAAAACCAAATGTTCTCATAAATAACATCAAAACTTGTTGTCTTGTGTTTTATTTTGAATTATGGCATTCATGTCTTGGCAGGGTGTGGAAGAGTTGCTACATTTCAGTTGCTCAGAACTATTGCCCAATGATTCATGGCACACTCTGCAGTTTTCAACAATAAGATTAACTCTTGGTCTGATCTTAAAACTTGTGAAAATACAGCAAGTGCAACAAAATGAATTATTATCTCCCATAAAATTATCATTTCCACCAGTAAGAAAGAGCAGAATTTACACATTAATGTTCCATTTTGGGTTTTCCAGTATTCCCCACCCTTCTTACTTCAACATAATAATAGTGTTCCTATTAATCAGCATTGGCATATTTTCATAAACAGTTGACCATAGTGGCTATAAATCCTATCACTGCACATTGACTGAATTGATCTCACTCCCGAGTCAACTTTTCTTGGCTATTTCTACATGATATATGCTTCAGGATTTGCATTTTGAGTTAAAAACATGTTTTTTAAAAAAAATGTTTCCCACCAAAGGCCTTCATATTTGATTGTGACATGAGTGTCGATTAGCTCATTTGATTAGATAGCTAAAGTGTAGTGCAAAATAATGCTATCAGCATAGGCCCATTCCCTGTAGCAGCTATTGTAGTTCATTGGAAGCTAGCTCTTTGCCTTTGGTTTATGGAGAGTGATATTCCCTAAATTATATAATCGCTTGCCTCCCTCTCCCTAACAGAGGGAAATGCCTATCGTCTTTTGTAGACTATGCTAATTATTGTGAAAGGCTGATTTTTTGAGGTGTTAACAGCATACTGTCAACATATGCCATCTTTGCTCTTCTGAAACTGATCGCAGTGCTGAGGTGTTGAATATGCACAGATTAATCCAGAAATCCTACCTGTCACTCAGGACTCTGTCACAGGTTACACTGCACCCCACACTGGAGCCAACAATCACTGAAGTTAATGAGAATTCCGAATTTCCCTCCCTCACATTGGTGTTAGAAATCCCTTAAAGTATTAGAATGCTTATCTGCACTTAGTACTGGGTGAGCAGAAATCTCCTCCAATTAAATATTGGAACCCAAAGTTTTGACATACAGGAGACCATCTCTGTTAGGAAGTGGCCTGAAATCTCAAGTCCCACCTTCACAAATGGCACTTCTGATTTTTATTGCAGAGGGAGTAGTGTCAGGCTGATGTGTGTTTTACAGAAGTATTGAAATCACCAGCTGTCTCCTCTGAACTGGGATTTTGGTGTTCCTGTAGAATGGAAGCCTGAATGTGGACATTAGGTCTTTCTGTACAGTCTGCCTCAGTTCTGCCTGGGTTACCTGGCTCCACTTCCAACCCATCCTACACACCCATCTCAGACAGGAAATGTGGTGTTCAGGTGGCCAATTGTAAAGGTCAGCTCTGTGAATCCCAGTATTATCCCACATTTACGTACCTTCCCTAATAATGAAAATTGACATCTGGAAGTAAATATTAGTTAAAGCCATTGTTTTCAGCCTTTACCCCAATTTGTTTTCCCCTGGCTGCCAATTTCATTCCCTTACCTGGCAGTTAAGACAGTTTGTTTGCAACCGTAGGGTTTTATTTGATCACAAGATAAACTTTAGACATCATATTTGTTTTCTCACTAAGCCATCTATTTCTATGTCTGTAACATCACCTGCCTTCACTCAAGCTTTAGCTCAGCTACTGTTAATCCCCTCATCCACTTCCTTTGTTACCTCTGTACTCAACTATTCCTATACCTTCCTGACTAGGGTTTAGCTGCTTTCCATAAGGTTGAGGTAATCTGGAACTCTGCTACTTGTGTCTCATCTCTGACCAAGTCCCAGTGCATTATCAACCATGGACTCCCTGACCTACATTGACTCCCAGTCAAGCAATGTCTTGATGTCATCCATGTTTTCAAGTCTGGTCAATTACTTCACCATTCCCTATATCTGTATACTACTCACTTGGTGCCACCACATCCTTGACTCCCCTCTGCCTCTCTGACACATTTTCTTGCTTTGAGACACTCCTGCAAACCTACCTCTTCATCCAAGCATTTGAGCATTTGACCTGAAATCCTCTTATATGGCTTTAGTGTTGTATTTGGTTTTATAATGGTCATGTAAACTGACTTGGCAGTTTTATTTCATTCAAGGAACTATATAATATACGTTATTGCTGCAGAAGAAGGCTTTAACAGTGATATGCTTACTAAGGTTTGGTGAACAACAGAATTAACCTGTTATCTTGGAGTATTACTAAATGATTAATTAGTAGATTGTCAAAACAGAAAAGTAAGAAAAATAATTTACAAAATATTTAAGCTTTTATATTCATCATATCTGAATGTTCCAACCTTTATGATACATTGTTAAAGTGATTTTATTTTACTGAATTGTATTTCCTGTTTGGGGACAGAATTGAAGAAATTCCTTTAATGTGATTGACTGCTTGGACAGCCTGATGACATCACACCCACTTCGTGCTATGAATGGAAAAGGACAATAATGAATACACCATTCAGCTGTAATCTTGGATATGGTGACACATAGGGAATTCAGAATAGAGAGAGAGCTGTATGTTAGTGACCAGCACTCGTGCTTTGATTCCCCAAATTCCATCTAGCACATCTGTTGCAAGAAGTATAAACTCTGCATCCAAAGATCAGTTTTTATTATTTGTTATTAAGAGCAGTTTGAATTTGTTCAGCAACTTTATTGTAAATATGTGCAATGGCACATCAAATTAGTATACAGAAAAATAGATACTGAGAAAGAACTGGAAAGGAGTCCAAAAAGTGGATAAGAGATGAATCTTGAGGAAGGTAATGAGGTGGAGATATAGACAGGTTGGGGAAGAAATTATAAAGAATGGAATCCAGCAGTTGCAGAGTTTGTCATCTTTAGTGAGAAGATAGAAGATGCGGATAGGTGAATGGAGTGAGCTGTTCTTGGTGTACAACGGGGCAGTGTCAAAGGATCAAAGAGTTGGAAGAAATTGTTGATTTTTTATGGCCATGACGGGACTTGAACTGAAATTTGAAGCAACAGGAGAGTCAATTAAGATGAACAACTTGGGACTTGGTTTGGGACAAGATATGTGAAGTCGAGTTTTCATGAAGTTAGAAGTTATGGAGGTTGGGAGGCCAGTAAAGAGAATATTGAAGTAGTTGAGACTTGGAATAGCAAAGGCATTTGAACAAGGATCAGCAGGTATGAATGGAAATGAACACTATTGCAGAAGAAAAAACTTTGTGATGGAAATAATGTGGAGTCCAACACTGATCTCAGGATTAAAGCATAAATCAAAATTACAGTCTGACTGGGAATTGATGAGTGAACATCACCAACACCAGTTTAAATATTTAGCTGACTTAAATTTTGGCTCATATATTTCTAATACCTTCTATTTAATAGTCATGAAACAACTGCCCACTACTTTCTCGACAGAGTGTGCAGTCATAACCAATGCAGTTGATTCTTAGAACAATAACTGGCATCACTTAACTGTTTCATTGCCAGGTTACATTCAAAATGAACTCTTCAAAATGCTGCTTCAGCTTTCTGAGATAAGAGCTTCCCGCTTATGAAAGCATTTTTCTACAATTATACTTGAACTTATAGCAGACCTTTTCACTGATCCAACTGTTCCATTTCTGATCAATAGAAATCTTAGAATCCTCAGCAGATTGAGCAAAGGTTGAGCCCTTTAATGGAGCCTATTCTTATTAATGCATGAATGGGGGGGGGGGGGGGGGGGTTAAGTCTCACTCACTATTAATTCTAATTAATATTTCACAAATTCAAAGAAATCAATTTGCATTACAGTTAAATCCTGATAAAAGCCTACTGCTTTGTTAATAAATGTTAAGCTTCAGTTGTGTGTTGTATAATCTCATGATAAAAACAGACAATTATCAAATACTCATACTGGAAATCATTTAATTAGCCATTCTGTGACTCAAACAAATAAAACAAACAGAAAAATTGGATTAAAAAATTCACATTGAATCAATTAAAATTTTAAACCTAATTTGTCAATTTTTCAAATTATTTGGTTGACTTTCTTGTGTGCACAGCCTCATAGAACAAGGACAATCTTTGTGCCCAGTTTGAGATTTTGTATCATATTAATTGTTTGGCTTGACAATATTTCTACATCAGAGCAAACAGTTGATATAATGGAATTCTCTGTTTATAATTATGCTTGGATCAGATTATGGAGTTGACTATGATTCATAACATTTTGAAACACTGAACAATTTTTGTGTTTTTACTTGAATGGTCTGTAGCAAACACATTCATATGAATTGTTCTAACAACTGGTTTAGTAGATTACAGCATGGTATTGTGGGATAATTTGTGCCTAACTGACCTGGTGGGATCAAGTTGACTGTCTTATTTACATCTCTTTGGGTTTGCTCTTTGTTGCTTCACCTATGATTTCACAATCCCACCTGATATCATTCTTCCTTTCCTTACACAGACTGACTAAATGTACCCAATGATTTGTTACTGATATAGAAACCAGTAGGTTTCCCCTAACAGAAGAGAAAACTATAAATTTGAGCTGAATAAAATCTACTTATTAAATCCTGGTCCACTAACACCTGGAATCCTTGTGGTCCACAGCCTCTGATTCCCTACTGTTGTAGCTTCCTCCAGCCTGGGAACACTCTGAGAATTCTGCTTCCCTTCAAACCCCCTTTATCCCACCATCGACAGCTGAGCTTTCAGCCATTAATGTCCCCGGAATTCCCTTGCTAAAGCTCCCTTCTTTTTCCTCTTTTAAATCATTCCAAAAAGTAACTTTTGAACACAGCTTTTGATCACCAGCCCTAAGGTGTTTAGCTTGGTTTCACTTTTTTTTAATCTGATCATGCTCATTCCAAATGTCTGGGCATATTTTCACTGTTAAATGTGTTTTATAAATCAAATTGTTGCTGCTGTACATAGGCCCAAACTCACATACATTTGCTTGATGCATAAGTTTGGGAAAAATTGTTCATTGCTTTACATTCCAGTGATATTTTGAATGATGCTGAAATGTTTCTAAATTTGCCAGTTCTAGCAACATCATTAAAATATTCTAAATACAGGAATTTACACTTTTGCTTGTTCAGCAATAAAGGGAATTTTCTTGTTCTGTTTACGACATTGCTTGAAATTGAAACCAGAGGAAATCCTATTCCATCAAACTCTTTTTACATGCAACTTTGACCAGAGCAGATTTTATGCCTTTCAGTTTATGGAGCTACACTACAGTTAAGAATAAGCTGTTCCACTTACTGATCATATCAATTTCCTCTTGGACTGCTCCGTGTTAGTGTGTTTAAGGCTATCTACTTTGGAACTTTGTTTTCTCACATATGGATCAATGGCTGTCATTAAGGATGAGGATATTGTTGCAATTGTATTGCACAATAAGAAGCGTGTTGACCATTAGTAAAATTCCTTTAATGAATAAAAACTATACAAAATTCTAACTTCCTGATGAAGGGCTTATGCCTGAAACGTCGCTTCTCCTGCTCCTCGGATGCTGCCTGACCTGCCGTGCTTTTCCTGTGCCGCACTGTCAACTCTATACAAAATTCATACAATTGATTAGAACATAATGAAATGCACCAAGTGAATGAGCACACAGTCAGGTGCAGGATACCTACATAGTTCCAATAAATTTATTCCCTTGCAAAACTACAACTTCCATCACCTTGGAGACAAGAATATCAGGTACATGGAAGTACCACCTCCAAATTCTCACACCATCCTAATTTGACACAGTTAATGCTTTTCCTTCATGAATGCTGAGCCAACATCCTGCAACTCCCTACATGGAAGCTATGTCTAAGTTCCTTCGTTACATGAAATACTGTACTTAAAAAACAGTCTGGGGCAAATGAGGAATGGCCACAATGGCTGACCTTGTCCATAAAGTCCAAATCTTTAGAATGAGCACAATCATCAGTAGCTGACCTAATTGTATACTTCTAACTAGTGCTAATCAGACTGCCCAGGAAAACTCAGAATACTGATTTCCAATTGCCAGTACATTCCATGTATTGTTTTATAAGTTAGTCCAAGCAATGCGTGCGTGCATGGTAACTTTGTGCCCTTTTATCTAAGGGCTTGTACATTACTCACCCAATTGTGACACATGACAAAGGCATGAGAAAGTGTTAATATTTCAATGTATGAAAAGTTCAATAGGATGATGCATTCTAGTCTGTGAACAAATACCAAGGGATTTCCCAGTATATGACTTTAAGCTATCAAGCAATATGCTTTAATTTTGAAGTTCAGTCCACTGGAACAGTTAGTGGAAAGGTAAGCCCAAGATGGTGCTGTTTCAGTGAAGCAAGAGTGCTGTGCTCAAGACCTTTTCTTGGTTTTCTACGTAATTGAATGTGTTATTTTCAGCTGTAAGATAGGAATCCTGAATATGTTATACTGACATTTATTGGAATTACATTTTGAAGTGTCCACAGGTTTGGCGGCAAACTTTTATGAAAACTTTGAAGTAATGAAAGTGTAAATGAGCACATACTTGTTTCTTACAATGCATATATTATGGTCAAAGCTGGAATCTGTTGCCCATCCTTAGGAAGCTTAGACCGACACAAATCCTAAATCTAATAGAGTGCACTGAAGAGGGCAGTCAGCCACACTGATCTGTATTTGAAATCAACACAAGTATAATAGCGATTCTCAGTTTGAATGGATAGGCTTCTATGACATTCAATGGTCATCTTTCCATGTTGACTTTTTGAAAAAGGCATTTCAGAATTCACAAACTGAATTCAAATGTTTAGTTTGCAATGTTGAGATTTGAACTTACTTTCTCTGGATTGCTAGTGCTGTAACATAAGCATCTAAAGGTAGTGTGCAAATATTGTCTCTGCTCTGATGATTCAGTTGGTGAGAATAATGTTCAGTGTCATGAACATTCAGCAGGCCCCTAGTTTAATTCTAGATTTCTGTTTCATTAGCTGCTTTCAGTTGCTGATAGTAAAAACACAAAAATCCCCCTCTGTCTCCCTGAGAAAGAAAAATGAGTGACTAAAATTCTTGGTTCTATTCACTATGCAGCGATCCCAACTGGAAAATGCACTTGTATGGATATCATATGAAGACAAGATCTGTGAGTGCTCACCATGTAGGCCCAACCAGTAAGACTAACTAAATCAGTAAGATGCTGGAGGGGACCTGAAACTGATCTAACTATATACCTGGAGGAGTCAGCCACTGAAAGGAAACATTTTGAACCTGCATATCAATTTCTTCTTTCTTTTCTTCCTACATTTTTCTCACTTGAGTGAAAAGTAGTTTTAGTAAAATGTATTCCAAAATTCTTATTACCCACACCACACGGCAGGATGTACTTTTCAGAATCAGAGAATGGAAAATGGAAAGTGAGCTCAAAAACACTAGAAATATTTTATTGACCTCAGGTTTGGATCATATGAATTATTTAATATGGTCTGGTCACGGAAGATCAGGAAGGGTTTTGAATTTTTAATCAGTCATCCTAAATTTCTATAAAATCATTGGGAGGTAGAGTGCCAAAAGCAGAGTCCACAGTTTTTGTGCAGTACAGTGAATCATGTTCCTCCTATTTATCTCACACTAAACAAAAGCAGTGGGGAGACCAGTAGAAGTTTTCCAAATGTACATCAGGAATTGTATAATTACTTGGAAAAGGAAAAGTTGTAGGGCTGTTGAGAAAGAGCAGGAAAGTACTCTTTGAAGGAGACGGTAGAGGCATAATGGACTAAATAGCCCTTTTATGGGGTACTTTCCTGTGGTTCTATTAGGTGCACTGATCATGGTTTTCAAATGTGTATGTTCATAGAGTCATAGAGTCATGCATTCATACAGCAAAGAAACAAAACCTTCGGTTCAGCCAGCCGATGCCAAACATAATCCCAAACTAAACTGGTCCCACCTGCCGACTCCTGGTCCATATCCCTCCAAATCATGTATCCTATTCATGTATCTATCCAGATGTCTTTTAAATGTTGTCTGATGGAATTCTTCCCCTGAAGAAGACTTACTAAGTGGCATCAAATACTTTCTAATTTTTCACAATAACAAATAATGAAATATGAATCCAGTGGATTTGTGTGTCTGTGTCTGTGTGTATATATCTGTTTGTGTGTGTGTGTATCTGTGTCTGTGCGTGTCTATCTGTGTGTTCATACCCAGATTGTGGTACAATGATAGCAGTTTGTGAGATTGATTGTTGAATAACCTGGCAGTTTGGGATTGCAATGAGGCACAGGAGAGATTTTCTTAGTACTCATAATTTCAGAACTTTGGAACATTTCTATTTTACAAATAATTGAAGTACACTAGTTCTGAACATTCTCCTGATTGGGTCTCAATCAATACTCCTCACCTAGTATTCTCACTCAACTGTGAAGAGATCGATGTGAGCTCAGGCACAGTTTCGTGCAAATCTCTTTCATTTGGTTCTTTGCCTGAATGGCCATGCTTTGGTGAAAAGAGGGAAAATCTTGGATTGACAAAGCATTATGTATTGCCTCTTCACATTTCATTGACTACAAAGTTCCCTGAAGATAATGATCTGTTTTTATGTATGCAAGCGCATGGATATAGAGATGGAAGGGCAATATGCAAGTTGACCAGGGAGACATCACAGCTAAATATAATCCCGTTCTAACTGTATGGCATTTATACATATGCTGTGTCCAGCAGAGGTCACTGGACATCAATTGGGTTGATAGTCCTCTTCCATATCCAGATTTGCTGTGGCTATTTGTAGCACACTCAGCACTGTCATGTTTGTGGTCAGAAACCCCAGCAATGATTGGGCAATTCTGTAATTTTCAGTAATTATGAATAATAACTGAAGAGTTGCCTTGCCACAGACAGTGCATAGGTTTGGAAAGCAGCAGTGAATATTAGGCCAAATTGCCATTTCTGGTGGGAATTATGTTATTACATAACTCAGCATTCCAATACTCAATAAGTATTTCCTCCTTGTTCCATACATAATGCCCATTCCTCATGGGATATAAAAGACACTAATGGTGCATCTTGGCATAGATTAACCTTTCAACAAAGTCAATTTTCCATTGCTCTCCTCCCCCTTTCTAAACAACATTTTGTTGCAGCAATGAAAATGGTGGGATTAAGGAAGGCAGCTTGGATTCTAAAGGCAAAAAATTAGACATTTACATCATGAAGCTACTGAAAACTTACAACTATGTGAATGAACAATAGTTTAAGAATTGACCGAGATTTCTAAAGTGCAACTGCCTTCTTCAAAGCAATTAGGGATGAGCAACAAATGTCATGCTTACACCTTGTGAAAGAATAAAGGAATGTGTTCATCACAAAACCTAATACTGTAAATGCAAATATCAGTATTGTTTGTTTTTAGCACCTTGATTGTGCATTAAAGTTATCATTTACACCTGGTTTGCTTAACTTTATTTAGGTATAACTGCAAATCCATGAAGCCAAGTGATAACTCTCCACTTATCTATGTCATTTGATATGTAGAGGGGACACTTTTCATTAATGTGTAGCATTGTTTGTGTTTCTCTGCAAGTGCAGAAGGGGTTTGTACTGAGGTCCCAGCAGCAGATGATAGCTGTATAGGGGCCTTGTTCTGGCCTGAACCTTTTTAGCAATGACCTATCACAAATCTCTATTTAGCAACGTGTTTTTTTGTAAAGTTAAATGCATTGCCTCTGCCTTGCAATTAATGCATAGCTATCAGATTAGACTGATAGCCATGCATTTAATGTTCTTGAACCTTTCAAAGTCATTTGAGTACCTTTAGTGCTTTATATTTTGATTAGGTCAGTTTAGAAGTGTGGGAGATCTGTTGCTTCCAATATGTACAAATTCAGCCCATGCCTTTAATGGTAATTATTCATTCAAAAAAAAACTTATGTTAAGATGATGATTTAGAAGAGCTCCTGTCTTCTTAACATAAACTAAAATTTTCCCCACAACATTTTAAAAATTGATGTTAGGTGCTTTCAGTGTCACTGGCTACTCTTGTTGGCAGAAATCATGCCTCCAGCTATCAGCACTGTCTTTTTTTAGCCTAAAATTCAGGTAAGAGGCAGTGAGATTCTGGCTTTGTAACAGAGAAGTTTCACTCTCCCCACCTACCCTCTACCCACTAACTGAATATGTTGCATGTGATTCTCCATTTATAAAGCAGATTCAATGTGCACTCGACTATTAAAACAGGTTTCAGGCTCTTAATCAGCAAACAATTTTATTTCGCTAAGGTGGATGAATGAATCACATCGTTCTACTTTATTTAATATATAAAGATAAAAATATCATCCACTTTTTAAACAGAAGGATGACATTTAATTTGAGCTATCTGCACAGTTCCCTGGTGAGCCACATGCCATTTCAAACAACCAGCCAGATTCTCATCCCAGTCACGTTACCAGATTACACTGCTGGTGAATATGGAAATCTACTCCTTTTCCCTCAAAAAGGTATTTGTTTGGGATAGTCTATGGGAAATGTAACACAGAGCTCTCAGGGTGCTAGCTGTAGATAGGGACACTGACTTCTTAGACACAATTGCTCACAAAATTCCAGTGTTTGCTTTTCAAAAAAGATTTTAAGCACTTGTTCATCCTTGAATACAAGTTTACATACAATACAGCTATTCATAAACAATCCCTGAGTACAGGTCTACTTATAGACAGTAATATTTCTGAACAAGGAAAGTAATTTAGTTAGTATGTTTTCAACATAGAATACTAAAATGCTTTTCCATGTCTCCATGTAAAATAATAACACTTTTTTTAATAATAATCATATGCTAAAGAGTAACGCATTTACATTCCCAGTCATTGTGTTCCCATGCCCATTAAGCATAAGTGTAAAACACATTTCTCATTTCTTGCTTGCTGTCTGTCTGCTTATGAATGCACACCAATTATATTTCATTCCTTAAGTAGCAAGGCACAAGAGTAAAGACAGCAAAATGTTAAACCAGGGAAATTATTCCAAATTAAGTTACGAGAATTAGACATTAATTCAGAGTTTCAAGTTGATAAAATACAAATTTAAGACTGACACTGAACAGTGCGAGCTAGGAGTTAAATTAAAACTAACTAAACATGGGTAAATAAAGTTTCAATACTAAGCAACAAAAATTAGAGAAAAATAGTTTTCTCAAATGGCAATAAATTTGAGAACTCATCTCAGTAAAGATTTTAAAACAGCATTATCTTCTAAAGGTGAACAATGCAGGCCTGTTGATGAACTATAGTGCAGGTCGTTCTGTTAGAAGATATGTTTCATCAATGCTCATTCCCTGTAATGTGATTAACGAATTGGGGACGTGGTTTCTAAAGCGTGAACTTTTAAAATGTGTGTTGGCTGTAACGCCATTACATTTCCAATACTTTAAACACTTGCTAAAGCGTGATTATTCTGTAACACAGGATTGCACAAGAATGTAACCATTGCATCATAGAAGAACTAACTGTGCAGAGGAATTCCCACATTAGCTGAGACAATCCTCATCTAAATGTTATAATGGGGCTTGATGCTGCAGGATAACACCTGCCTGATAGAAAGTCAAGAACAAATGCAAATCAACTACACATCCATGTTGCCCTAATTCTCTGTTGTTTCAGTCATTTAGCTGATGGTTACAATCTCAAACCAGCAATGAACCTCTCGGACGCCCAGAGTTCCAATGAGAGATAATGTCTCAGATGACAAAGTGAAATATCAGGATGAGCATTACTCAGGCTGCTGGTTGAACAACATTGTCATCATCATTGCGGCACGGGAGATAGGATTGACCAAATCAGCATCACGTTAATGAGCTCTACTGCCTTCCAAAAAAAATTTGCCATCCAATTTTTTTGAAGGGATATTTTAATTTTGTGATGGTTGACAAAGGATATTGTCATTATTAGGGCTCAAAAGAAATTGAGTGGAAAGTGTTAATTTTTTTCTAAAAAATGATGATAGCGTCAAAGAAAACAGAATTTTCATTTTGATTCTAAGTTGCAATAGTCCCCCTCCACTGTTAATGCTGCCCATTAAATTGAACTGAGGGCTCGTCTGCACAATTGTTGTTGAGAACATAATTTTTATCCATCCCAGTATTGAGATGGACTAATTTTCAATCTTTAAATGCAATTATCCTGTAGTGCTTTATAACAGAATCCAGGTGATGAGCATGTAAAGATTTTGGATCATAAAAAGTCACAGTTATTGTAAATGGTATCATGCATCCGACTCATCTATTTCCACATTTAATTCAGTACTTTTTAAAAAGACCATGGAAGTGCTGCATATATATAAGAACATAAGAATAATGAGGAAGAATGGATAGTCTGACTTTATCATTGAACGATGGAAAGCTCAAGTTGCATATGATTGACGGATGTGTGCGTATGATTGGGCGCATGCAGGATCAACTTGTGTAAATAGCTGATGTGTATAAGTAAGAGTGAATGACAGGGTTTCCATGTGTCTGTGAGTGAGAGGAATGTTAGTGAGTGAATCAATGGAATCACTTTGACTCTTTGTATACTTGTGTGTTTTTATGCATCTAAGTGAATGAGACACCCAGTTCTGCGATTGCGTTGATGAATGAATGTAAGTGTGTGCATACATAAAAGAGAAGGCTGTTTCTTGTTTGGGAAAATGGAGTGTAATTTGTTTGTTGTAGTGGAAAATAGGATTTTTTTTAACAATTGTGCATCGTACATACAAATTCCTATCTAGGAGCCTCTTATTTCAGGCACTGCATTGGTTATGGTAGAAATAGGATATAATTATCAATTTGATTATTCAGTTTCATACCTAAAGAATACAAGAATAAATGATGTTTGAAATATTAGTGCTGTCATAACTGTTCTGATGAAGATGTAGAACACTTGGATTAGAGAGAGTGTTCTAATGATTCTACCTAAAGCATTGTGGTGGTATGTTAGCTCAGTGGTTAGCACTGCTGCCTCACAACACCAGGGACCCAGGTTTGATTCCAGCCTCGGGGTGACTGCCTGTGTGGAATGTGTACATTTCCCTTGTGTCTGCGTGGGCTTTCTCTGGGTGCTCTGGTTTCATAGAACATAGAACAATACAACGCAGAACAGGCCCTTTGGCCCTTGATGCTGCGCTGACCTGTGAACTATTCTCAGCTTGTCCCCCTACACTATCCTATCATCATCCGTGGATTGTTTAAATCTCCCTAATGTGGCTGTGTTGACTACATTGGCAGGTAGGGCATTCCACGCCCTTACCACTCTCTATGTAAAGAACCTGCCTCTGACATCTGTCTTAAATCTATCACCCCTCAATTTGTAGTTATGCCCTCTCATACAAGTTGACATCATCATCCTAGGAAAAAGGCTTTCACTGCTTCCTCCCACATTCCAAAAGATGTGCAGATTAGATGAAGTGGCCATGCTAACTTAACCATAGTATTAGATACATTAGTCAAAGGTAAATGTAGTGGGTGGGCTACTCTTCAGAGGGTCGGTGTAGACTTGTTGGGCCAAAGGGCCTGTTTCCATGCTGTAGGGAATCTAATCTAGTCTACAGGGCCACACTGATGGAGCTCCTGCATATATGGTGCTCTATGCTGCTCAAGTTGTAACATTGCAATAATATTCAGTGAATGATTTTTTCTGCTATAAAACTTATATCGATCTTAAATGCTTTTGAGAAGTTAACTCCACTGACCTTGGTTTAAGACCTACATCTTCTGAAACGCCAGGGATCTTCTGACCAAATGTATACTATCAGTCTTGCATCGCTTTTCAGTCTGAAGAAGGAGCTGTGGAGATCTATGCAATTGTAACTAAACTCAAGTTGAATGTTAATGTGAGCAAGGAGCTTCATGTCTCATTGCATAGCTTCAAAGATTGAAAATATTTTAAAAGGTTTCAATAATTCCCAGATGGTGAAAAGACTCCAGTGAACTTGTTAAACTTTGTTGCTGTTGTACATCAGCGGGTGTTAAGTTCAAAATATATGAGGTCATGTTGGCAAGGTTCTATTACTTCTCTTACCTAAGTTCACTTCTAGTGATCTCACACCCAAGCTACACCACACAATATGCATTGATACAAAGTCAATACTATTTTGCATCAATGCACAGTCTTAAATATAATTCCATTTGCAATTATACTGTGTTAAAAATCACACAACACCAGGTTATAGTCCAACAGGTTTAATTGGAAGCACACTAGCTTTCGGAGCGATGCTCCTTCATCACCTGATCATCACCAACACTATAACCTGGTGTTGTGTGATTTTTAACTTTGTACACCCCAGTCCAACACCGGCATCTCCAAGTCACAATTATACTGTGTCAGTGATACATAATCCACATTCGTTCCCTCACTCCTCCCCTGTCTAGCTTTGTAGGTGAATGCACCATCTGACGTACCACTTGGCATACCAGCAATCATGCACAAAATAATGGCCAGATCAGAAAGGTGCTATGACATTGTTTGGTTTTTGTGCAACAAGAGCACAACAAGGGAATCAATATCCTCTGGGAAGAACAGTGAAAATGAACAGCAAAACATTTTTAGGAAAAGTCTTTTTTTAATGTAATTAAGTGCTACAATCTCAATAGACCCATGGCAGCATTTCAATTTTTTTTCCTTTCTGTTATGCTATTTGTACAGTTTCAAAATTATTTAAAAAACAATTAATAATATATGTAGTAAATCTATCACTTTAAAATTAAATATGACATATTGAAGAAAGAAATGGTTTTGAAGGAGTTAACATTGACAGTAAATTAAACTCTATATAGTTTGATGATGTTACACAGTCTTTGGATGGAGGCATTGATATCTGTGTGATTATATCCTAAATAATTATGGCAAAGTTGAGGACTGCAGATGCTGGAAATCAGAGTCTAAATTAGAGTGGTGCTGGAAAAGCACAGCAGGTCAGGCAGCATGCGAGGGGCAGGAAAATCTCTTAAGTAATTATGCCTAGCAAGTTAAAGTAAGCTGTAGTATTGCTATTGTATAACAAATTATCTAGTTATGTCAGGTAAGTGGCTCTTCTCCTGGGGTCTCTCCTCTTCCATTGATACACAGACAGGCTCTAGACTTAGCATAGAAAAAAATACATTGATTGGGAGTACCAAACAAAAGGTGATGTTAGAGTGTAAATATATATTCAGGAAATATATAGTTACAGTGAAATATTATTTCCACCAGCCCTTGAACCCACAATCTACAGACATCTAATACAAAAGCTAATCCACAATATGATCTGATTTTAATCTACTGAAACCATAATACTGAAGGAGCCTGACATTTGTTTTACCTAACAGTTATAGTGATAGGGTGTAGGTTTGCTCGCTGAGCTGTAGGTTTGATATCCAAATGTTTCATTACCTGGCTAGGTAACAACATCAGTGGAGACCTCCAAGTGAAGCGAAGCTGTTGTCTCCTGCTTTCTATTTATATGTTTGTCCTGGTGACAGTACCTGGCTTTTACACAACAAGTAATTTATTCTGGGCACCCGCAGGAGTAAAGGTGGCTTATTGCTCCTGCAGCTGACTTGTGTTACAAGATGACAGCTGTGCAACATTTTCTGATATCTGCGCTGAGGTGGGAATAAGTAAAACTTTCCAAAATGGCAAAAGTAGAAATGGTGTTTCAATGCTGTGCTTCCCAAATCCTTTTTACCCTTTGTGACACCACTTTGGTGCCTGACATGAACAGCAGGGGAGCTAGCTTATTCACAGAGTTTTTGACTTGAAAGAGAACTTATTTCACTACAAGAATTTCCAGCACAGTAATCAGGCTGCAGGCTACCACCGATTAGGCCTTGCCCACTTTTTCAAGAAACTCACACAGATTTTAGCTCTCAGTTGGACATCGCTGCCTTGGAGCTTATGGCATCAAAGTATCTGTTCATGAGCCAATTTGGGAAGCACTGCTTTAATGTGTGTCACGTGTGAATCCCTCTCGTACCCTTTGGCTGGTTATTTAACAATGAGGAGATGCAGTTTGAAAAAGTGACACAAGGTAGGAAATAGCTAAGAGTTTGGATGAGAGAAAATATGACAGAATACTGTAATGATAATAGCATTATTGAAATCATGCAGCAGAAATCCATTACAGACCAAGTCCCAAAACTGGAAAGTTTGGAGGGGTGAAACTTGCAGCCAATGAAGATGGAAATCTGGTGGATCTTTCGGCAAGGAGGCAGCTGATTAGATGTCAGTGGGTCTTCTTCCAAAATTAGGAACTGGGACAAGGAAGTCCAAGCCACTGAGAGCTGCTGACCAATCAGAAAATGGAAGCACTGGAACTCAGCTGTAGTTGTTGCTGGCCTAACCCCTCTGTGACTCCTATATTTAATATGTGACTAGCAGATCTCCTGCGAAAATGCTCATTGTGACTTGGACAATATTCTGGTTTCTAACTATAAATATTTTATCAATAGACTGTGCTGGGGAATGTTAATGAAGGTAAATAAGCTGTATAAATGCAAGGTTATAATGGAGTTAGGGTCATTTTGTTGATCCTTGTTGTTGACTGAGCACCTCGTCATTGCCCCAGGATTGGAGCACTCCTCCTGGTCAGAAATCTCAAACCTCCTTCAATTTCAGTTCGTTTTTTAGCCGAGGAGATTCCTGTTCTAAGTACCGTACCGTGTAGTATTGAAAAACATTATCTCCCTGACAGGAAGAAAGCTTCCTGGACCAGATGCTGGACTGATCCTCCTGTTGAATAATCAGGGCAATTTTAGAAGCTGCATAATTGCATGTTACTTGTCTGGACTAATGACCAGAGACATGAGTACAAATCCCACTGTGGCTGCTGGGGAATATAAATTCAATCAATTCATTAAATATGAAATAAAAAGCTAGTATTAAAACCATAAAACCACTGGATTGTTGTTAAAACCCACCTGGTTCACTAGTACCACTTAGAGGAGGAAATGTGTCACCTTTACCCAGTCTGGTCTTTGTGACTCAAGACCCACAGAAATGTGGTTTATGTTTAATTGCTCTCTGAAATGGCCCAGCTCACCACAGACTTGTATTTAAGAGGGCAGTTCACTAACACTTTAATCTCAATTATGGATGGACAATAAATGCTAGTCTTGCTTGTGGTCCCCACCAGCCATGAATGGATTAATAAAAGAGTTTGAAGCCCTTCCACTTATTGAAGGAAGGAGAGGAGTACCATCTGACAGAAGTAAAATGAGGATGAGAAAAAGTGAGTAATGTGGGGAGGATTTGATGAGATGAGAAAAGCAGGATAGAATCATACTAAATGGAAGCACAGTGTGGAACTAGGGCTAATACCATCACCCATACTTATATCTGGTGAGTCTCCATGCTGAGAGTATGGCCTTGCAAAACTATGCCATGTAAATCATTAAAATTACCCTATTTTAAACTTCATTTTTTCTCTTCATGTTCTCCTCATGTACTCTCAAAGTTAAGTGTTTGTAACCGGATTACATTGTGACACTACAATGTCATTGATGCTTCAAGAGTTCACTTCAGAGCAACAATCAGTCTGCCCAACAAATACTTCCTAGTTATAACTGAATCATTGAAACAGCTGTCAACAAGCTACTGTCCAGTGTGGAGAATTAGATTACATTAGAAGGGATACTAATCATTGACCCCATCTTTAATTATGGCCCAATAATACCAAATGAGAAATTCACACAATCCTTAATTTCATTCTTTGTCTTATGTAGTCTTAATATTTATAAAGAGAAGCGTTATTTGTTAGAGGCAATTACTCTTACTGAGACTCTCAGACTGCTCAGTCTGCAGTCTTTTGTTAAGCAATGGAGACACACAGAGAATAAGGCAGCTTAGGGAACAGAATTTCACCGCCTTCTTGCTTTATGCATGCACCTCATTGTAACACAGTAAATGTCTGGCTCCTGAGAAGTTCATTATTGTTAGGGTCAAATGTATTGGATTTTCTATAAATTTCTAATGTTGAAAATTACAGTAGCCTGTCTCTCTAACACTCCCTTTGGGAGCCATATTAAAGCTTTATTAACGGGTGTAGGGAGAGATTTGGTATATGTTTTCTTTACTAATTTGAGAACCAAAAGCAATTTGATGTATCTAAACAAAAGTATAGCAGGCAGTTAGTCTTGTGGAGTCAGCAACCTAGACAGAACATCATTCTATGCCTTTGTTCTTAGCTTTCATCAAGTAAATGAACATAAGCAAGTCTATATTATATTGATAGGTAAGACAGTGGGAAATAATGTCACAACTTATTTGTTCCAGTTTATTTTATTCACACTGCTGTTTGAGGGAATTTGCTGAGCCAAATTTCTGACATTATACTTTGGTCACTTCTGAAATACACAATGTCATTGGCTTTGAAATGTCCTGAGGTCATGAAGAGTGCTTTAAAAACGTAAGTTTTTTTTCTTTTTTGAATATTCTGAATTTGAAGACGCAGGAAATTTCCATGAGGTTTCTCCTACTTCATCATTGGGGTTTCCACTAAAGTTAGGCCAGAATAGCAAGACAAGGACTGAGGAAATTTGGGTGACTGTTCTTTATCAAAAGCAAAACTTCTTTGAAAACCTTTTTGCTGATTAGATATGGAGTATTTTCTCCTAAGGCAGCATCATATAATTGTGACAGTTTATGCAAAAATGGTCAGTCTTTATCCACGTTTCAAAGTTTGCTTCCTCAGACTTAATTTCATTTATTTTCATAACTTAGCTCAGTTAGTTATGGCCAGTTCCTACCTTTAGAGAAAGACCTTGACTATTCATCCTATCCATGCCCCTCATGATTTTATAAACCTCTGATACTCCAGGGAAAATAGCCCCAGCCTATTCAAAGCCCTCCCTATAGCTCAAACTCTCCAATCCCAGCAACTTCCTTGTAAATCTATTCTGAACCCTTTCAAGTTTCACAACATCTTCCCGAAAGCAGGAGCCAGAATTGAACTAATATTTCTTTTTGTTGGACATGGGCCACTGAAGTCCAAACAGGTTCAGAATCCAGAAAGCACTGTTCGAAAATTGGAAGTATTGATTTTTAAAATTATGCTAGTTACACTATAAAACATCATGCCCTGCCATGAAGTAACTGTGTCTTTTGTTGCTGAAACATCGGGCTAGAATTTATGGTCCTTGGCTAGGCATATTTTCAGCAGAGGGCCCACTTAATGTGTGACCCAATCACTACTTTGCCATGCAAAATCTTTCACATAGAGTCATAGAGATGTACAGCACAGAAATAGACCCTTCAGTCCAACTCGTCCACGCCGATCAGATATCCTGGCCTCCCACTCCCCTCTCCCCCATCACTAGTGTCTCAGATTCCACCCTGCTTTAAAATTCCAGGATATGTCTAGTTCCAGCTGTCATTGCTCTGGTGCTGTCAAAATTGAAGAAATAATCTGATTGGCTAGCAAGCCTTGTAAGCAAGACTTTCTTCCGCTGAGGGCAGTAGTCCCATTTCCTCCTTATGTTGTCCCCACCCACAGTGTATAATGTCTGCAATGTAGGCATCTTCCTGATGAATCATCTACCAACCAACCTTCCTCCGGGGTTGGGAATGGGGTGAGAAGATGAGCTGTCTATCACCACTGACCTTCTTAAAATCCAGTCCATGGTGAAGCAATTAGGAATGGATTGCATCATTATATTCACTCTAATATGAGATATTTATTACTATAGACAAAAGGACATAGATCAGTCAAATTCAGCTCAGAAAAGTGAATTTTAAAAAAAAACTCCTGTGTCATATTTTAAGTATCAAGGGCAATTGGGGATCTGCAATAAAAGGCTAACCTTAGCTGATGATGTCCACATCCTGTGAATAAATTTTAAAAAGGAATCACTCTAAACAAATTGTGCAAAGTAATTGGAGTTCAATCCAAAAAAACTAATTAAGAGACACTTCCTGTTATTTGACCCATCTAAAGCTTTTTTTTTGTAGCATCTGTAATTGTTTTTGCTTGTACTAAGTGTTCAAAAATTTCCATTGTTCAGAGTTCTAGAGTGCCTTCACTATATAAAGGGAAGTTAGGCTCATTTTAGTTCTATGATTTATGAAATGAGGTAATGTATTTCATTTCCAATGTTGTAGCATGCATATTGTGGCTTTTTAACAGGCATCAGGTAACTGTCCTCATTGAATTAATTACCCATGAGAAACATGCTTACTTAGAGCAAGTAAAGGTCATTACAAAGCTATGATATTGAAATGAGTACAACAGATAATAGCAATAGGTCATATTTTGTTTAATTTGTGAGTTTGGGGAAAACCCATTACAATCTCATATCGATCCTATACATTTGTTTAGAAAGAGAAAATCACAAAAACCTAACTCTGTGGATCGAGGAGAAGTTAGGATTGACACCACACTGTACTGAGATTTGCTGTTAAGACTCTGATGCAATTAAAAATTACATTATGAGTAACCTGTAATGGACAGGCAAAATTCAGCATATGCAAATTAAGAAGAAAAAGACATGTTTTATCTTGATACTTGTAAATTTAGTTACTTCTGTAATACGTTTGGGTTATGTGTTGAAATACATATATAAATTCTACTGCTTAAACGTATTTAGAACTTATTTAGAAACGTATTTAGAAACGTATCCATGTACTCAAGTACATGGATACATGAGGACAGTGAAAAGTCTACAAAGTCACCATTTCCTGTGCCACCTTAGGGACAAAGATATCTAGTTACAAAATCTTAGGTAGAAAATAGAAAAATTAAAAAATAAAGTTAAAGGGTCAGCATTACAGTCCTTATAAAGCAAGGTACTAAGAGGTGGGTAAGAAAGGCACAAAGAAGAGTTTAAGCTATGCATGGCGTTTTCCTAGTTTGTTGGCCAGTATTTATTCCTCGTCCAACAGCACTGAAGTAGACTGCCAGGTCATTTATCTCAATGCTGTTTGTGGGCTTTTCCAGTGCACAAAATAGTTTTTACATTTTCCTAAATCACAATAGCTACCTATTCCAGTGAAGTAGTTAATTAGCTGCCAAACACTCCTATCATCTAGAAATGAAAGCGCTACCTAAGTAAAGGTTCTTTCCCATTAACTTGTAATTTTACATGTTCATATTAGCCTTCTACTACATAAAAGGGGGTGGGGGGTCGGGTGGGAGAATGAGAAGGACGCTAGTCAAATTTAACTGAGTCCATGCCTTGCTGCATTTGTAAGGATTGTGGATGTGATTGTTTGCAATGATATCCAGAAGACTTCCAAATATAGTTATGACTTAGATGTGGGGGGCAATAACAGGCAATTCTGAATTTAACAGAGCCTCACTCTCATTATCAGAAGCTATGCATCTATTATCTAGATTAGACATGATTTGTTTGGTTTGTCAACACCTACTGTGCAGATCCTACTTAATGCTACCATAGTCAATTGTATTGAATTAGTTTTATTGTTACATGTAGTCACATGAGATCTGTGAAAAGTTTACAAGTTGCCACTTATGCCATCTTAGGCACAAAGGTACCTAGGTACAGATTCCTGAGTTTAAATTCTTCCAAAAAAATGAAAAATAAAGGAAAATAAATTCCAGCTTTACAGACCTTCAAAAGTATTAAATCATAGTAATAAAAGAAATAAAAAGTTCAGAATAACAGTCTTTCCGCGATTATATCATCAAGAAAATAAGAAAGAATTTAAGATGAAGTCCACTTAGTTCATTTTGTGGCTCTGGACTCGAGGTCCCAAATCCCTCCGCCATCCCCCAAGTTGGAATCCTAGGCCAGACCCACCACCAAAATATGGAGGGTTGAGTAACTGTTGGCTTAAAGTTGCATTAACGGAAGGCATTTATTAAACACTGTTTTAGTAATATTCTTTAGTAATAATCTAATTGGGTTTATTCTCTTCACGGCAGGAGTAACAGAAAATGATTAGTTTCTTAGTACAGTATGTATTGTGGAAATGATGCTCATTGATCAAACCAACCCTGGTATTCTGAAGGGGAATCAAGTTTGACCTGTTACTTCATCCGCCCATGCCAACACATCAGTTGCTTCTTTGACTAAATCATAAATAGAATCATAGAGATGTACTGCATGGAAACAGATCCTTTGGTCCAACCCGTCCATGCCAACCAGATATCCTAACCTAATCTAGTCCCATTTGTACTGACTCTATTCTGTTCTGACCTGGCAACAGGGGTTTTATGTATTTTCTAGAACCTGATTTAACTATGAACAGTATCCCCCACCCGAAATAGACAGACACCTGGACCACCCAAGGCAGAGTGATCACAATGAGAGTGATACATCTATGAATTCCATTTGTTAACACTGATTTGACCATGTTAAAATCAGCCCCCGATGTGAGGCAACCTAACCACAGTGATATGCTGTAGTTTCTGTTTTAATACCATTTTGTGTCCAACCTGAAACTTGTTTTGCAAAACTGAAAGTAGAATATTTTTGAAATGAGATGAAGAATAAGATGACTTGAGACTAAACTCATTTAATGGTAAACCTTACCGTTCTTGTGAAAAGTTATCACCCTCATATTTTCAGAGTAAATTCAATCTGAATACAGTACATCCAATTTGTAACACTGCCATAGTAATAATATTCACATGACTGCTGGTTACCAACTTGAATGTCTTGGTTGCTCATACACTAGAAATTGAGAAATAAAATAAAACAGCAAATTTGACAGACAGGAAAAAGCAGTGAATAATGCTTGAGTGCACAGGAGATCAATTAAATCAATTAATTGATCAAGTCAATTAAGACATGGGGTGCTGAACTGCTCTGACTGCCAAACTTTTAGACTTCTGATGAAGAAAATCAGTTTGAAGTTCTATTCACACATTCCAATTGGGAGGTGTGGGGAATGCGCATAAAGAGCATATTATGACAGTGTTGTCCCTGATTTTCCAGCTACTTAATTAAATGAATGAAGCTCAGGCACATTGAATTATGTGAATGGGAACAGCAATTTACAAACTAGCTGAGCAAATAAAATTATGGCAGATAGTGTTCAATATGGGCAATTCTGCAGTCATCTATTTTGGGTATGAGAAAACTAAGTCGGGATGTCATAATGGTGAGGGACTAGAAACAGTGAATGAGCAAAGGGATTTATGTGCAATGTAGGTAATCACTGAAAAACCCATGTGCAAATTCAGAAGTTAATAAAAATATCTCAGAGAAGGTTGACTTTTGTATCAAGCTTTGAGGGTGGGGATGAAGGGTGAAGGGGGTTGGTCAATATATAGAATTTAAATGATTAGGTAAGTCTCTCATTTGCACAAAAGGCTACTTGGAAATAAACATTGACCTTGAAAGAGATAGAATGTAAAGTCAGCAGGATCAGGGCTGCAAAGGTTAAAATTATGAGGACATGTTTGAGAACTTGTGTTGTATTCCGTGGAGTACACTATTTTGAGGAATATCTAATTGTGGCCTTAAAAATGGTAATGGATTCAATACAGATGAAGAATGTATAATTTTAAATTTAATCTTAAACTATTGAAAGTGGAGATTAAGAAACACTTATTCACACAAAGTCGAATGAAAATATGGAACAATATCTAGACCTTTAAAGACTGTAATTGTTGAGTAAATTGAAATTTTCAAGATTAAGATGCCTGACTGTTAGAAAAGGGACAAAACTCAAACACAGTTGAGGTACATAGTAACCACGGTCTAGCTAAACATTGGAACAGATGTTATGAAAATTGCATACATGAGATTGCTTAAAATGTACAGTCAGGGAATTATTGTTCCTGCAAGTACCTTTTGAAATGGTAAACTATCACCTTTGTGTTGTATATTATCAGTTTCTTTTATTTTTCTAATAGAAACTGATTTTGCCTGAGGCCCCAAAATAGCCCCAAAACCCCATCTGCCATTAAAAAACCTAAATTCCATGCTCTTCAAAGTTGTAGAAAAAAAGGGAAACTTTTATCAAAAGTAAAATGTTTTCTTTCAATTTCATTCCACTCGCTAGGACGTTAGGAGTTCCATGACTGGGCTGCACAGAGATGAGGGTTACACTGATGAAAAGTGTTTATTCAAATAAACACATTTTACAATTTTAAACAGAATCTGATGACACTGATGCAATTGCCTTCTCCAGAGTTGGTTAAGCAATATGGGAAAAGGAAAATGTGCTCCCTTCACACTTGAAGAAGTAACAGACTGGTTTGACAAGGGAATATGTTTCCTGAGTGAGAATAAATGAATGATCCTGATACTATCCACTGTTGCAATGACAGTACATGGCTAATCCATGCAGTCAATTCCAAAATTCCTGGAAAGGAAGAACAGTATTATTTGACAGTATTATTTGAGCAGTATTATTTGACATGGGTTCCTGAGTAAAGTAATGCCAGGGAAAGGATCACTCACAGTTGTACTTGAAAATCTGTTGGCTGTGCATTAAGAAAGGCCAACTCATGACCTTTTATTTGTCGAATATGTTGTTGTTACAATTGTTTGGATAGATTACTCCAGTGCTGGGTTTGCTGTTAATTGACAAAATTTTGGCAAAGGTTTATGAATTGGTTAATAATGTGGGTTTTGTTTCCTGCAGGATACTTTATGCTCATGTTATCTCTCCCAATATAAGAAACTTGGAATAGTTAACACGATATTGAAGTATATTGCAACTTGCTGTTACATAAAGATATCATATTCTCAGGCACATCAGTGTCTGAGCTCATATTACACTATTTAGTTACAAAGAACAGCTTCCTTCCATTAGTGCGTTATGCTTTAAGTGAATCAAAGTAATATGGCATCGAAGACCTTTATTTCTTCAGACTACATGTTATGGTGCAGTGATGATATCATGAAATTGTCTCTTAAAGGTATGCTGACATACTAACCCTGAGACATAACACAGCATGTGGTGAGGTAACAATATGAGTGACGATTCCTACTCATCTTTACCCTCAGTCTAACTCTCCATTCCACACGTTTCCCATAGATCATCGATAGCCAATTCATTAAAGACACCAAAATTAAGTGACAGTAGAAGCTAAAGAGAGAAAAAAGTTGCTGCTCACTTGAACAGTTGAACAGAAAGTTGGCCCTTCTAATCCCTGATATTTCACTCCTATCCACCTGCTATCCCATCTCACGAGGTAGAAGTGATCTCCATATTCCTACCACCTTGTGGCACCACATTCAAAATTTGTGATTCAATCTATCACTCCTTGAGACAAAGAGTTGTCGCCAAGTCCAAAATCTTGAGGCATGGACCTTCCTTCTAAGTGATATTGTTCCTTTAAAATTGATTCAGAGATGCCTGGATTTTCCATCTCCTCCCCCAAATAGGTGTGCATCCAGTTAATGATGATTTTTTAATAAAAATGTTGCTGTGATTTAAAAACTAAAGACATCTTAAATGATCCTAATGCATTTTTATAATACATAGTATTGGAGATTTAGAATAAATGAGTTATGCAATTGTCATATAACAGCAACGTGATGTAATGAGCTCAGAGTCTTTTGAAGAATTAGATTTGTTGCTGACAGCATTTGGTGAGACCTCGAGATCTGGATTCACATTTTGAAATAGAGAAGTGGAAGCATCATTGGTGTGTTGTGTCAATTGTAGAGTACCGAACAGTTGCCAGGAGGAAGATGCATCATCATTTTGAACGTGATAATTATTTAGTTTGCTTCTCAGTCTGGGGAAGTGGGTGGTTGAGTCACACGATTTGACAGTTTACGATTAATGAGCACTTGAAAAACACCCTTGAGGTTTGGGGGGTAGTGGAAGGATTGCTGGGGTTGGGAGGGAGCAGCCCAATCTGATGAATGTTTTTCAGTCAAAAGGATTCATCACAATTGAATACCAGCTCTATAATAAATATCATCACCTGTCTCTGAAAACCAATTTGCACCACAACGTCATATGGGAGCCTTCCACAGACCCATCTCCATGATTCCAACACCCCTCTGTTATTGAAAAAAAGGAGTGCCCCTTTGTCAGCATAATTCACAAACAACAAACACGTGTTAAGGCATACTACTTTGAAACAAGTAGAAAACTTACAATTTGTTAGCAATCATGATCTTCGATTCATAAAGTTTTTCATCACTTAATACCCTCGTTAATGCTATTTTCATGGTTAAAAATGACAACTGTCAACAATATATCACAAAACATGGGGATTAAGATGGAACCTAAAATTTGTATTGTATAATGTTGCAACATTCTGAATTATCCTTTCATGTATTATTTATAATTTGCTTCCATTATGTGTACAAAAATTATATAAACGCCCTATAGTTCTATCAGCATGTCCATATATACAGATAATTCATAATAATGATGTAATGACATTAGCTAAGTGGGTAATTATTTTTATGTACTTACAATATTTCGTCTGCTATGTTTGCATTGCACAGTCACAATTGAATGGCAGCACACTCACAAGCATTAACAATGACCAGCACGCAGTTTACGAGAAAAACAAATGATGATTTTAAGGAACCAAAGGATGAAGAATTGAGTATGAGTGAGTGAAGGTGGCTGTGATGATGACTATTGATACAAGACAATTGCTAGCACATTGAAATTTCACTTGTATCAGTAGAGATTTCTAAGAATGCTTTCATTGTTGCTATAGATGCTTTAAGTCCGAGGTGCCATCTATACTGCATTTAGTGAAGAGGCAACTGTGATGGATAGATTCTTAAGCATCACAGATATCCAATACAATTGTTTACATAAATCAAAAGACATGTGAACCACATGGATATATGAAGTGACAGAAGTGTAGTGATAAGGATTATCTGGTTGCCTTTGTGTTCAAAAGCAGTTCTCACATAGTCCCCATGGTAGTGACAATAGATGATTCAGAAATAAATTAGCTCAAATTAGAGCAAGTAAGTCCTTCACTTATGCTGCACCATTATGATTAGTTACAGAGGTACACATCATGTATTCTGCATCTCCTTAAGCTCAGTAATTGTCATCCAGCAGTGCGGCTTACTTAGCAAGAGGAATACTTGATGAACATGCATATCATAAAGCCAGATAAAGCCAAACATACCACCAGCATTGCACAACTGATTAAAATGGATTCACATTTATTAAATCACATTTATCGGTCTTTAACCATGCACAAAAAAAAATTGCCAGTTGCCCAAAGCTTGAATAAAGTAACCGGTTCTTGTCTTGTGCCCTCTAGATGGTGAGAAGGCTCTTATGGCATAAAAGCTGAAACAAAATGTTTGTGACCATTTTTGATATTAATTGTGGACCAGCCGACAAATCTCAATCAGTTTTACTTGTGGGAATGGAGGCTCTTGTGAATTGACTCTCTGTCACGTCAGGAAGGGGACTGTTGAGATGCCATATGTGGTGTTTGCCTCCTTAGGAAATGGATAGTTCCAGATCACCTGCTCTTATTCACTCGCTGCGCCATTGAGATATTCCAGTCAACAGCAGTTCTGCCTATATTTATGAGGCAGAAAATCCTTGAATGCTTTTGAGTTATCTAACTGCTCCCATCAATATTTTGAAATCCTTCCCCTCAGTGAATTCAGTAATTCTAGGCCTGACTTACAATGAAATACTTACTCTTTGCAGAATCTTACTTTTTTTTGGTTCTGTGTGTGATGCGCCAAGTTTTTTAGAGGTTTCTCGTCATATAGCCTAGTGAGTTGCTTACTGTTTTACCAGACTCATCATATTAACTATTGTTCTTGTTCCTATGGCATCTTTCATGTCTGACTCTGGTCCAATTTGCCAATCTGTAGTTCTCACAATACCTCATCAATCGCCGGATGTCCTTTAAATTAACCAATATCCCTTGTGCTCATGCCATCTTGTTGTGCACCCAGACAAGGATTGTTAATCTAGAAACAAAAACAGAAATTGCTGGAAAAGCTCAGCAGGTCTGGCAGCATCTATGGAGAGAAATCAGAATCAATGTTTCAGGTTCAGTGACCTTTCCCTGCAGATTTGCTGACATTTATCCAGGATACGGTAGACAGGGGAATATTGGTGCCTTAATGTGCGGGCAGGGGCCTGCATGATGCTGTGAGGTTTGTTAGACTCTGGCACATGGTTGGAGGGGGGTGGGGGTGGTGAGATGTGTGTGGCAGGTGCCTATGGAACATATGCTGAGAAATTGGTGCCCAGTGTCCAACATGGAAGTCATTTAGACCAAGCAATGAGCTGAAATCACCAGGTGCCGCTCTGGTTTCTATGTTGCATTTCCTTAACATGTAGCATGTTTGATGAATTTGCTAAGATGGAAAGCTGATTATTAATGAAATGAGTTGGTCCACCAACAAACAATGACCCTCTTACTTGGCAACTCACCGTTGCCTGGCAGGAAAGTAACATAGCCAATTGTAAAAGCATAAGAGATGGCACGAGTTACTCTTGACGTTGAGTTGGGTCATGCCAGATCTGCCACACATCTTACTGGAGCTCAGCTTGCTCAGACTCCTATAGGAATCCACCTACTTTCAAGCACTTTCAGAAAGGTGAACGAAATCATATTTTTTCCAATTGGCTGTCGTTTAAATCAGCACCAACAGAAATAAATGATTTGGAGATGCCAGTGTTGGACTGGGGTGTACAAAGTTAAAAATCACACAGCACCAGGTTATAGTCCAACAGGTTTAATTGGAAGCACACTAGCTTTCGCAGTGACGCTCCTTCATCAGGTGATTGTCACATTTTGTAGATCTTTCTAAAGAGAGAATATATATTTATATGAATACTGACTGTTTTGATTAGGCCTATATTTGCTGGAGCTCAGCAGAATGAGAGAGGATCTGTTAGAAACCTATAAAATCCTGACAAGACGAGATGCAAGAAGGATGTTCCTGTTGATTGGCAAGTTTAGAGCCAAAGGTCACCCTTTAGGCATTTGGGATAGGCCATTTAGAACAGAGATGAAGAGAAATTTCTTCACTCAGAGTAGTAAGCCTGTAGAATTCTCTGCCACAGAAAGCAATTGAGGTCAAAACGTTGGTTGTTTTCAAGAAGGTGTCATTCTTCAGAATTAAAAAGTATGGAGAAAAAGTGGGAACAGACTCAAAGGGCTGAATGGCCTACTGCCGCTCCTATTTCCTATGTTTCTATCTCCCTGTTTACCGTTTAGAATGTGGATTGGTCTTCCATTCAACACAATGTAACCTAAAAACAGCTTGAAATATTCTACAGTTCTGAAGGATGTTTGTCATTCCCTCAGTTTCCCCATATTAGTTTGCACTTGAATGGTAGTTTCATGTGGACATTGTTTGATTTATCGAAGGTTTGAAAATTATTTTTTAACATGGTAAATTTACTTTGAAATAACTCTGATCCACAGAAAATATAAATAATTGGAAGCATAGAAGTGAGATTTGTGGTAAACCTTTTTTTGGGAACTGCTCATATTGTACCTTGAGGTCGACAGACCTTGAACACAACTGTGTTATGTGTTTAACGTTCTCTGAGTCTCAAACACACTGAGCACCTGGTATTAATCTTGACAAGACTACTGAAAATATGTTCTTCAAAAATAACATCTGCTAAAGAAAGGAATTGATGTTATAAAATTCAGTGTGAATTTATTTTTTTTGTCGAAAGCACTTCCTAATTTAAAATTGATTTTATGCGTCAGCAGGTTGGTGAGGTGACTAGTCTGATTTCCTGGGGTCAATGAACTTTCATGTCTGCTTAATTGTAAGTACTATGGTGCTAATTTGACACAAAGTTTAGTCTAAATCATCTTCTAAGATAAAAATGAGCTATGATTTTAAAAGTACCTTTCTTTAACAAATATGCATTTTGACAGAAATATTACATTAATTATTCAAGATATCAGAATTTTTACAGGCAAACCTACATCTGCAGTTTATTTTAGTTAATCTATAATATTTACCAAATTAATTAGTTGTAACCACATTATTTTAATTAAAATGAATGAATGTGCTATATTCATGAGTAACATTTTTTTTTAAAAGTATTTAAGACCGTCTAGGGTATTTCCAGTTCAATGGTACTCACTGAAGTAATTTCAATGACAATTGTCCAGAAGGTACATGAAGAAATGTAAGTTGCACAAAACTATTTTGTTCTGCTGCTTAACTGTGAGCCTTGATTTTAAATCCATTGAACCTCGGAGGGGCTGATTGATGAGCAGAAATATCCTTCCTGTTGAACTCCTGGTAGGTCGAGGTGGGAAGAGTGGTGGTGGTGGTGGTGGTGGTGGGGGGGTGTGGGTTCCAGGGGGAAGGGGTCCAAGAACATGGTCTTGGACCCCTTCCCCCTGGAATCCACACCCCCCCACCATCACCACCACCACTCTTCCCACCTCGACCTACCCCACAGAAACTGATCCACTAAAAATGCCAGTTTTGGTTTCCGGAAAACAAATACCCACTCCCATTCCCTGGCCAGATTGCAAATCTGGCTGGGTGTTAGCTGGGATTCCTGCACATTTTATTTATATAAGGCTCCAGCATTTAAACCAACACTGTCGCCATTCAGCCATCTGGCTGGGTGTGTTACCTGCTTCCAAGCTTAGCTACTCCATAATTACCAGTCCTTTTTAAAATCAGGGTAAGAGGTCTATTCTAATGGGAAAAAAATTCTAACATGCTGTCTAACTCACCTCACACTGAATGTAAGAACTATTCAGCTCAGCAATCCATGGAAGAGGCTGCTATATGTTCATGTTCCTCTTCTTTAAAAAAAAGATAGCATCAATACATTGATTGATCTCAATATTAAAGTAAAAATGTTCCAGAATGAAAGGCTCAAAGTCTTTCAAACTCTTAGAAATCTCTATGTCTGGTAAATCAGTTGAATTGGAACTAAAATGTATAAACCTTTTCCTTCCCACTAAAGCTATATTTTGCTACTTTATAATTTCTATTATAATGATTTAGCATTTTTATGAGTTGATTTGAAGCAGATGGTTGTGCAACAATTGCTGCCACAATCTTTTATGCTCTTGAGAAGTCTGCAGCAGTTCCTTATTGGGAGTTTGTGGCCACACAGAGGATGTCTGTCTGACTCGGTCAGCTGTTTGTCTGTGGACAAGACTGAAACTTTAACCAGACATAGAAGAGAGAGAAAAAAAAGTGTCTCGTTCATAGGCAGGAGAATTGGTTTGGTGGACTTGAAGCTTGCTAGAAATGCAGAACTTGCCAGACAAAATGGCGGTTGTGTGTTTAACATAGCGTGAGGACTATAGCTCTTGTGGTGAAGCTGGAACCTTATCTGTGAGCACAGCTTTGCAGGTTGCTTGACTTGCAGAAGCAGATTGCAATATTGGTTTTGTTTCTCAGCTGTGGTAGCATATGTCTGAAGAGTACATGCTCAGAGACACAGTTAAATGACAAACTATTCGTTCTCAATGAAAAAAATTGTTACATGGAATCACAATTTCAGCGTTAATTCTGGGAATGATACGTGTATAATATGCACAGATTATTGTTGATTCACTAGAAATTAACCTTTTCAGCACTCTAGTGTAGTCTTGTCTTAATCTTATTTTTTACATATTAGATTGCAAAAACATCATTATTTTCCTGAATTGGAATTCTATCTATTTTAATTTGCCGGCACTAATGGATTGTGTTTTTTTTTCATTCTTCCACAGAATATTGGAAGAATGCACACTAATCCAGTGCAAGAGAATTTGTGTCTATAAGTGTGTGAGTTGATGAATCATTTTAGGAGGCCAGTATGTAAACAAATGAATCAAAGATTTAAATAATCTGGATGTTGCAAATGCCTGGTGGCAGATAAATGGAAAGAAGTAAGGCATGTCAGCTAGTCAGAAACCATTATACAATTACTAAGGTGCTAAGAGAGCTGGGATTCTGGTGAGAAGAGAGATTGAGGGCGATTTGATCAAGGTTTCTAAAATGATGAAGGATAAGGATTGTATTTGAGTGGGCATTCTGTTTCAGCTAACTGCGTTAGGGAGGGCCAGATGATCACAATTTCAAGTTATATACATCCCGAACGAGGTTAACTATCTGAGTTGATGGCTCTTTGGCCCAAGAATGAGAGAAAATACTTTATTGAAAAAAGTAGTGAGATTGTGAAACTTGCTACCACATAAAGGTGGTTTAGGTGATTAGCATAGTCACATTTAAAGGAAAGTACAGTAGGAGGAAGCTCATGTGGAGCATAAACACTGGGGTAAACCAATCAGGTCAAATTACCTGTTTCTGTTCTTTAAACCACTACAAAAGAATTGTGGGCCTGTGGTTCAGGCTGTCGGCTCAATTGGTGGACACCAATTTGCTGAATTCCTTCAAGCAAAGTTTGGAGCTGTTTCTGGCTGGACTAGAGATCACAAGGTAGCTACTTTACCATATTAATCAGACCTTCTGGATTTAATCACATGAGATGGCCAAAAAACAGCCTTTTTTTTCACAACTCTTGCACAGACTTAATTAAACATAACATTAAAAAAGCAGATTATTCAATTCAACAGGTCAATGCCATAATTTACGCTCCATACAAGCTTTATCCCATTATCTTGATCTCATTATATCCCATTTTCTCATCTCTACACCACTTTCTTCTGTGTCTGCTCCAATGAAAAACAGCTATTCTCCCTAGTTCCTTCTCATGGCACATAACAAATTTCCCACTGTTGAGCTGTTAGCCTTCCATTCACCACCACAGTTCAGCAGTTACCCATCTGCCCAAACACATCATTACTTCTATTTCTGATCCTCCTGTTTCCATTAAAATCATTATTCTCTCTTGTATGACCATTTTCCTTGGCATATCCCCATCTCTGCTTCCTTCAGTACACGAGATAAAGACTTCAAGATTGAGAATGGCAGAACTAGCTAACCACATAAGGTCCAATTGGATCTTGCTGTCCTTTGCCAAATTGCTCATCATTTATTGTTACTCATTTTGCGGGATGTGGGCTTCTCTGACTGGGCCAGCATTTATTGCCTGTCCCTAGTTGGCCTTGAGAAGGTGGTAGTGAGCTGCCTTCTTGAACCACTGCAGTCCACCCACTGTGGCTTGACCCACAATGTTTTTAGGGAGGGAATTCCACAATTTTAACCCAGTGACAGTGAAGGAACAGCAATATATTTCCAAATCAGGATGGTGAGTGGCTTGGAGGGGAACTTGAAAGTGGTGGTATTCCCATATCCTTGTCCTTCCAGGTGGAAGTGGTTGTGGACTTGGAAGGGGCTATCTGAGGATTTTTGGTGGTATTAGGATTACTCTGGAACACAAAGACAAAATTTCTCTTTTCCACAACAAACAATTCTCTCAAAACCTTTTCTTCTCAAACCTTATGTCCTCAACTTCAGCAAATAAAGCAAGCTCATGAGCCTCATTATGATTACAATTCAAATCATCCCATTAGCTTTTCTCCCTTCCCCAGGCTTAGACAGGCAAATTTCCCCTATCGTTCCCCTAACCTTCCCCTGCCCAGTCCTGAACTTACATCCTTGTCTGGTTTCTCTTTCATCTTTCCTCAAGCTTCCCCTACTCTCATTTTGACAAGGCCACATCTCCTACCATGCTTAATCCTAAATCTGTTTGGGCCACCTGCTGCTGAAGCACTCGTTCTTGCATTTTGTAACCTCCAGGCCCGTGCCCCCCACTACTCCTCCCCCTCCCCCCCCCAAACTTCCACTCTCCATAACTCTTGACTTTATTGATTATCGAGAATCAATCCAACTCATCTTAAATTGCATAGCAACTAAATTATTCCAGCATTCTCGGGAAAACTCTCGCACTCAGGTCTTCAATCCTTCACAGATCTCAGTTCATCACAAACCTATGCCACCAATATCCTAGTCAACGCATGGACCAAGTGCTCATTAAAATATGTTACCTTCCTTTTCTCCAATGCCTCAAATTTATAATAAAACAAAGAATGCGGGAAATCTGAAACAAAACCAGAAATTGCTGGAGAAACTCAGCAGGCCTGACAGGATCTATGGAGAGAAAGCAGTCATGTTTCGCTCCTTTTCAGCGACCTTTGTCCACTTCCACCTTCTATATCTCCTTAAACAATCTTTTTGTCACGCTTACTTCTTTTGTGCCCATTTTTGCCTAATGACTCTGTGAAGTGTGTTTCAATTTTCTTTACTATTGAAGGTGCTATAAAAATGCATATTGAATGCTGATATTTTAACTTCAAACTTAAGTTCAAACATCAGCATTGCACTAATGCTCATAACATGTATATCAGAATCCATATCTAAGCTGTAATTAAAACTTCAACAGCAGTTGTCTATTTGCTAATAGTATGTACTAAAAATCAATATTAGCACACAGGGACCATTGCATGGATGGTACAGCTGACGTGAAATTTTGAAAGAAATCAGTTGAAAAGCAAAAGCACAGCTTGAAATTCTCAACATAATACATGAACATGGCACTTAACCCTGAGATTATGAAAAAAAAGGTCAGTAGCAATTTTGATTGTTAATGTGCAATTTTTTTCCAAGATGTCTTTAATACTTTGAAATTCTTTAACAACAAGTTCAGGATATTTTTGATAGAATTTCTCATTAATAATATTTAGAGTCTCTAATACAGCAGGAAAAATGACTTAACAGGACTTTCAACGTTAACAAGCTGCTTCATTAAAATATCACAGTCCCTGTAATTGCTGGGAATAATCAGAATAAGTAATTACGTTAAAAAATGTAGGCAGATGTGTTTCACTGTTCAAACCCTCATTATGCTGCAAATAGAGTAATTGTTGCAGATTTGTAGGAATCATTTAACCTGTGTGTGTTCCTGCTATTTTATGCTGGACCTCCAGGATAATGGTAAAAATATGAAAAGAAAGACACTTCTTTACATAACACCCTTCATAACCTCAGGACATCCCAAAACATCTTGTTAACTATATTTTAGTGTATCACCCACACCTTCTCCCTCACCTCCATCCAAGGCCCTAAAGGAGCCTTCCACATCCATCAAAATTTTACCTGCACATCCACCAATATCATTTATTGTATCCATTGCTCCCAATGCGGTCTCCTCTACAATGGGGAGACTGGATGCCTCCTAGCAGAGCGCTTTAGGGAACATCTCTGGGACACCCTCACCAATCAACCACACCGCCCTGTGGCCCAACCTTTCAACTCCCCCTCCCACTCTGCCGAGGACACGGAGGTCCTGGGCCTCCTTCACCGCCACTCCCTCACCACCCGACGTCTGGAGGAAGAACGCCTCATCTTCCGCCTCGGAACACTTCCGCCTCGGAACACTTCAACCCCAGGGCATCAATGTGGACTTCAACAAATATATATAAAAATATTTTAAAGTATTTTCTGTAGAACTGGTCAGAACACAGGAACAGGAGTAGGCAATTCAGTCTGTCAAGCCTATTCCACAATTTAATATGATCATGTCTGATGAAACACTCTTATGCCTTTTACTCACATTATCCCTGTAACCCTTTACACTAAAAAAAGTCAACCTTTAAACACACTCACAGGCTGAACTCTTGACAGCTCTCTGAAGGGCTCTGGCCCAAAACGTTGATTCTCCTGCTCCTTAGATGCTGTCTGAACTGCTGTGCTTTTCCAGCAACACACTCTCAACTATTTTGTACTTCAGCATTCCAGGAATCTATTGCTTTCTACCTAACCATTCCATGTCTCCATACAGCCAGGTATTAATTATGCTGTGTGAAATAACTTACAGAAATTAATTCTGCTCCACTGTTTGAATAAATTATAAGCTTTATAGTTTTGATTCTAAATCTTACTGTGTCACTCTATCTTAACTTTTAACAATTGCAATGTCAGAACTGCACACTGACCCACAGTGATGTTAATGGTCTGAAATCATCTGGTCCTGAGTGGAATAACTCCAGGTATCCTGTCACTAAATCACCCTTTATTTACACCTGCACAGTACTTAGGCTCTGACCAGCCAATTCAGAGCCAGGCCTTAGAAAGAGGAGACTCTTTGACACTCCTGCTTATATCTTTTGGCCAGGGCTCCCTGACTGGCCAGGTTAACAACCCTAATCCAGGATCTCATAGTCAATGAGATCTATCTGGCCCTTGTTTCAATCACTACACAAGGGCAACTTAACACATAGGCCAAAGACACTCATGCCCAAGAGGTCCAGTCAAATATTGGACCTCCTTTTGCTGCCTGGCCTACTATGTTCTTCCAGCCTCCTGCCTGCCTTCTTTGGATTCCAGCAGCTGCAGTTTTTTTTGTCTCTAACCTTGGAAATACTCAACATAATACAAAAAAAATTGTAAACAACTACTAGATTGGAGTCAATTATTCAGGATTTTTAGGGATACAATTTGCTTTACCAAAAATGAAATTAATAAACATTCTTGCGCTTTGTATGGTTTACCACATGGTTTGTTTTAATGAATGTGGAAGTGAAGTGATGGATGTGTTGGGGAGTGAGGAGTTGTTCATGGAATTGTGGCAGGTCACTGAATATTCATGACCACCCATGACTTCTAGAGGTATTAATCTATGTCTGATCCATGCAGGTCTAAGTCACAACTGCACTACTCCTTTCTCTCCATCACATAATGGTAGACCCAGAAACAAGTGGAAATCCGAAGTAAGCTGAAATGAATCACTGGCAGCACTTCTCAATATCTGTTTAATATGTAACTCATGGCAAACCAACTGCTACACAGCTGTGAGGTGAGTGCAATGCTCGCCAGCCCCTGTTTTATGCATCTTAAAGTACTGAAGCAGGGAAGGATCAATCCAGAGCTGACAGCAATTTCACACGTTGGCTGGTGTTTCTCTTCAATTCCACAGATTCAGTAAATAAAGAGTCAGGTTCGCCAATCATGGATGACTTTAGAAAAATAAATCGTTTAATTATAGGACCTTACAGTTGTTATTCCAGGTGCAGATCAGGAAGAGCAAAATGAAGCTGGCCAAAATTATTGAACAGAATCTGGTTTACTGTGAGAGGGAAATACTTATTTCCCGAGCACTTGCGTTGCTTAATCTGTTTATGTTAGGTACACCTTATTGCGTTAAATGGGAATGTGTTTCTCTCATAACAAAATGCAAATCAAAGTATTACAAATGTATCATTACATAAACAAAAAATACACACTTAAACTGTTAGCTATGAGGAGTATAATCAAACATTTTTAAAATCTGGACCCCACCTAAACTTTGTTAACTATATGTTTTCAATATTGAAGTTTTGCTTTCTGCAATTATAGAATATTATGTTTTGCATGGTGCCAGCTAATTTTAATATTATTATTTGCAAGGCTAAGCTACTTACATTGCAAACATTTCCTCAGTTCCAGAAAACGTTCTAAGTTGCTGCTGTTCTGGCTCAGCTTAATGTTGCAATTGAATTTGCTTTTTGAGCAGTTTACCACTAATACATTTTTCAGCATAAATATATCAAAAATATTTTTAACAGTCTCACACAATGCTGCGAAATGATGAAACTTTCAATTTGATTTGTGATGGTTTTAAAATCTAACTTATGCCACCCTTCAAACTGTCTACTGCTTCCTTTACCAACTGTGATCAGAAAACATGATATTTCTTTGCTCTCTCATTTTATGCTTTTTCTTTGATTATCCTTTTAAATTTACTTCCATTTTGCTGATCTCCTCCAATTTTTTTATTGCCTTATTTCTTTCTCTCAACTATAGCTACACAAAAGCTTCATGAAACAAACAATTTTGGTATTTCTTCACTCAGAATATAAATCACTTATCACATGGTTCAAGAGGCAATCTGATTCAAATCCCACTTGAGACTTTAGATCATATGCAGGTTTTTAAATAAATGCTGCATGACGCAAGTGATAAATTCAACAATATAGTTATGGTTAGTTATGGAATGTAAGATCCTTTGGGAACTCCAAGAGGATTCTGTGGTAAGGGGCGTGTTTTAAATTTGAACTACAGATTTTCATCAGACCCAACAAGTGGCAGTATTCTGATATGAAACGGATTATTTGTGCACGAGTATTCAATAGGACATGTCTGTAGTTAATGCCTTTGGGTGGTATTTAATGGAGGAAATGGGGGTCTCACTTGCCGATTGGAGAGCCACCAAGAGCCCTACACTGTCTCTTGGACAGAAGGCCCATTGAATAAATTGGCATCACAAGCTTTTAGCTGGCTAGTTGTGGGAAATCCCTGGGATCAAGGATCTTGTAGATAAAATCCCTCCAGCCAAGAGATTCAGGCCAATCAGACACTAGCAGCTCCACTGAATTACAACCCACCCAGGGGGCAATGGTTGCTGCTGATATGATACCATAAAAGGTCTAGAGTTGTCACTAGATCTCAGGTTGCAGAAGTGCTGGTGACGGAGGTGATGGATCAGCAGCAAGGTAGGGAGATGGCTCTCAGCAAGCTCACCACTCCCTCCCAATGCAGGATCCCTTGTTCACACTTGAATGAGGGATCCCCAACCTCTCTGAGAGCTAACCCACAGCCCCTGAAGGGTTTGCCTGCCATGCTGTTTGTCCACTGCTGGGTTAATACCAGTGGCGCCAGGTTGAGACCTCAAGTGGACTATTAACTGAGCTGGGGACAGGCACTGTCCTGTTATCTTTGTGTCTCATTAAAGACCTTTCTACCATCACACTCACGACAGGTGAAAGATTAAAATTTCATGCTATGAGTCTGATTGCTAACTGGAGTGTTAAGTTTAAGGAAATCAAAACAAACTTTAAATTAAGAGATCAGTGAAATGCCATCTAATAACACAATGCAAGTGCCTATTCCATAAAAAAAAATACATTCAAAGAATCAGAACTAGAAAAATGTGTGTTCACTGAGAATTTGAATTAATTTAATAATTTCATATAATGATGTATGGTAACACAGCTCACTCATTTCTATTTAAAATCTACTCCAATGAAGGTAATATAACCAGAAAGGAATGTATCAACTTATACCAGATATCAGACCAGAAAGCGAATGGCTAAAATAACCAGTGGGTTGAGGAGAATTGATCTTAAACAGTGAGTTGTCAGGATCTGGAATGCATCACGTGAAAATCACATTCAATGGGAACTTTCAAAATGGAATTCAATAAATATTTGAAAATGAAAAATTTACAATGCTACAAGGAAAGAACAGGACAGTGGACTAAATAGTTTGCTGTTTCTAAGAATCAACACAGGTACTTAAGACTAAGTGACTACCTTCTGTTCCTTAAGACAGTTACTCAGTTTATAAAACAGGTATTAAAATGCCATTAACTACAGCAGGTCAGTCTACATAGAAAGAGATCAATGATTCTGATAGGACACTTAATTTGAAAGTAGACAAAGCTATTGTGAGGCTTGGTATCACCAATATTTCAAGTGCTTATTGACCTGCCACGTATCCTGGATAATCTTTCTATTGTATTTCAGATTTCTAGCATTTAGTTAACTTTTTTATCTATAATTTAAGGTGGCCATCTATACAAGGCAGTCCAAAAGCACAAACCATCATCTGTTCATGAAAGCCCATTTTGTGTTATTGCCATAGTAATGTCTCAAGATTGATCCTAGAAATATATGAAACCTATATATATCCATGTATACACATGCACTATATATTGTGCCCCTGCCTGTTGCTTTAAATGAAAGAATAGTTTTGTCAAATTATTCTTTTTTACTGAAGCAAGTTTTTGAGTGCAGATACCTCCATTAAAAAACCATATCACCTCCTACATTATAAGATAAACTGAACAGACTTTGGAACTCTTTGCTCTCTCTTAATGGATCTCCTGGAAATTTATCTTGAATTTCTGTTTTTTTAAAGGCCTATGCTTTATATTATAAATCATTGCTCACACCTAATCCTTCTAAATATAATACAAAACAGATTTCCTTCAACAATGTTCAATCTATGAAGCACATCTGCAACACATTTTATTTGAAACCAAAATCTGACCATAGTATTAAAGCATTGGAATACATTGAAATCCTATGTAAAGTAGATTGCTTTTTAATCTCATCATTGAGTGAGCTCACTTATTGAAAGACTCAGATCTGTACTAAGGACTGAGAAGTTGTATCCAATGTTTGTTTCTAATGGTGCTGTACAGAGGCCCAGATGTTTCAACACCAAGCAAAGCATCTCCACCATGGTGAAAATACCGAAAGACTTCAGCAATCGCAAACTCAGCAGCTCTTATTTTTACATGGACAAAGTATAGGTGGTTAGTAGTTCATGCATGCACATACCCTAGAGACAGCTGGACAATCGAATGACCAACTACCTCCATTGAAATCAAATGTTGGAGCCTCTGAAGTGTAAAACCTGGAATGTGGAGGTTAGACCAGGCAAGACAGGTCTTTTCTCAGTTTATTCCTTTCAGATAGCATGAGTATTCATTTGGAGAGGTAAGTTACCTCTTGAATCTGCATGCAGGGCATCTTTGTGAGATTTAAGGCATGCTTCGGTGGAGGTAAACTTTAAGTACATTTGCCAACTTCAAGTACATTTAAGTTGTCATTGGACAAACATATGGACGTACATGGAATAGTGTAGGTTAGATGGGCTTCAGATTGGTATGACAGGTCGGTGCAACATTGAGGGCCGAAGGGCCTGTACTGTGCTGTAATGTTCTATGTTCTATGTTCTATGTTCTATGTTCGATGGAGGTAATTTTGGAGTACTGCCAAGTTAGGATGATGTGTGGCTTTAAGGGGTACTTGCAGGTGGTGGTGCTTCTGCTGTTGCTGCCCTTATAGGTGGTAGCAGTCATGGGTTTTGAAGGTGGAAGCCTTGGTGAGTTACTATAATGTATCTTGTACATGATACATACTGTTGCGACTATGCATGGCAATGGAAGGAGTGAATGTTGAAGATGGTGGATGGGGTACTAGGCGAGTGGAGAGTATTCTATCATATTCCTGATTTGTGCCTTGTAAATGCAAACAGATATTAGGCAGTTGGAGGTTACATCCTCACCACAGAATACCTAGCCTTTGTCCTGCTCTTGTAGCTACAGTATTTACTCAGTTTCTGGGTAATGGTGGCCCAGGCTGTTGGGAGATGGGGATTCAATGGTGCTATTGAATGTCAAGAGGAGATGGTTAGATTCTCTTTTGTTGGAGTTCTCTCTTGTTCTCATTGCCTGACATTTTGTGATGCAAATGTTACTTGATACTTTTCAACCCAAGCCTGCATACTGTTTGTCTTGGCATTGCTGCATATGGGCATGGCCTGAATGATCCTAAACATTGTGAAATCATCAGTGACCTTCCCCACTTCTGATCTTGTGATGGAGGAAAGATCAATGATGAAGATGGTTAGGCTTAGGACACTATCCTGAGAACCCCTATAATGACTTCCTTGGACAGTGACAATTCACCTCCAATAACCACAGACATCTTCCTTTATACTGGGCATAACTCCAGCCATTGGAGTGTGTTGCCTTGATTCTCACTGACTCCAAAAAGAACCAGAAAACCTGCCTACTAAGAACTGCCAGCCAATCAGAAGTCAGTTGCTTTCTCCTTAGCAATGCCACAGAAAAGGCCCCAGATAGAATATGCAGCGGAGTCCCAGGATGTTGGAGTTACAGAGGTCATAGGGGAATAAAAGGCAGTTGGTGGGATGCGCAAGATGCTTTTGCAGAGTGGGGATCAATGACAGCGTGGGGCAGGGAGGTCAAGGCAAGGGCAAGAATGTCTTTGATCAATGGAGTTCCCCTCCACCACCAAAGTGGCAAGCTGACCACACAATATCAGTTAAAATACACACTGCAATGGCAAGGCAGCAGCATTCTGATATGTCCCAACCCATCTAATTAAGCACTCTTCCCATATCCAAGTTCAACAAGCAAGAGTAAAAGATTTCACCCTATGTTGGGTTAGCATAATGTTAGATGATTCCTTCTATTATTTTATATAGAGGTCAAAGGATCATTCTCCAGGGCCAACATTCTGACAGAAGTGAGAGAAGGAGAACAGCATGTATGGCAATTGAAGGGTCAGACTGCTAAACCTAAACTGGGACTAGTTGTTGATAATTTTCCATGTAATTTGGTTGCTGTTAGTCTGATAATAATCCAGTCAAAAGTGTGTATATAAATTCTGCTCTGCCCTCCTAACCTTGAGAATTCAGCAGTGATTTAATCAACATCCTTCGACAGCTTCATATGACCTGCCACAATTGTAAACTATTTCAATTGAACTCCAAACTCTGTTCAATTTAACTTCAATTTAACTTCAATGCTATCATGTATGAACAGTTTAAATGTGGACTATTCCACACCTCATAACAAAGCTTTGAAATTGTTTTAGGTGGAATGATGTTCTGAAATTCCAGAGTGTATCTTTCCTATTTTGTTTACAGTGAGGTGTTTCCATTTTAAGTACCGAATATTGTTCTCTATAAAAATGATAGCAAAGTAAAGATTTCTACATCCACCCCTCCCTAATTCTATGAACAAAAAGATTGCAATCTTTACTTTCTCTTTAGGAGCAGAAGTGCTTCTGCAAATTCAATACATTTATCAGATAAGGCTGCATATTTTGATGTTTGTTTTTGCATATTGTGAATCAGGGTGAACGTTTACGCTGGGGTCTCAAGAATGGCAGTTTTTGTTCAGTGCCACACCCAGGAAAGGTGATAACTGAAACTTTCATTTTGGTGGTTGACGGCTAGGTAACTGCAAACTCCACTAACTTAGTCACACCCCTGTTTTTATAGCTAATATTCAAATTAAATTGGTTATGAGCCCACATGTATTCGAAGACAGAATCAGTTTTTGATAACACATTTTATTTGCATCTCTTGCTGTTATCCACATAACGAATCTCTGTCATTAATTTCTCTTGTCATGTGCACTTAGGCTGCACAAAACTCAGGGTGCTATTATGAATGCAGATAGCATAATTATGAACTTTCCTTCTGTGGCACCTTTGCTGTTATAAATATGCTGTCCTGAGTTAATCTGTAACGCTATTTGCTTTTTACAATATTATGTTTAATAGGGAATAAACAAGTGGAGTTGTTAAGATTTTGGAGAGGGACACTTAAATGCACTTTAAAAAAAAAATTATTCAGTGACAAAAGAACTAAGACTAACATATATAAAGTATAGCCGAAAGTGAGGATGCTGGAGATTAGAGTCTAGATTAGACTGGTTTTGGGAAAGCACAGTAGGTCAAGGGAGCAGGAAATTGATGTTTCGGGAGATTTCTCCACCCCGGAGGCTCCCTGACTCATTCCTGATGAAGGGCTTTTGCCCAAAACGTCGATTTTACTGCTCCTCGGATGCTGCCTGACCTCCTGTGCTTTTCCAGCACCACTCTAAACTTGATATATAAAGTATACACAAGTACATTCTTCAACTGGTTGGAATTCTAAAGATGAGAGAGTTGCCCTTTACAAACATGACAGTGCTTTTGAATCTGGGTGATTTACATTGAAGAAATCAAATTAGCAACACACTACTTTGCATGTTACACCTTGTTACCAAAAATGTTCTCAGGGCTTCTGTTCTACTTCTGTTGCAGCGTTGGTGGAGATTTGTGAAAAACAAACCTTGTTTGCATGTGATCTGATAGGCTGAAATGGTGGTGCCCCCCACCCCCAAAGTAATTTGGCTCATCATCTCTGTATTTATCAGATATTATTGTTGGACACAGGCTTATGATTGAGACCATAGGGTTGGAAGGGTTTTTCTTTGCCATTGATAGCAGCATCCTAAATGGCTGAGTAAAGAAAATATTTACAGCTCACTACAGATAGAGAGTAGACAAAATCTTCCCTCAAATGGAAGAGTTATGCAAAATCTAATTCTGTACAGCAGTGATTCTCAGCCAAGGATTCATTCTCTCTGCTGTCTGTGAGAAGGTTTCAAGATGTCTGCCAGAAGTAATTATATAATATAGATCCACCTTGTAAAAGGAAAATGCTATCCGCAATCTCAAATTCAGGCTTATTGTCATTTTCTCTCTACTTGGCTATTGGAAGTGTCTGTTATGAACAATGTATCAAACTGCTCTACTTCTCTGAGGCGTCTTTCTCCAACTACCAGAAATATCCACAGTGAAAATTTTCTGATTTTGTTTTGATACTCAAACAGAAACCTTTCCCTTGCTGCATTTACTGTTTCCAATAAGTCCATCAAGGCCCACACACGTCCGCTTTTAAAAGTGGGTAAATGTTGAACTAGTATCCCATCTGAGACTTGTTTTTCACATATGTGCATTTCCATCCACCATTTTCTTCAGGAGATAAATGTGCCCATTCACCATTTTCATGATTCAGTCAGCTCGGTGCAAGTAACATTTTCACATTTCTCAGGCTGCCCTGTAACTGTAAGACACTCTCACATTGAGTGAAACCGGCAGCATTGTATTTCTTAGGGACTTTTGTAATAAGCCATCACATTTGAGTCTGAACTCTGGGTTTTTCAATCAGTTAGAGCAGGCGGGCATGATAGTGTTCTAATTAAGTCTGTTTCAGCTTCAGTATCTAATTGTGTTCCTGTAAGATACAATTGCTCAGTAATTGAACAAATCCCACTTTGGTACTATCACAAGACTGTCCTGGTGATATCTCTAGGCTCCATCAGTAAAACATCCTGAGTCAAACTCCAATAAAAATGCCTTCAGTATCAGTTAGAAGAGTAATATCAATTAGGATTCGCACTCCTGATTGCTATTCAGTGACCCCTGCTGGAAAGTCAATTTGTGTAGACATTACTTGGAGCAGGATCGTGTTGACTAAGAAGCAATTGAACATTAGTGCTTCCTCCACAGCACCAATATTATTGGTCCGACTTAAGTACACTCTTTTCACCATTTTCTTCAATGACAACTGAATACCAAGTCTGGAAGCACATTGACCATGACATATGCATATTTTGTTGACTATGACTCTACAAGTTAAACAAAAGTAATAAAGATATTTATTTGTAAATTAAATTTTATCCAGAGGATCCATGATTTTTTTATACCATGAGAGGTTGAGTGTGTGGCTGCATGGTGGCTCAGTCGTCAGCATTGCTGTCTCACAGCGCCACTGACCTGGGTTCGATTCCACCCTTGGGCGACCGTCTGTGTGGAATTTGCATTTTCTCTCTGTGTCTGCATGGGTTTCCTCCAGGAGCTCCTGTTTCGTCCCACAGTCCAAAAAATATGTAGGTTACGTGGATTAGCCATGTTAAATTGCCCACTGTGTGTCGGCTAGGTGAATTAGTCGTGGGGAATGCAGGGTTACAGGGATGGGGGTGGGGATGCTCTTCAAAAGGTTGGTGTGGACTCAATGTGCTGAATAGCCTGCTTCCACACTGTAGGGATTCAAGGAAATGAAAATTCAGAAGCATAAAATTTGAAAACTCTACTGTACAAGGCTAACACGAGCTTACTTCCAACAAGGTGTTTTATCTGATGCAGCAGTGCTTATATTATCTCCCAAAACAAAAACTGAGTGGAGATATTGTAGTATCGAACATACATTTATTACAGCTAATTATTATGTACAAAATTACATTCACAGACACATTAAGCTATCTTGAATATTGGACTACATTTAAGCAGCATGCTCTGAGTAGCATGTCATGCTTCAAAAGATCCTGGGTTAAGAGAGCATATGAGACCTTTATGCCCTCAGGTTCCATGCTGTGATACAGTAATGATAATATGTGCATGTCTTTTAAAGGTATGCTTATGTACTAACCAGGAGACATAACCCAACAAGGACAGTTTGGATAGTTGTGATTTACAGTGGATTTAAGGCTCATTTTCCTTTATTATACTGAGAAGCTGCTGCAATTTCACAATTGCCAAGATGATAAATTGAGACCTGTTTGGTTGGAATTCTTATGTCACATGATATTAATCAAAAAAAAGGCAGTGATTTGCCAGCCAATATTTAGAACTAACTTGTTAGCTCAAAGCATGGTGATATGCCTGCCAAAATAAATCTTTTGCTTCAGAAACCATATGAAGCTTCATGAAAATTAACAATACTATAGAGTCATAGAGATGTACAGCACGGAAACAGACCCTTCAGTCCAACTCGTCCATGCTAACCAGATATGCTAACCTAATGTGGCCCCATTTGCCAGCACTCAGCCCATATCCCTCTAAGCTGAAAATGTGTTGCTGAAAAAGCGCAGCAAGTCAGGCAGCATCCAAGGAACAGGAGAATCGATGTTTCGGGCATAAGCCCTTCTTCAAGGTTTATGCCCGAAACGTCGATTCTCCTGCTCCTTGGATGCTGCCTGACCTGCTGCGCTTTTCCAGCAACACATTTTCAGCTCTGATCTCCAGCATCTGCAGTCCTCACTTTCTCCTCCCATATCCCTCTAAATCCTTCCTATTCATATACCAATCCAGATGCCTTTTAAGTGCTGTAATTGTACCAGCCTCCACCACTTCCTCTGGCTGCTCATTCTATTCATGCACCACCCTCTGCATGAAAGGTTTCCCCTTAGGTCTCTTTTTTATCTTTCCCCTCTCACCCTGAACCTCTGCCCTCTAGTCTGGACTCCCAGACCTCAGTGAAAAGACGTTGTCTGTTTATCCTATCCATGCCCCTCATGATTTTATAAACTTCTATTAGGTCACCCCTCAGCCTCCAACGGTCCAGGGAAAACAACCCCAGCCTATTTAACCTTTCCCTATAGTTCATATCCTCCAACCCTGGCAACATCCTTTTAATCTTTTCTGAACCCTTTCAAGTTTCACAACATTCTTCCGATAGGAAGGAGACCAGAATTGCATGGAAAATTCCAAAAGTGGACTAACCAATGTACTGTACAACTGCGGCATGACTGCCCAACCCCTATACTCAATGCTCTGTCCAATAAAGGAAAGCATACCAAATGTCTTCTTTGCTACCCTATCTACCTGCAACTTTACTTTCAAGGAACTATGAACCTGCACTCCAAGGTGTCTTTGTTCAGCAACACTCCCTGGGACCTTACCATTAAGTGTATAAGCCCTGCTCAGATTTGCTTTTCCAAAATGCAGCACCTCGCATTTATCTAAATTAAACTCCATCAGCCACTCCTCAGCCCATTGGCCCATCTGATCAAGCTCTCTGTTGTAATCTGAAATAACCTTCCTCGCTGTCCACTGCACCTCCAATTTTGGTGTCATCTGCAAACTTAATTATTGGATAATTTAACTATGTATTTATGCTAGGGTCAAAGAGAACATTTAATAATTTATTAATTATAGTTATAAACATTACATAGAATAGAATCCCTACAGTATGGAAATAGTGCTTCAACCCAACAAATCCACACCGACTCCCCCAAAGAGCGTCCCTCCCAGACACACTTCCCTACGACCAATGCACGCAACCCACACATCCCAGAACACCATGGGCAATTCACCTAACTTGCACATCTAAGGATTGTGAGAGGAAACCAATGCAGACAGAGGGAGAATGTACAAACTCCACAAACAGTCACCTGAGGCCAGAATCAAACCCAGGTCCCTGGTACTGTGAGACAGCAGTGCTAACCACGAGCCACTGTACTGTACATTTTTTGCTATTGCTCTTTGTTCTTAAAGTTACCAATTGATGCCAGATTGTAGCTTCACTGGTGCCACTCACCTCTATCACTTTGTCAAATGGAATGTCTTGTATGTGCGATCTGAGATGATAAGTGTTAGCAGGCTATTTAACTCTCGACAAAATCACAGTGGAGCCTGATCCTGCCCTCAAACCTGCATCCTTGTAAAAGGAGACCCCGGATAGTATTGTTCAAATGATGCCAGGGTGATGTGAGAAAAAAAACTTTTTCTCATAGCAAGTAGTTCAAGTATGGAATACACATCCTGGAAATGTGCTGGAGACAGGAGCAATTGAGAAATTTAAGTGGGCCTTTGGATGCTTATTTGAATAGAAATGGTGTGTAGTGGTGTGGAGAAAAGGCAGGAGATTGGCTCTCATTAATAGAATCTGTGCAGATACTTTGTGTTGAATAGCGTCCTTCTGCAACTCTGTGACAGTGATTCTGTTATCACTTAAGTCACCAGTCATTTATTTTAGTCGCCTAGTCTCAGGATTCCCACAGTCACTTATATTATGCTAATTCCTCTAACTAAAACATATCAGAAATTAATGACTATTTAATGATTGTACAACAATAGAAATTTAGTTTTCAGTAGGTGCTTGTCCTGTCTGGTCATTGTATGGACTCATTATTAGATAAATAACATTTAAATGTTATTTGCTTATAGATAAATTATCACAATGACCTTCTGCTTCCAGTGCTTGTCATTTTTCTTACGTAGGAAGATGAATTATAAACAGTTAGGCTATAGTTTTGATAGTGGTACAAAATAGTATGTAGAATGGTTTGAAATATGTCATTTACTGAAGGTCATTTTGTAACACATATTTCTAATAAATATTTAGCTGCCTGTTCTTGTAAAATAAGTCTTGCATTGTGTGTTGTTACAGAGACAACCATGAAGTACCATGGTAACTGACTAATATACTGCAAGAATTATTGGGTTAGGATGTAGATTCATGCCTTTGTTTTTTTAATTGGCTATTTATTTCAACTGCAGGAGATTAAATAAAATGAAAAGGAAATTAAAGTAAGCCAGTGATCAGAAGATAACATTTATGAATAACAGAAGCTCTGCCAGTCTTAGGCAGTGATCTAGTTATCCAATCAATTCTTTTGGAGAAGGAAGATAGCACCAGAGGACTCAAAGTAGGGGTAAAAAGGAAGTGAGATAGCCTATTGATTAAATTAAGATGTATTATTATTTAGTTAAGTATTGATCAAATCTCCACTTGAATGTTGTAAACTGTTCTGCTTATTGAATCACATGTATGTTTACCTTTACATTGGCAGACATATGCAACAAGGATAATTCTAGGTATGCAGAATTTATTCACATTTCGAAAGTTAGTTTTGCTTTCTTTACAAACAATGAATTACAGTATGATCCTACTGTGGGTTTGAAAAGAATTGAGAAAATTGATCAATGTAAATTAATAACTTTTGTCAAAGATTTGAATACCAGGATTGCAGATATAAAACGAAAATATGATGAGTAAGACAGGCTGCCATGTGGAAAATTTTTATTCAATTGGCAAAATAGCTGGAAATTTAGTAAATAGTCATGGTAATTAGGTCAGAGAGATGAGACAATTGCATGTATTCCAAAAAAAGAGGGAATTGAGAGGTATAGTGGAAGGGTAAGTGGAACTGGAAAAGAAGGGCAGGGTTATTAACTTAATTACTTTACTATGTTGTTGATATTTACCTTTATAAGTATTGTGGAAAAGGGAAAACTGGCATATTGTGCTGTAAATTGTTACAACAGCAATCGTTAGAGAAACTCAGCATGTCTGGCAGCAGTTGAGTTGAAAAATGGGGTTAATCATTTGAGTTTCATGACTCTTCTTCAGTATTTGAGCCTGAATTTTCTCTCTTAAGTTGGGAGCGCAGAGATGGAACATTTCCTAGCTCCACAATCCTGAGCCAGGAAAAATAAGCTGCAGAAAGTAGCATTTTCATTCTGAATTGATGGAGCTCCTTTGGAGGCAGACTGGGCATACCAAGCATTAGAGTTGAGACTGCAAATGTGGGCTGGTCACAAAGTTTATCTAGGTAAAAACAAGGGCTGCAGATGCTGGAAACCAGATTCTAGACTAGTGTGGTGGTGGAAAAGCACAGCAGTTCAGGCAGCATCTGAGGAGAAGGAAAATCGATGTTTGCCCGAAATGTCGATTTTCCTGCTCCTCAGATGCTGCCTGAACTGCTGTGCTTTTCCACCACCACTCCAGTCCACAAAGTTTATCTCCATTGTATTGGCACTGTGCAGCAATTTAACAATAAAATTAATTTAAGGTGTCCTGGCGCCACATCCACAGAGGTACTTCATCTTGGTTCCTCAGATTAAATTTACTGAAACTGGCATGGACCTGGTCTGCATTGCACACTCTGTATTACAGACAGTGCAGATGCCAAGATCAGATTTAAATGGAAACAACTAGCCTATTCTCTGGGAACCAGGTAGGAAAGCCCTGGACTTAGAGAAATCTGCCATGTGATTGTTGGATGCGGCATATATTGGGTCAGACCTTGAGTTCTCGAGGATTAACCACATTTTTTTGTCAGGACGGAGAGTCTCTTTGTTTTGTGGTCATCTGGGGCCGAGAGTACCACGTGCAGTTCTGGTCAGCATATTATAAGAATTGAGAGCAGAGAAGCACAGGAGAGGATGTGAGAACATTTATAGGGATGATACCCAAATTGTGTGAGGGAAGTATAGATAGACCAAGACACTTTCGAAAACATGAAAGTTGTGATATGACTTACCAGAAGACTTTTAAAACAGGAATGATTTTCATGGTGTGGGTGCAGATAAAATGTTTCTTGTAGGAACAATCATAACTGAGCCAGTATAAGATGGTCACTAAGAAAGCCAATAGAGAATTTTAGAAATAATGCCTTGACTGAAAGAGTAGAAAGAATGTGGACTCACTACCATGGGGAGAGGTTCAAGTTAATAGTGTAGATGCATTTAAGGTTGTGATAGACAAGGAAGGAATATCATGTTATGGTGATAAATTCACATTGGGAAAGATGGGAAGAGACTTGAGTACAGCATAAACACTGCCATAGACTGGTTAAACCAAATGGCTTTTTTCAGTGTCACGTCTCCTATGTAATTTTATGTATCTGGTAGACTTGCTATGGGTGTCTTAACACTGAAAATAAAAATTTTGCTTTGTTGCAGTAGATGGTGCTTTTCTGAGAGTGGGATTAAAGGGAAAAAAAAGGATACAAAATAAAAGCTAAGTCATGCTGCACCCTGAATTGTCACTCAAAGTCTAGCCCAAGCTGATGAGATGGAAGTCGTTCTTTCTGCTAGTACAAAATAGTGGTTCAATATAAAATAATATGGCATTGTAACTTCAGTTAAAAAGACTTGTGAGTGCTTTGGCAGAGTAATATAAATAGAAGTTGCCTCACTTCCAAACAATGATATCAGTGACTGTAAAATTCAACATTGCAAAAATCCTAGAGAGGAAAAGAAATATCCGACTTACTACTGAAAGAGACCTCTAAATTAAACATGAGAAAGCACCTTTTCGAGGAATTTGGGAAAATATTGATTACCTTTACTGAACTGATAGTAACACAATATTCTTGAAGGATTCAGAATCCTATAGAATGTATGTCAACAAATTTGGTATGTTGAAACTTTTTGGCCAGGAATGATTTCATTTGTGCTGTTCCTTGTGAATGTATTGAAATTACTCCTTTTGACATGGAAATGAGCAGATGATAACTTCTTAATGCTTTAAATAGATTGCTGGTTTAACACCTTGGTTAACTTCTTGCTATTATAATTTACCACACGCTTGTCAATAATTGATAAGAACCTGAATGAGGACAGACATCTAACCACTACCTCAATGACTTAAGTTTGATTTTATATATTACATGAAACACTAAAGACAGGGGTGGCATTTGATATCATTAGCAACAATTTTTGGAATTTTTGACAAGGGAGGCTGTAGTGTAGAATATCATCTCAGAATGTTATTTTGTTTAGTAAGTTTTAATGCTCGCAGCTTCTTCATTATAAAATCCTTCATTTGTTCCAGACTGATGAAATCTTTAACTGCTCAGGACTATCCATGTAACATGCATCAAAATTCCCATGAAAGTAGAGTTCAAACATTGTACTAGAAAGGATTAATTGCCTTAATGATTTGCTAAGGGAATTTAGTTTGAATAAGAATTGATTTCATTCATTTTGGGACAATTTGAACTGAGCCAATTTACCACAATAACTCCATTCTGGTCACAAACATATGCTTTCCTCATGGAGGCCATGGATATTTTGCCTGATGGCTGGAGAGCCAGTGAAATGGCTTGTTGCCTGGTTGATGGAAGAGCCTCCCTCGGACTGTTAACTGGATAAGATGGCAGACCTTTCCGACATCACAGATGCCAAAAGTAGAAATCCTGCCCAGCAAGAGATGCCAGCCAAATCAGAGGCTAATCACTGTTCTGAAGGGCCATGACATCTGGAAAATGGTGGCTGTAACCGGATGACATCCTTCCAAGGGGTACGAACATCATTCAATCACAAGCCACAGAGGTCTGATGGCAATAAAAGGGGTCAACAGCAAGAGCAGAGGTGTTTTTCAGTTTAACACTGCTTCCTGCTGCTGTGTCCATCACTCAGGTGCTGAGAATAAACCCCCCTGACTGAAAATGGGGTGGGGGGGGAGAGCATTAAATTCCATCCATGGTAATGCCCCTTTTCAAATATAATTCTCGTATAATGGTGTAGACTTAGTGCAGGCTGTCACAGACGGGTTTCATTTCATTCTGAATCAGTATTCAAAATTCCCCAGGTCCAACAGGGACCATTGGACCTTATTTAGAAACCCTAGGCTGAGAGTGCTAAACCCTATTTCAGCACATTCGTTATCAATTCACCTGAAGCCTTGTAACTCAGCACAAATGAAAATTCAGACCACCAGACTAATATTGCAAATTTACTCACTCAGAGAATTTGGAATCTGATTAAAATGTGAAACTTTCTAAAATGGCGCATTGATTATTTATCAGATATCTGCCACCATCCTCTGAACTGTTATGTGTTCTGATCTTGTATAATGCAGAAATAGCAGCTTTTATAGGTCTACAGAAAGAAGGCGAGCTTGTTTTTAAATCATTTCCTTTTAATTTATTGTCTTACTTTAGAAGTCATTACCAATCTCTGATTACCTATACAGCATTATCTATTTTCCCTCTGCACACATTGCAGACTAAAATATGTTGTATATAAAGCGCATATACATCATTGCAGGGAGCAACATTCCATTTTTAGCAATAGGATTTTGAGATGTGGATGATTAGTTAGGAATAGTGAACTGGTTAAGTAGAACTCTAAAGGACATGTGCATCATTTGAGAGACATAGGATCCAAGTCTGAAGCCCATCTCCATAAAAGTAATTGTACTGACATTTTCCAATATATTTTCAATATATATTCCAATATATATGAGAGGAATTGAAAAGAATGAGATGATCTCCATGCTCCTTGAGCAACAGGAGGAATTTTCATATTGAGGGTTGAAGCTGCAATGGAATTGCTTATTTCCAATATTGTTAATGAAGTAAAACTTTACAGGAAATTAAATTCTTCACACATTGTGAATTAATTTCTTTATGCCAAACAAGTTGAAATCTCCCAGTGCAACCTCCAATGACCCTACAAACTCCAATTATCTGACAGAGTAACAAATAATAGAACTGAGTTCAAATCAGTCCTCAAAACTCCACTTTACAACAGGGCACACTGGATAACAATTGGGAATGGCAAATCTTGCTGCTTTCTAAGACTTTTCTTTGCTGTTGCAAGTCATCATCACAACAGTATATGCTGTTAAAATTATTCCATTATTATATTGCTGACACATGACCAATTTTTTGAGAATGCAAAAATTGAAGATGTATTAGTAGCGCAGGAGAAAAATATTACATCAAAATCCAATGGATAATTTTTAAAAAACTTGTAATAACAATTGTGGGACAATAATCTCCATTGAATAATTCTCTTTGAGCAGGTTAGGTTGCCAATGTATCTTTTTGCATGGGCCAAGTTATGCAAGGGAAGCTAGAATTGTAAAATGCATGCTTTATTGATCTTTTTGATCTTAACCTAACTCTAACAACATATAGTATGAATGCATACAGATCCTTGTTTCATCCTTGACCCTGTCAGTTGAAAAAAAATTCACTTGCATAAGCAATGAGGTCACATTAATTGAGGGTGGACTCACAATTGCTTGGTAAATTCCTGAACTATTTGTGCTGTGAAGTACAAACTGTTTTTTTTTTGCCATGCTAGTTTTTTCCTTTTTTTACATGACAGTCAGTCTTGTAAGGGCCTACCTGTTTTTTCTATCCTATAAAGTCTTCAAAACAGTTTATAAAAATGAGAATAAATAAGCAAAATAAACTATTTTGAACAAAATGGTTTCAAAGTCCAAAGTAAACTGCAACCTTAGAACTTCTATTTTAAGATTGAAATCCACATTATGGGATTTATACATAGTACTCTATTCCTGAATTAATACCAGGAGCCCTACATTTATTCCTGGCATTGACAATTCATTGTTGAAGAATTTGGTGCTGGAAAAGCACAGCAGGTCAGGAAGCATCTGAGGAGCAGGAAAATTAACGTTTCGAGAATAAGCCCTTCTTCAGGAATGAGCTTCGAGCATAAACCCTTATGCTCGAAACGTCGATTCTCCTGCTCCTTGCATGCTGCCTGATCAGCTGTGCTTTTCCAGCATCATACTCTTCGACTCTGATCTCCAGCATCTGCAGTCCTCACTTCCTCCCAATTAACAATTCATTCCCAGTATTCATTCCTGGAGACAGAATCAGACATGCCCAATACATGAAGTATGAACATGCCAGACTCTCATTTCCAGTCATTCTGATACAAATGTTCCTGGCAGTCACTATAAATTATAACCAGGTCATCCTGTACCAGTCCAAACCAAAGTAATATACATATCAAAGTTCCCAATTCACATAAATACCAACAGAAACAGAGTTAATTTACAAACCAAAATTAGAGATGATTATATTCCAAACAGTCATGAGTTTGCTTCAATCCCAGAACATTATCCCTATCAATAATGAATGGCTTTTCCAGCTACATTAATGCCCTATTCAGACTCATATTTCACCTACAGAATTGAAAGGCCCAGATTTTTGCCATGGTGGAAGTTGAGAAAGCTGGAAGACATTGAGAATCCTGCCCTCAGTTGAGGATTTGGGGTGCTCGCTATTATGGGTGTCTCCATAGGCTGCCTCCACTGAAATCAGATTTTGGAGTTCTCTGGAGTATGGAACCTGGAATTTAGAGATGAGATCAGTGAAAACCCATTGTGTTCACAGTTCATTTCTTTTGGATAGTCAGGGTTGTCTTTTGGAGAGGTAAAGTACCCTTTGGATTTGGTTCAGGGACACCTTTGGTGGAGTTACATTGCTTTCTGGTAGACCTAAGTTGTTGTTTAGTGGAACTAAGGCACCCTTTGTGATTATGAAACTGGCATGCTGGTCTGTAAAGAGTGCAGAAAATCAATGCATTTATTTATTTGTGGGGTGTGGGCATTGCTGGCTAGGCCAGCATTTACTTCCCATCCCATATTGCCCTGGAGAAGGTGATAGTGAGTTGCCATCTTATTTCTGTAGTCCTTGTCGTGTACAAAAACCCACTGTGCTGTTGGGAAGAGACATCCAAGTTTTTGATCCAGAGGTTGTGTAGAAACACTGAGTTGGTGCCAAGTCCAGATAGTGTATGGCTTAGAGGGAAATGTACAAGAGGTTGGATTTGCATGCTCCAGCTGCAATTGTCTTTCTAGACTGCAGAGATCACTGATTTGGTAAATGTTGATGTGAGAATCTTTCATGAATTGCTGCAGTGCATTGTGTAGATGGTAAGAGCTTAAAAATGTGTTGCTGGAAAAGCGCAACAGATCAGGCAGCATCAAAGGAACAGGAGAATTGACGTTTCGGGCATAAGCCCTTCTTCAGGAAGAAAGGCTTATACCCAAAACGTCGATTCTCCTGCTCCTTTGATGCTGCCTGACCTGTTGCGCTTTTCCAGCAATACATTTTTAAGCTCTGATCTCCAGCATCTGCAGTCCTCACTTTCTCCATTGTGTAGATGGTACTTGGTACTGCTACAGTGCAGTGGTGGTGCAGAAAATTAATGTTGAACATGGTGGGTGGGGCGACAATAAAACTGGTTGCTTTGGCCTGGATGGTGTCACAGTTCTTCAGTATTATTGGAGTTGCACCCATCCATCCAAGCGAATAATATTCCATCATTAGATTAGATTAGATTACTTACAGTGTGGAAACAGGCCCTTCGGCCCAACAAGTCCACACCGCCCCGCCAAAGCGTAACCCACCCATACCTCTACATTTACCCCTTACCTAACACTACGGGCAATTTAGCGTGGCCAATTCACGTGACCTGCACATCTTTGGACTGTGGGAGGAAACCGCAGCACCCGGAGGAAACGCATGCAGACACGGGGAGAACGTGCAAACTCCACACAGTCAGTTGCCTGAGGTGGGAATTGAACCCGGGTCTCTGGCGCAGTGAGGCAGCAGTGCTAACCACTGTGCCACCGTGCTGCCCAACTTGCCCTGGAGAAGGTGATAGTGAGTTGCCATCTTATTTCTGTAGTCCTTGTGGTGTACAAAAACCCACTGTGCTGTTGGGAAGTCCATACCCTCAAGGTTTAAAAGTCATATTGCTGACTTTTAAACCTTGAGGGTATGGACAGGTATTGGAAAGACAGAGGAGTTATGGAATTGTGGAATTCTTTGCCTCTGACTTGCTTTTATAGTCAAAGTAATTACTTGGCTTGTCCAGTTCAGATTCTGGTCAATGGTAACTCCCAGGATGTTGATCATGGGGAAATCAGCAATTGTGATGCCATTCAACGTGAAGACAGAAGTGGGGATGTTTGCTGATGATTGTACAATTTTTAGCACCATTTGCAACTTCTCAGATACTGGAGCAATCCTTGTTCATATACAGCAAGACCTGGTCAACACCGAGGTATCAGTTTTTAAGTGGCAAGCAATTTTCACGCCAGACAAGGGCCAAAAAATGAGCATCTCCAACAAGATAGTATTTAACAATAAACCCTTGATGTTGAATGGCATCACATCATAGAGGTACAAGGCGCCAAGAGGAAATAGGACGATGGGCATAAGGAGACTCAGGAGGCATGGGTGGGTGTGGATACAGTGTGAGAGCTTGAAATGGAGGGTATGGGGCAATGGGAGTGGGTACAATGCATAAAGTGGCACAGGCTGGCACAGATGTAGTATGGGAATTCAGGGATGAGAACAGGAACAAAGTTTTATCTCTTATTCTTAATTTTTAATGAAGAGCACAGTGCCAGAGTGCCCAGGCAGGCTTTTCCGCCTGTCCACCTTGGGGACCAGAGGCAACCTCTGTTCTTCTTAGAGCTCCTGGCCAGACTCTCAAACTAACTTGCCATTCCTCATCAGACAGAAAATGTGAAGTGTGGGCAGCCATTGTAAAACGTCAAGCTTGAGGAGCTGGGACCTCTCCTGCCTCTCTGAACTTAGAGCTAAAATTTGGTCCACTCTTTGCAAGTTCCAATGTGGGGATTTTCTAAGGCAAGAGTGGAGAAATTTACAGCCATCAGTTACAATAACAAATTCATATGGTTAGAACAACCAACACTAGGCAGCAAAGTTAAAGCATTATAACAGGATGTAGCTAATTGAAAGAAGAATAGGTTGTGCAAAGAAGCTGAAGTGTATAAGCCATTTTACTGCACATGTTTTAATTACTCCCCCATATTCAACCAATCCGGACAATTGTCTGAGAATGCAAACAGATTTAGGTCTACAGCCATTGCAAAAGTGCAACAGACAAGCTGCATGATATTCACTGTTAACTAGCAGGACATACATCCTTCTCCTGTGATGGCGTGCTTCCCTCCTCACAGTAAAATGCCTGTCGGATACATTCCCATTGGAACTAACAATGTTTACTCACTGTCTGGAACTGAGGAAAGACTTTGCAAATCTGACCTTTCTCTCAAAGACCCAAACATTTTTTTTGCAAGGAGAATGTGGAGAACAATACAGGAAAGGGAATAAGCTCATTAAAATGATCAAACAAGGCCAGTTCTCTTTAGGCAACTGAATCTCAGGGATCAAGACCACTCATATTTTTAAATCATTAATCATGTAGTGAGCTTAGTGTATGCCCAATCATTTAAAACCATTTAATATTTTGCAACAAACATCGCAAAACTAAGTTTTGTAACTAACGATGTATCAATGCCGTATGCATACATTTGGATATCAATTCTGATATATGCAATGAAGAAGAAAGAAAAATCAGCACAAAGAAGCTACAAACAAGAATTGCCATATTGACTATTCAGAAATGGAGTAATATTAAGGAATGTCAGGAAGGTTAGAGGTCTCTTCTATTTGAGATTGTGCAGGCATGACTTATCTCTGTGGTCTCACTTCCGCAGACATGTAACTTTCTTTTGTTCTACAAATCTACATGCACCAATCGCACCACAAGCCAAACCTTTCTTCGACCTGACTCTTGGATATTTCCTCTGTTCTTGGCCCTACGACTGGAAATTTAGCTTCAACCACCTTGGGCCTACTTTCTGTAATTCAATTTCCCTCCTCCTCTAATTCCCTCCTTGAAACCTATCTTAATGACCAGAGATTCAGTCATCCTCCATACCTTCCTTCCTTATTTTAACATGTCTTTTCCTCATGTCTTTGAAAAGGACTTTGAGATGGCTTTCTATATTAGAAACACCATAAACATACAAATTGCTGTTGGTTTTATGGGGTGCCTTAATAATGTAGCAAGACTAGAGAAAAGTCATTTAATTTGTTTATTTTTCTGTTCACAGACTGTACAACCTTCACCAATTGTACATAGTGTAGAACTATCACCTGATGAAGGAGCAACACTTGGAAAGCTAGTGTACTTCCAATTAAACCTGTTGGACTATAACCTGGTGTTGTGTGATTTTTAACTTTGTACACCCCAGTCCAACACCGGCATCTCCAAATCATAAACTGATTAGTAATAGGTCATTGATCCTCAATCAGCCTTTAGGGATAGAGATTATACCATAGGTGACATTTTTAGTAAGAACTTGTCAGCAAAGTTATGACTATTAAAATTACAGCATTGCATAGCTGAATAAATGCAACTGCAATTTTTATTCCCTTCATGGGACTATTCAGATTGCAATGTGAGTCAGACTTGATAGATAAACAATTTGAAAAACAATCCAATATCTTACTAATGAGAGTTAGGCAAATGAATGAATAACTTTGCATTTAAATTTCTGTAAAGATGTTCTTTTGTAAACTTATAATTAAATTGTTAGGAATCAGTTTTTAAGTGCATTTTTGACTTGTTGCAAAGCAAGAATTAACCAACGATATATCTTTAATCATTTTAACTGTAATCTGCATTTCTAATATTTCGAGCACGGTATGATTTTATTTTCAAAAAATTGGTGTCAGAAGAGATTCACAGTTAGTTTTGCAATATGAAAAAAATGACTTAATGACTTTATTTTTAGTGATATTGTGAATCAGTGAATTACATGACAAAATGTTTGTTATGATTTTTATCCCATGACTGAAGTTGCCCATGTTGGCAGCATGTTGGCACAGTGGTTAGCACTGTTGCCTCACAGTACCAGAGACCCGGGTTCAATTCCTGCCTCAGGTGACTGACTGTGTGGAGTTTGCACATTCTCCCCATGTCTGCGTGGGTTTTCTCCGGGTGCTCCGGTTTCCTCCCACAGTCCAAAAATGTGCAGATTAGGTCAACTGGCCATGCTAAATTGCCTGTAGTGTTAGGTGAAGGGGGAAATGTAGGGGAATGGGTGTGGGTGGGTTGCGCTTCGGCGGGTCGGTGTGAACTTGTTGAGCCGAAGGGCCACTTTCCACACTGTAAGTAATCTAAAAAAAAATTTAATCTAATGTTAGTTACTGACCTAAATGAATGGAATCAAACTATACGAAATTCATCATCAGATATTGTATATTTTACCTCTTTTGTTTTATCTCTTTAATTTCTTTTTCATTATGCCTTTACTCATGTTATGAGTTCAGGCAACTTCTAGACATGTCTAAACATTCTGTATAAACATGAAGGTGGGTGATGCCATAATCTTCATGTTCATGAGTAAGGTAAGGTCACCTTAATGGTAAGTCTTAGAGAGTGTTGCTGAACAAAGAGACCTTGGAGTGAAGGTTCATAACCCCTTGAAAGTGGAGTCACTGGTAGATAGGATAGTGAAGAAGGCGTTTGATATGCTTTCCTTTGTTGGTCAGAGTATTGAGTACAGGAGTTGGGAGGTCATGTTGCTGCTGTACAGGACATTGGTTAGGTCACTTTTGGAATATTGCGTGCAATTCTGCTCTCCTTCCTATCGGAAAGATGTTGTGAAACTTGAAAGGGTTCAGAAAACATTTACAAGGATGTTGGCAGGATGTCGGAGGATTTGAACTATAAGGAGAGTTTGAATAGGCTAAGGCTGTTTTCCCTGGAGTGTCGGAGGCTGAGGGTTGACCTTATAGAGATATATAAAATCATGTAGGGCATGGATAGGATAAATAGGCAAAGTCTTTTCTCAGGGGTTGGGCAGTCAAAAGCTAGAGGGCATAGGTTTAGGGTGAGGGGGAAAGATATAAAAAAGACCTAAGGGGCAACTTTTTCATGCAGAGGGTGGCACATGTATGAAATAAGCTGCCAGAGGAAGTGGTGGAGGCTGGTATGATTGCAACATTTAAAAAGCATCTGAATGGGTATATGAATAGAAAGGATTTGGAGGGATATGGACCGGGTGCTGGGAGGTGGGACTAGATTGGGTTGGAGTATCTGTTCAGCATGGACAAGTTGGAGTATTTCCATGTTGTACATCTCTATGACTCTATGAGGGAACAATTTGTTACAAAAGTGTCTCACATCTAGCTGAGAGAAAATTATCTCACAAAAGTTTCCTTGAAACTTATGGTATAGAGTGAAGAATGAGTTTTTTCTGACACTATTATAATTATTTGCAAACTCTTCTGAAATTTAACGTTTCAATCTTTTGCCTGTGCCTATATACCTATCACTGTCGATTTTCTACTCAAGAGTACTTTCTAAGAGAGACTGTTTAGAACAATTAGCAACTTGTGTAGAGCCCAATTCCTCTGGATGAATTCAGTAATAATTTGAAGGGTTCCATTTATATGAGGAAAAACAAGGGAAGTTTCTAATTATCTGGCCAGAAATCTCACTTTTCAACTATCCTTGGACATTTTGACAGAATCCAACTTGTTTACTGGATTATTTGTCTCAATCTTGTTGTTTTTTTGTCGAGGCCCCTAATTCTTTTCATTGCTATTTTGCTGTACACATCTTCCTTTCTCTACTGACTGGTTATTTTATAACAGGATTGCTGTCCAATGGTTAAACTTCAAGCAATGTGTGAGCAAAACATAAACTTGGATGAAAAATTATGTTGAACAATGGGTCATTTTTCTAATGTTATAGGAAGGATTCCGTTGTCTTGTTTTTGTGTAGAATGCCAGTGGAGTTATTGTTATGGAAGCATTCATTTTCTTTGTTCTTTCTCTTAGCAAATTTATTTTCTCTTGTGAAGATGAAATTGACTCCTTACTATGAGATATACCAACTCAACAAAGACTTGGTTTCAGCCATATGCATTTTCCCACATCTATTGCTCAGTTGCTCATTAAATAAAACTGCTAAAGCATGCAAACTAGGAAGATCCCAGTATTGATATTTGAGTTAGTTAATGCTGAGTTAGTTGGTCTCAGTCCTATCCAACTAACTACATTGAATAAATTTGTTGATGCATGGAGCGATCCCATGAGCCATTCTTTGAAAACATTGTTATGTAGAGAAACATAGTAGTCACTAGAACTCAACTGTTCTTGGAAAACAATTGTCTGAAAATGAATTATGAAAGCAAATGTGGTTAGATAGTTCAGTCATGAGGAATCAGTCATGTTGATGAATCCTTAGGGTAGAAAATAATCTCTGGGGACCAAGTTGATGTGATGTGCAAATCCTACGTCTAAACATATGTGTGCTGTTAAGAAGTGAAATCCCATGCCCCATTAGCATTTAACAGATGGGCTACCAATGCTATTACATCCCTGTCAATGCTACTTGCACTTCTCATTTGGCAACTTGCCCAATTGCAGCTCTGAGAATGAAGTGCCCTACATTATTGAAAAGCAGTCTGTATCCAAGGGACTTTGACTACTGAACTCCATATTCTGTTGTGGACATTTCAGACTTGCCTGAAATAGCTGGCATGAGGGGCCTCAGATTCTCAGTTTTTACATCTGGTGGGTGTAGTCAATCAGTGGTTGGAGATGATTGTTTTATTTGAGGTTAGAAAGATGGGAAGAGGAAAATCTCCAGATAGGTGACAAGACAAAGTGGAAGACTACTGCATATGGCACATTGTTATAATGCCACAAGTCCAATAACCTCAAATGGTGACCTTGAAGCAAAGGTATCTGGTAGTTTTTAGGTGAATCGCATTTTTATTACTTGCTCCCTGAGAGTGAGCTTAAATTCCTCCCCTCCCCAATCTAATTCCCTACGTTGCCATTTTCATTTTGCTCATTATTCCAAAGCTTCTACTACTTTTCCTGGTGATTCCAAGGGATCAGGGCAATCTTATGAAGGTTGTAGATGTTAATTGTGAATTTCAAAAGCTTGAGACTCTGCATTGCAGAATTCTTCCTAATGGTCAAAACTGAGGAACTCTGCTGAACAAAATTGATGGTATTTAGAGCATTGATGGATGCTTTAAAAATTAATTCATGGGATGTAGGTTGCACTGGGTTGGCCAACATTTATTGTTTGTCCTAATAGCTTATGAAATGAATGGTATGCTAGGCTGTTTCAGAGGGAATCTAAGAGTCAACCACATTGCTCTGTGTCTGGAGTCACATATAGGCCATACTGGGTATGATGACAGATTTCCTTCCCTGAAGGACATTTGCAAAACAGATGGTACTTATAATATTTAACAATGGTTAAATAGTTGCTATTAGACTAGCTATTACTTCCAGATTGTCCTTGAATTCAAATTTCATCTGTCATAGTGGGATTCAAATTCATTTTCTCAGAGAATGTAGTCTGGCACTCTGGACTATTGGTACAGTCACGTTGCTACTCCGCCTCACCTCCCCGACTCCAAATATAGCACACATTAGATTTTGAGTCTAGGCTCCTGACAGAAGGCATGATGCAGGAGAAGGCCTATCGCTCTCTCCTACTCATCCACTCAACTACCACTATCCCCTAACAACCAGACTAGTGCTTAATGTTCTGGATGAAACATTGGGAGTGTTGAGTTCTGGTTCAGGATGAAACCACTGTGAGGAAGCCAGGCACAGACCTGCATTATGTACCTGTTGTCATGTATTAAAGGAATGCAGTCAAAATAGATATACAGAGCATGTAAGGTGGTGTAGATGCAGCCCTGTGCTCAGGGACAGCCTATAATCATGGCATAACACCTCACCATCCCATTTTGCTTTGCTAACTCCATCTGAAAGGATAGGATATTGTTTCTCCTGGAGTGGAGAATATCAGGGATACCCCTGAGTCAACAGTGCACAGAATGTTGGCTGACACCACCCATAGCAGCTTGAAATTACCACGTGGCAGAGAAATTCAGAGCCACAGTGACAGTGACAGCCACAAGCAGTGCTGTCCATACCCTGGTTTGGGACTTGAGCTTGTGTTGCAACAGGTGACTTATCTCCGTGACCACTACCTTTGTGGACAAATACTCAGTTCATCAGTGAGGTTGACATATGATGTTTGGTTCATGGAAACCTCCAGCCTCCTGCAGCCGGACATCCTTCTCCCTCTTCATACAGCAAATACAGCTCTGCAGATTATTTCTTGTTGGTGCTGTTGTTCCTCATCTAGCAGCCTTAAGGGGGGAACCCAGCACAACACCAGGACAACAGCAATTGTGAAGAGTTATGATTGTAATAATAACGCGTGCCTTCATAAAGTAGATTGAATATGTGTTAAAGTTCCACCAAGTCAGCTAAAATCCTTCCAGCCTAAGATGACTGAACTAGGGACTTACCTTAACAGAGAGGACGATCCATTTAAATAATGGTTGTGAAGGCTGCATCCTGACTGCACCTTCCATGAATAACTAGGCAGGCTTAAGAACTAAAATGTCATGCAGTAGTTGGCCATGACTATGCTGTCCTAATTTGCATGTTCAAGACTGCAAGACTCTGCATTGCAGGATTACTGGATTAGTGGTGCTGGAAGAGCACAGCAGTTCAGGCAGCATCCAACGAGCAGCGAAATCGACGTTTCGGGCAAAAGTTCCTGATGAAGGGCTTTTGCCCGAAACGTCGATTTCGCTGCTCGTTGGATGCTGCCTGAACTGCTGTGCTCTTCCAGCACCACTAATCCAGTATTTGCTTTCCAGCATCTGCAGTCATTGTTTTTAACTCTTGCAGGATTACTCGCAAGTGGTTGACACTGTGATACCTAATCAAGCTTTGATTTGGAGGTGCCGGTGTTGTAATTTTGTATACCTAATCTAACTTCGCTTTGGGTCCTAAATCATTACAGGACACGACATGAAATGTTATAATTGGCTTTCAGCAAGTAATTGGGATAGTGTCAAACAATTTGTGTCCATACGACCCACATTACAAATTATTCTCAGCAAAAACAAAAACAAATTAAATTATAAAGTAAATATAAACTATTATCATGTGTTCATATCTACAGTCAAAAAAAGGGATGTGTAGTCTGATTTTGTGCCTGTCCTCTACAACTGTACCTTCAAAAGGATTATCTCCATTCTAAAGATATTTTATCTTTTAATGTATACATCCACAATAAATGTTAAGTACTCTTTTCAAAAGGAATATTTTTCCCAGGTCTCTAATTGCTCAACAGCTGTGTAGAAAATTCCAAGTGTTTAGTAAATTGTAGCCTTTTGCCAATTGGAATTAAATGAATGTTCTAGGACCTTCCCCAATGCTCACATCTGGATCATAGGAAAAGTCGGAGGTTTTAAAATGATTGTACTTTTTTTTCTTAAATAGTCTGTAACTTATTTTGGCAAAGTATTGCCTTTAATTAAGAACACTGGGCCTGCAGACCACATTTAGAGTTTGACTTTCCTTCAAGTGAAGCAGACTGCCCCCTCCTTCTTTAAATGCTTACGTCCAAGATGTTTATGAGCTGTTCTGTGATATTTAGTTACAATTTGTGCTGAGCTGCACAAAAGTGTTTGAAAAATTGTCATCTTAGTCTTTGTCAACTTTCCGATGCCAAGCCATTTCATAGAAGCTCATTTTACATCATTTTGTGGAAGAATTGACCGGCAGCCTTTGAATGGAATAGAACAGAAGAATCTGCAACTCTGTTGTGCATACAGTAGAAGCTTCTCCATGGGAACACCCTGTTAGTGGGCAGAAGTCTTATTTTAACTGAATGTTCCTGTTAACAGGGTGCCCATAAGTTGGCGAGCACTGCAGTGTTACTTGTGGAGACAGAGTAATATGGAGACAGCAGGTATCTGGAAGTTAGTCAGAAGTAGTGGAATGAGCTATTGGTAACTAAACTCTTGTAAATCCCACATGTCCGTTGAATTCTCTTTAAATCTGGAATGCTATTTAATTAAGTCTTTGCTTTTCGTGATTCTCATGCTCAACATAATGAACTGAAGTACTTTTTCAGAAAATGTAATTTGCATCAGAACTGAACAAAACGCAATCAAGTTCGTGACATTTTGAATTTAGTGTAAATTTTTGCGAACCTTAAATTAATTTTCTCCATTTCCCTTTCTGGATTTTACCAGTAATGCCACCATTAGAATACTTCCTCCTTGACCAGGGTTTTTGGGTGATTGAGGTAACAGAATCTTCACAGTTACTGACAACCAACCTTGACATTGGCTTATCCTTGTAATTCAAGCATAAAGCAGATTGCAAAAAGAAAGTAACGTTTTGTGAAACAAGTACTTTAGCATGCTTTTACACAATGATTATCAAGAGTGGTAGCTTTATAAGATATATACGGTAGTGAACTGAATATAACTTTAATTATACAAAAATCATAAAATGTCAGATACATCAATGGTGTGATGATGGCATCACCCTACCCTCTGTTCCTGTCTTTGATAGTCTATTTCTATTCTTTGTTTTCAAGTGGTTGCAATTTTGCTTTCATATTGCAGCAATGTTCAATAGTAAAATATGTTCGCCCTTTGACAAATGCATTCTCATACTCTATCAAAGGAAAAGAGTTAGAGGCTACAGTGATACACTGGGGAGAAATGGTTCAAATTAAGCTTGCAGAGCGAATTGCACCAATCAAAGTTATAATTGGCCTCTTGAGTAAAACAATTGCATGTTCTGAACCACAAGTTGAGAACAAAAGTTTAATTTTAAGAACCATGGCTTGAATGCATCTCTTTCACTGAGATCATAACTAGGTCTGTTCAGAGAAAACAGTGCTCGGGCTCTCGCTAAAGGTAACTGCCATACAACATAGGTGTCATTGCCAGAATCTCATCAGTAACACAAGGAACTGATAATAAGCTTCAACATTCCCAAACAGAAAGTTTAGTTAGAACATGGCTCACAGCTGAAAAGCAAGGAAGCTGAAATTGGTACCTGAGATTTTCAAATGAGCATGTAATATTTCCATTTAATGAATATAATGTTCATGTAATAATTTTTATTTGAATTGCTCTTGAATATCCAACTCTTAAGATGGGTTTTGCTGTTCAGTAAATGACAACCCCAAAAAAATTTCCCACATTAATCTGTAAGCCTATCAAAATTAGTAAGCTTGTAAATGTGCAATGGGAATAAAATGCACTTTGCAAAGTGCCTCACACTTACCATCTCTGAAATGTAAATGAATATTTGATTGTTTAGCAATTTAGCAATTTAAGTCTGGTTTTGGCATTCCTACTAATAGAGAAAGAAAATGTAGCCCAGCCAATTAGAGTGCTGAAGACAGGGCTTCAGACAAAGTTTGAAATGAGGAAGTCAATGGTACAATTTGAAGAAAAGTTGTAATTTAACACATTCAAACTAAAGCAATAATTAAGTTTTGCTTTCTGGTCATCGAGAGCAAAATTCAAGATATGGTTACAGCTAAAACATTCCATCTAAATCCCTGAAAAGAACATGCCTCCCTGATAGATTCGGGTCATGGGATGGGGGAGGTTTGGACAATGGTGAACCATTTTTGCAAATAAATAGCTTTAGACATATGGAAATGTTAGCTTTGAAAAAGTGATTAATCCTTGTGGTCAGTGCTGACTTCAAACTGCATCTGATGTGCTATAAGTTTATGACAAAGCAAAGAGTTGGAAAATAATGATTTGATCACTGTGCTGTTGGTCACATCTCCCACCCCTCTGTCTTGTGAAGCCACAAATCCACTCTTAAATGCCAAAGCTGGTGAAAACTTTAATTCACTGAGTCCAATACCAATGCGCTTAAGCATGTTGACTTGTTCCATTTCATTGTCGTATAGCTTGTAGCCAGTTATACATTGGAAAGCTGCACTGCACTGAACTTAATTGAACTAGTGATACATCTTCAAAAAGATTACTCTTAGACTGTGAGGTTTCCTGCCTTAAAAGACAAAAGAGACCTGTACTTACCCCGCAAGTAGGTCTGTGAATAGGTTGTAAATGAATCGAATATGCTGTTAGATGCCATGGTCCGTTGCAGATGATACTCTTGGTCCTTGTGGTTTTTTTCTTTTCCCTTTGTCACTCTTTAGAACGTTACACTGAAATAAGCAAGAGAAAGCAGAAAAATCCCAAAGGAAACTGAGTGTCTGTTTGTAACCAAGAGTCTGGGTTTATACTGCCACAGGAATGCTCAGCCACAAACTTTAGCAAGAGCTATATGCAGGAACTCGAAATAAAGAGCGATTATGAAGAAGCAGCAGCAGTAGAAGTCTGGCATCTCAATGAAGTCCCTCAATGGGGGGTAGCGCTTACCATAAATGTGCGGAGGTCCAGCTGAGAAGGGGTGGTGGGTGGCCTCTGCCTTAAAAAAAATAAACCCACTGAGGTTCAGGTGCAGTCTTGAGATGTAGGCTGCACCGCACTTGTGGTTCTGTGGTTCAAAGTGAGGCCCGAAAGAGTGTCGGCTCAACCAGACTTCTGTGCCTGAAGAATCTCCAGCTAGTCACTTGCTCATTGGAAAACTGTCTCACATGGTACATGAGGTCATCAAACCTCTTTGTAAGTATGTGGCCTTTGCTATTGGTTCAGAGCAGGAGATTGGTGACCCCGTGGTTGCACTACTCAAAATTGGTTAAATCACTGGGAATTTCTTGTGGCTAGCAAGTTGTGAGAGAAACGCCTGCATTAAATACTGTAGCTGCTGTGATAATATCAGATAATAATGATGCTCCGTTTTGATCTCATGCTTTTTTTTTCCTTTACTGGTTAGTTTCAGTCTGTGTGTGAGCTCTTCTGTCTTTGTGGCTGGCAATGTGTGTAGCACTCAACAGTCGTGGTTTCAGTCCAAACCCCCAGAAAGACAGTTGATGTTCTCAGAACTTAAGTTACTGATCCATATGTTTAAGTTCTATCAGCCCATGTGTTTTCTGACAATATAACACTATGTAACTGCAACATTTCTCAGCCATTTGTCATAGCTCTGTCTAGTTGAGGACGGGAGAGTGTGGGTGAGCAAGGTTACATTTAACTATTTGTTCTTAGATTGAATAATTACGAAATGTGAAAATGGCAGGTTAAGATTTAGTCTGCACCTAATATTTGAGCACAGCGATTATAGTTGTGCTCCCCCAAATGTCCCTAATCCATGCCCAGTGCTATTGAGGTGGGCATTAAGAAAATCTCATGTTATCTCCTCATTTGCCTGCACTTGACCTGCACTGCTATCTTACTGCATGTTCAACAGGGCACCTAACAGCAGGCAAGGTTTATTTTAGGTTAGGAGATAGTTCGACTCCAGCTCTTGAAAGCATTCTTTGCCTCTATAATAGGTGCTGAACTGACTGGAAGTGAGCTGCTGGTGACTGCTAGTTTTGCAATTGGAACCAGAGCAAGTGAAGTGGCGCAGTAGAGAGAACGTTCTGAGCTGAGTAAATGTGACACTAGAGGACAGTAATGGAAGCTAACTAGAGGAGACACAGTCCACAATCTGGATGGTTTGGTCTTGAGGCAAATAGGATTGTTAGGAAATTTTCCGGTTCACTGAAGTGGCTACATGTCCTGAGCGGTAGCCTTTTCATTCTGCAGCAGTGGCTAAATGATTGATTTGGGCCTGGCACCAACAAATGCAGATCAAAGATGGCCACAAGGGATGCTAAGTGCTAAGGCAGCTGTTTCTTTGGAGCTTCACTCCATTTATGTTGTTCACCATTACACCCACACTCAAGCACCCCTCATACATCATTCATACCAACTCAGGCCAAACATGCCCCTTCATCCGTCTTCAATAGTTTCCATTAGCCTTCATACCAACCATGTCCCACCACTCATCCCCAGGCACCTTTGTAGCTGCTATGCCAATTTATTCTAATACATTCCCCACCCATTCCAATAGAGCCTGGAAGAAACTATGCCAACACATGGCCTTCCAATCATCCCCAGTTGAAATGTGGAGCTTACTCAAGGGGCAGCTACTGTCTGTCCTTGATAAGTATGCACCTGTCAGGCAGGGAGGATGTTGTCAAGTGAGGGAGCCATGGTTTACTAAAGAAATTGAAGCTCTTGTCAAGAGAAAGAAGAAGGCTTATGTTAGGATGAGATGTGAAGGCTCAGTTAGGGCGCTTGAGAGTTACAAGTTAGCCAGGAAAGACCTAAAGATAGAGCTAAGAAGAGCCAGAAGGGGACAGGAGAAGTCATTGGCAGATAGGGTCAAGGAAAACCCTAAGGCTTTCTATAGGTATATCAGGAATGAAAGAATGACTAGAGTATGATTAGGGCCAATCAAGTAGAGTAATGGAAAGTTGTGCATGGAGCTAAAGGAGATAGGGGAAACACTAAATCAATATTTCTTGTCAGTTTCACACTGGAAAATTACAATGTTGTCAAGGACGATACTGAATTGATGGGATTGAGGTTCACAAGGAGGTAGTGTTAGCAATTCTGGAAAGTGTGAAAATAGATAAGTCCCCTGGGCAGGATGGGATTTATCCTAGGATTCTCTGGGAGGCCAGGAAGGAGACTGCAGAGCCTTTGGCTTTGATCTTTATGTTGACATTGTACATAGGAATAGTGCCAGAAGACTGAAAGATAGCAAATATGCAAGAAGGGGAGTAGAGACAACCCTGGCAATTATAGACCAGTGAGCCTTACTTTGATTTTGGGTAAAGTATTAGAAACGGTTATAAGATATAGGATTTATAATCATCTAGAAAGGAATAAGTTGATTAGGGATAGTCAACATGGTTTTGTGAATGGTAGGGTGTGCCTCACAAATCTTATTGAGTTCTTTGAAAAGGTGACCAAACAGATGGATGAGGGTAAAGTGTTTGATGTGATGTAAATAGATTTCAGTAAGGCGTTTGATAAGGTTCTCCATGGTAGGCTATTGCACAAACTACGGAGGCATGGGATTGAGAGTGACTTAATGGTTTGGATAAGAAATTGTCTAGCTGAAAGAAGACACGGGATGGGAAATGTTCATCCTGGAGTTCAGTTACTAGTGGTGTACCCCAAGGATCTATTTTGGGTCCACCGCTATTTGTCATTGTTATAAATGACCTGGCTGAGGGCTTAGAAGGATGGGTTAGTAAATTTGTGGATGCCACTAAGGTCGATAGATTTGTGGATAGTGTCCAAGGATGTTATAGGTTACAGAGGGACATAGATAAGCTGCAGAGCTGGGCTGAGAGGTGGCAAATGGAGTTTAATATGGAAAAGTATAAGGTGATTCACTTTGGAAGGAGCAACAGGAATAAAGAGTACTGGGCTAATGGTAAGATTCTTGGTAATGTAGATGAACAGAGAGATCTCGGTGTCCATGAACATAGATCCCTGAAAGTTGCCACCCAGGTTGATAGGGTTGTTAAGAAGGCATACAGTGTGTTAGCTTTTATTAGTTTCGGAGCCATGAGGTCATGCTGCAGCTGTACAAAACCCTGGTGCTGCCACATTTGGAGTATTGCATGCAGTTCTGGTCATCACATTATAGGAAGGATGTGGAATCTTTGGATAAGGTTCAAAGAAGATTTACTAGGATGTTGCCTGATGTGAAAAGAAAGTGTTACAAGGAAAAGCTGAGGGACTTGAGGCTGTTTTCGTTAGAGAGAAGAAGGTTGAGAGGTGACTTAAGTGAGACATATAGGGTAGTCAGAAGGTTAGATAGAGTGGACAGTGAAAGCGTTTTTCCTCAGATGGTGATGGCTAGCACAAGGCGACATAGCTCTAAATTGAGGGGTGATAGATATAGGAAAGATGTCAGGAGTCGATTCTTTACTCAGAAAGTAGTAGGGGCATGGAACGGCCTGCCTGAAACAGTAGTAGACTTGCCAACTTTAAGGGCATTTAAACAGATGAAAATGGAATAGTGTAGGTTAGATGGGCTTCAGATTGGTTTCTCAGGTCAGCACAACATCGAGGGCTGAAGGGCCTGTTGTGCTGTCATGTTCAATGTTCTATGTTCCTTTCAGCTCCTATGCCAACTTAGAGCCAAACATTGCACCCAACTCAACAGTATCCACTATGGGCAGACCTCTGGAGGCATTCTGATGAAGCAAAATAAAATTCCAAGTATTCATTATAGACTTCACCATTATAGACTGCACTTATTTTTGAAACTACACTCAATACGTTTAAGGCCCCTCATATGCCTAATCCCTTTGAAAATAATGTATTAATAACCACAAATCAAAAGCAGTTAATTCTTTAGTAATTGCTTAGAACTCGTAAGCAAAATATGAACTTCCAGCTCCACCTCACCTCCACCGTGATAATGGCAGATTGTGGTAAAATCAGGCAGTAATATTGTTATCCGAATGGCCCTAGGCATTTGTCAACAAACTGGAGCAATTGAATCTACAAGCACAGATCTTTTTCAACTTACAGGCACAGGCAGAAAAAGGCTAATGACCTGTCGTGGGTGCCCCTGGTCAGTGAAGCATCTTTGTGTGACATCTTATTTTCACTACATCCTCAATCTCTCACATTGCTCAATGCACAGCCCTGCCTTCATTCACCCATCAACAGCCCGTAGGAATCAGAACTCAGGTCTGTGATTCATGTACTCCACCTCATCCTGAAACTTCTCCACCCTCATTCTCTATGTAACCTCAGCTATTCAGCTCTAGAGGACACATTACCCAAACAGAATGTGACACACTCACTGAAATTCTTCCTGCTCTCTTACAGGACAAGGTGATAGAAAATGAAGGGTAGCAGAGAAAAAGCTTCAGGGAACAGATGTGTCGGAGTATGTGTCGGAGATCCTGCTTTGCATCATATGTCCAGCTGTGAGTGTACCCTTTGCACCCAGCATCGTGGGGAACACTGGTAATGATGATATACTACTGCATTATCCCCCTTGTCAATACCCACCTCATCCTTGTATGAAGGTTAAACTGCAGATGGTGCAACCATAGACCTCTTGCTCTCCCTTCTTCCCTCACTGCAGTGAGAACTAGCACTGATCTGCTGCTGTATTATGGGTATTTACCTTTAGGTTATTTGCACATGATGAGGCAATAGTTAGGATTACTGCCATAACATGAGAACTAGACTTGGGTAATGTAGTGCCGAATGATTCAGTAAATGTTTATTATAGCTCTTAATGTGTACAATTATCACAGTCACAGGTACTTCAGCGTCTGGACTAGTAGTAAGCTGATTAGCTATAAGCAGTGGCACACTTTCATCAGCCTGTCATGCTTCAACTGGCCCCAGATAAGATGGAGTCCCAGACTTTTATACCATCAGATTACATGTTGTGATTTTGTGATGTTATCATGAGCATGTCTCTTTAAGGTATACTGCTAGCTGCGTGACATAACCCCCTCTATACAATGAAAAAAAATTCTCAAACAAATATTCACGGCTGTACGTAAGCATTTGTTGTTGAATAGATAATTGTACAAACGTGCAAAAACAAAATGAACAAGATTATCAATTAAACTTTAATGTTTCGGAGGTCTGAGAACACATCCTGATCTGTGATCCTATACCCATTTGGAGAGGTACATGTTGTTCTTGTTTGCTCTTGGTTCACAACTTGATTGCGGTCACTCAGCATCACCACACAATCACAATTGGATTTGTCTTCTGCATTCTCCGTGCATGATTAGTGCATCATACATTGGGCTGAACTGACTTCTGTTCCTCTGTAATGTAACACCATGACCAGTTGCATCATGAGTTTGTATAATCTGGGTTGGTTGCATTTTTTTGCTGATATCCAAGTTTTTTTATCCAACTATATTTTTGTCTTGTGCTGTCTGGTTAGTACATACTTGTGGTAGATCTTTATCTGCTTGCTGGTCGCATAATCCGTTGTCTTTGAAGAGGAATGTCCTGTGTCTCAGAATGGCTTAACAATTGATTCATGACTCCTCAGATACTGAAGCAGTCCGTGCTCAAATGCAACAAGATCTGGACAATATCCAGGCTTGGGCTGACAAGTGGCAAGTAACATTCGCGCCACACAAATGCTAGACAATAATCATCACCAATAAGGGACACCCTAACCACCGCCTCTTGACAATCAATGGTATTACCATCATTGAATCCCCTACTGTCAACATTCTTGGGATTACTATTGACCAGAAGCTCAACTGGACTCACCACATAAACACAATGGCTACAAGAGCAGGTCAGAGACAAGGGATACTGCGGCGCATAACTCACCTCCTGATACCCCAAAGTGCATCCACCATCTACAAGTCACAAGTTGGGAGTGTGATGGAATACTTCCCATTTGCCTGGATGGATGCAGCTCCAAAAACACTCAAGAAGTTTGGCACCATCCAGGACAAAGCAACCTACTAGATTGGCATCACATCTACAAACATTCAATCCTTCCACCCTCGGCGCTTAGTAGCAGCAGTGTGTACAATCTACAAGATGCACTGCAGAAATTTACTAAAGATCCTTAGGCAGCATCTTACAAACCCAAGACCACTTCCATTGAGAAGAACAAGGGCAACAGGTACTTGGGAATACCACCACCTGCAAGTTCCCCTCCACACAACTCACCACCCTGACTTGGAAATAAACTGCTATTCCTTCACAGTTGTTGAGTCAAAATCCTGGAATTCCCTCCCTACCAGTCTAGTGGGTCAATCCACAGCAAGTGAACTGCAGCAATTCAAGAAGGCAGCTCACCACCACCTTCTCAAGGCAAATATCGGTGGGCTATCAATGCTGGCCAGCCAGCAACGCCCAAGTCCCACAAATGAATAAATATATACAATTGATTGCTGGGCAAGGTTTTTGCACTTGGCTTGTGAGGATAAGTTGTGCTGTGTGTAGTAATCTCCTCTCCATTGGTAGTGCATCAGTGATAAAGTGTGAAAATTTTGTATTGTTATTTGACTCTTGACGATCTTTGAGTTGATATATACCACATGTTCATCTAGGCTATTTGAGTGTTGATAGTGGGGTGACAATGTGTTATAGGTCATCCTCACTTAGTACAGATGTCTTGAAATAGCTTGCTCGTAAATCATTTTCCATTGGGAGATATTACTTTTTCAGGTACAGCAAAGAAACCAAATATAGCACTCATAATGACAGGGATGGTTGCACTCATTGTTTTGCTAAGTCATCAAACCATCAGGAGAAATAATCTGTCACAGGGTTGTAATATTCCCCGTGCACTGTGAATAGACCAGTTGCAATTTTCAGTCAAAGAGTGGATGGAACACTGTGGATGTCAAGACTTCCTCCATTGCTGGGGTTAATACATTTGGCATGTCTCACTAGCAACACAAGTCATTGAAAATCCTGACTCATTCCTGGCCAGTACATGTGCTAGCTGTCTCACGTATTCAATACTGATATGTCTGTAGTCCAATCTGGGCATGATATCTTTGTGTAGCACATTGAATACTGGGGCTTGTTTGTCCTTGAAATTCATCTTCGAGTCATAAAGATGTCCAGCACGGAAACAAACCCTTCAGTCCAACTTATTCATGCCAACCAGATATCCCAAACCAATCTAGTCCCACCTGCCAACACCTGGCCCATATCCCTCCAAATCTATCCTATTCATCTACCCATCTAAATGTCTTTTAAGTGTTGCAATTGTACTAGCCTCCACCACTTCCTCGGGCAGCTCATTCCACCTTCTGCGTGAAAAATTTGCTCCTTAGATCTTTTTTATATCTTATCCCTCTCACCCTAAACCTATGCCCTCTGGTTCTGGACTCCCCCACCCCAGGGAAAAGACCTTGTCTGTTTACTCTATCCATGCTCCTCATGATTTTATAAACATATATAAGGTCATCCCTCAGCCTCTGACGCTCCAGGGAAAACAGCCCCAGCATATTCAACCTCTCCCGATAGATCAAATCCTCCAACCCTGGCATCATCCTTGTAAATCTTTTCTGAACCATTTCAAGATTCACAACATCGTTTCAATAGGAAGGAGAGCAGAATTGCATGCAATATTCTAACAGTGGCCTAACCAATGTCTTGTACAGCCGCAACATGACCTCCTAACTCCTGTCCTCGATACTCTGACCAATAAAGGAAAGCATACCAAACGCCTTCTTCACTATCCTATATACCTGCAACTCTACTTTTAAGGAGCTATGAACCTGCTCTCCAAGGTCTCTTTGTTCAGCAACACTCCGTAGGATCTTGCCATTAAGTGTATAAGTCCAGCTAAGACTTGCTTTCCCAAAATGCAGCACCTCTCTTTTATCTAAATTAAACTCCATCTGTCAATCCTCAGCCCATTGGCCCATCTGATCAAGATCCCGTTGTAATCTGAGGTAACCTTCTTTGTTTTCCACCGCATCTCTAATTTTGGTGACATCTGAAAACTTACTAACTGTACCTCTTAAGCTCACATCCAAATCATTTATGTAAATGATTTATATCTTCACCTTCAGCAGTTGCTAACTGCAACTGGTTCAGGCCAAAGTGTAGACAGACACACTTTGAGAATGTCTTCAACTTCATTGTATAGAACATCAACATATAGATCAGAAGAAATATCTTGGTCTTTACATAGGACAAGTAATCTGCTCAGCATGTCTGATATAATCTTCCAGGTATCTGGGGTTTGTATCTGATTTTAAAGCCATGTCCTTGCACCTTGAGAAGTAAACTATGCAAATATGGGTGCATTCATTAGTGGTTTGCCGCAGATCAAGTCTCATGGCTAATGATCAATTCCAATTGTACACTTCTTCCTGAGTAAATAAGTCTGAAATTGCTTGATGGGAGAAAGGACAACTGCAGATGCTGGTTATCAGAGTCGAGAGTGTGGTGCTGGAAAAGCACAGCAGATCAGCCAGCATCCGAGGAGCAGGAGAATCGACGTTTTGGGCATAAGCCCTTCAACAGGCTTCCTGATGAAGGGCTCCTGTCCGAAATGTCGATTCTCCTGCTCCTCGGATGCTGCCTGACTTGCTGTGCTTTTCCAGCACCACGGTCTCGACTGAAATTGTTTGATGCCAAATACCAGAAATAATCTCTCAAATTCAGTACTGGAGCAGTTAGTTGGTGCAGGTGACAGGATTAATTAATAACAATAGGCCTTTTGTCTTGCAAAAGACTTAAAGCTAAGGGTTTTTGTGATGCATGTCATTTCAAAATTCTGCCTTTCCTGGAGTTGTTATATTGTAGTGAGCATGACTTTATTGAAAGAAGCTGCTTGACAGAATGAAAAATATACTGGTGGTCATCTTACCACATGTAAGAGAAATCCTTCTTGATCAAATATCTCAATGGCTGTACCTTTAACGCAAAGTTGAGCATATGTGATGAGAAGAAGTTGAAATATCTGAAGCAATATCACAGATCCTCTTTGTCCTATGGAGTCAGCATTTATTTGACATTCTCTATCTTAACTGCACATACCACCTTCTTGGACAGAGTGAATGGACCCAAAACATTTTATCTGATCGATGTTGACATGGCACTTTTGCAATTAAATGACATTGTACTGCTATCACTGTGTGTGAAGTTTGTGCTCAAGGCTGCCTATGTCTTCCCCATGGCCATGATATTGTTCACTATGCAAACACAGTCAATTTTTTAAAAATAATCCTATCCATGAGCTGCTGGAATAGGTCTTGGCTCATTGATAGCTGAAATATCATCTAACTGAATCGTTGAACCAGCAGCCATGCTTCGCATCTAGTTTAGAAAAGAACCTGGCTCTGGAAAATTTAGGATATTAATTCTTTCAGCATGAGCAGTTTCTGTATCAGACAGTGTCATAGACACATCATATGTGGGCATTTCTTCGGTACCATCTTTCTTTAAGACACAAGTGATGGAACTGCACCAGTCAAAGTGCTGATTGCACTTCTGAATCATACCATTTCATTCCATCTCATTTAATTCCAATTGCACCTCTCCTGAATGTGCAGGCTGCACTTCCTTGGATGATCGATAAAGACTTAAGTAAGTTTTCCCATCAGTTGTTGCAAGATGCTACAGCAGGGGTTGTAGTGTTCTTGTCTTGGACTATTGCACCGCCTTAACATTGCCAGTTGTGTCAATGCAGTCTTGATGCTGCTATTTGAGATAGTTGACCAATTCAATTTCATCATGGCTGGCATATTCTGTCACAGTGATTGTGATTTTGAATCTCACAAATTGTGATAACACCAAGGACTGTGCATACTGGTAATTCCACCACTGGTGGACCATTGGGTATACCTATCAGGTATGAATTTTGGGAAGATAGGTTGAACTTGTGCATTCAAGCTGTAGTATGATTGTGCCAATGCATGGAATTGGTGATTGGTTATACATTGTGAGATGGTCTTTCGTAGGCTGAACACTGCAGAACCACATGTTGAGGTACATGTCTTTTATAATGCAGCATGGTTATAAGTTTACACTTGCTCATGTGTCAATTATAGCACTTAGTATACTTTGCCTTGCCTTTTCAGGATGTAAAATATTAGTGGTTGTAAAGACTTTTGATTACCTTATACTGTTGATATGGTATATAAGATTGACAGTATGGAAGAAGGGCTAATGCCCAAAACGTCAATTCTCCTGCTCCTCGGATGCTGCCTGGCCTGCTATGTTTTTCCAGCGCCACACTTTTCAACTCTCAGTATGGAAAGCTTGTATGTCTTCCAAAATTTGCCCTTTGTTCATTTGTCTGCAAATTTTGTTGATACTTTTGCATGTGTGCATGTTCTTAAGACTTGCCCTGCTGTCTGTGCTTTGGTGCTGTACTGTCCTGTTGGTCACGTGTGTTCTGTTCTGGTTTCTGGCTTGGCTTTTTGATCAAGATTTTACACCGGCCTCCTTTGGTGCCTTATGCTTCGCAAATCTGAAAAGTGCAGGACAGCTTTTGCTACAGATCTCCTTTATTTTGTGCACTTTGCTGACTATAGCAATAGCATTGGCTGCACTTAAAGCATGTAAGTGATGTGGCCAGCTACTATAGCTTTATGTTAACCTTTATCTTCAAGCGGGTGTCACTGGTGTAGACCTTCTCCTTGTCCGGAAGATCCTTCCTGAAGGCTTTCATTGCTGTGAAGCTGATTACTATTTCAATTAGTGTCTTTGAGGGTTCTTCTTCAAGCCCTTTACTCCAGCATCTTGTGATAATTGTTGGAAAAAAACATTTACCTACGTCATTATCAATTTGCCTGCCTGCCTTCCTTCCCCTTCTTTTCTTTGGAGAGCTGCCACTTACCCCTCATCGTACAGCATGATAAATGTCAGAGTTGAAGTTCTCTAAATGTACTGTTCTGTAAATATCTTGTTTGGTTTAGTGGTGTCAACTGCTTTTGTAAGTGCTCTGGCTGTCTTATATTTATATTGTTCATGCCTGTATCTACTTGTACAATAATGCAAAACAGAGACATAATAATTGAATCCCAATGTGATCTGAACTGACATTTGTGTCTTTTGCACAATTCTTTCTTCAGTCCATCAAAATGCAGACCAAACAAGCATTTGGTGAGATGCTTTATTTTACTGTAAGTTGAATATAGAGACAGACAGGTACAATCACAGTCACTTAATTTAACACCTCAACTTAATACAAATTAAAAGTGCTGTCTGATTTGATAAGAGTTTATTCTTTAGTTTTTATTTCATTCAGTGGGTATAAAGAGAACATAAGAACACAAGAAGTAGGAGCAGTAGAAGCAGTAGACCATACAGAGCCTGCTCTTCCACTCAATATTAATCTTCTATATGTTCCTGATTGATGCCTATATCCTGTGTTTCATCATGAGGCCAACAATTTGTGCACCTCAGCTTTGAATATATTCAATATGGAAACATCTGGGGGAGACAATTCCAAATATGAATTTAGCTGACTGCAGAATTAACTGTTTCATGGCATGAAATGTAGAAACATACAGGGGGCAAATGTTGACAGGCCCAAGACAAGGCAGGGTATCGTAAAAAAAGCCATTATAAACGAGAGTGTGTGACAGCTGCCTCAACGTTAGCTCAAGTCTGCAAGTGTTAGGAGAATTTAGCAGAACCCAGCAGCATGTGCCTTTGTTGCCTCCAGTGTATAGGCCAATGCCAAGCAGTCCGTCTTAGTTTGGAGTCTGCTGCTATTTATATTGCTTGTTCTCTGATCACATTGTTGCTCTTTTCTGATTTTATTTGGTCTTCACTTCCTGCCAAATGTAATTCTCCCCATTGGTACATTTAACCTCCAGTGAAAACATTGATCCCTCTAATTTGTTCATTTGATACAAGTGCTCCTTTCCCAGAACCTGTAGCATTACCCCCAAGAATCCGAAACCTCAACTCCCCTCCCCCAAGCACCCTTGCCCACTGCCCTATTTTCAAGGCTGGCATTTATCTACGTGACATGCTGTTGGGTTTATGATGGTTCCAAAATGCAATAAACGTTATGATAAATAGTTGATTATTTTGCTAGGAAATGAGACATTCATTAATACTTTGACTTGCTTAATTATCTCAAAAAAAAATCTATTTGCTGAAAGTAGAATGAATAGTCTCACTTCACTGAGCTCGGATCAGAGTTGACCAGCAAAGAACAAAATCTGTCAGCGCAGAGGTTTGGTAAATTTCTTGCTGTTTGTCAAGGATAGCCCATGCTGCTTATTTCAGCGCTGAATTTGAAAGATAAATGCAGGTTACAGGAAGATTTCTATCCTCCAGTTGTATCTATAATCCTAAAGGTGCTTTCAGTTAGTCAGGGTGCTTACCCAAACAGCAATAGAGCCTTGGAATATTACACAAAATGTGACTACACAATAGAGATTATTAATTCCATTACAGAGCATGCACATGGTCAGCAGGTACCTTAGATTAACACTTAAATTAGATTTAAATTAATTTATATGAAATATTAAAATTTGGTCTTTTCTTGCCTTCGCCAACAGAGTGACCCACCCCCTTTTATGGTATTTCCTGTGGCAGCATTTTCAAGTCTTCAGCATCAAGGTAAGCAATTTGCCTACAAACCTCCACTGTGAGAAATGAACCCATGTTTTCTGCTTTTACCATGACTTACCCTTTTTTTGAGAATAACTTTGCTAATCAGGATGTGACACTCACTGGGAAATGCAAAGCCTTTCAATGCTAGCATGCTGAGCCAGTAGAAACCCATATTTTGTAATTATCACAAAAATTAAGTTTTAGTGTTTTGTAGTGCTCAATAGGTTACGTTCAGTAACTGCCTGTGAGAATTTCATTACTTTTTCAAGAAGGTGAACATTTACAAACTGTCCAAGCAGCTGGGAAAATAACAGGCAAACTTGCTGCAGCTTGATCACCACTCCCTTTGAAACACAAGGAGATCTCACCATCTGACTAATTTCAGACTTCAACAGATTCTGCTTTTCAAGGCAAAATGCAAACTAGTGATTTAAGGTAATTGAAAGATGCTGAATGCTCAGCAACATCACAATACAAACAGCCAGAGTTCAGTGAACTCTCAACTGTAGGAGTGAATTTTCTGGGCAAGAGTTCTCTTGCTCTGTCACCATAATGTCAATGGATGTCTGACAGAAGGTCTGTACAGAGGAGCAGAATGGGAGATATTCCTAGAAAATTCATCCCTATTATGACGTTGCTCATCAATGAGAAAAAACTGTGCGTTGCACGTGCTGCCATTAGCACATTCTATGTAAATTTTCCTCAATGGCTTGTGTGGCCTAGTGTATATGAAACTAGTCACCCTCTCATCTTGTGGGAAGATTTCTTGTATTAAAGAAAGTCTGGTTCATTGCAACTATTACAGAATCCCTGCCATGTGGAAGTAGGCCATTTGGCCCATCAGGTCCACACTGTCCCATCCAGACCAACCCACCCCCTCCTCCCCACCCAGTCCCTGCATTTTCCCATGGCTAATCCACCTAACCTACACATCCCTGGACACTATGCGCAATATAGCATGGCCAATCCACCTAACCTGCACATCTTTGGACTGTGGGAGGAAAACAGAGCACCTGAAGGAAACCCACACAGACACAGGAAGAACATACAAATTCCAGACAGACAGTCGCCTGAGTGTGGAATTGAGCCTGTGTCCCTGGCGCTGTGAGGCAGCAGTGCTAATCACTGAGTCATCGTGCTGCCCCACTCTTCAACTATTTACATGTTGTAAGATTTTGGTGGACATTGTTACAGAGATTGACAGGAGGACCTGGTCTGAAGACTGACTTCTTCAAGATCCTTTGTTATTCTCCCCACCAGTTCTCATGACATCTTCACAGGGGGTGGTGCTTATCATATTCAAACAGTATTGACTCCTTCAATTGCTCTCAGACCCATAGACAACATCTCCCTCTCTTCCCATGGCATTGTTATGATGCATTTGCAAACGTATTTTCCCCTCAAAGCCTTCACTTTGCATGTTCAGACAATCTGGAGGTTTTGCTATTTTCTCCAAACATGCTTTCTTTAGTCTTAGTAGAGTTAGTGTTTTTTTTTGGATAAAAGGTAATTGTCTTGGGCTGTCTTCCTTGTGGTGTGATGTTCTCCTCTGAATGGGAGGATATTTAATTTCTTGTATGTCTTTCCTCCCTGCTAGAACAAGGAATATTTTCTTTACAGTTTCCTGGTTCTTTGCACATTACTGGTTTCTTCTTAGTGATGGCTTCCATGGAGTTATATGTGCAACAACATCAATCTGTGCCAGTGGATTTTTGTTCTCAATTAATCTGTAGATCTGTACTGAAGTAGGTAGATTGGTTATCTTAAACAAAAACAGAAATAGCTGGCAAAACTCTGTAGGTGCGTGAGCATCTGTGGGAAGGAGGTAGAATAAATATTTTGTGGACAATGACTCTTTATCAGAACTGGGAGGAGGTAGAAGCAGGGTGTATGGGATTGGAGATTATGTGCTGGGAGATTGTTGCGGGGAGGTCACTACGTGAGACAAGGGTGATGACAGTCATGGGCACAAGAGTGGGGGTTATGGTCCAGGGAGAGATAGGAGGAGGTGTCTGAGAGCTGGCACTCAGCCTCTACAATGTAGAGGTCAGAACATAAGACAAAGGTAGAAGACAGAGGGTGGTTTTGGAGGGTTGTTTTTTAGACCGGAGGCCTATGACCAGTGGAGTGCCACTGGGTCCTCTACTTTTTGTCATTTACATAAATGATTTGGATGTGAGCATAAGAGGTACAGTTAGTAAGTTTGCAGATGACACCAAAATTGGAGGTGTAGTGGACAGTGAAGAGGGTTACCTCAGATTACAACAGGATCTAGACCAGATGGGCAAATGGGCTGAGAAGTGGCAAAATGGAGTTGAATTCAGGTAAATGCGAGGTGCTGCATTTTGGGAAAGTAAGTCTGAGCAGGACTTATACATTTAATGGTAAGGTCCCAGGGAGTGTTGCAGAACAAAGAGACCTTGGAGTGCAGGTTCATAGCTCCTTGAAAGTGGAGTCACAGGTAGATAGGATAGTGAAGAAGGCAATTGATATGCTTTCCTTTATTGGTCAGAATATTGAGTACAGGAGTTGGGAGGTCATGTTGCAGCTGTACAGGACATTGGTTAGGCGACTGTTGGAATATTGTGCACAATTCTGGTCTCCTTCCTCTCTGAAAGATGTTGTGAAACTTGAAAGGGTTCAGAAAAGATTTACAAGAATGTTGCCAGGGTTGGAGGATTTGAGCTATGGGGAGAGGCTGAACAGGCTGGGGCTGTTTTCCCTGGAGTGTTGGAGGCTGAGGGGAGACCTTATAGAGGTTTACAAAATTATGAGGGGCATGGATAGGATAAATAGACAAAGACATTTCCCTGGGATCGGGGAGTCCAGAACTAGAGGGCATAGGTTTAGGGTGAGAGAGGAAAGATATAAAAGAGACCTAAGGGCAACTTTTTCACGCAGAGGGTGGTACATGTATGGGATGAGCTGCCAGAGGATGTGGTGGAGGCTGGTACAACTGCAACATTTAAGAAGCATTTGGATGGGTATATGAATAGGAAGGATTTGGAGGGATATGGGCTAGGTGCTGGCAGGTGGGACTAGATTGGGTTGGGATATCTGGTCAGCATGGACAGGTTGGACCGAAGGATCTGTTTCCATGCTGTACATCTCTATGGCTCTATGACTCTATGACAACAGCAGTACCTCTCACGCAGGCAGGCTTCATGAGAAGTCAGCACTGAAAATGTGTTGCTGGAAAAGCGCAGCAGGTCAGGCAGCATCCAAGGAACAGGAGAATTGACGTTTCGGGCATCAGCCTTTCTTCAGGAATGAGGAAAGTGTGTCCAGCAGGCTAAGATAAAAGGTAGGGAGGAGGGACTTGGGGGAGGGGTGTTGGGAATGCGATAGGTGGAAGGAGGTCAAGGTGAGGGTGATAGGCCGGAGTGGGGTAGGGGCGGAGAGGTCAGGAAGAAGATTGCAGGTTAGGAAGGCAGTGCTGAGTTCGAGGGATTTGACTGAGACAAGGTGGGGGGAGGGGAAATGAGGAAACCGGAGAAATCTGAGTTCATCCCTTGGGGTTGGAGGGTTCCCAGGTGGAAGATGAGGCACCCTTCCTCCAACCGTCATGTTGCCATGGTCTGGCGATGAAGGAGTCCAAGGACCTGCATGTCCTTGGTGGAGTGGGAGGGGGAGTTGAAGTGTTGGGCTACGGGGTGGTTGGGTTGGTTGGTCCGGGAGTCCCAGAGGTGTTATAAACAAGTCCCTCCTCCCTACCTTTTATACCTCCCCCAAGTTCCTCCTCCCTACCTTTTATACCTCCCCCAAGTTCCTCCTCCCTACCTTTTATACCTCCCCCAAGTCCCTCCTCCCTACCTTTTATAATCACCCTCACCTTGACCTCCCTCTGCCTATCGCATTCCCAACGCCCCTCCCCCAAGTCCCTCCTCCCTGCCTTTTATCTTAGCCTGCTGGACACACTTTCCTCATTCCTGAAGAAGGGCTGATGCCCGAAACGTCGATTCTCCTGTTCCTTGGATGCTGCCTGACCTGCTGCGCTTTTCCAGCAACACATTTTCAGCTCTGATCTCCAGCATCTGCAGTCCTCACTTTCTCCTTCATGAGAAGTCAGGATTGGATCTGAGAACACGGAGTGCAATCAGTTCAGAGACACATAGGCTCAAATGGGTAAGGGAGGCAGAGATATTAAGGCAACCAATATCATGTCGGCAGTTCTTGATGAACAGTTCGAGTACAGGTAAAAGGCTAGAGGGAGGGGCCCAGGTGGAGGCACAGTGTTGGAGGTAGCTGGAGGGAGAGCATTGGAGTTGGGTGGGGGGAGAGTGCTGGAGATAGGTGGAGAGAGAGTGTCGGAGTTAAGGGAGGGAGACTGGTGGAGTTAGCTGGGGGGAGAGCATTGGAGTTAGGGGAGGGAGACTGCTAGAGTTAGGTGGAGGGAGATCATTAGTGTTATGTGGGGGAGAGCGTTGGAGTTAGGTGGGGGGAGAGCGTGTGGAGTTAGGTGGAGGGAGAGTGCTGGAGGTAGGTGGAGAGAGAGCGTCGGAGTTAGGGGAGGGAGACTGGTGGAGTTAAGTGGAGGGAGATCATTGGTATTAGGTGGGGGAGATCATTGGAGTTAGGTGGGGGGAAAGTGTTCGGAGTTAGGTGGAGGGAGAGTGTTGGAGTTCAGGGTGGAGACTGCTTGAGTTAGATTTAGAGAAATTGTTGGTGTTAGGTAGAGGGATTGTTGGAGTTAGGTGGAAGGAAATCTTTGGAGTTAGGTGGGGGGAAGAGAGTTGGAGTTAGCTGGAGGGAGAATGCTGGACTTAGATAAAAGGAAAGAACAAAGAAAATTTACAGCCCAGGAATAGGCCCTTCTGCCCTCCAAGCCTGTGCTGATCCAGATCCACTGTCTAAAACTGTCGCCCAATTCCTAAGGGTTTGTACTCGTGCATCTGACCAGACGCACCTTCAATGAATCTACCATGCCTGCCTCTATTACCTCTGCTGGCAAAGCATTCCAGGCACCTACCACCCTCTGTGTAAAGTACTTTCCACGTGTATCCCCCTTAAACATTTCACCTCTCACTTTGAACGTGTGACCTCTCGTTATTGAATTCCTCACCCTGGGAAAAAGCTTATCTCTATCTATCCTGTCCATATCTTCATGATTTTGTCGACCTCAATCAGGTCCCCCCTCAATCTCCATTTTTTAAATTGAAGCAATCCTAACCTACTCAATCTCTCTTCATAGCTAGCTACTTCCATACCAGGTAACATCCTGGTAAACCTTCTCTGCACCCTCTCCAAAGCGTCCAAATAATTTTGGTAATGTGACGACCAGAACTGTACATAGTATTGTAAACGCGGCTGAACCAAATTCTTGTACAATTTTAACATGACCTGCCAGCTCTTATACTCAATACCCTGTCTGATGAAGGCAAGCAGACCATATGTGCCTTCTTGCCACTCTGTCCACCTGTGCAGCCATCTTCAGGGTACAATGGATATGAACTCCCAGATCTCCCTGCTCATCAACTTTTCCTAAGGCTCTTCCGTTAACAGTATAGTTCACTCTAGAATTAGATCTTCCAAACTGCATCACCTCACATTTGCTCAGATTGAACTCCATCTGCCACTTCTCCACCCAACTCTACAGTCTTTCTATATTCTCCTGTATTCTTTGACAGTCCCTTATTCTTTCTGCTACTCCACCAATCTTTGTGTCATCTATAAACTTACTGATCAGTCCACCAATGCCTTCTTCCAGATCATTTATGTATATCACAAACAACAGTGGTCCCAGCACTGATCCCTGTGGAACATCACTGGTCACCTTTCTACATTTCGAGAAACTCCCTTCAACTACTACTCTCTGTCTCCTATTGCTCAACCAGTTCTTTATCCACCTAGCTAGAACACCCTGCACACCATGTGACTTCACTTTCTCCATTAGTTTACCATAGGGAACCTTATCAAATGCCTTATTAAAGTCCATGTATATGACATCAACAGCCCTTCCTTCATCTATCAAATTGGTCACTTCCTCAAATGACTCTATTAAGTTGGTAAGGCACGATCTCCCCCATACAAAACCATGTTGCCTATCACTGATAAGCCCATTCTTTTCCAAATATAAATAGATCCTATCCCTCAGTACCTTCTCCAGCAACATTCCCACCACTAACTTCAGGCTCACTGGTCTGTAGTTACCTGGAATATCCCTACTACCCTTCTTGTACAGGGGGACAACAACATTATCAACTCTCCAGTCCTCTGGCACTTCACCTGTGTTTGAGGATACTACAAAGATATCTGCCAAGGCCCCAGCTATTTCCTCTCTCACCTCCCTTAGCAACCTGGGATAGATCCCATCTGGTCCTGGGTATTTGTCTACTTTAATATCCTTTAGCCTACCCAACACATCCTCCCTCCCTCCTTATGTCAACATGATCCAGAGTAAACAAGCTTCTATCTCTAATCTCAACATTCATCACGTCCCTCTCCTCAGTGAACACTGATACAAAGTAATCATTGAGAATCTCACTCATTTTCTCAGGTTCGACACACAACCTTCCTTCTTTATCCTTTCATGGACCAACCCTTTCTCTAGTTATCCTCTTGTGTCTTATATATGAATAAAAGGCCTTGGGATTCTCCTTAATTCTGCTTGCTAAAGTTATTTCATGACCCCTTTTCGCCCACTTGATTCCTCGTTTAAGATTGGTCCTACTCTCCTGATATTCCTCCAAAGCCTGTTTCTGTTCTTAGCTGCCTGAACCTTATGTATGCTTCCCTTTTCCTCTTGGCTAGTCACACAATTTCCCCTGTCATTCACGGTTCACAAATCTTGCCTTTCCTATCCTTTGTTTTCAAAGGGACATGACTATCCTGCACTGTCTTTAACCTATCTTTGAAAGCCTCCCACATATCAAATGTGGACTTCCCTTCAAAAAGCTCTCCTCCAATCCATATTTCCCAGCTTCTGCCAAATTTTAATACAATTGGCCTTAGCCCAGTTTAGTACTCTTCCCTTCAGACCACTTTCTTCTTTATCTACGAGTATTCTAAAACTTACAGAATTGTAGTCACTATTCCCAAAGAAATCCCCCACTGCAACTTCTACAACCTGGCCTGGCTCATTCCCAAACATCAAGTCCAATATGGCCCCTTCCCTAGTTGGACTATTGACATACTGCTCTAGAACACTTTCCTGGATGCTCCTTACAAATTCTTCCCCATCCAGATCTCTGATACTAAGTGTATCCCAGTCAATATTGGGTAAATTAAAATCTCCCATCATCACCTCGCTCTTGCTGCTACATTTTTCCATAATTTGTTTACCCGTTTGTTCTTCTACCCCATGCTCATTGTTGGGAGGCCTGTAGTACAGCCCCAACAATGTAACTGCACTCTTCTTGTGTCTCAGCTCTATACATAATGCCTCACTGCTCAAGCCCTGCATAGTGTCCTCCTCTTGCACAGCCGTGATGTCATCCCTGACCAGCAATACAACTCCTCCCTCCTTTTACTTCCCTCCTTGTCCTGTCTGAAGTGTCTATATCCTGGAACAATTAGTTGCCAATCATGCCCTTCCTTCTACCAAGTCTCTGTGATCGCAATAACGCCATAGTCTGAGGCACCAGTCCAAGCCCTAAGTTTGTCTACCTTACCCACTATACTCCTTGCATTAAAGCATATGCACTTCAGACCACCAGTTCCTTTGTGCTCAACTGCTCTCTGCCAACTCTTCCCCTTGGTAATGCTAACTTCATGATCCTGTTCCTTATGGTCTCTAGTTTCTACCTCACTGTCTACTAATCTTCTCTTCTGGTTCCCAGCCCCTGCCACATTAGTTTAAATGAATGTAATGTCGATGGAGGGCAAGTGTTGGAGTTAGGTGGAGGGAGAGCGTTGGAGTTAAGAAGAGGTACTGGAGGTGAGTGAAGGCATATGTGGGACAGGGAGCAAAGAAATAGGCACAGTGGTGGCAGTGGCAGTGGAAGAAGAGTTGAATGTTATGTTTAATCTGAGATTCATTGAGGTGGAGCACAGAGGGACAAAACTAAGACCTTTGCTGAGTATGGAATGCTCAGGATGTCAGGAGAAAGGATGCAGACAGAGAGAAGGGAAGGGAAGGGACTTTCAGAGGAGTGTGGGGACCTCTAAGTTGTTGCAGCTTTCATTCCTTAATGTCTGAAAGGAAAAGAAAAGGTAAATTGTTAGAATGTCGACTGAGCTGGAGCATGAAGTGAAACTGGGATGGGGATCCTGGACAGCTCTGAGCCAGTGTGAGATGGTGCTAATGGAAAGAATAATTGACAGTATGCATACGCGGCAGTACATGGCACTGAGTGTGGACTTCAGGATGTGGCAAGAACAGTTGTTTGAGGAGTGTCGTACATCACTTGGATAACTATAATCCTGGGTTGATTAAAAACATAAAAGATAGCGCTTCAGTCAGAATCCATGTGGGATGAGTCTAAGGTGGAGGCAGTTACTGAGGAATGAGATAAGTTGTGGAAATGAGTGTTGACAAAGACTTCATCAAATGTGAGGAGAGAAAATGAAAGTAACAATGGAGAACAAGAAGGAAGGTTAGAATGGAAAACCAGCAGGAGAGAGGAACAGAATTTCTTCGAGGTGCACATACTTGGAGGAGATGTGGCAGTGTGTTAAACACTAAAATAAAAAAAAAGATCTGTAGATGTGTAGATCTGAAACAAAAGCAGAAATTGCTGGTGAAACTCAACAGCTCTGGCAGCATCTGTCGGAGGAAAGCAGAGTTAACATTTCGGGTCCAGTGACTCTTCAGAAGAACATTTTACGTTTTTTACCTTTTTTGTTGATTACTTCTGACTTCCTCATTCATTTCCAGTGATTGAGCAATTGGTCAACCCAACTTGTTTACTTCTACAAATATGTTACCTGAGGATTCCTGTCATTTTCCCTCTCCTTTAATATATCAATTTCATTATCAGGGATTCTCCCGTGTAAGAAAAGGAGGCAGATATTAAGCTTGAATTTTCAAGTTTTGTCAATTCTGAGGTTGAAATTATTGTCAAAGTCTTTTAGTAATTCTTTAACATGTGTGTTGCTTCTTTTACCCCTTAGAAAGCAATAACATAATTTCTATACTTGCAATTGTTTAAACAAATGTACTTATTTGCCCAGTTTCTGACTTAGTATCCAACTTAGGAACAAAATTACATCACGAGAATTGTTTTCTTCATGTCCAATTTTGTGTTACTGCTGGTTCACCTCTAAAATAAGATCTGCCTGACAATATTATTCCTGATGTCATGGCTTCTGAATATCATTGGGTCCTTTTATCTTCTTTAAACTATTTATTTTGCACAGTGGTGGTTCTCCTATGCTTTGTTGCTGTTCTAGAGGTTTATCCATTCTTTGCAGCTTTAATGGAGGATTTCATTGCTTTTGTAGCTGTAGTGGAGACTTTTCCCATCATTTGCAGTTGTAACGGAGAATTTTCCACCTTACACATCTGTAATGGAGACTCAAAGAAAAAACTTGCATTTGACCGGAATTGCTCACTTATTTAAGTTGCCCCATGCTTTTCAACTTTAAATAACTTGATTTGTTATTTCCTGGGCTCTCTGCTAGCAGATTATATAGGTTTCTCGCTTGTCCCTCATAGTTCTGTTTTGTCTTTTAGCTGTACCTTGTGTTACTGTGACATTGCCTGATCTGAGCAAATCTTTTATCTTTAAGTTCTAATCTTTTCAGCCTTAAATTCGGCACCATTTTAAAGTTTCTCCTTTGTTCCAGGGATTTTCAGTTTTGACTTGCATAATCTCTACTTTTGTTTGCTCACTTACTGAACGCGGGCTCACAACTGCTCCACAGACCATGGCCTCATGATGCAATCCGAACCTCTGCCTTGGAGCTACAAATTCCGTCTGCTTCAGTGTGTCTCTCATCAGGGTAGAATGCTTTCTGAGTCATTGTTTGAAGAATTCCTTCGTGTTGAGTGTTGCCACAGATTTTTTGGGGGTTTGCTGTCCTCAGCAATCAGCAGTGTCTGTTGTCTTTGTAAGTCTTACCAGCATGCTTGCCTTATTGATGCTGCAAAATTAAATCTTCACATCCCATCCTAATCACTATGCTACATGTGCTGCCATTCATATTTTCAAAATGTACGACTTACATGGACAATAGTGTGTCAGGATAGTTTGCTTCTGGTCTAACAAAAAGAGCCTCTTATAGGTATTACATTTCCCAACTATTTATGTGTTAAATGCATGTGTACATTATTCCAGAGACTGTTAGGACTGACTACATCCAGAACTTTAGGCACTTTCCCCACCAGTCCTCATGATATCATCACAGTGGGTGATGTTAATGGCACTCCAAATATATGATCCATATACAGCAGTTTTATTCTTTACTGGTATGTGCACTCTTCAGCATTATGTGCCAAATGTAATTTAATTTACAAAATATATAGGAGGGATTTTTAACATCCCCTCTGGTGGGATTGGAGAGAGCGCACTGTTAAAGTAACTGTGAAGATTTATTGGCCCCATTCCTATCTGCCATTATCATGCTTCAGATGGAAACAGCATTAATAATTATTAATCTGTGATGCCAGCAGGATCCCAATGCCATTTTAACGACCGTTTAAGTGGAGTATTTGATGTAGCTGCTAGTGAAGGAGGGAGAAAAAGCATCTTTAAGATGAGTCAAAAACACTCCTCTCTTCAGCCCAGGAAGAACAGCGGGATTCCCTTCATCCCAGCAAGGAACACTGGGACCTCCGCTGTCTGACATGGGAAAAGGACCCATTCACAACTTGCTCGAGCAGCAGCTGGCCCTTGGGCAGCAGTTGTGTGCCACCGAAAGCTGATAGGCTCAGGAAGAAGAAGCCAATCGGGCAGACAGCTGACCTGTGAGGCATAAAGGAAGTCTAGGAGGTGAAAGTGCTCCACCTCAAACTAATGACTTTGGACACAGCTGGCACTCCATATTTTCCTGCTCCCATCTACATATATTTAAAGAAAAATCCTGATCAGGCAGTGCATTGTAGAATGTAATCACTTACTGCTTAAAAAGGTTTCTCTTTAGTTCTTTTCCTCTGGTTTTTGTCACATCGCCAATGGAAACATTTTCTCCCTATTTACCTTGACTAGCCCCTTCATGATTTTGAAAACCTTTATCCAAAGTCTTCTCAACCCCTCCACCTCTTCTCTAAGGAGAACAGTGCCAGCTTCTACAATCTATCCTTGTAACTGAAATCAATTGGCTGTGGAACGATTCCTGAGTCTTCACCAGTTATAGGCTTCCACCCAAAACGATAGACTCCAATCTGCATTTTTACACAACTTTACACAACTTTTCAAAAACAAAAGTTGATGTTTAAATGATTTAACTGTGCAAAACCATTTTAATCATTTAAATGTGCTTTTATTTCTTGCTTTGGGAACACAGTCAATCATTCTCGCAGAGCCTTGCTTTTACATCTTTTTGGCATTTTTTCACCATTTGTAAATTGCTTTAAAATGTTAAAAATCCCTAAGTTGCTAAAGATGTTGCAATCATATAATTAGGGCACAGCCCTATCATTCGCATCACGTACATGTAACTTAAATACCTTTGTCTAAACCATCACATGGACAAATTGAATGCAGCAGAAGTCCTGAGAATCTCATTTCCATTTTACATTTTACAAAACAAACATGTTTTCCCGTAAGAAACAAATACTAGACGGTTCTGTGTTCAGTGATTACTCTTGCTAAATTATTTCTCAAAGTGGCCCCTGCATGCAATTATAGCTTTTGCAATGTGAAAGGGATTCTATGCTATTATCATGGTGTGGAAATAACAGGTTGCCTTTGGGTCTATATCATCAGCCCGCATTTAGCAATGGTACTTAGTCATTCCTAAACTTTCCAACATTCTCATCATGAGTATCAAAATCAACTCATTAATTTCAATGTCACAATCATACTGATACAATGGTTTAAGTTTGAACAGCTATCTACCCCAGTACTTATAGTTATTACTCTACTTAGCCGCCATACTCTGTGCTATCCCTATAATTCAAGGATTGTATTTTCTATCACAAACCCAGTCAATATGGTCCTACGGATAAAAGACTATTCAAATACAAAGGTTCTGGAATGGGATGGTGAGCAGCCAGAGACCATGATTCAGATATGAATGATTGACTGAAAAACTTGGACTTGATGTCCTGTAAAGATAAGTTCAGAATTAAGTAGCAGAACCTACAAGATGGTAAAGTAACACCATATCCTGAACAGGGCAGGGAAAGACTAGGATTGTTGACAAATTGTTGGAAATGTGTATAGAATCCACAACAGTATGATTTAGCTGTGAAGAGGTGTAAGTCCCATCATTGAAATGCTTTATGTACAGCCAGCTGTCTTGGATAGGACGCAGGACACGTCTCCACAATATTGTTAGACAGAGCTGGCAGGGGATAGGACTAATTAAAGAAGGGAGAAAGTAGAAAGGTCTCCCACCCAACTATTGGGTGGCTCCTCTGCAGACTCAACAGCTGCAGCGAGAGATTGGATGCCATTGAGACAGCCTAGAAGTGTACATGGGTAGTTATGGATAAATTTAAATGTAGGTGATGACATGCTTACCTCTGATGACTTTAATGATATTGTCAAAATGCATAGTCAGACACAGGGAAAGCAGACAGTGTTGTTGGACACAATCGGTAAACTTTATTCAAGGTTGTAGGATTCCACTAATGTTATCAGTGCTGCATTGGCCCCAGCCTGTACAGGTCTGGTTGTTTCAATGGACAGGTTAGAGAACCAGGTGCAGCACACTTTGTGTCTGTCGGGTATGTGCACAGATCTGTACCCCATCACTGTGCCCACTGTACCCATTGATTCTGATGTTCAGAATCAATGGCCCAGGGTTAGAGGGAACTCCGTCTCATTCCAGGTGTCCCCTTCCTCTCGCGGAGTTAAGATAGTGACAGCAGGTAAACATAGGAATGTAGAGCTACACACAGGCCCTCAGTAGCTTCTTTTTTGAATTTTACTGAGATATTTAGCAGCTCCTGTGATGCCAAAGCCGACAGACATTCAAGCTAAGGACGGTGCACCTACTATTGTGTAGGACATTTTCAGCAACCTTGGGCCTTCTAGGCCCAAATGGCCCAGGAACGAGTACCCAAATTTTCCAATCGATAGGGCTAACTGCAAAGCAGGTTCCCTCGGCCCAAGCTGCAGATGGTGAGACCTCATTTACAAGCAGTGAGAGGTGGAGGAAGAGAGAACCATACAGAAGGAACATTGATGCCATGGGTAACACTCATAAATTACCCTGCACGTTATAAATATATCCTCATTGGCACTCTTAAAATGTTCACTCTGGTGTCATTTTTGCTGTTGCACCTGGTAAGTAACACTCAGGTGAGGTAAAAGCAACCTCTTCAGGCATCTAAAGGATGAATAAGATTATAATGGCCAAGCATTGCTCTTCTCTCAAGAGCCATTGAGTCCTTGAATATATTTAGCATCAGATGTCAAAAGTCCTGGTTCACATGGCTTCAGGAGTGCAACCAAGGCACTAAACTTTGATGTGAATAACACTGAGGCCAAGCACAGTGAGTAGGAATTGTTCCAGGGCCTGGTGTGCATCCATCATCCCACATTTAAATTCATCTTGTAAGTGAGATTACAGAATCAGTGGCAATTCCACAAATCTCTGCAAGGAATGGTTTCATCTTTCCAAGGAAGTACACTGCCATTCAAGGCTGTGATGTGTGCAACAGCAGTCATATGTCCACTCTTCCCCATACTGCAGTCGTCTGCTGAGAGTAAAAACTGCACAAGGTGCTGCCTCTTTTCTGGGCAATGCTCTCCGCGAAGATACTGAAGCATTTCAGTACAAAACATATGAACAAACAAACTAGAAACAAAAATAGGCCATTCGGCCCTTCAAGCCCATTCCAGCATTCAATAAAACTGCGGCTATCCTGATTTTAACCTCAACTTTACATTCCAGCATGCCTCGAGAAACCTTACATCCCTTAGCAACTTTTCATTCTAGGGACTTTCTGGAACATTGAATGGTTACAGATGATGGAACTGTCAAAAGGGGATTCATCAGAATTCCTTTCACCCTGCTGGCTATCATGAGAGACTTCATTGCACATTTCTCAGAAATAATGTCCTGTTGACATCATTAAAACCTACCTAACCTTACAGTATGCAATGTTAGTTCATCCTCTCACTGACTACGGTTTATTCCCTGGCTAGTAGAACATGAAATATGTAAATAATTTCATGTGGGATCACCAGGAGATAGCAAGTGTACAATCAGATAGGTAACTGGACATTTATTCAGCAACAGGGAGATATTCCCACAGCACTATGGCAGCTGTGGGAATTTAAATTCAATTAATTAATAAAGCTGGGAAAACATGCTATCCTTATAAAAGCAAGTCTGAAATGACTGGACTGTTGTAAATTATCGTCACGTTGGCTAGTGACCCTCAGGGATGAAATATGCCAATCTTACTTGGTCTTGTCTCTGTATGACTCCAGTTAGCACTGTGGACAGTTTGTGTAAGCTTTGTTTCTGTTCCTTTGTATTTAGAAAGGTGAATGGTAATCTTATTATTTTTAAGTTAACAAAGATTCAAGAGGAAAATAACAGTAGTTGTTTACTCCATAGGAGTATGCAGAATTACTAAACTAGGCCATTTGTGAGACAAATGCTGAGGCATTTTTCTTTCATTCCCAATATTAGTTAAGATTGTCAAAAGGTATGGAATACTGTTGGGGAATTAAGTTAAAACTATAATCTAATTGAATGGTGTTGCAGGATCCAGGGCTACACCATTATATCTCATTCTCAGGAAAAGGGTCATACTATCATGAGAATATAGAACACACATGATAGAACATAGATTGGCACTGCACAGGAACAGATCCTTCAACCCAAGATGTTGTGTTGAACATGACGCCAGGTTAAACTAATCCTTTCTGCAATATGGTCCATATTGCTCCATTCCTTGCTTATTCATGTGCTTATCTAAGAGCGCATTAAATGCCCCTATCGTGTCTGTCTCCACTGTTACCCTTGGCAGCGCGCTCTAGGCACCTACCACTCTCTGTGGAAATAACTTGTCCCTCACATCTCCTTTGAAATTTCCTTTGAAATTTCCCCTTCTTACCTTAAATGCATGCCTTCTAGTATTAGATATTTCAAATCTGGGAAAAAGATTCTGACTGTCAACCCTATCTGTGTATCTCATAATTTTATAAACCTCTGTCAGGTCTCCCCTCAGCCTCTATCACTCCAGAGAAAACAATAGCTGTCTGTTCAGCCTCTCCTTATTGTTCATAAGGGAAGACCTAGTTACCTTGTGAAGGCGAGCATTTCTTCTGTCCTTACATATCATCATCTCCACACTTGAATATATCTTGATAAAAATAAAGACTTGGATTTATATAACACTTTTCATGACCTCATGGTGTTGCTTTATAGGTAACAATATATTGAAAGTGTAGTCATTGTTGTATGCCATAAACATGACAACTGGTTGTGTATGGGGGCAGCACGATGGCTCAGTAGTTAGCACTGCTGCCTCACAGCACCGCTGGCTCACAGCACCAGGGACCCAGGTTTGATTCCACCCTTGGGTGACAGTCTATGTGGAGTTTGCATATTCTTCCTTTGCCTGCTTGGGTTTCCCCTGGGTGCTCTGGTTTCTTCCCATAGTCAAAAGATGTGTAGGTTAGGTGGATTGGCCATGTTAAATTGCCCATAGTGTGCAGGCTAGCTGGATTAGCCATGGGGAATGCAGGGTTACCAAGTAGCGGGATGGTCTAGATGGAATGATGTTTGGAGGGTCAGTGTGGACTCAATGGGCCAAATGGCCTGCTTCCACACTATTGGGATTCTATATTCTATGCACATGGCAAGTTTTTATGAACAGCAGTGAAGTAATAATCAGGTAATCTATTTTATTGGCATCATAAATATGGGCATAAATATTGGACACATCACTACTAAATATCTGGGAATTGTGCCGCAGGATCTGCTAATGTCCACCTGAAAGGATAGATGGAAACTTTTCTTCATGTCTCCTCTATACAAGGGGGGCCCTGACACCGCAACACTCCCCCGATGTAGCATTGATGTAATATAGTTAAATACATACAGTTGATAAAAAATTATTTTTGTCACCAAGACTGGTATAAATATTTTTTGTGTGAGTGTTTCCTTTGCAATGTAGTGACTGTAACAGCCAAATACAAAATAATAGTTTGTGCATCCAATGCAAAATTATAGTATTTGTGTGTCTATTGTAAAAGGATAGTAGACACATTCAATGCTTAAATATGCATTCAAGGAGGAAGCAGACTATGAGAACCAAAAGGAATCAGGCTCTCCTTCCCCTTTTCTGGAGGTTTCTTCTTCCCACTGAAACATAGATTTCTTCTGCTTCTGGTATGTAATCACAAAATCTGGAATGTGGTTGATTACTGTTAATATCTGACTGACTTGACATTCCCAGCAGATGCAAAATAACATGAAGCTGAAAACATGTTACACAACTTGAAAATATGGAGAGGTACACGTTGTATAAGTTGTGACAGTGAACTCCAAACTGTTTGTCCATAACGCCCAAATTGTTTAGTTTTACTGTCTGTTAATGCAAAGAGTTGATAGTGAAGATTTTCTGAATGTTACAAACATGTTACTCAAATTGCAATGTTATTGTACCATGAGAGTCATTTTTCAAACCCATTGTATGACTCATGCCATAATGATATAGGTTTGAATCATCCATTGTACATGTATGAAACACTTCTGGTAGTACTTCTGTCTGCACTAAGCATTGGTGCACTGACTCATATGAACACCACCTTTAAACTCCTGGCCAAGTAAGTTGCTACTGAGGATAACTTGTGAAACATAACTTCTACCAAAGTACACATCACAATTTTATAACCAGAAATGAACTATTAAACTTCACTAATGATTGTGGCTTTTAACTGTGTGCTGATAAATGCTGGAAAATCACCTACAAAACTGAGGTAATGTGGAAACTATATTCAGAAAACAGGAACTTCACTGAAATAATTCAGTAATGGAAAGAGAGTACTTGTGATGCCAATTTACAGCAGCTGCTGGTTATTGAGGTGTTTGTCTGAGATAGGTGAAACAAATGATTCATTTTCCAGAATTTGAAAAGGTGAATGACCTTAGGTCCACATGCCTACAAGTGGCAATTGTCAAGGCTTTAAAAGATTGGGTGGTGATGGAATGTACCACTGTTCGAAACATAAAAACAATAATAATTGCTGATTGTGAAGGAGGAGTATTATGGGGAGGGAGGATTTTCAAGCAAGCAGTGAACCCCAATTTGGCCTGACAAATGAACAATCAAAAGAAAAAAACTATCTGATGGAGCCTTTGGCACCAATGTACTTGCCTAATTCAATATTCTTTTGAAATTGTCATGCACCGAAGACTCCAAGAAGAAAATAACTTAGTCTAATTGAGGACAATTGGAAAATTAAAGTTTAAAAACTAACAATAGGAGAGAGAGATGGAACTGTTTCAGAAAAGACTAAGTTAAAAATCACACAACACCAGGTTATAGTCCAACAGGTTTATTTGGAAGCACGAGCTTTTGAAGTGCAGGAAAGACAGTAGGGTCACAGTCATATTTCTACTTTTAATGAAAATTCTGAAAGATATTTATTTTAGGCGCTTGTAGAATTAATGTTGCGCAATAGTTTACGCAGTCGAGAGTGTGGTGCTGGAAAAGCACAGCAGGTCAGGCAACGCTCAAGGAGCAGGAGATTCGACGTTTCGGGCATAAACCTTTCATCTCCTGCTCCTTGGATGCTGCCTGACCTGCTGTGCTTTTCCAGCACCACACTCTCGACTCAGACCTTCAGCATGTGCAGTCCTCACTTTCTCCCACAATAGTTACACAGGCAATCAGTCTATATATATGTATGTAAATGGCTCTCTATCTGTTGGCAATCTAAGGGTTCATCTGGTTCAATGTTTTCAGTATTGCGCTTGTTTATGCTGTCTGTTTTTAACTTTCCTTGTTATCCCAGTTACAACAAACTGTAGTTTCTTCCGTTTACAAATGCAGAACAGTTTAATAACCCTTCATCCTTCTCCACCTTGGGTGTGGCTCAGACTCCACATGTGGTGGTAAAATGAAACATTCGGGATATTTTTCATGTGGCAAAAATAGGATCAAAATTGGTGGTTTGAGCAGATTGTGATGCATGTAGATCAAGGACATGTTGTGCAATTGAGAGGGGGTGTTTTGCAGAGTAATGGATAGGAAATGACAAGTTCATTAAAAACACATGCACAAAAACCTGCTGTTCTTCTCAAGTACACTGCATCTTTCAAGATTGAATATCCCAGTAGCCATGTAGCATTTACAAAGCTGCACATTCATTCTTTACTGTACCACAAGCATATTGTTAACTTCTGGCAAATTCTACGAGTTTAACCACTTTCTGTAAAAGTAAGATTTCCTTTCTGATCTTGTTAACTACTTTAAATTTCATTTAAAATTGTATGACTTTTCATTTACCAGATGATCAGCAATTTATCAATGTTCAACTGCAATTGATTTCTTCAAACAGCAGTAATTATGATGGAGCAACAATTAACTAAGTATGATGGCATGCAACTTTCGCCTGATGGCTCCAATAGTGTTAATTTATTTACACTGGTTCTCCTTGCCTGACAGCACTGTCAGGTACACTGGTTTCTGGTTAATCACAAGCTTCAAAACAGTTAAATGGGACCTTCCAAGAGTTTACAATGTAGGATTAGAGAAAATGAGTGCCAATTGACATTTTTAAACAAGAGCAAAAGCAATTGCAAATAGTTATGGAAAAGACGCTGTTTTAAAAAACACTAAGAAAGTGGTATAAAAGTCTAAAGGGAATATTTTTTTCTTTTCACACTATATGCAATATCGTTCAACCTAGTTATATATAACACCCAGAGTTGGTGGTTCCGAATTCAAGATAATTTGAAGTGATAGTGCTTTTTATCATTATTGAATAGTTACAGCACAGAAGGAAGCCATTCAGCCCATCAACTTGATGGCAGCTGTCTGCAAGAGCAACTTAGTTCTTTTTCTGTCTCAATCAATTATTGAAATGAATGGAGCTGCTCCTTGTCACATAAGCAAGTACTTAAGAATAAAGACCATGAGTCCACTAAAGTATGAAGGAGACCCAAATTATTGAATGTCTCTTGAGGCTGTTGCAAGTATAATATTTTTTGAGCAGTGACAAATGTATTTCTTTAGAAAAATGCAAAAGAGGAAACATTGACTTTGAGGTTGTTCTTTAATGCTAAAGATGATATATAAATGCAAGTTGTTGCTTTTTTGTGACCTAAGAGTGCAGGGTTTTCAATTTTTGATTAGTTCAAAAAACGCTTTGTAACAGAATTTTAGCCAATTCTGTTCAGATTGTGAGGGGCAGAACAACAGAAATAAATTGATATTACTGACTTAAAATTCATAAATAGAAAATGAATTGGACTCAGAAGGATAATTCATATTAGCTAGAAAGGAATGATATTAAAACAAAAGTTCAAACACGTGAGATAATGAGGAAATAAAGAAATCCACATGAACATGTTCTTATGCTTAACTTAAAATGTCACTATTTGTTGTTTAAGTTTAAAGTTACAGGAAAAACTACTTTTGGAAATTGAGTAGTTTTATTTCTATAATGTAAGTGTGTTATGAGTGCACAATGAATACGTTGGAAGCATATGTGACATTCATGTTTGGGTAAATCATGATTCTTTTTGAGAAATCTTTTTTTGAGAAACTGCAACTGAAGCTACAAATCCAGTTTACCCTGAGTCCACAATAAAAGTAACAAAAATAGTTATAAAAAGAGTTTACATCATTGGATCTCTTCTGGCTCTTACTCCTCTTCCTGATTTTTTAACCAGGCAATAAAGCCACAATGGCTTTATGTCTCATGCCCATGGTTAAAATAGCAGTCAGGTCTCAATTACATCATCACGACCTTCATACTTAAGGGAGGTCACTATCTGTTTCTGTCAGGTGTCCTCCTCCCCTCTCTAGAAAAACAAGTTAAAATCAGTGGGGAGAGAGTGGAACATCTCGGACTATTTCAGGGCAGTCACATGAGGTCATTGACATGATATACAAACTTGATTCTAAGTGATCAACAGTTCTCAAATCTCTTTTCTAAAGGTAGTGTTGCAAATGTGTTTACGTTTTTCAGAAAAGAAAATCTTCATGTATATACACAGTTCATAAAGCCATTCAAATCTATGCTATCTTTACTGACAGAGAAGAAAGCAAACATTGGGGTTCAGCTTTCTCTATACTTACAACTAACCTTAGGCATTTATCTGAGGCATCCGGAGAGTCCGATAACTGAATGGACCCACACTATACTTCAACAGAAAGACCTTACACAGTGGTCTTACCCCACTGCGTCTTGGCAGCAGCTGGCCCAAGCTTAGTGCGTCCCTCAGCATGTGGTCCTGGACCTTGGAATGTGACAGTCTTCAACACTCAGTCGGGGTCAACTCTTTCAACTGGAAGATCAGCAAGCTTCCGGCAAACCTAAAGAGTGTCTTTCACCAAGTTGGTCATCCTCCAGGTGCAGTCAATATTTGTCTTGTTGTGCATCCCAGTGAATGGATCTTAGAGCACAGAGTCCTCTGTTATGCAGTTACTCAGGATGAACTTCAACAAGAACTCCTGTATTTCACTCCAGACTTCCTTTGCAAAAGCACATTCCCAAAGGGGTTGTGTGACAGAATGTATCTCTCCCCACAGCCGTTTCGAGGGCAGCGTTCATGGTGCCGAGAGTCTGGGCATACATGAAGGATCCTATAGGTAGAGCCCTTCTCACCACCAGCCAAGCAGCGTCTTGGTGCTTGTTGGAAAGTTCTGATGTTGAAGAATTCTGCCAAAGAATGTTGGCAGTCTGCTCTGGGAACAATCCAACAGGATCCAATCTCTCTTTTTTCCCACAGGGTCTCAAGGACACTGCCTGATGGACTTATGGTCAAAAGTGATTTTCTTCATAAATTTCTCCATGAGGGACAGGTGATACAGAATGGCCCAACATCCTGCTGTGTTCTGTGACAATAAGGCCAGCCCCAACCTTCACAACACCAAGGACAGGTAGGTCCTCAGTATGTCGTGACAAATGGTGTTTGCATACCGAGGATCAACATACAGCTTGTTGCAGCCGCACACAAAGGTGGCCATCAGGATGAGGGTAGCAATAGGTACGTTCTTCACCTCTTTAGCCAGTGCTTTATACATAGTGTCTCTGAGGACACAGTCCATCTAAGATCTCCAGATAAAGTGGAAGATGGCTCAGGTGGTCTGGCCCCTTCTCTGAACCTGCGCCACATACAACAACACTGAGAGTACCTCACACCTGATGACCAGGTGTTTAACTACAATGGAGAAGCAGCGGATCTCCCATCTGCCTAGTTTCTAAATCACTTTGGTGATGCACTCCTTCCAAGTTTTGGCGCATGCCCAGATCCTCCTAACCAAATACCCAGCACCTTCAAGTAATCTATACTGAAGGTGAAGGGGATAAAGGATCAGTTGGCCGAGTTCCCAAAGAATATGAGCTCACTTTTGCCTTGATTAACCTTGGCTCCTGAGGCCAGTTTGAACTGGTCACAGATGCTCAGGAATCTGCACACTTAAAGTGGAACAGAGCAGAAAAGGCGATGCCATCATGTACAGGAAGGTTTGACCTGCAGGCCCCCCGCTGCCTGGAATAGTCCCCTGTCTCAGGCTCACATCCTTTCTGATGGACTCAGCAAAGGGCTCCATACAACACACATACAATGCAGGAGAGAGTGGGCAGCCCTGCCTGACTCCAGATCTGATCAGGAAGCTTTCTAATTCCCACCCGTCAATTGAGACTGCACTCACAAAGTTGGAGTAGAATAAGCAGATCCAATTGTAGAATCCCTCCCCCAAAACCATTTTGGAGAGATTGTCTGGCATGTTAGTGTGCGATGTCCTGTCAAAGGCTTCCTCCTGGTGCAGGCTGATGAAGCAGGTGCCCACCCCCCAATCCCGTCCTGCACAGAGGCAATTGTAGCCCTGAGGGGTGTGAGGCTGCCCAATACAGCACAGATTTGGTCAGGGTGAATCACTGATCCCAGAGCAGACCTGACCCAGTTGGCGATGACCTTAGACAGGATTTTGTAATCCACATTCAGCAGTGATTGCCAATTGCTAATTTCCTATCTCATCCTCTTCTGTTTGTACAGCAGGAAGTAACTTACTCAGACTTCCCAAGAGGAGCTCTAGACTTTACCATAACCGATAGAATTGGCAGGTACCTTTCACTATGGGGGAGGGTTGAAGGTGAATAAAATGACATTGATTGGGAGACATACATTTTACAATAAATGAGGACAAATGGTAAATTTTCCACTTGTGCAAAGTTAGAGAAGGATTTCTTCATAAATTTTAATGGGATGCATTGAAATAGCATTTGCAGCATTAATGAGGAACACTCGAATATGTATGAAAGGTGTTTATTTTGTGTGTCACGATTCTGTGGGATAGTGCACCCAACTATTCCAGAGTTGTCGTTGGTGTGAAATGTGACCAATTTCCCCTCTTGGAAGCTTAATGCCTGGTTCTACCCACTATCAAAGATAAAAGAGACTCATACTAGATTTGATCAATGAACAAGGAAAAAAACCTTATTTTTTCTAACAAACCTATCCCTCTAACATGTGGCGAAATAAATTATTAATTATTAATATACAAATTTAAATTATAACCCTTTAAATCTAATCATACATGTACATTAACAAATGGGATGGAAAAAATACAGGAAAAAGGCACAATGTCTATGGATCAGATTCCACTCCAAAAGAGAAAAATGAGGTGCCTTTCTCACAGTTCGTTTTTGGGTTTTTGGCAATATTGTTGTCGACTGTGGTAATCCTCAACTTGAGTGTTAATTCCTTTGCAATTTAAAAGAGAGAAAGTGAATGATTTTTTTTCTTGCTGACAAGCTGTCTGGGTTTCAACTCATCTCTCTCCTTTCAGTTCAGTATAAAACTGTCACATCCAACCAATCCAGATCCTGTCGGTGGGCAGTTACCTTTATCTCTCAAAGACAATTGGTGTCAGCATGTCCCATATAAGTTTCAAACTCCAACTTCCAGCAAAGTTATGTGTTATTGTGTAATTATTCAGTGATCACATAGTTCCACTTTTCCTTTGAGTTGTGAAAAAACTCGTATTAATTCAAACTTCCATTTTTTGGTGTTTTTTTAGAAAAGTGTAGACCTTACATGCTTCCACCCTTGAAGAGAACTATCAATGCAAATGTATTTGTTAAATAACAGGATAAACATGATATGAATACAAATAAAACACACAAAAATTATATTCAGTCACCTTCATTTTCTTATACAAGATATCAATACATTTTTACTACTTTTTCTTAAATTTCCACCTTATTTCAGTATGATTACATTCTTGACAATGCAATGCAATTGTATTATCCTTTCCAGTGATGTGAATATTTCTGACATTATAAGGTTTAATTAATAAGCTACATAATAATTTGACATTTCGAGTTTTACAACAAAAGTCAAGAGATTATAGTCAGTGTATATTAATGTTCCTTTCTGCATGTTATAAAGGTTTAAATATTTAAGAGCCAGTAACAATACCAGTATATCCTTTTCTTCTGGCTTAATTTCTTTAAAAAATACTCCACTGTCTTCTTCATTCTCAATTTGGCATTTTGCAATAAGACTGTACCCACCCGCAAATCATCAGCATCAATCCCCGGGTCAAAAGGTTTAGTAAAATCAGGGTGGCCAGCACTGGATCATTCATTAGTAATGCCTTCAACCTCTTAAAAAGTATTTGGCAATATTTTCTTGTATATTACCTTTGTTTATTTTCATAATAAATCTGTTAATGATGTGGCTATTCTGCTGAAGTTAATATATCTTTCCAAAACAAACATACACACGATTCTCAGAAATCTCATAATTTCTTGTTTAGTTTAGAAATAGGGAATTCTATCAGAGCCTTCACTCTTTAGGTCTCTGCTCACACTTGCCCTTGCCTTACAATGTATCCTACCTGGGTAAGCTGCCCTCACTTTTATGAACCCATTTTTGGCAAGGTTCATTACTAAACCAGCTAACTGTAACTGCTTAAGTAATTCTTCTAATTGTTTTTCATGTTCTTCCCAGATATTATTATATATTACAACATCGCCAAAATAAATTACACAATGAGGCACATTAGGAATGACCTGACAGATAAATCTTTGGAATGTAAACTAATATCTCTTTGGGTCTTGTTAATGTAAATGGTACTTGCCAGTACTTCCTCAATAAATCAATCCTAGAAAGAAATGAGGCATTGTCAAAAACTTATCAATACAATCTTCTAATCAAGGAAGTGGGCATGAATCTGCTTTTTGTTGCTACATTAAATTTTCTGGCATCCTTGCGGAAACCTGTTCACCCAGCTCGTTTCGGAACTAAGACCACTGCTTTGGTTAGGTTCAAACAAGGGATTTTCTTGTATAAAACATAACTATGGATGCTGGAAAACTGTAGGGTCACTGATCTCGAAATGTGAGCTCTGTTTTTCTCTTTACAGATGCAGCCAGACCTGCTGAGTTTCTCCAGCACTTTTTGCATTTGGGTATGTGATTTTCTAGTACACATTAAATCTCTGTTCTCAGTTGAACTTGTTTTCACAGGCTTCAAGATAAGAATGTTCTTTTTATGGTATTGATTCCACTACACTCACACCATGATTGACTAACAAAGTAATTCTGTGCATTTCCACAGATTTCCTAAGGAACCTTGCTAGATTTTCCCTCCCCTGTAGTGTCCTCCTACTTTAGTATCAACTAGTCAGATTGTAGGAGGCTCACGTTATGAGCTATCAAGCCCTCATTCTACTTACGAAAGCAAGCTAAGAGTCATAAAATGCACGTATTCATGTCAGTGCAGAAGTCATGTGTGTCTGTTCCTGTGCACAAAGCTAACTTACAGAAGTGTGTAACTGATAGGTGACATTGAACTTGGAAGAAATAGTTGAAGGGCTGAAGTGCTATATGTGTTGGTCTGAAAAAACAGGCATGATATAGTGAAGTTGGCTTGCTGATGCTGTTTTACGTGAGTGAAGGGTCAAGGAGGATGGTGACCATGGGGTGTGCAGAGATGTTGTTATGAAGAAACAGCTGCTGGATGGCCAGGGCAAGCATTCAGCGAGCTACAGCTGCCTCTCTGATATACCTTTCTAGAATTTGTGCTGTCCAGTTTCTCAGTGGAGGGGAGGAGAATTGGAGGAGGTATTTAAATGAAGTCAGTTAGGGTAGTTATGAGATTCCACTGCATGGAAATAAGGCTGTCATCGCTCAATAGCAAGACCATAAAGTTACCCTTAAGATAAAGATTTTTTCGATATTGAGAACGGATGTTTTCATTCTCACTGTTCTTTCCCACCCTTCTACACATTAGGGAGGGGAGAAATCTATGCATAATATTTGAATGTTTATGGCAATTTTCTTTCTGAAAAAGAAAAAGGTGATTTTTTCACAAACACATTGACACACCGAACTTTGTATAAGAAGAAAACAGTGGAAATAAGAAAAGACTGCCACTTTGAAATCTTTGACAATCTTCCAGTGCTGTTATCAAGCAGCAGTTTGTACAAAGGCTGCATTCATTTCAAGTGTATCTGTTTTTGCTTCTAAACTCAAAACCAGAAACATGTTAACGTTTGTGAAAGAGTAATCGTTAATCTCAACAGGACACAATATATGTAAATGTTTTCAGTTAATTGATACAGATTGGAATGTATGGCAGCAGGAATACCATGCTGTCTTAATGATCCAAAACATTCCTCTCTAATTGCAGGATTAAACAAAGGGACTAACTGCCTTTAAAATACCAGCTCTGCTTCATCATGACTGGATCTTTCTTATATCACAAATATCCAACTTTTGGTGTGCCTTTCTTGTGCCATGTTGATGTCATTTATACCAAGAAAAAGTATAAAAACAGCAAAGTATGACTTTTTTGTCTTCTTCTTTGTGTGCATGAAGGGAAAATGCAACCATTATTTTAAAATGCTTGTTGAAATTATACCACTGTTGTTTAACAATTTATTATAAACTTTTATGTGAGGATAAAATGAACATGACACAGATTGTACATTCTCCCAACATGTTTTATTTATATCTCTATTCTCGAAAAGATTACCAGCTTTCTTTGCTTTTCCTTCCATATATACCTATTAAAAACAACTATTAAAGCTAAATTCAGCAAGCCCTTCAATATAAAGGATGGAAATGCAGGTCAATGAAAAATATAGAAAGTAATTATTCTTTGTAGATTGTATTTGGAGCTAGTTTTCAATATCAGGAGGGCAGGGAACTAAAACACAGGAAAAAAGATGGTTACCTTCTAGACTTGTTCCTTTTCATTACTAAGATTTAACTTTTTAGAACTCTAAGGTATTGCCAATTCTTCCTAAAAGTTAGACCTTTTCAGTCACAAACAATTTTTACTGAACATTACCTCTTACAATATTATAAGAGGTACTACAATACCCCTTGAGAGATATTATTGAGATATCTATCAGTATCATTCCTTGCCTTTATGCAACATACAGATAATGCAAATATAGCCTTTACAAACAAAGTAAATGTATCTTTCTGAACCTCACCTGTGCACTTTCTCTTGCAGGTGATGAAAAAATGAATATATAAATGGAAATATGTTTGTAAGCAAATGTGCTGTCTGCTCTTTTAAGAAAGATATTAATATTTTAAAAATAAACTGTTTTACGTTTCCATAAATGAATTTAATAGGAAAGAATTAACAAATTGGTTGCTAATGACAAGGAACCCTGATGTGAAAGCTGTAGGTCTGTGCGATCAATGATTTGAGAAAACAAAACCCTCCATTTATCTCTGCTTCAAAAATCTCTAAAATATCCATATATAGTCACTGTGTTGTTGTTGTTGCGTAACATCTTACAATTTTAAGACTCATGGATTGCAGACATGAAATACACTTACTTGATAATCTGTTAATGTGTGAAATAAAGATTTGTTAGGAATGATTGTCCAGTCCACTGTTTCAATGGACCATATTTTAGGAAATTATGGGTATATAGCCTATGATTTGCAATTCATTTATTTTCATTAATTTCCTTTTCATTATTCATTTAAATGGATCAAAACATTAAAGACTGTATCCCAAAACTTCTTTGAATATACTCCTGCAAATGCTGCTTCCTGTTGGAAGTGAGAATCACAGGCTCCTGTTCAGGAGTACGGGTCTAAATCATGTCATATTTTTGTCAAATTTCATGGAGCATTTCTTCCCCCACCCCCATACTACTAATCAAAACAGAAATTGCTGGAAAAGTTCAGCAGGTCTGGCAGCATTTGTGGAGAGAAATCAGACTAGAGTGACCCTTCCTTAGAACACATGTTAATAAGCCATATTACTAATCCTGTTTTCCCCCCTCTGCTGCCAACTCACTTACTCAGGATATCTCACCACCTTTCACCCACCTGCACCCACACTAGCAGCTGTGCCACCCATGTTCACCTAATCCTACACTCTCCCTTTCCCTGCATGCATGGGAAGATAGCCCATAATAGTGACGAAAGAGCCAGAATGGCTAGAGGAGTGCCAGATATTTGTCTCCCCATCCCATAAGGAGAGGATCTTGACCACTGCAGGCGAAGATCAGGACCACTCCTGTGGAGATGCCAGAACTTCCATGTCCTGGCAATGAAATAAGGAGCAATGTTTATTGTTGCGATTGATCTCTCATTACACCACTGTGCATTTAATCCTAACGTGGCACAAGTTTAACCTTTTGGTTATGACGCTTTGTCTCTTTTGTCTCCTGAAGGCACTGGGGGTTGCATATGGTGGCCATTGTCAACAGGGCTGCCCCACAAGATATCCCTTCCCTTGCCGCCCAGGAAGCACCTTGGATGAAGTACAGGCAAGTCTGCCTCCTTTACCCACCGCCAGCTCAGATACTGACACCTTGATAGGTATCATACCTAAGCTAGAGACAGTTACAGCTGCTGGTGAGCCCATCACTGCCCTGTCTCCACAGTTGGTCAAGCAAGAAATGCCCTATGCCACTGGCACTCAGGGGACCACCGGAGGCCAGGTGTCTGCTCAGTCCTGGGCATGGTAGGATCCCATAGTGTCAATAATACACAATGTCATACAAATGCACAAGCAGAGTAGCAGGCAGAAGGCAGAATTGTTGGGTGCGCTGGGCACCTAGTGCAAAGGCTGAAAGAGTGTTGGCATGCTGCTGCCTCAGGAAAATGAATGTCCACCTCCATCAGTAGCTACAATGGAGAGCCAAGTCCAACAGTCTCAGAGTCTACTGAATGTGTGCTGAGATGTGCACTCCATCTCCCACAGCATCATCACCCTCAGCACCAACGTCAAGACGACAGGGGGACAAAGAATTTTGAGCTCACGCCAAGTTTCCCCTTCCTCACATGGAGACAAGATGGTGCCAGTAGGTCCCCAGCAGAGGAGGAACTACATAAAGGCCCCCACCCAGAAGTCTCCTCTCAGGACCTCACAGAATTGGCCAGGACTTCCACCTTTATTGTGCCTGTGACCTTCAGGCCTATGGGAGATTAAACAAATCAGAATGATCAGTAATATCAACCCCAAACACACACAGAAAGCTGGAGCTATGTCATGGACAGGAGACCTGAGAGGCCAGTATCAGAATCAAAGTGGGTTCCATTCACTAACTGTTGACACTTAGGACATATGACTTCCAACATCTCTAATGATAAGGAAGTTAGCATTAAGGCACTTTACCTGAATGCTCGTAGCATTCATAACAAAGCCGATGAACTAATGGCACAGATAATAGTGAATGATTATGATGTAGTAGGCATCACAGAGACTTGGTTACAGGGGGGTCAGGACTGGCAGTTAAACCTCCATGGTTTTTCAACTTATCGAAAAGACAGAGAGGTGGGCAGAGGGGGTGGGGTTGCCTTGTTAGTTAAGAACAAAATTAAATCTATGGTATTGAATGACATAGCGTCGGATGATGTGGAGTCTGTGTGGGTGGAATTGAGGAACCACAAAGGCAAAAAAAAACATAATTGGAGTTGTGTACAGACCTCCTAACAGTGGTCAGGACCAGGGACGCAACATATACCGGGAAATAGAGAAGGCATGTCAGAAAGGCAAGGTTACATTGATCATGGGAGACTTCAATATGCAGGTGGACTGGTTAAATAATGTTGCTAGTGGATCTAAAGAAAGGGAATTCATGGAATGCTTACAGGATGGCTTTTTGGAACAGCTTGTCATGGAGCCCACAAGAGAGCAGGCTGTTCTGGACCTAGTGCTTTGCAATGAACCAGACTCTATAAAAGATCTTAAAGTAAGGGAACCCTTAGGAAGTAGCGACCATAATATGGTAGAGTTCAGTCTGGAGTTTGAAAGGGAGAAGGCAAAATCTGATGTAATGGTGTTACAGTTGAATAAAGGTAATTATGAAGGCATGAGAGAGGAACTGACTAAAATAGACTGGAAGCAGAGGCTAACCGGGAAGACAGTAGAGCAAAAATGGCAGGAGTTTGTAGGTATAATTGAGGGCACTGTACAGAGGTTCATTCCCAAGAAAAGAAAGATTAACCGGGGAGGGATTAGACAACCTTGGCTGACAAAGGAAGTCAGGAAATGTATTAAAGAAAAAGAGAGATCCTATAAAGTGGCTAAGAACAGTGGGAAATCAGAAGATTGGGAAGGATACAAAAGCAAACAGAGGATAACAAAGAGTGTAATAAGAAATGAGAGGATCAAATATGAAGGTAGGCTAGCCAGTAATATTAGAAATAATAGTAAAAGTTTTTTTCAGTACATAAGAAACAAACGACAGGCAAAAGTAGACATTGGGCCACTTCAAACTGATGCAGGGAGCCTAGTGATGGGAGATAAGGAAATAGCAGGAGAACTTAACAAGTACTTTGCGTCAGTTTTCACAGTGGAAGACATGAGTAATATCCCAAAAATTAAAGGGTGTCACGGGGCTGAGTTGAGTATGGTTGCCATTATGAAAGAGATAGTGCTAGAAAAGTTAAAAAGTCTTAAAATTGATAAATCTCCTGGCCCCGATGGGATACACCCTAGAGTTCTGAGAGAGGTTGCTGAGGAAATAGCAGAGGCATTGGTTGAGATCTTTCAAGAGTCACTGGAGTCAGGAAAGGTCCCGGATGATTGGAAGATGGCTGTAGTAACCCCCTTGTTCAAGAAAGGATCAAGGCAAAAGATGGAAAATTATAGGCCAATCAGCTTAACCTCGGTTGTTGGTAAAATTCTAGAATCCATCATTAAGGATGAGGTTTCTAAATTCTTGGAAGAGCAGAGTCTGATTAGAACAAGTCAACATGGATTTAGTAAGGGGAGGTCATGCCTGACAAACCTGTTGGAATTTTTTGAAGAGGTAACAAGTAGGTTAGACCAGGGAAACCCAGTGGATGTGGTCTATCTAGACTTTCAAAAGGCCTTTGATAAGGTGCCACACGGGAGGCTGCTGAGCAAGGTGAGGGCCCATGGTGTTCGCGGTGAGCTGCTGGGATGGATTGAGGATTGGCTGTCTAACAGAAGGCAGAGAGTTGGGATAAAAGGTTCTTTTTCAGAATGGCAGCCAGTGACGAGCGGTGTCCCGCAGGGTTCGGTGCTGGGGCCACAGCTGTTTGCATTATATATTAATGATTTGGATGAGGGAACCGGGGGCATTCTAGCGAAGTTTGCCGATGATACGAAGTTAGGTGGACAGGCAGGTAGTACTGAGGAAGTGGGGAGGCTACAGAAGGATCTAGACAGGTTGGGAGAGTGGTCCAGGAAATGGCTGATGGAATTTAACGTGAGCAAGTGCGAGGTCTTGCACTTTGGCAAAAAGAATAAAAGCATGGACTACTTTCTAAATGGTGAGAAAATTAATAAAGCCAAAGCACAAAGGGATCTGGGAGTGCAAGTCAAGGATTCTCTAAAGGTAAACATGCAGGTTGAGTCTGTGATTAAGAAAGCGAATGCAATGTTGTCTCTTATCTCAAGAGGGTTGGAATATAAAAGCAGAGATGTACTACTAAGACTTTATAAAGCTCTGGTTAGGCCCCATTTGGAGTACTGTGTCCAGTTTTGGTCCCCACACCTCAGGAAGGACATACTGGCACTGGAACGTGTTCAGCGGAGATTCACACGGATGATCCCTGGAATGACAGGTCTAGCATATGAGGAACGGCTGAGGATACTGGGATTGTATTTGTTGGAGTTTAGAAGATTAAGGGGAGATCTAATAGAGACGTACAAAATAATACATGGCTTGGAAAAGGTGGAAGCTAGGAAATTGTTTCTGTTAGGCGAGGAGACTAGGACCCGTGGACACAGCCTTAGAATTAGAGGGGGTCATTTCAGAACAGAAATGCGGAGACATTTCTTCAGCCAGAGAGTGGTGGGCCTGTGGAATTCATTGCCACGGAGTGCAGTGGAAGCCGGGACGCTAAATGTCTTCAAGGCCGAGATTGATAGGTTCTTGTTGTCTAGAGGAATTAAGGGCTACGGGGAGAATGCTGGTAAGTGGAGCTGAAATGCGCATCAGCCATGATTGAATGGCGGAGTGGACTCGATGGGCCGAATGGCCTTACTTCCACTCCTATGTCTTATGGTCTTATGGACCCTCTCCTCACTGACCTATCACCTTCATCCCCTCCCCCACTCACCCATTGTACTCTATGCTACTTTCTCCCCATCCCCACCCTCCTCTAGCTTATCTCTCCACGCTTCAGGCTCACTGTCTTTATTCCTGATGAAGCTACTACGATTTTGAAGCTACTTGGATGCTGCCTGAACTGCTGTGCTCTTCCAGCACCACTAATCCTAACTGCAGAAAACAATCCACCGCCTCTGAGATTGGGCATCTGCTCATATTTGTATTTTGGCACCTTTAAGAAACGTTTATCAGAACTTTGACAACCATGCGCCCTTGTTGAAGATTGGTGCAAAGTTTCGCCACTAAAATTTTCCAGTGTTCTAAAAAAATGGCAGAACTTTGGAAAAGTTGGAATCTACCAGGCTTGCTGGAGGTGCATCCAAGGTGAACACCAAAGTGTTCCTCATTTTAAAACAACAAAAAAAAGCCATTTATTCAGAGATTTGATGTTCTTCTGTGGGTGGAAATGTAAAAATGGAACTCTGCTCAGAATTGTATACTCAGGGATGGTGTGAGGTGGTCATGTTCGTGATGAGAGTGTAAATGAGTGAGTTATTAATAGGCCTAGTAAACGCTAAGTCCCTAAACTCATTGTATTCCTGGTATCTTAATATTGTCATGAGATTTCTGGTCTGGGTACCTTCCAGGCATCTGCTCCTTGACACACAAGAAATATTTTATGGATCTTGTATTCAAATCTAATGACAAGGGTATTTTGCAAGATTTCTAGCAAAATTGCTATGTGCAGTGCCAGTTTCTCAATGCACTATCACAGTTATTTTAAAGGGATATTAGATGATCCTTGCAAATCAGGAATGAAAGTAATTACTGAATTGTGAAGTGTTAGAGATACTCGGTTCAGACACATTCTTACCTTGAATAGAGGAAAGTGTGAGAATATGCTTTTTAATAATTCCTCATTCGTAAGTTTCATTTTGATGTATGCATGGCATCAGGCTCATCTGTTTCAAATACTATCTTTTGATTCCACCTATGTGGCATGGTGGCTCAGTGGTTAGCACTTCTGCCTCACAGTGCCAGGGGCCTGGGTTCAATGCCCACCTCGGGTGACTGTCTCTGTGGAGTTTGCACGTTCTCCCTGTGTCTGTGTGGATTTCTTCTGGGTGCTCCAGTTTGGTCCCACAATCCAAAAATGTGCAGGCCAGGTGAATTGCCCATAGTGTTAGGTGCATTAGTCAGAGGTAAATGTAAGATAGGGGAATGGGTCTGGGTGGGTTTCTCTTCAGAGGATCGGTGTGGACTTGTTGGGCTGAAGGGCCTGTTTCCATACTGTAGGGAATCTAATCTATGTGTGCAAACTTATACTTCGACTATGACAAATCAATATTTTTGCAACTAAAGCTGCAGCTTTGCATCAGGTAACTATTTAAAGTTCAATGTAAAAGTTTTTATAAGCATTTACATTTTTAGTATGTCTTGCTGATAGAGCAGCCTTCATTTTGGCTCCTGCACTGAGAAAATTTAAATTTCTTTCCTGTCCTTTCATACGATTAATACATTAAACCAGGAAAGAAAACGACCAACTCAACAAAATGAATTATTGGCCAATCGCAGAATGCAGTAGATTAGAGATTAACTTTGCCAAGCTGAGCAGGTTGTTCTCTTTTTTGTTTGGTTTAGTAATATAGCAATATTCAGCATAGAAATAGACCCTTTGGTCTAAACAGTCCGTGCCAACCATGTTTCCAAACTGAACTAGTCCCATCTGCTTGCGCTTGGCTCATATCCCTCCACACCTTTCCTATTCACGTACATGTCCAAATGTCTTTTAAACGTTATAACTGTAACTGCATACGCCACTTTCTGATTAGATTAGATTACCTACAGTGTGGAAACAGGACCTTCAGCCCAACAAGTTCACACCGACCCTCTGAAGAGAAACCCACTCCCTATATTTACCTCTGACTAATCCACCTAACACTACGGGCAATTTAGCATGGACAATTCACCTGATCTGCACATCTTTGGACTGTGGGAGGAAACCAGAGTACCCGGAGGAAATTCACGCAAACACAGGGAAAATGTGCAAACTCCACACAGACAGTTGCCCGAGGCAGGAATTGAACCCAGGTCCCTGGCGCTGTGAGGCAGGGACCTCTGACAGTTCATTCCACACATGAACCATTCTCTGTGTAAAAAAGTTGTCCTTTTAAAATCTTCTTGCTCTCACCTTCAAACTATTGTCCCAGTTTTGGACTTCCCCACTCTAGAGGAAAGACCCTTGTCATTTGACTTATCTATGTCCCTCTTGATTTTATAAACCTCTGTAAGGTCACCCCTTAAGTTCCTACACTCCAGTTAAAAAGTCCCAACCTTTCCAGTTTATTTTTATATCTCAAACCCTCCCTTCCCAGCAACATACTGGTAAATCTTTTCTGAACCTCCTCCAGTGTAATCGTGCCCTTCCTAAAACAATAAGTCACTTAAATAATTTAAGACGCAATTTGAACATTCATGGCTAAAGACTTTGTCAAGTTGACCACTGGCAAGAGCAGTAACAATAGAAGGTAATACAATTCTGCTGAAATGCAGAGTTTATCAGAGTGTACAGGGCCATTACTCCCAGTCAAATTGCCATTTGTGACTCAAAGAGCATTACAGTGGTCTGTACAACATGAAACTTTTTTAAAATGTCAATTTGGGTATGGCATGACCATGCCAGCGCAGAATCATACACCTGCTGCTCCAAATCCTTCACTTTAATCCTCATTTGAAATAATTCTCATTCAAACAGGACTGAAGAGTGAACTCAAAATTCCAGGAACACCAGAAATATTAATCATGGACCCCATAGATCAGTTAGTCATAGATGCAGAACATGAGTGTAAAAGATTTAATACTACAACTAGAAACATATCATTGGCGTCTTTGAGCATCAGTGATTAGGCTAATGCACAATACAGGTCCTGTTCCTGTGAACTGCACAATAATTATGGTCTGATATATGGTAGTATTCTATAAGACAGTGTCAAGTTCAAATAAAGTACTTAAACAAATGCAAGGAAAGGTCAAAATTCAACTGGCAAGGTCAAAAGGACAGTAGAAACCCCTCTATTCAAATAGTTATAGCATAGATTGGAATTTTCAGAATTGTGAAATTTTTGTTTGGTAAGGGTTTCAAGACAGATGGATCAAAGCCAGATGAGTGGAGTTGAATTACAAATCAGTCATGATCTAATTGAATGGTAGAACAGCTTTTCGGAACTGAGTGCTATATCCCTGTTCCTTTGTTCCTATTGGCATTGGTCTTGCATCAACTCTCAATGATACAGATATCAACACCATAACAGAGGAACTGCCATAGTGGGCCTCAGGGAGAACCAGCAAAGCCTCAAAGAAAACTACTAAAACAGCCCACAATTCCTAAGGTCTTCCTCAGATGCTTTCTGAGGTCTACCATAGATGCACTACTGTTTAAAGTACTAAATTACATCTGGTCCCTTCTCAATGGTTGACTCACTATGTAAGAGAAGCATCCCACAGTTTCAGCCCACAGATAGAAAACAGGGAACTCATAGGTAAATCAGCATGGATGATCAATCTCAATAACTTTTATTAGCCCACAAAAAGGAATTTCCTAGTGAGAAGGTGGGCAAGAAAGAAAGTAACTTACACTTATGCAATCCTGCTTCTCAGAAAATCTGAAAGCACTTTGTATCCATTACTTTGTGGTAAACTGACAAAAAAATACAACCCATATTGTGCAGAACATGATCTGACATCGAGGAATAAGATGAGTGATCAGTATCTGCTTTTGGTGGTATTGGTTAAAATGCGAACATTAGTCACTGTACTCCAAGAACTCACTGCTCTTCCTTTGTGTCTACACAGGAACCTCGATTACCCGAAGGACACGAGCGGGCAGTATTTTGTTTGGTTAATTGAACCCGGATAATCGAGTGCCGGATAGCATAGTTTAGCCAATCATCGGGACCTTCCGAATTTGCCAGATAATCCGATATTCAGATAATCGAGGTTCTTCTGTATATGGCATACAGACCAGTTTTTTTAATTACCATCTCATTATTGAGTGTCATTTCACAAATTTCTGTTTTAACTAGTTTAGTGTGAAATGATTGTTCATGTCCACTTGAAGAACTAAAACAAACTTGGTTTCCAGATTGACATCCCACTTGAAAGATGCCATCTCCAAGAATGTGACACTCTCAAATAATTATTAAGGTATGTTAAAATAAAAGTGAACCAACTCTTTGACAATCGTAACGATATAATGTTAACCTTAGACGCAGAATATACACAGAGCTCAAATGTAGTTTTAACAAAACAAATAGTCCAATTTTTTGAGGTGGCAAGCATTAACAAAAACAAGGCCTGTGAATGTGAATACACTCTCAATTATTGTCACAATTTGTAAAAGGTGCAAGAACTTTCTGCCAGGACATTCAAATGGAAGTCAATTATTCTATGTTAGTGATGCCCCCATGTCTCCTTGCCCTCTGGGGCCTTTCCCAAGACTTTCCACTGACACCCCACTGACATGTAACAGCCAGTGGCACAGTTGTTGGGAGTTTGCAACTTTTATACTTCTTGCACAATTTGGGAAAGACTGTGCATTGTTAGGGGATGATAGTAATACAATAAGAAATAAGTCCTTATGTGTGCTGGTAAATTGCTAAAAACATTGCATGATTTCATACTGCTAGTTCCTCCAAGATACAAGCAAGGTGCCTAAACAAAAACGTATGAAAAATTAACAGAATTAAAGAAAAAAAACTAAATTTATATATAATTTATTATAGCCATTATTGTTGTAAAATTTGCATGAATAGACTTCTTTAACTGTCCGCTATTGCTGTAAACAACACATATACCAAAAAATCCAATAGTTGTTGCAACATATAAATTCACATGCATTGTCACTACAGTACATGTTATACACCACACTATGAAGCAACAATACTTTGTGCAATGATATGAGCAGAAACGAGAAAACTGAAGCCTTGAATATTTGAGGAGCACTTTTGTAGCATTTTTTCTGCAATATTTTTAGCAATTTACCAGCACACATAAGGACTTATTTCTTATTGTATTACTATCGCTGATCCCTAGATGTTCTCTCGATATTCAGCTACTTCCCTTTCACCTCGGGTTGCCACAATGTTGATTGATAAACCTTCTCCATTTCTATCCATCACCTTTTTTGGATTTGGCAGCTAGTTTTACAGGAGGATTCACTACATCACTCTAAACCTTCCTATTTACCTAGGCTGAAGATGAGGCCTGATATATATTAGTTTGCCTGTACCAATACCATCTTTGTGACCATCAGGATCTGGGTTTGGAACCCAGAGTTTGCTGGGTGGGAGTCATGGGCGCTTACTGCCAGAGCCACCGGCTCTTTACAAGACTGTTGATGTTCTGACATGCTTGCTTCCATTATCTACTGCAGTTCACAATACAAATCCTACAATGCTTACTTCCTTTTTGTTATACCTGAGGACTCAGAATTGAATATCAAACACTATGAAAACAGATAGCCTATTAGATGGCATTCATTTTGTAACACAGCCTCAGTTGAGTTTCTATTCTCATATCTCGTCAAGTGGAGTTAGGCCAGGTTTTGCACACGCACATTTTGTGGAGGCCACTGGCAACTTAAATCACCAGCTTCAGCAGCTGAAGTGGGGTGTTAGCATTCCTGCAGCACTGAATCCAGAGTGTGCACTATAGACCTATTGAATTTGTCTAGAGGTGTCAAACCTGTCAAGAGGAGTCATTGTATATTCTTATAAATTGAGAAAATCCTTTTCTCAATTGCTTGAAGTCTGTAATACAGAACTTAAATTAATAGAATTTACTTTGTTTTTCTACAGTGTGCACGGGAACTAGTGGACACAGGGTGAGTTGCAATAGCAAGTGAAATTAGGGCTTCACATGAATAGGTGTGGGGGGTATGGTGGGCCACATTGATGGGCAGTGTGGCAATGGGGCTATGTTGAGGGCATTAAGTTTTATGGGTTGGTAAGGCCACCATTTATTGCCCATTTCTAATCTCCCCAATTTGATTGACTTGCTAGGCCATCTCAGACGACAGTCCCCATGAATCACATGAAGGTCAGACCAGTAAAAGATGCAGATTTCCTTCCCTAAATACAACACTTATATTCCATTGCCAGCAATAAGATGATTGTTTTACCAAGAACAAAACATATGTTTGCAGTGTCACAGCTGAACTAAAGCTGTGGCTCAATAGGTAACACTCACACCTCTGGCTCAAAAGATTATGAGTTTACATGCCACTCCAGAATTAGAGCACAAAACCCTGATGTGTGCTGGGTGATGAAGCAGTGAGGGAGTGTTACCATCTTGGAAATTCTGATTTAGGGTGAAACATTAATCTGGGATTGTGCCTGCCCTCTTAAGTGGGCATAACAGATTTTATGGCACTATGTCAAAGGATAGCAATGGAGTTATCTCCAGTGTTCCGGGCAATACTTATTTATCAATCAATGTGGGCAAAGCTGGTCTTTATTTGCTGTGTACAAGTTGGCTCCTGAGTTTCCTATAATTGAGACAATAGTTTCAAAGTCCCTTATTGGCTATCAAGTATTTTAAGATTTTCTGTGATCATCTAAGTACAAATTGTTGTTCTTATGATTTCATACTGCCAGTTCCTCCAAGGTACAAGCAAGGTGCCTAAACAAAAACGTATGAAAAATTAACAGAAGCAAAAGAAAAAAAACCTAAATTTATATATAATTTATTATAGCCATTATAGTTGTAAAATTTGCATGAATAGACTTCTTTAACTGTCCGCTATTGCTGTAAACAACACATATACCAAAAAACCCAATAGTTGTTGCAACATATAAATTCACATGCACTGTCACTACAGTACATGTTACACACCACACTGTGAAGCAACAATACTTTGTGCTTGCGTCCATATGTAGAATCAAAAATAGCATCCTGGCAAAATAAGTATTGCTAATCTGGCTGGAGAGATAAAGGCTGAAGTAGGTGGAATGAAATCACAAAATGGTTAGGAGTGACAACATCATGAAGAGGCTTGAAATCTTTGTCATTATGAAGGAATTGAGTTTAATTCGACTGCAATTAACAGTATTACCAAGAACAAAACATATGTTTGCAGTGTCACAGCGGAATTAAAGAGATATGTGATACTGCAGAGTAATATGAACTTCTTTGAACATAGTTTAAAAAGAAACAAAAACAGCTTCCTTATGCAATGACCCATATTGTTGAGTGACTCCAGTTAGTAATAATAGTCAGTTCTCAGATATATATAAAATAAACTTTGTGACAGTGTAGCTCCAGACATAGTGCTCAGGATGAACAGAAAAAAAACAATGAAATCTAGGACTTGGAGTTTTGAATCATACAAGTCTTGTATATTAACTGTCTCACTTATCAAAATATAGGTGTGCACATTTTGAAGGCATCACATGTTTGGCAATATGTGAGCATGCAGTTAAGATGTTTTTTGCACTGAGGATGTTTGGCAGTGTGTGTAAAGTTATGATGTGCCCTGAAGGCCTCTTTGTCTATCACTTAACCAGTTTCAAAACAAAAATGGAATCATTGCTGTGCCAACATTTATAATGAATAGTTCACATAATTTTTGTCTCGTCTGCGGTTAAGTGAATTATTAATGGGTGGGACTGTTCAGTGAGATGAAAAAAGATTATTTATAAAGCTATAATTATCACATTACAATTGTCTTATTAAAAATCTTCAGCTAATCTGATACCTATAGTTCAAGTAATCAGAGATGCCACAAAATCAATGGTGGAACAATTTTTAACATCATCAACTAAGTTTAGGGTGCATCACTTGACATTTCAAGGCTTCTGCATGAACACCTTAGCTATCTTATTGATCTCAGCATATATGTATGTCTATCTCTGTTCACAATAGGAATCACATGATGTAACAAATTTATCTTTTTCTTATTCATTACTGGTATATGGGCTTCACTTGCTGGGCCAGAATTTATTGCCTTTTCCTATTGCTCTTGAGAATGTGGTGGTGAGCTGCTTTCTTGAACTATTGCAATCAATTTGATGTATGTTCACCAATAGTTCTGTAAGGGAGGGGATTTTAGGATTTTATCCCAGCAACGCTGAAGGAACGGCGAATATATTTCCAAGGAAATGGTGAGTGCCTTTGAGGGAAACTTGCAGGTGGTAGTGTTCCCACATATCTGCTGATCCTGTCCTCTTAGATGTCGATGGTCAGGGGTTTGGAAGATGTTATCTAAGGACCCATGATGAGTTGCTGCTTTGCATCTTGTAGATGATACACATTGCTGCTATTGTGCATCTTTAATGGTGGAGTGAATATTTGTGGTGTCAATCCAAGGAACTGCTATGTCCTGGAACTGTCAAGCTAATGTTATTGAAGCTGCAACCATCCAGGCAAATGAGGAGTATTCTATTACACTTCTGACTTGTTCCTTGTTGATGATGGACAGGCTTTGGGGAGTCATGAAGTGAGTTACCAGTGTTGTAGCACGTTGAATCAGTTTGATTATAGATTATAGCAAGTTCTGGAGCATACTTCTTCAATACTTTTGCTGGAATGTTGTCAGGACCAATAGCTTTAATAGTCATGTGGAGTGAATCACCTTGGTTGAAGACTGGCATCTATGATGCTGGGGACCTCTGAGGATGCCAGTCATCCACTTGGCACTTCTGGCTGAAGATTGTTGCAAAGGTCTCAGCCTTATCTTTTGTACTAATATATTGGACTCCCCCATTATTGAAGATAGGAATATTTGTTTAGCATCTTCCTCCAGTGAGTTGATTGTGAAATAGTATGGTTCTGTCTATTACTTGCTGCTATTGCTGTGTGACCTGCGCATAGTCCACTTTTGTAGCTTCACCAGGTTGACGCCTCGTTTTTAGGTGTGATTTGCACTGCTCCTGCCTTGTCCTCCTGCACTCTTTGTTGAACTGAGTTGATCCCCTGGCTTAATGATAATGATAGAGTGAGGGATATACCAGACCAGATGTTGTTGGAGTACAGTTCTATTGCTGCTGATGCCAAATAACCTCATGGGTGCTCTGTCTTGAATTACTAGATCTGTTCAAAATCTAGGTAAAAACAATGACTGCAGATGCTGAAAACCAAATACTGGATTAGTGGTGCTGGAAGAGCACAGCAGTTCAGGCAGCAAGTGATTTCGCTGCTCGTTGGATGCTGCCTGAACTGTTCAAAATCTATCCCAGTTAGTATGGTGGTAGTGCCACATAACACAGTGAACACAGAACTTTGTCCCCACAAGCACTGTGCAGTGGTAAGTCCTGCCAATGTTGTTGTGGATAAATGCACCTGCAGGAGGAGGATTGGTGAGGATGCCATCAAGTATGTTTTTGCCTCTTGTTGGTTCCTTCACAATCTGCTAAGACTTAACCAGCTTGGTCAGTAGTGGTGCTACTGAGCTATTCTTAGTGATGGATTTTGAAATCCCAACACCCAGAGTATGTTTTGTGCTCCTGCTAATCTTAGCACTTCCTCCAAGTGGAGTTCAACATGGAGAGGTATTAATTCATCAGTCAAGAAGAGACAATATGTAATAATTGGCAGGAGGCTTTCTTGTCGAAGGAGTGGTGCTGGAAAAGAACAGGAGGTCAGGCAGCATCCAAGGAGCATCAACATTTTGGGCCATCAGGAATGCCCATGATTGAACTGAAGCCATAAGACTTCATACAGTCCAGAATCAATGCTGAGCACTCCTAGCGCAACTCTGCTGTTCCTGTCCTGCCAAAATGACAGAGCATAGCCAGAGATGGTGATTGTGGTGTCTGGGACATTGTGTGTGCAGTATGATTTCATAAAAATGATTACATCAGACTTGATGATTCAGTGACACAGTTCTCCTCATTTTGGCATTAGACCCCAGATATTCTCAAAGGAGACTTTGCAAGGTCAACATTGACACCCTGTGTTCTGACCTGCTTCGTTCCTTTTTTTAAGGCTTTTTAGAACAAACAACAAAGAAAATTTACAGTCCAGGAACAGGCCCTTCAGCCCTCCAAGCCTGAGCCGATCCAAATGTACTGTCTAAACCTATCGGTCAATTCCCAAGCCTCTGTATCCCTCTGCTCCCCACCTACTCATGCATCTGTCCAGATGCATCTTAAATGAATCTACTGTACCTGCCTCTACCACCTCAGCTGGCAACGCGTTCCAAGTGGTTTTTGAATGGTTTGATACTGACTGGTCTGTTAGGCCATTTTATTGGGTATTTAATAGGCAACCATTTTGCTATGGATCTGGAGTCAGGTATCCCACCTGGGTAATGGTTGCAGATGGGTTTTACAACAATAATTTCATGGTCAACATTAGACTTCTACTCTGGTTGGATTTGAACACAAAATCCCATAGTGTTACCTGGGTCTCTGGATTACATAGCCAGCAATAATACAATGCCACCACCACCATTAACATTTGTAGATTAACCTGTGTTTCTATTGTTGATTAGTTCAAATTGCTCACACCACATTGTAGATTACTCAGATTCTAACACAGATTCATCTTTATAATGTGACAAAGAAAAATTAGATTGTTTAAAAGCAATTTTGACTTGTGCTCCAGCCACCAAGATAGCTTTTCATTTGACCTTGCATTTCGGCTATTCCCTGCTTTTCTGCCAACTCACTTGCCCGTAGTCCTGCCTATCTCTATTGGTCCCTTTTCCCTGATATATTTTGATTGTTTCACCATCTGCCTCTTTTGGAAACTCAATGTCCCAGCCCCATTCTGCCTTGCCACTACAAAACAGATGGAGTTTGCTGATGATTTGCCAGTTTTGTGTCCCTGGGCTGCCATCCAGTAACATTTTATTAGATTCCTTTGAGTTAATCACATGCCAATTAACGCCTTTTGAAAGAACTTGGTTAGGACTGGTTTTATAGCTAAGTATAGAACAAGATAATTGTGTGCTCTGTGAAGCATGATGGGCTTCTGACCCCGGCACCTCCAACCTTTCAAATCAACAGCACAGCCTGTTGGGGGGTGTGGGGTTGAACAATACAACATTTGTTGTTAAAGGATTTTTATGTGTTTGCCCCTGGAAGACCATAAAGAACTGTTTCTTGGCGGTTTAAATGAATTAACTTATGATGCAGAAAATCAGTCGTGCTCACTTTCATGGAAAGGACATGATGTGGCCAGACCATGATTCCAGATCAGGAGACCTTAGCCCATTGACCCTCATTGGTATTATCTTTGTGCGTTATTACCACTACTTGCTGGGACAAAATGTATTTTGGGTGGCTTTAGCTGGCAGCAATGACCATTATTCATCCCTAGGGGGAGGAGTGGGGTGCAGCAAAAATGGTGGCTGCTGGAGAGGTTTCAGTCAGAAATATGAGGTGGACTCCTGCCTCATTGGCTTTGTGGCAAAACTAACCTGAAACCCAGGTGGCACCACCACATCTGCTGCAGAGGTCAGTGAGGAATCCTGAACAGAGTGAGTCTCACTGGTGCTGTGCACTGCAGGGTCTTATTTCTCACAGAGATCTTAGGACAGGCAGAAAGACTGTTAGTGATAGATGCAACCAGCCACTAAAACATGTTTTGGTAGACCACCACTCGGTGCACTGAGCCTGGTCATGGTTTGAGCGTATGTACCAATCAATTTGGGGTTCTGATGACATGCTGGAAATGGTGTCCAGAACCTGCATTTCCCAGAAGCAGGATATGCCCTGCAATGTTTTTTAACCACAATTTGCCTCCGAATTTGCTGTCTGTGGGCCCAGGATAACAGGCAGGCAGGAGGGTGAGCTCCTAGCACTGCTGGCCAATCACATGACTCTGGTACCTCTGAAGCCTAAGCCTAACTATGTAAATCAGCTGCTGTCCATTTCCTGGTAAGAAGCAGCCTGTAGGCAACCCATCCTGCCTTCTGTGTGGTCTGAATGGTGGGGCACATCTGAGGGGGGGGAAGCAGAACTAACCCAACTCCTTCCCCCCCCCCACGCCTCTCTGCCTCTGAAAGCTGGTAAAGCCCTAGCTATGTAGACTGGTCACAGACAATCCTTTTGATAAAAGAATGGGGCGAAACACACCAATTCAATCCCCCCATTAAAAAAAACAACATATGTTATGAAAGGATGAGATTAACCCTTTGTTACCTTTTAGATCAGACAAGACTCAGGTTTCTTTGTTTAAATACTTATTCATGCATGCATTGGAGACATACACATCCAAACATGTCACATGGCTCAAATCTTTGTTACAAGAACAAACGTTTTATACCATTTTCAGATACAATAATTTCCAATCAAAAGGTGACACATTTGCTCACCTCTATCTCCACCCAATCATATTCACATCGTTCACATTCCAAGTTGGTACACGTGACTATATCACCCAATCATGTTCAAACTGATACACGTGATTATATTGTCCAATCATATTACTATATGTTTGCATCTCCCAACTGCAGTGAAAGTAAAGTCACCATTGTCCTACCAGATTGTAGGGCAGCTATCTCATTAGAAAGAGATGACTGATGGTGGTTTAACCTGAGGGTCACCACACCTCGGGTGAGGAAAGAGGTTCTTGGTAACCTTAGCCAGTGTGGGAATTGAATCCACACTATTTTAATCAGTCTTTGTTGCAAACCAGCCATCCACCCAATTGACCATCACCCCCCAACGTAGTATGTGTCATGTGATGACCAATCACTATTTCTTTTCCCTTTCAATTGTTTATGAAACAAATAGACTTGATGGACCCAATATCTTCTTACATTCTGTGTTTTCTGGTTTTCTCTTCCTCAAGCCGCCACATTTTTGGAAATCAAAATTGTGAAGATGAAAATGTTTTAGGGGAAGGGCCTTGAAATTACATTTGTTTTTTCTCTCCACAGATATTGTCAAACCTGCTGAGCAGTTTCAGGATTTTCTGTTCTTATTTAAGATTTAAACCCATGGATTGTAGCATGAGGACAGGCTGAGGTTAGCAGTGAGGAATTCCCTGTTTTGAAGTCATTGAAAAGAATAGAAAACTTAGTAGTGATCAGAATATACTTATGTATGCCACAGTGGTTAGCACCGCTACCTGACAGCACCAGGGATCCAGGTTTGATTCCAGCCTTGGGTGACCATCTATGTAGAGTTTGCATGTTCTCCCAGTGTCTGCGTGAGTTTCTTCTGTATGCTCCAGTTTCCTCCCATAGCCAAAAGATGCGCTGGTTAGGTGGATTGACCATGCTAAATTGCCCCATAGTGACCAGGGAGGTGCAGGATTAGCTATGTTAAAAATGTGGGGTTATAGGTAGGTGAGGGTCTGCATTGGGGTGATGGGATAGGGTAAGGCTCTGGATTGGAGGTCAGTGTGGACTTGGTGGGCCGAATGGCCAATTTCTGCACTGTAGGGATTGTATGATTTATTCAACTTAGACAGGCAGAGAAAGAGAAAATATTTGAAATGAATCATTGCTGATCTTGTTTGGATGACTCTCACCTAGAAACCATTTCCTTAGTGTTAACAGTGACAGAAAGCTAGCTTGAAACTGGTGCAAAATAAAGTCTGCAGTATAAACAATCACTTAACTCCATTTTAAAACATAGAGTTTATGATAATAAGAGATTGTAACTGAAACTTCTTTAAGCTTTGATGTGGGGGCACATCCAATCTCTGTATCTGCCCTGGTGGCCCAATTTGACCTGCAAGAAAGCAAGGGTAGATTTGTAGAATCCCACTGGTATGATGGCGAGTGTCCAAGGCTGTCTGTTTTCGATGCCAGTTTTACTCTGCAGCAGTTAAGCTTATTTCTCAGGCCCACTGGAACGCATTTGATTCCAGAACTGCTTATAGAAGCAGCCTGTTCAGAAGCAGACTACCTCACCAGGAAAGTGAATGTGAGGTGGGACATCTCGTTACAAAACAAGTTAACGTTGAATGAGAGAAATGTAGGTGAGCTGGGTGAGCAGTGGGGTTTAGGATTCTGGCTCATAAAAGCAAAGCTGTACTCCAAGTGGGATTTTAAAAAATCTAATGTAACACTGCAATCTATGACAAACATATGGGGCAAAAGTGGGATGGAGTTTGATTAACCTGTAATAAGCTGGCTTGTTGGTCTAGGGGTATGATTCTCACTTAGGGTGTGAGAGATCCTGGGTTCAAATCACGAATGAGTCCTTGTTTTAGTGGGGTTGGTAGAATGGTCTAAGGCGCTGGATTCAGATTCCAGTGCCAGTTGAAGTGTGGGTTCGAATCCCACTGCTGGCAGTGATCCAATCGTTCGGGCATCCCATCCCTTCACTGCTTAGGATTTGACAATGAGAATCCAGAGGAAGTATATTCCTGTCAGGGTGAAAGGGAAGGCTGATAGGTATAGGGAATGCTGGATGACTAAAGAAATTGAGGGTTTGGTTAAGAAAAAGAAGGAAGCATATGTAAGGTATAGACAGGATAGATCGAGTGAACCCTTAGAAGAGTATAAAGGCAGTAGGAGTACACTTAAGAGGGAAATCAGGAGGGCAAAAAGGGGACATGAGATAGCTTTCGCAAATAGAATTAAGGAGAATCCAGTGAGTTTTTACAGATACATTAAGGACAAAAGGGTAACTAGCGAGACAATAGGGGCCGACAAAGATCAGCAAGGCGGACTTTGTGTGGAGCCGCAAAAAATGGGGGAGATACTAAATGAGTATTTTGCATCAGTTTTACTGTGGAAAAGGATATGGAAGATATAGTCTGTAGGGAAATAGATGGTGACATCTTGCAAAATGTCCATATTACAGAGAAGGAAGTGCTGGATGTCTTGAAACGGGTAAAGGTGGATAAATCCCCATGACCTGATCAGGTGTACCCTAGAACTCTGTGGGAAGCTAGAGAAGTGATTGCTGGGCCTCTTGCTGAGATATTTGTATCATTGATAGTCACTGGTGAGGTGCCAGAAGACTGGAGGTTGGCTAACATGGTGCCACTGTTTAAGAAGGGTGGTAAGGACAAGCAAGGGAACGATAGACCAGTGAGCCTGACGTTGGTGGTGGGCAAGTTGTTGGAGGGAATCCTGAGGGACAGGATGGACATGTATTTGGAAAGGCAAGGACTGATTAGGGATAGTCAACATGGCTTTGTGCGTGGGAAATCATGTCTCACAAACTTGATTGAGCTTTTTGAAGAAGTAACAAAGAGGATTGGTGAGGGCAGAGCAGTAGATGTGATCTATATGGACTTCAGTAAGGTGTTCAACAAGGTTCCCCGTGGGAGACTGATTAGCAAGGTTAGATCTCATGGAATACAAGGAGAACTAGCCATTTGGATACAGAACTGGCTCAAAGGTAGAAGATAGAGGGTGGTGGTGGAGGGTTGTTTTTCAGACTGGAGGCCTGTGACCAGTGGAGTGCCACAAGGATCGATGCTGTGTCCTCTACTTTCTGTTATTTACATAAATGATTTGGATGCGAGCATTAGAGGTACAGTTAGTAAGTTTGCAGATGACACCAAAGTTGGAGGTGTAGTCAACAGCGAAGAAGGTTACCTCAGATTACAACAGGATCTTGACTAGATGGGCCCTTCGGCTGAGAAGTGGCAGATGGAGTTTAATTCAGATAAATGCGAGGTGCTGCATTTTGGAAAAGCAAATCTTAGCAGGATTTATACACTTAATGATAAGGTCCTAGGGAGTGTTGCTGAGCAGAGACCTTGGAGTGCAGGTTCATAGCTCCTTGAAAGTGGAGTCACAGGTAGATAGGATAGTGAAGAAGGCGTTTGGTATATTTTCCTTTATTGGTCACAGTATTGAGTACAGGAGTTGGGAGGTCATGTTGCGGCTGTACAGGACATTGGTTAGTCCACTGTTGGAATATTGTGTGCAATTCTGGTTGTCCTTCCTATCGGAAAGATGTTGTGAAACTTGAAACGGTTCAGAAGAGATTTACAAGGATGTTGCCAGGATTGGAGGATTTGAGCTGTGGGGAGAGGCTGAACAGGATGGGGCTGTTTTCCCTGGAACATCAGAGGCTATGGGGTGACCTTATAGAGGTTTACAAAATTATGAGGGTCATGGATAGTGTAAATAGGCAAAGTATTTTCCCTGGGATCAGGGAGTTCAGAACTAGAAGGTTTAGGTTTAGGGTGAGAGGGGAAAGATATAAAAGAGACCTAAGGGGCAACTTTTTCACACAGAGGGTGCTACGTGTATGGAATAAGCTGCCAGAGGAAGTGGTACAATTGCAACATTTAAGAGGCATTTGGATGGGTATATGAATAGGAAGGGTTTGGAGGGATATGGGCCGGATGCTGGCAGGTGGCACTAGCTTGGGTTGGGATACCTGGTCGGCATGGACGGGTTAGACCGAAGGATCTGTTTCCATGCTGTACATCTCTATGACTCTATGACTCTAAGTTATTCCAATGTAGGTTGTGTGGAATCCTTGTGGAGCCGGTTCATTAGCTTGACTGTAGCATGTATCCAAGTGTAAGCTCTTTGCTGGGGGATTGGTGGTGTAGTGGTCATGTTCCTACTTCTGGGTCAGAGATTAGGGTTCAAGTCCCACCTAGCCCAGAGGTATATTTTAACATGTGTTAATAGTTTGACTTGAAAAGTACTTTTGAAAACATGTTGCTGAGTAGCTGTATGCTTCAGCAAGGAAGCCCAGCTTGTGTGTGGCAAAGACCACTTGCAGCTAGCCTGCACTACAGTAACCCTGCCTGCAAGGGGAGGTACGCTCAGGCTGCAGCAAGTGCTGACAATGTTTTGGAAACTAAGTTCAAGCAGGAAATAGACAAAGGCAGAGGAAAGCAGAGAGTATGAACTTTGCGGAGGGGCCTCAATGCAAGAGGTGGGCAGGAAGAGAGAGTACTCTCTCCGCAGCAGACCAGGAGACCCTCTGATCAATGTGAAGGCAGGGGTAGCAAATGCCCATGATACTCCATTTGAGCAGAGTAACATTCAGGACCTCGATGCAAAGCAGAAAGTTGCTCAACAACCTCACAGGAGCAATGCAGATCGGTGAGTGCACCTTTCAAATGCTAAATCAAACCAAATAAGCCATTCACCTCACAGAGTGTTCGTCGTAGCACCTAAACATCACCTGCCCTCAAGCAATCTGTCCCCCTAACT